>NC_088242.1:81341433-81978933 GCF_036934945.1 Oncorhynchus masou masou | reverse complement strand
TGGTGTGTCCGTGCTGTGGTGTCTACGTGCTGTGGTGTGTCTGTGCTGTGGTGTCTCCGTGCTGTGGTGTCTCCGTGCTGTGGTGTGTCTGTGCTGCGGTGTGTCTGTGCTGTGGTGTCTCTGTGCTGTGGTGTGTCTGTGCTGTGGTGTCTCCGTGCTGTGGTGTGTCCGTGCTGTGGTGTGTCCGTGCTGTGGTGTCTCTGTGCTGTGGTGTCTCTGTGCTGTGGTGTCTCCGTGCTGTGGTGTCTCCGTGCTGTGGTGTGGCTGTGCTGTGGTATCTCTGTGCTGTGGTGTCTCCGTGCTGTGGTGTCTCTGTGCTGTGGTGTCTCCGTGCTGTGGTGTCTCCGTGCTGTGGTGTCTCCGTGCTGTGGTGTCTCCGTGCTGTGGTGTCTCCGTGCTGTGGTGTCTCCGTGCTGTGGTGTGTCTGTGCTGCGGTGTGTCTGTGCTGTGGTGTCTCCGTGCTGTGGTGTGTCTGTGCTGCGATGTCTCTGTGCTGTGGTGTCTCCGTGCTGTGGTGTGTCTGTGCTGTGGTGTCTCTGTGCTGTGTTGTGTCTGTGCTGTGGTGTCTCCGTGCTGTGGTGTCTCCGTGCTGTGGTGTCTCCGTGCTGTGGTGTCTCCGTGCTGTGGTGTCTCCGTGCTGTGGTGTCTCTGTGCTGTGGTGTGTCTGTTCTGTGGTGTCTCTGTGCTGTGGTGTCTCCGTGCTGTGGTGTCTCTGTGCTGTGGTGTCTCCGTGCTGTGGTGTCTCTGTGCTGTGGTGTCTCTGTGCTGTGGTGTCTCCGTGCTGTGGTGTCTCCGTGCTGTGGTGTCTCCGTGCTGTGGTGTCTCCGTGCTGTGGTTTGTCTGTGCTGTGGTGTCTCCGTGCTGTGATGTCTCCGTGCTGTGGTGTCTCCGTGCTGTGGTGTCTCTGTGCTGTTGTGTCTCCGTGCTGTGGTGTCTCTGTGCTGTGTTGTGTCTGTGCTGTGGTGTCTCCGTGCTGTGGTGTCTCCGTGCTGTGGTGTCTCTGTGCTGTGGTGTCTCCGTGCTGTGGTGTCTCCGTGCTGTGGTGTCTCCGTGCTGTGGTGTCTCTGTGCTGTGGTGTCTCCGTGCTGTGGTGTGTCTGTGCTGTGGTGTCTCTGTGCTGTGGTGTGTCTGTGCTGTGGTGTGTCTGTGCTGTGGTGTCTCTGTGCTGTTGTGTCTCTGTGCTGTGGTGTCTCCGTGCTGTGGTGTCTCCGTGCTGTGGTGTGTCTGTGCTGCGGTGTGTCTGTGCTGTGGTGTCTCTATCACCCCTATCTACCACTGATGTTATTAGCGAAGAGAGAACATTGGCACATTGGGAGCCCGGCTTTTTTGACAATCCTCTGCCACTGCCTCCTCCTCCTCCTCACCGCAACATAAAACCTGCATCCTCACCACATATTTTCTTTATACATTCTCAGCGGTGGTCAGCCTCTGCCAGCGTAGCACAATCTCTATGTAAATGTATTCTGATTAATTTGTTGCCCAAAGACCATCAGCTCAGCTGGCTGGAGGAAGAGGGCTGGGGTGGGGAGGAAGGTGTTTCCACACTGGGCTATAGCTGTCTGGGCTTGCTGTTAGATTGCTGTTAATACTAGCGGCTAGGAGGTGTACCCCTGCCAAAACGTCCAAAAACCCCTATTAAACACTGTTTATGTTGGGCTGTGATTTACAAATGGGCTTTTGCCTTTGGTGTAGCACCCCTGTGTCACAGCGCTTTTCCATCAGGCACGCAGCAGACAGCTAAAGAATAGAATGGGGGGTGGGGAGGTCCTCACTCAGCAAGCGTAGGGTGACGGGAAAGGGGAGGGAGGAAGGTGTGAGCGTTTCCAGCTTTGGGAGGGACTCCTCTCTACAACGCAGTTTGGTGTTCATTTTGAGATATTCCTGAGTGCATCGACACAATCTCTCTCTCTCTCTCTCTCTCTCTCTCTCTCTCTCTCTCTCTCTCTCTCTCTCTCTCTCTCTCCTCTCCTCCTCCCTCCCTCCCTCCCTCCCTCCCCCTCCCTCTCCTCTCTCTCTCTCTCTCTCTCTCTCTCTCTCTCTCTCCCTCCCTCCCTCCCTCCCTCCCTCCCTCCCTCCCTCCCTCTCTCTCTCTCTCTCTCTCTCTCTCTCTCTCTCTCTCTCTCTCTCTCTCTCTCTCTCTCTCTCTCTCTCTCTCTCTCCCTCCCTCCCTCCCTCCCTCCCTCCCCCTCTCTCTCTCTCTCTCTCTCTCTCTCTCTCTCTCTCTCTCTCTCTCTCTCTCTCTCTCTCTCTCTCTCTCTCTCCCTCCCTCCCTCCCTCCCTCCCTCCCTCCCTCCCCTCTCTCTCTCTCTCTCTCTCTCTCTCTCTCTCTCTCTCTCTCTCTCTCTCTCTCTCTCCCTCCCTCCCTCCCTCCCTCCCTCCCTCTCTCTCTCTCTCTCTCTCTCTCTCTCTCTCCTCTCTCTCTCTCTCTCTCTCTCTCTCTCTCTCTCTCTCTCTCTCCTCCCTCCCTCCCTCCCTCCCTCTCTCTCTCTCTCTCTCTCTCTCTCTCTCTCTCTCTCTCTCTCTCTCTCTCTCTCTCTCTCTCTCTCTCTCTCTCTCCCTCTCCCTCTCTCTCTCTCTCTCTCTCTCTCTCTCTCAATTCAATTCAATTCAATTCAATTCAATTCAAGGGGCTTTATTGGCATGGGAAACATGTGTTAACATTGCCAAAGCAAGTAAGGTATATAATATATAAAGTGAAATAAACAATAAAAATTAACAGTAGACATCACACATACAGAAGTTTCAAAACAATAAAGACATTACAAATGTCATATTATATATATATATACAGTGTTTTTACAATGTGCAAATGGTAAAGGACACAAGATAAAATAAATAAGCATAGATATGTGTTGTATTTACAATGGTGCGTGTTCTTCACTGGTTGCCCTTTTCTCGTGGCAACAGATCACAAATCTTGCTGCTCTGATGGCACACTGTGGAATTTCACCCAGTAGATATGGGAGTTTTTCAAAATTGGATTTGTTTTCGAATTCTTTGTGGATCTGTGTAATCTGAGGGAAATATGTCTCTCTAATATGGTCATACATTGGGCAGGAGGTTAGGAAGTGCAGCTCATTTTCCACCTCATTTTGTGGGCAGTGAGCACATAGCCTGTCTTCTCTTGAGAGCCATGTCTGCCTACGGCGGCCTTTCTCAATAGCAAGGCTATGCTCGCTGAGTCTGTACATAGTCAAAGCTTTCCTTAATTTTGGGTCAGTCACAGTGGTCAGGTATTCTGCCGCTGTGTACTCTCTGTGTAGGGCCAAATAGCATTCTAGTTTGCTCTGTTTTTTTGTTAATTCTTTCCAATGTGTCAAGTAATTATCTTTTTGTTTTCTCATGATTTGGTTGGGTCTAATTGTGCTGCTGTCATGGGGCTCTGTAGGGTGTGTTTGTGAACAGAGCCCCAGGACCAGCTTGCTTAGGGGACTCTTCTCCAGGTTCATCTCTCTGTAGGTGATGGCTTTGTTGTGGAAGGTTTGGGAATCTCTTCCTTTTAGGTGGTTATAGAATTTAACTGCTCTTTTCTGGATTTTGATAATTAGTGGGTATCGGCCTAATTCTGCTCTGCATGCATTATTTGGTGTTCTACGTTGTACACTGAGGATATTTTTGCAGAATTCTGCGTGCAGAGTCTCAATTTGGTGTTTGTCCCATTTTGTGAAGTCTTGGTTGGTGAGCGGACCCCAGACCTCACAACCATAAAGGGCAATGGGCTCTATGACTGATTCAAGTATTTTTAGCCAAATCCTAATTGGTATGTTGAAATTTATGTTCCTTTTGATGGCATAGAATGCCCTTCTTGCCTTGTCTCTCAGATCGTTCACAGCTTTGTGGAAGTTACCTGTGGCGCTGATGTTTAGGCCAAGGTATGTATAGTTTTTTGTGTGCTCTAGGGCAACAGTGTCTAGATGGAATTTGTATTTGTGGTCCTGGTGACTGGACCTTTTTGGAACACCATTATTTTGGTCTTACTGAGATTTACTGTCAGGGCCCAGGTCTGACAGAATCTGTGCATAAGATCTAGGTGCTGCTGTAGGCCCTCCTTGGTTGGTGACAGAAGCACCAGATCATCAGCAAACAGCAGACATTTGACTTCAGATTCTAGTAGGGTGAGGCCGGGTGCTGCAGACTTTTCTAGTGCCCGCGCCAGTTCGTTGATATATATGTTGAAGAGGGTGGGGCTTAAGCTGCATCCCTGTCTAACCCCACGACCCTGTGTGAAGAAATGTGTGTGTTTTTTGCCAATTTTAACCGCACACTTGTTGTTTGTGTACATGGATTTTATGATGTCGTATGTTTTACCCCCAACACCACTTTCCATCAGTTTGTATAGCAGACCCTCATGCCAAATTGAGTCGAAGGCTTTTTTGAAATCAACAAAGCATGAGAAGACTTTGCCTTTGTTTTGGTTTGTTTGGTTGTCAATTAGGGTGTGCAGGGTGTGCAGGAGGGTCCCTCTCTCTCTCTCCCTCTCTCTCTCTCTCTCTCTCTCCCTCTCTCTCTCTCCCTCTCTCTCTCTCCCTCTCTCTCTCTCCCTCTCTCTCTCTCTCTCTCTCTCTCTCTCTCTCTCTCTCCCTCTCCCTCTCTCTCTCCCTCTCTCTCTCTCTCTCTCTCTCTCTCTCTCTCTCCTCTCTCTCTCTCTCTCTCTCTCTCTCTCTCTCTCTCCCTCTCCCTCTCTCTCTCTCTCTCTCTCTCTCTCTCTCTCTCTCTCTCTCTCTCTCCCTCTCTCTCTCCCTCTCTCTCTCTCCCTCTCTCTCTCTCCCTCTCTCTCTCTCTCTCTCTCTCTCTCTCTCTCTCCCTCTCCCTCTCTCTCTCCCTCTCTCTCTCTCTCTCTCTCTCTCTCTCTCTCCCTCTCTCTCTCTCTCTCTCTCTCTCTCTCTCTCTCTCTCTCTCTCTCTCTCTCTCTCTCTCTCTCTCTCTCTCTCTCTCTCACAGAGGACCAGAGATGATGGAGCTTGTCATTGACCTGCTTTTAATCACCTAGTTAGTCTAATGTAGGATCTATCCATGGTCATCAAATAGGATCATTGTGATCTAAAAAACTGTAATAAAAGATATTGCAGGCGGATTTTTTTGGACATAATAATGAATGTATTACATGTTTAATAGATAATACTAGTTGTGAGAGAAATGTAAATAATTCTAAGTTGAACTATGAGGCAGCCCACTGAGAGTGGTTATTTTTGGATCGTGGTTAGGAGAATAATCTTAACACAGTTATACATTTTGTACTTTCTATCTTTCTTGCTTTCAAGCTGTTTTTCTTGCGACTTCACTTTTTTCTTTTCTTTAGTGTTTCCCTCCTTTCTGGCTGTGGGGACGTGGAAGTGTGCTTTGCTGAGTCCATAAAGAGGCGTTTTAAAAAGCTGTGTTAACAGACGAACAATGGTTAAATGAGCCCCCCTTGGTGAGGGGCTGGTACCCATGGGGACTCAGCATGGCACTCTATTGGCCCAGCTCTCCCCGGTCCCCCATTCACCACTCAGTCATGGTCACTTATGGTGGAGGGAAAATCACACGATTCATGCAAGGCGTGATCCAATGACATTTTAATGAGCCCCTACTTTTTTGGGGGGCCAGACTGGACAGACTGGATTGATACACCTTCAGGTTTCCCCAAGTTTCTGTCAGTCAGGTCAAACCAAACTCTCTCACTCTCTATCTCTCTATTTCTCTCTCTGTCTCCATCCCTCTATCCCTTTCTTTCCTCTCTCCCTCTCCCCTCCTCTCAGGCCTTTTGGCCCACCAGGACCAGAGACAAAGCTCCCACAGCCCAGTAACAGTCTTTATGTTGCTCCTGCTGCTAGTTACCATGACGATGTCATCAGAGAACCACCCTTTTCTGCTGCCACAATAGAGGTTTTCTTTGTGAGGGTGTTTACAATTAACATTTTTACATGCATAAAAAATTATGTAACTGTTGATCTAAAATTAATTTTGATACTTATGGAATTCAGCATTTTGAAAGGAGACAACTTATATAGTATCTGTGATTATTTTCCAGTCTCATTTTTCATTATGACAGAATAGTCTCTTTCTGAGGCATCACATCACACCATGTATCACACTCATGTGTCCTATGGTGTGTGTACAATATGTCAGTGTTGTCTGTGTGGTATGTCCATGGTCATTAAACTGCCTGACCACATCACCACACTCAACCATCATCTAGCCGTCCACACACTGCAACCACCAGGCTCATACCACAGGCCCTGAGCCAACAGCCCAGCAGCACACACAAACATCCAGCATCTCCCTCGGCAGAGCCTCCCCACTGAGCTGCCTGTCTTTCTCTTGATGCACCCTGCTTCTCATGAGCCTCACTACTAGCTGACATTGGTGGCTGTGGTGGGGTGCAGAATGAGTATGCAGCAGAGCAGACAGGCCTGCTGTTCGAATGAGGAGCCCAGAGCAGAGTAGGGTAGAGCGGAGTAGAATAGAACAGAGCAGATGGAGCAGCAGTCTACCAGGGGATTGAACAGCACCTTCCCTCCTCTCCTCTCCTCCCCTCTCAGCCCCGGCCTGTCCCAAACCTTAATGGGACATCAGACAGACAGGCAGACAAGCGTCATTGAGCACAGTGCCCAGCCACCACACCCCCTCCTCCTCCTTCTCCATCCTCCTCATCCCGTCCAAAAATACACCCTCTTTCGCACCATGGATACAACCTCAGTCTCAGCCACCCTCCAGGGCTATTGAGGGGTCCTAGACACCCCCCACCCCTCAGCCAAACTCTGCATAAATGATGCTGGTGCCTCTGTGCAGTCCTTTCAGCATCCCCACACTGTTTTCCATCCTCTCCTGCCCCCTGTCATCCCCCTCTCCCTCTCCTGCCCCCTGTCATTCCCCTCTCCCTCCCCTGCCCCCTGTCATCCCCCACTCGCTCTCCTGCCCCCTGTCATCCCCCTCTCCCTCTCCTGCCCCCTGTCATCCCCCTCTCCCTCTCCTTCCCACCTGTCATTCCCTTCTCCCTCTCCTTCCCACCTGTCATTCCCTTCTCCCTCTCCTTCCCACCTGTCATTCCCTTCTCCCTCTCCTTCCCACCTGTCATTCCCCTCTCCCTCTCCTGCCCCCTGTCATTCCCCTCTCCCTCTCCTGCCCCCTGTCATTCCCATCTCCCTCCCCTGCCCCTGTCATTCCCCTCTCCCTCCCCTGCCCCCTGTCATTCCCCTCTCCCTCCCCTGCCCACCTGTCATTCCACTCTCCCTCCCCTGCCCACCTTTCATTCCCCTCTCCCTCCCCTACCCCCTGTCATTCCCCTCTCCCTCCCCTGCCCCCTGTCATTCCCCTCTCATTCTCCTGCCCCTGTCATTCCCCTCTCCCTCCCCTGCCCCTGTCATTCCCCGCTCCCTCTCCTGCCTCCTGTCATTCCCCTCTCCCTCTCCTGCCCCCTGTCATTCCCCTCTCCCTCTCCTGCCCCCTATCAATCCTCTCCCTCTCCTGCCCCCTGTCATTCCACGCTCCCTCTCCTGCCTCCTGTCATTGCCCTCTCCCTCTCCTGCCCCCTGTCATTCCTCTCCCTCTCCTGCCCCTGTCATTCCCCTCTCCCTCCCCTACCCCCTGTCATTCCCCTCTCCCTCCCCTGCCCCCTGTCATTCCCCTCTCATTCTCCTGCCCCTGTCATTCCCTTCTCCCTCTCCTTCCCACCTGTCATTCCCTTCTCCCTCTCCTTTCCACCTGTCATTCCCTTCTCCCTCTCCTTCCCACCTGTCATTCCCCTCTCCCTCTCCTGCCCCCTGTCATTCTCCTCTCCCTCCCCTGCCCCTGTCATTCCCCTCTCCCTCTCCTGCCACCTGTCAATCCCCTCTCCCTCTCCTGCCCCTGTCATTCCCTTCTCCCTCTCCTGCCCCTGTCATTCCCCTCTCCCTCCCCTAACCCCTGTCATTCTCCTCTCCCTCCCCTGCCCCTGTCATTCCCCTCTCCCTCCCCTGCCCCCTGTCATTCCCCTCTCCCTCCCCTACCCCCTGTCATTCCCCTCTCCCTCCACTGCCCTCTGTCATTCCTCTCCCTCTCCTGCCCCTGTCATTCCCCTCTCCCTCCCCTGCCCCCTGTCATTCCCCTCTCCTCCCCCTACCCCCTGTCATTCCCCTCTCCCTCCACTGCCCTCTGTCATTCCCTCTCCCTCTCCTGCCCCCTGTCATTCCCCTCTCCCTCCCCTACCCCCTGTCATTCCCCTCTCCCTCCACTGCCCTCTGTCATTCCTCTCCCTCTCCTGCCCCTGTCATTCCCCTCTCCCTCCCCTGCCCCCTGTCATTCCCCTCTCCCTCCCCTGCCCCCTGTCATTCCCCTCTCCCTCTCCTTCCCACCTGTCATTCCCATCTCCCTCTCCTTCCCACCTGTCATTCCCTTCTCCCTCTCCTTCCCACCTGTCATTCCCTCTCCCTCTCCTGCCCCTGTCATTCCCCTCTCCCTCTCCTTCCCCCTGTCATTCCCATCTCCCTCCCCTGCCCCTGTCATTCCCCTCTCCCTCCCCTGCCCACCTGTCATTCCCCTCTCCCTCCCCCTACCCACCTTTCATTCCCCTCTCCCTCCCCTGCCCCTGTCATTCCCCTCTCCCTCCCATTCCCCCTGTCATTCCCCTCTCCCTCCCCTGCCCCCTGTCATTCCCCTCTCCCTCCCCTACCCCCTGTCATTCCCCTCTCCCTCCCCTGCCCCTGTCATTCCCCTCTCATTCTCCTGCCCCTGTCATTCCCTTCTCCCTCTCCTTCCCACCTGTCATTCCCTTCTCCCTCTCCTTGCCACCTGTCATTCCCTTCTCCCTCTCCTTCCCACCTGTCATTCCCTTCTCCCTTTCCTTCCCTCCTGTCATTCCCCTCTCCCTCCCCTGCCCCCTGTCATTCCCTTCTCCCTCTCCTTCCCACCTGTCATTCCCTTCTCCCTCCACTGCCCTCTGTCATTCCTCTCCCTCTCCTGCCCCTGTCATTCCCCTCTCCCTCCCCTGCCCCCTGTCATTCCCCTCTCACTCCCCTACCCCCTGTCATTCCCCTCTCCCTCCACTGCCCTCTGTCATTCCTCTCCCTCTCCTGCCCCTGTCATTCCCCTCTCCCTCCCCTACCCCCTGTCATTCCCCTCTCCCTCCACTGCCCTCTGTCATTCCTCTCCCTCTCCTGCCCCTGTCATTCCCCTCTCCCTCCCCTGCCCCCTGTCATTCCCCTCTCCCTCCCCTGCCCCCTGTCATTCCCCTCTCCCTCTCCTTCCCACCTGTCATTCCCATCTCCCTCTCCTTCCCACCTGTCATTCCCTTCTCCCTCTCCTTCCCACCTGTCATTCCCCTCTCCCTCTCCTGCCCCTGTCATTCCCCTCTCCCTCTCCTTCCCCCTGTCATTCCCATCTCCCTCCCCTGCCCCTGTCATTCCCCTCTCCCTCCCCTGCCCACCTGTCATTCCCCTCTCCCTCCCCTACCCACCTTTCATTCCCCTCTCCCTCCCCTGCCCCTGTCATTCCCCTCTCCCTCCCATGCCCCTGTCATTCCCCTCTCCCTCCCCTGCCCCCTGTCATTCCCCTCTCCCTCCCCTACCCCCTGTCATTCCCCTCTCCCTCCCCTGCCCCCTGTCATTCCCCTCTCATTCTCCTGCCCCTGTCATTCCCTTCTCCCTCTCCTTCCCACCTGTCATTCCCTTCTCCCTCTCCTTTACACCTGTCATTCCCTTCTCCCTCTCCTTCCCACCTGTCATTCCCTTCTCCCTTTCCTTCCCTCCTGTCATTCCCCTCTCCCTCCCCTGCCCCCTGTCATTCCCTTCTCCCTCTCCTTCCCACCTGTCATTCCCTTCTCCCTCTCCTGCCCCCTGTCATTCCTCTCCCTCTCCTGCCCCTGTCATTCCCCTCTCCCTCCCCTACCCCCTGTCATTCCCCTCTCCCTCCCCTGCCCCCTGTCATTCCTCTCTCATTCTCCTGCCCCTGTCATTCCCTTCTCCCTCTCCTTCCCACCTGTCATTCCCTTCTCCCTCTCCTTTCCTCCTGTCATTCCCTTCTCCCTCTCCTTCCCACCTGTCATTCCCCTCTCCCTCTCCTGCCCCCTGTCATTCCCCTCTCACTCCCCTGCCCCTGTCATTCCCCTCTCCCTCTCCTGCCACCTGTCAATCCCCTCTCCCTCTCCTGCCCCTGTCATTCCCTTCTCCCTCTCCTGCCCCTGTCATTCCCCTCTCCCTCCCCTAACCCCTGTCATTCCCCTCTCCCTCTCCTGCCCCCTGTCTTTCCCCTCTCCCTCCCCTGCCCCTGTCATTCCCCTCTCCCTCCCCTGCCCCCTGTCATTCCCCTCTCCCTCCCCTACCCCCTGTCATTCCCCTCTCCCTCCCCTGCCCTCTGTCATTCCTCTCCCTCTCCTGCCCCTGTCATTCCCCTCTCACTCCCCTGCCCCCTGTCATTCCCCTCTCCCTCCCCTGCCCCCTGTCATTCCCCTCTCCCTCTCCTTCCCACCTGTCATTCCCATCTCCCTCTCCTTCCCACCTGTCATTCCCTTCTCCCTCTCCTTCCCACCTGTCATTCCCCTCTCCCTCTCCTGCCCCTGTCATTCCCCTCTCCCTCCCCTGCCCCCTGTCATTCCCCTCTCACTCCCCTGCCCCTGTCATTCCCCTCTCCCTCCCCTGCCACCTCTCATTCCCCTCTCCCTCCCCTGCCACCTGTCATTCCCCTCTCCCTCTCCTGCCCACCTGTCATTCCATTCTCCCTCTCCTGCCCACCTGTCATTCCCCTCTCCCTCCCCTGCCACCTGTCATTCCCCTCTCCCTCCCCTGCCACCTGTCATTCCCCTCTCCCTCTCCTGCCCACCTGTCATTCCCTTCTCCCTCTCCTGCCCACCTGTCATTCCCCTCTCCCTCCCCTGCCCCATGTCTCCCCACCCCCAGTGTCTCCGCAGCCCCCCAATAGTCTCCCCAGTATAATATCCTGATAAATCAGCCATGCCTCCCGCTCCACCAGGCCAGACCAGGCCAAGCCAGACAAGACCAGGCCATGCCAGACATGACCAGGCCAAGCCAGACGAGACCAGACAGGTTATTGTTGATGTCTGTTTGGAAGGAACTCCTTGTAGGACCTCCTCTCCAGACCCCAGTAAAAGCGAGGAGGTTGTGTGTTATTAACACAACAGGACTATTTAGGGTTGTGGTCAGTTAATGCCTTTTCCTCCTGGAGAGCAGTTTCTTTCTCCTTGGTTGTTATGATAAGAGGGTCACAGGGTCTGGTGAGTCTGTAATAATGATGTTCTGTGTCGTTTGGTCCACGGCTCTCTTGTTGTTAGATTTCTAACCAGATATGTACATATGTATATCATCTACATTTGCACAAAGAAATCGCATAACTATCAGAGTTCTTCAATGGTGCTACATCAGATCATGTCTACTAATGGTTAAAAGCCCCGACAGAACCCCCCATGCAGTCTCATCTCAGAGAAGAATGATAATTAGGTGACAGTCCCTGACTCAGCATCCTCCCTCCCTTCCTCCCTCCAGACCAGACCAGACCAGACCAGACCAGACCAGACCTAACCTGCGTTATGCAGCCTAAGCGATCGTGACATCAGTTTATGACCAAGCAGGGACCAATGTCTATGACGTGTGTGTGTGTTTGGGAGCAAGGAGTGGGGTCAGTGTGTTTGTGTCTGGATCCTAATCCCAGAGGTGTTATCAGCCTGGTCCGGGTGATGAGGGTTCCCCTCCCCCTATAGGCTGCCGGTGCTGGGGGTCAGCCGGTGCGCCCAGACAGTCCCTACTCTGACCCTTGACCCCTAACTGTCGGCAAGCTCAGGGCTCACCCTAAACACTGATACAGATGACTGATACACACACACACACATACACACACAACCGGTAGTAAACAACAACAGCACAGCGTTACTGGGGAGGGGAGATGACACACACACACAACGTCACACTGCACGTGTGTACATGATCAGAGGGCACCTTTAAACTGTCAATCAACGTGTGCTGATGTTTTAGATGTCTGGATTTGAACAGGTTTACTGTCCATGTAGAAATGTTCATTGTCTTAATCAGATTCTTCTGTTGTCTTGTGTCTTTTCAGATGCTGAGGCTACAATGGCAATGCAGTGAAAGGATCAAGCATCAATGTCCTGACCAGACCTGACCAGACCTGACCAGAACTGACCAGACCTGCATAATGTCCTGACCTGACCTGACCAGACCTGACCAGACCTGACCAGACCTGACCAGAACTGACCAGACCTGCATAATGTCCTGACCTGACCTGACCAGACCTGACCAGACCTGACCAGACCAGACCAGAACTGACCAGACCTGACCAGAACTGACCAGACCTGCATAATGTCCTGACCTGACCTGACCAGACCAGACCTGACCTGACCTGACCAGACCTGACCAGACCTGACCTGACCAGACCAGACCTGACCAGACCAGACCAGACCTGACCTGACCAAACCTGACCTGACCTGACCTGACCTTACCTGACCAGACCTGACCAGACCTGACCAGACCTGACCAGACCAGACCAGACCAGACCAGACCAGACCTGACCTGACCATAGACCTGACCAGACCTGACCAGACCAGACCAGACCTGACCAGACCAGACCTGACCAGACCAAACCTGACCTGACCTGACCTGACCAGACCAGACCTGACCTGACCAAACCTGACCTGACCTGACCTGACCTGACCTGACCTGACCTGACCTGACCTGACCTGACCTGACCTAACCTTACCTGACCAGACCTGACCAGACCTGACCAGACCAGACCTGACCTGACCAGACCTGACCTGACCAGACCTGACCTGACCTAACCTTACCTGACCAGACCTGACCAGACCTGACCAGACCAGACCTGACCTGACCAGACCTGACCAGACCAGACCAGACCTGACCAGACCTGACCAGACCAGACCTGACCTGACCAGACCAGAGACCTGACCTGACCAGACCTGACCAGACCAGACCTGACCTGACCTGACCTGACCAGACCTGACCAGACCTGACCAGACCAGACCAGACCTGACCAGACCAGACCTGACCAGACCAGACCTGACCAGACCTGACCTGACCAGACCAGACCTGACCAGACCAGACCAGACCTGACCAGACCAGACCTGACCAGACCAGACCAGACCAGACCAGACCTGACCTGACCAGACCAGACCTGACCTGACCAGACCTGACCAGACCTGACCTGACCTGACCTGACCAGACCAGACCTGACCAGACCTGGACCAGACCAGACCAGACCTGACCTGACCTGGACCAGACCAGACCAGACCAGACCTGGACCAGACCAGACCTGACCAGACCTGACCAGACCTGACCAGACCAGACCTGACCTGACCTGACCTGACCAGACCTGACCAGACCTGACCAGAGACCAGACCTGACCTGACCAAACCTGACCTGACCTGACCAGACCTGACCAGACCTGACCAGACCAGACCAGAGACCTGACCAGACCAGACCAGACCTGACCAGACCTGACCAGACCAGACCTGACCAGACCTGAGACCAGACCAGACCTGACCAGACCTGACCTGACCAGACCTGACCAGACCTGACCTGACCAGACCTGACCAGACCAGACCAGACCTGACCAGAGACCAGACCAGACCAGACCAGACCCCAGACCAGACCTGACCAGACCAGACCAGACCTGACCTGACCAGACCAGACCAGACCTGACCTGACCAGACCAGACCTGACCAGACCAGACCTGACCAGACCAGACCAGACCACCTGACCAGACCAGACCTGACCAGACCAGACCTGACCAGACCAGACCAGACCTGACCAGACCAGACCTGACCAGACCAGACCTGACCAGACCAGACCAGACCAGACCAGACCAGACCAGACCTGACCTGACCAGACCTGACCTGACCTGACCAGACCTGACCAGACCAGACCAGACCTGACCAGACCAGACCTGACCAGACCTGACCTGACCTGACCAGACCAGACCAGACCAGACCTGACCAGACCAGACCTGACCAGACCAGACCTGACCAGACCAGACCAGACCTGACCAGACCTGACCTGACCAGACCAGACCTGACCAGACCTGACCAGACCTGACCAGACCTGACCAGACCAGACCAGACCTGACCAGACCTGACCAGACCAGACCAGACCAGACCTGACCAGACCTGACCAGACCAGACCAGACCAGACCAGACCAGACCAGACCTGACCAGACCTGACCAGACCAGACCAGACCAGACCAGACCAGACCTGACCTGACCAGAGAAGAGGTAAAGCCTCCTCTGTGATTGGAATAAGGGTCAGTTAATCACCTAGTTTTAGTTGATCACCTAGTTTTTATTTGTGGACAGGTAAAGAGGAGTCTTAACATGGAAACAAGGTGGATTTTTTATTTTGAATAGTTTTATTAGATCTAAATGAAATATGTTTTAACAAATTTTATGTGGATATTGGTTGAGGCCCAAAGGGATCATTTGCACCTCTGTAATTTAGGGTAAAGAATTTTAAAGTAATATATTTGATTTTGCTCAAGATTTTGTAAGCCTTTGCACTGCAACTTCATACTTGTATCCATATAATGCTCATATCATTGATTGTAATAACTATTTTTAATGTAAAAATTAAGGGATGCTGCATATTTCATTATTTTGTGGTAAAAAATACAAATAAAGTGAACGTATTTGCAAAAATAAAAGCTGCCTCAACTTACTTTATCTTTACATTTGAATGTGTCAAGGGACAATATTGAAGTTGATCAATGACCATACAGTGCATTCGGAAAGTATTCAGACCCCTCAACTGTCCTAAATTTTGTTACATTACAGCCTTATTCTAGAATTGATTAAATAGTTTCCCCCCTCATCAATCTACACACATTACCCCATTATGACAAAGAAAAAACAGGTTTTTAGATTTTTTTAGCAAAAATAAAAAGACTGAAATATCACATTTATATAAGTATTCAGACCCTTTACTCAGTACTTTGTTGAAGCAGCTTTGGCAGCAATTACAGCCTCGAGTCTTCTTGGGTATGACACACAAGCTTGGCACACCTGTATTTTGGGAGTTTCTCCCATTTTTCTCTGCAGATCCTCTCAAGCTCTGTCAGTTTGGATGGGGACCGTTGCTGCACAGCTATTTTCAGGTTTCTCCAGAGATGTATGATCGTGTTCAAATACAGGCTCTGGCTGGGCCACTCAAGGACATTCAGAGACTTGTCCTGAAGCCACTCCTGTGTCATCTTGGCTGTGTGCTTAGGGTTGTTGTCCTGTTGGAAGGTGAACCTTCACCCCAGTCGGAGGTCCTGAGGACTCTGGAGCAGGTTTTCATCAAGGATCTCTCTGTACTTTGTTCTGTTCATCTTTGCCTAGATCCTAACTAGTCTCCCAGTCCCTGCTGCTGAAAAACATCTCCACAGCAAGATGCTGCCCTCACCATGCTCACACTGCCCCCACCATGCTCACCGTAGGGATGGTGCCAGGTTTATTCCAGACATGACGTTTGGCATTCAGGCCAAAGAGTTCAATCTTGTATTCATCACACCAGAGAATCTTGTTTCTCATGGTCTGGGAGTCTTTAGGTGCCTTTTGGCATACTCTAAGCGGGCTGTGTTCTTGGGGACCGTCAATGCTGCAGAAATGTTTTGGAACTCTTCCCCAGATCTGTGCCTCGACACGATCCTGTCTCTGTGCTCTACGGACAATTCCTTTGTCCTCATGGCTTTGTTCTGACATGCATTGTTAACTGTGGGACTATCAGAACTGAGGATAAGACCCAGATGCAGACAGCTAGAGTCACAGATGTTTATTGACACAAACAGGAAGCAGGCAAAAGAGGTCCGTAATCCAGGACAGAGTCAATAAGGTACAGAACAGCAGGCAGGCTCAGATCAGGACAGGCAGAGGTTCTTAAATGGGTCAAAGTCAGGTAGGTACAGAACAGCAGGGAGGCTCGGGGTCAGGACAGGCAGAGGTTCTTAAACGGGTCAAAGTCAGGCAGGTACAGAACAGCAGGGAGGCTCGGGGTCAGGACAGGCAGAGGTTCTTAAATGGGTCAAAGTCAGGTAGGTACAGAACAGCAGGGAGGCTCGGGGTCAGGACAGGCAGAGGTTCTTAAATGGGTCAAAGTCAGGCAGGTACAGAACAGCAGGGAGGCTCGGTGTCAGGACAGGCAGAGGTTCTTAAACGGGTCAAAGTCAGGCAGGTACAGAACAGCAGGGAGGCTCGGGGTCAGGACAGGCAGAGGTTCTTAAACGGGTCAAAGTCAGGCAGGTACAGAACAGCAGGGAGGCTCGGTGTCAGGACAGGCAGAGGTTCTTAAACGGGTCAAAGTCAGGCAGGTACAGAACAGCAGGGAGGCTCGGGGTCAGGACAGGCAGAGGTTCTTAAACGGGTCAAAGTCAGGCAGGTACAGAACAGCAGGCAGGCTCGGGGCAGGGCAGACAGAACGGTCAGAACCAGGGTAACTAGGGAACAGAACTTGAGAAAGCAGGGATACAGGAAATCTCCAGTTTGGACTCCAGACCAAAGGACAACTTTCCACCGGTCTAATGTCCATTGCTCGTGTTTCTTGGCCCAAGCATATATTTTCTTCTTATTGGTGTCCTTTAGTAGTGGATTCTTTGCAGCAATTGAAGAAACTTTCAAAGTTCTTGAAATGTTCTGTATTGACTGACCTTCATGTCTTAAAGTAATGATGGACTGTCATATCTCTTTGCTTATTTGAGCTGTTCTTGCCATAATATGGACCTGGTCTTTTAACAAACAGGGCTATCTTCTGTATACCACCCCTACATTGTCCCAACACAACTGATTGGCTCAAACGCATTAAGAAGGAAAGAAATTCCACAAATTAGCCTTTTAAAAAGGCACACCTGATAATTGAAATGCATGGCAGGTAACTACCTCATGAAGCTGGTTGAAAGAATGCCAAGAGTGTGCAAAGCTGTCATCAAGGCAAAGGGTGGCTACTTTGAAGAATCTCAAATATAAAATATATTTTGATTTGGTTAGCAGTTTTTAGTTACTACATGATTCCATATGTGTTATTTCATAGTGTTGATGTCATCGCTATTCTACAATGTAGAAAATAGTGAAAATAAAGAAAAACCCTTGAATAGGTAGGTTTTCTAAAACTTTTGACAGAGTGTAGTTTTGACAGAGTGCAGTTATTCAGATCCTCTCAGAGTTACCCTGAAGGACCAGAGAGCAGACAGTTAAACCAAGTGGCCAACATTGTTGGTGTCAATTTGTTCCCTGCGTGTGTGTGAGCATAGGGGGTGTTGAAGCAAGTTGCTGGAGCTGAAGAAAGCACTGCACACGCACGCACGCACGCACGCACACACACACACACACACACACACACACACACACACACACACACACACACACACACACACACACACACACACACACACACACACACACACACACACACACACACACACACACACACACACACACACCGGCCGGCCGGCCGGCCTTGTTTATTGGTTATCACACCTCCTATTGTTTTCTCCCAACAGCCAGTTCATGCGATGCCCCAATACCCCCAGTGCGCTCCAGTGCTCTGGCTGAAATGGGCTCCCCTCCCCCCTCCGACTGGAGATGACCTGAAATTAGAGCCAAGCCGCCATGGCCGAAGGCTGTGACTCGGCCACCAGGAGAGGAGGCCCTAGGCCCTGGCCTGAAAGAAAGAGGGAGATTATCCCATTCTGCCCAGCCAGTCAGCAGTGGTGGTATTGACCCGGACCCACCCAGGGAGAGTCCAGTGAGCCGTGAGATGGCCTGATATACATGCTTACTGAGCTGGACAGATTCCCTCACTCTCACCAGGGATAAACTCAACCTTACAAGGCAGTGTCTTCAACACTGCTCTGGAGATAACAGGAGTGACCCCCTCTCTGGGTGGAAACACACACACACACACACACACACACACACACACACACACACACACACACACACACACACACACACACACACACACACACACACACACACACACACACACACACACACACACACACACACACACACACACACACACACACACACACACACACACACACACACCTCATCCTATTCACTGTCCAGGCTACCATTAGGTGTTTGGCAAGGCCTCTCATTGTTTCTGTCCTGTGAGGCGAAGAGGGGTCATCAGAACAGAACGGGCAAAGCATCCCACAGTGGCCTGGTGGGAAACATTCTGAAATGATAGTAAATAACACCAACAATATATTGGCAATTACTATATCAATAACTTCAGTTATGATGACTATTGTGAAGAAACAAGGTGAGAGAATTTAAACTCAAACTAAACGGGTCAACACTATCCACTATCCAGTTCTGAGGTCTGTTGGCAAACATTAAATAAAACAAATAAATATACCTGTTTTCTAGACCCAGTCAACGTAACTTATATTTACTTAAATATCTGATTACCCCTAAAGTTTGCTGACACAGACTTGATCACTATATGGGGCATAAACCCTACAATATGTCCACTAATAGTCAGCTACACAAAACACTTGCTAGAGTTATTTGCCATAAAAAGTCTACAAATGACTTATCCCACAAATAAGACCCAATGTTGATGTCTATCCCTGGTTTACAATTGCTGTATGTTTGAATATGTTTTGACATTTGTTTCCCTAATGTGGAAAAACATTCTGTATTTTTTATATTTTTAATTTCACCTATCAAATAACAACTGGATGTAATGGTTTTCTTGTGGGGAAAGAGAGGCAGACCAAAATGCAGCGTGGTTAGTTTTGTGCATCTTTAATAAAGATGAAAGTACTACAATCTACAAAACAAGAAACGTGAAAAAACCAAAACAGTCCTATCTTGTACCACAAACACAAAGACAGGAACAATCACCCACAAAACCCAGCACAAAACAGGCTACCTAAATATGGTTCCCAATCAGAGACAATGACTAACACCTGCCTCTGATTGAGAACCATATCAGGCCTAACATAGAAATGGACAAACCAGACACACAACATAGAATGCCCACCCAGCTCACGTCCTGACCAACACTAAAACAAGGAAAACACACACGAACGATGGTCAGAACGTGACACTGGACAACAGCACAATGAACAGACAACTCCTCTGAGCAAAATCACCTTGACCAAATGTTGTATGCTATTTGAATTAATTTTCAAATTTTTGACCATTTACTATGGTATGTCATATGGCCCAAACCGAGCCATCCAGCTTCCTCTTCACTGTCCAATGACTTCCTATGACAACAAACAGTTCCTCCCTGCAGGGCAGTAAAAGTCCTATGGACTGTAATCAAAGGGATTAGGGGTGGCCATTGTCCTTTGATTGAGGCACTATTGGCCAGTTAGTAGTGGTAGTTTGTTTGTAAGTGCCTAACAACCCCAAACATTACTGACACAAATGACCTTTACAATGACAGAGCAGTAGACAAAGCAGGCCTATGTCATGCATATGACCAATTAAAGCAAATAAGAGTCCACAGAAAAACAAAGGAAATAGAACTTATTTATCTATAAAAAAATGCTATCAATAATTAGATGAGGTATTAATGAACATGATGGCAATTTCTCTTTTGTATTGGAATTGTGTAGGATATTTTCAGACTATTAAAGGTGTATGTTATATTCAGACTATTAAAGGTGTATATTATATTTAGAATATTAAAGGTGTATATTATTTTCAGACTATTAAAGGTGTATATTATATTTACAATTTGAAGGTGTATGATATATTCAGACTATTAAAGGTGTATGTTATATTTAGAATATTAAAGGTGTATATTATATTCAGACTATTAAAGGTGTATATTATATTTACAATTTGAAGGTGTATGATATATTCAGACTATTAAAGGTGTATGTTATATTCAGAATATTAAAGGTGTATATTATATTTAGAATATTAAAGGTGTATATTATATTCAGACTATTAAAGGTGTATATTATATTCAGATTATTAAAGGTGTGTATTATACTTAGAATATTAAAGGTGTATGTTATATTCAGAATAGTAAAGGTGTGTATTATATTCAGACTATTAAAAGTGTATGTTATATTCAGACTATTAAAGGTGTATGTTATATTCAGACTATTAAAGGTGTATGATATATTCAGACTATTGAAGGTGTATGTTACATTCAGACTATTAAAGGTGTGTGTTATATTCAGACTATTAAAGGTGTATTTTATATTCAGAATATTAAAGGTGTATGTTAAATTCAGACTATTAAAGATGCATATTATAGTCAGACTATTAAAGGTGTATGTTATATTCAGAATATTAAAGGATTATGATATATTCAGATAATTAAAGGTGTATATTATATTCAGACTATTAAAGGTGTATATTATTTTAAGACTATTAAAGGTGTATATTATATTCAGACTATTAAAGGAGTGTATTATATTCAGACTATTAAAGGTGTATATTATATTCAGACTATGAAAGGTGTATATTATATTCAGACTATTAAAGGTGTGTTATATATTCAGACTATTAAAGGTGTATTTTTATTCAGACTATTAAAGGTGTATATTATATTCAGACTATTAAAGGTGTATATAATATTCACACTATTAAAGGTGTATATTATATTCAGACTACTAAAGGTGTAATTTATTTTCAGACTATTAAAGGTGTATGTAATATTCAGAATATTAAAGATAAGTATTAT
Organism: Oncorhynchus masou masou; assembly: GCF_036934945.1. Lineage (NCBI taxonomy): Eukaryota > Metazoa > Chordata > Actinopteri > Salmoniformes > Salmonidae > Oncorhynchus > Oncorhynchus masou. The sequence continues at coordinate 81,958,309 of NC_088242.1, read as the reverse complement.
ATTTACAATATTAAAGGTGTATGTAATATTCAGAATATTAAAGTGTATATTATTTTCAGACTATTAAAGGTGCATGATATATTCAGACTATTAAAGGTGCATATTATATTCAGACTATTAAAGGTGTATATTATATTCAGACTACTAAAGGTGTGTGTTATATTCAGACTATTAAAGGTGTATGTTATATTCAGACTATTAATGGTGTATATTATATTCAGACTATTGAAGGTGTAGGTTATATTCAGACTATTAAAGGTGTGTGTTATATTCAGACTATTAAAGGTGTATGTTATATTCAGAATATTAAAGGTGTATGTAATATTCAGAATATTAAAGATGTGTATTATATTTACAATATTAAAGGTGTATGTTATATTCAGAATATTTAAGGTGTATGTTATATTCAGACTATTAAAGGTGCATATTATAGTCAGACTATTAAAGGTGTGTGTTATATTCAGAATATTAAAGGTCTATGATATTTTCAGATAATTAAAGGTGTGTATTATATTCAGACTATTAAAGGTGTATATTATATTCAGACTTTTAAAGGTGTATATTATATTCAGACTCTTAAAGGTGAATGATATATTTAGAATATTAAAGGTGTATATTATATTCAGACTATTAAAGGTGTATGATATATTTAGAATATTAAAGGTGTATATTATATTCAGACTATTATAGGTGTGTATTATATTCAGACTATTAAAGGTGTATATTATATTTAGAATATTAAAGGTGTATGATATATTCAGACATTTAAATGTGTATGTTATATTCAGACTATTAAAGGTGCATGATATATTCATTCTATTAAAGGTGTATGATATATTCAGTCTCTTAAATGTGTATGTTATATTCAGAATATTAAAGGTCTATGATATTTTCAGATAATTAAAGGTGTGTATTATATTCAGACTATTAAAGGTGTATATTATATTCAGACTATGAAAGGTGTATATTATATTCAGACTATGAAAGGTGTAATTTATTTTCAGACTATTAAAGGTGTATGCTACATTCAGACTATTAAAGGTGTATATTATATTCAGACTTTTAAAGGTGTATATTATATTCAGAATCTTAAAGGTGAATGATATATTTAGAATATTAAAGGTGTATATTATATTCAGACTATTAAAGGTGTATGATATATTTAGAATATTAAAGGTGTATATTATATTCAGACTATTATAGGTGTGTATTATATTCAGACTATTAAAGGTGTATGTTATATTCAGACTATTAAAGGTGTATATTATATTCAGAATATTAAAGGTGTGTGATATATTGAGACTATTAAAGGTGTATGTTTTATTCAGAATATTAAGGGTGTATATTATATTTGCAATTTAAAGGTGTATGATATATTGAGACTATTAAAGGTGTATGTTTTATTCAGAATATTAAGGGTGTATATTATATTTACAATTTAAAGGTGTGTGATATATTCAGAATATTAAATGTGTATGTTATATTCAGAATATTCAAGGTGTATAATATACTGACTATTAAAGGATGTGTATTATTTTCAGATTATTAAAGGCGTATATTATACCTAGAATATTAAAGGTGTATGTTAAATTCAGACTATTAAAGGTGTATATTATATTTAGAATATTAAAGGTGTATGATATATTCAGACAATTAAATGTGTATGTTATATTCAGACTATTAAAGGTGCATGATATATTCATTCTATTAAAGGTGTATGATATATTCAGACTATTAAATGTGTATGTTATATTCAGAATATTAAAGGTGTATATTATATTTACAATTTAAAGGTGTATGATATATTCAGACTATTAAAGGTGTATGTTATATTCAGAATATTAAAAGTGTATATTATATTTACAATTTAAAGGTGTATGATATATTCAGACTATTAAAGGTGTATGTTTTATTCGGATTATTAAAGGTGTATATTATATTTACAATTTAAAGGTGTGTGATATATTCAGACTATTAAAGGTGCATGATATATTCATTCTATTAAAGGTGTATGATATATTCAGTCTCTTAAATGTGTATGTTATATTCAGAATATTAAAAGTGCATTCAGACTATTAAAGGTGTATATTATATAAAGATTATTAAAGGTGTATGATATATTTAGAATATTAAAGGTGTATATTATATTCAGACTATTAAAGGTGTATATTATATTCAGACTATTAAAGGTGTATGATATATTCAGACAATTAAAGGTGTATATTATATTCAGACTATTAAAGGTGTATATTATATTCAGACTATTAATGGTGTATATTATTTTCAGACTATTAAAGGTGTATATTATATTCAGAATATTAAAGGTGTATATTATATTTACAATATTAAAGTTGTATATTATATTCAGACTATTAAAGGTGTATATTATACTCAGACAATTAAAGGTGTATATTATATTCAGACTATTGAAGGTGTATGATATATTCAGAATATTAAAGGTGTATATTATATTTACAATATTAAAGTTGTATGTTATATTCAGACTATTAAATGTGTATGTTATATTCAGACTATTAAAGGTGTATGTTTTATTCAGAATATTAAAGGTGTATATTATATTTACAATTGAAAGGTGTATGATATATTCAGACTTTTAAATGTGTATGTTATATTCAGACTTTTAAAGGTGTATATTATATTCAGACTATTAAAGGTGTATGATATATTTAGAATATTAATGTTGTAAATTATATTCAGACTATTAAAGGTGTATGTTATATTCAGAATATTAAAGATGTGTATTATATTTACAATATTTAAGGTGTATGACATATTCAGACTATTAAAGGTGTATGATATATTCAGACTATTAAAGGTGTATATTATATTCAGACTATTAAAGGTGTATATTATATTCAGACTATTAACGGTGCATGATATATTCAGACTATTAAAGTTGTATGTTCCATTCAGAATATTAAAGGTGTGTGTTATATTCGGACTATTAAAGGTGTTTATTATATTTAGAATATTAAAGGTGTATATTATATTCAGACTATTAAAGGTGTATATTATATTCAGACTATTAAAGGTGTATATTATATTCAGACTATTAAAGGTGTATATTATATTCAGACTATTATAGGTGTGTTATATTTTCAGACTATTAAAGGTGTATGATATATTTAGAATATTAAAGGTGTATATTATATTCAGACTATTAAAGGTGTATATTATATTCAGATTATTAAAGGTGTATATTACATTCAGACTATTAAAAGTGTATGATATATTTAGAATGTTAAAGGTGTGTATTATATTCAGAATATTATAGGTGTATGATATATTCAGACTATTAAAGGTCTATATTATATTCAGACTATTAAAGGTGTATATTATCTTCAGACTATTAAAGGTGTATATTATATTCAGACTATTAAAGGTGTATTATATATTCAGACTATTAAAGGTGTATGATATATTTAGAATATTAAAGGTGTATATTATATTCAGACTTTTAAAGGTGTATATTATATTCAAACTATTAAAGGTGTATATTATATTCAAACTATTAAAGGTGTATGTTATATTCAGACTATTAAAGGTGTATATTATATTCAGACTATTAAAGGTGTATTATATATTTAGAATATTAAAGGTGTATATTATATTCAGACTATTATAGGTGTGTATTATATTCAGACTATTAAAGGTGTATGTTATATTCAGACTATTAAAGGTGTATATTATATTCAGAATATTAAAGGTGTGTGATATATTGAGACTATTAAAGGTGTATGTTTTATTCAGAATATTAAGGGTGTATATTATATTTACAATTTAAAGGTGTATGATATATTGAGACTATTAAAGGTGTATGTTTTATTCAGAATATTAAGGGTGTATATTATATTTACAATTTAAAGGTGTGTGATATATTCAGACTATTAAATGTGTATGTTATATTCAGAATATTCAAGGTGTATAATATACTGACTATTAAAGATGTGTATTATTTTCAGATTATTAAAGGCGTATATTATACCTAGAATATTAAAGGTGTATGTTAAATTCAGACTATTAAAGGTGTATATTATATTTAGAATATTAAAGGTGTATGATATATTCAGACAATTAAATGTGTATGTTATATTCAGACTATTAAAGCTGCATGATATATTCATTCTATTAAAGGTGTATGATATATTCAGACTATTAAATGTGTATGTTATATTCAGAATATTAAAGGTGTATATTATATTTACAATTTAAAGGTGTATGATATATTCAGACTATTAAAGGTGTATGTTATATTCAGAATATTAAAAGTGTATATTATATTTACAATTTAAAGGTGTATGATATATTCAGACTATTAAAGGTGTATGTTTTATTCGGATTATTAAAGGTGTATATTATATTTACAATTTAAAGGTGTGTGATATATCCAGACTCTTAAAGGCATGTGTTATATTCAGACTATTAAAGGTGTATGTTATATTCAGAATATTCAAGGTGTATATTATATTCAGACTATTAAAGGATGTGTATTATTTCAGATTATTAAAGGCGTATATTATACTTAGAATATTAAAGGTGTATGTTAAATTCAGACTATTAAAGGTGTATATTATATTTAGAATATTAAAGGTGTATGATATATTCAGACATTTAAATGTGTATGTTATATTCAGACTATTAAAGGTGCATGATATATTCATTCTATTAAAGGTGTATGATATATTCAGTCTCTTAAATGTGTATGTTATATTCAGAATATTAAAGGTGTATATTATATTTACAATTTAAAGGTGTATGATATATTTAGTATATTAAAGGTGTATGTTAAAATCAGACTATTAGAGGTGTATATTGTATTTAGAATATTAAAGGTGTATGTTATATTCAGACTATTAAAGGTGTATGTTATATTCAGACAATTAAAGGTGTATATTATATTCACACTATTGAAGGTGTATGTTATATTCAGACTATTAATGGAGTGTGTTATATTCAGACTATTAAAGGTGCATGTTATTTTCAGACTATTAAAGGTGTATGTTATATTCAGATAATTAAAGGTGTATATTATATTCAGACTATTAAAGGTGTATATTATATTCAGACTATTAACGGTGTATATTATATTCAGACTATTAAAGGTGTATATTTTATTCAGACTGTTAAAGGTGTATTACATATTCAGACTATTAAAGGTGTATGATATATTTAGAATATTAAAGGTGTATATTATATTCAGACTATTAAAGGTGTATATTATATAAAGATTATTAAAGGTGTATGATATATTTAGAATATTAAAGGTGTATATTATATTCAGACTATTAAAGGTGTATATTATATTCAGACTATTAAAGGTGTATGATATATTCAGACAATTAAAGGTGTATATTATATTCAGACTATTAAAGGTGTATATTATATTCAGACTATTAATGGTGTATATTATTTTCAGACTATTAAAGGTGTATATTATATTCAGAATATTAAAGGTGTATATTATATTTACAATATTAAAGTTGTATATTATATTCAGACTATTAAAGGTGTATATTATATTCAGAATATTAAAGGTGTATATTATATTTACAATTGAAAGGTGTATGATATATTCAGACTTTTAAATGTGTATGTTATATTCAGACTTTTAAAGGTGTATATTATATTCAGACTATTAAAGGTGTATGATATATTTAGAATATTAATGGTGTAAATTATATTCAGACTATTAAAGGTGTATGTTATATTCAGAATATTAAAGATGTGTATTATATTTACAATATTTAAGGTGTATGACTTATTCAGACTATTAAAGGTGTATGATATATTCAGACTATTAAAGGTGTATATTATATTCAGACTATTAAAGGTGTATATTATATTTAGAATATTAAAGGTGTATATTATATTCAGACTATTAACGGTGCATGATATATTCAGACTATTAAAGTTGTATGTTCCATTCAGAATATTAAAGGTGTGTGTTATATTCGGACTATTAAAGGTGTTTATTATATTTAGAATATTAAAGGTGTATATTATATTCAGACTATTAAAGGTGTATATTATATTCAGACTATTAAAGGTGTATATTATATTCAGACTATTAAAGGTGTATATTATATTCAGACTATTAAAGGTGTGTTATATTTTCAGACTATTAAAGGTGTATGATATATTTAGAATATTAAAGGTGTATATTATATTCAGACTATTAAAGGTGTATATTATATTCAGATTATTAAAGGTGTATATTACATTCAGACTATTAAAAGTGTATGATATATTTAGAATGTTAAAGGTGTGTATTATATTCAGAATATTATAGGTGTATGATATATTCAGACTATTAAAGGTCTATATTATATTCAGACTATTAAAGGTGTATATTATCTTCAGACTATTAAAGGTGTATGTTATATTCAGACTATTAAAGGTGTATTATATATTCAGACTATTAAAGGTGTATGATATATTTAGAATATTAAAGGTGTATATTATATTCAGACTTTTAAAGGTGTATATTATATTCAAACTATTAAAGGTGTATGTTATATTCAGACTATTAAAGGTGTATATTATATTCAGACTATTAAAGGTGTATATTATATTCAGACAATTAAAGGTGTATATTATATTCAGACTATTAAAGGTGTATTATATATTCAGACTATTAAAGGTGTATGATATATTTAGAATATTAAAGGTGTAAATTATATTCAGACTATTAAAGGTGTATGTTATATTCAGAATATTAAAGATGTGTATTATATTTACAATATTTAAGGTGTATGACATTTTCAGACTATTAAATGTGTATGATATATTCAGACTATTAAAGGTGTATATTATTTTCAGACTATTAAAGGTGTACATTATATTCAGACTATTAACGGTGCATGATATATTCATTTACATTTACATTTAAGTCATTTAGCAGACGCTCTTATCCAGAGCGACTTACAAATTGGTGAATTCACCTTCTGACATCCAGTGGAACAGCCACTTTACAATAGTGCATCTAAATCATTTAAGGGGGGGTGAGAAGGATTACTTTATCCTATCCTAGGTATTCCTTGAAGAGGTGGGGTTTCAGGTGTCTCCGGAAGGTGGTGATTGACTCCGATGTCCTGGCGTCGTGAGGGAGTTTGTTCCACCATTGGGGGGCCAGATGACAAGTGCCTGGATTAGGACCTGCGCCGCTTCCTGTGTGAGGCAGGGTCGTACTCTGCGGATGTTGTAGAGCATGAACCTACAGGAACGGGCCACCGCCTTGATGTTAGTTGAGAACGACAGGGTGTTGTCCAGGATCACGCTAAGGTTCTTAGCGCTCTGGGAGGAGGACACAATGGAGTTGTCAACCGTGATGGCGAGATCATGGAACGGGCAGTCCTTCCCCGGGAGGAAGAGCAGCTCCGTCTTGCCGAGGTTCAGCTTGAGGTGGTGATCCGTCATCCACACTGATATGTCTGCCAGACATGAAAGAGATGCGATTCGCCACCTGGTCATCAGAAGGGGGAAAGGAGAAGATTAATTGTGTGTCGTCTGCATAGCAATGATAGGAGAGACCATGTGAGGTTATGACAGAGCCAAGTGACTTGGTGTATAGCGAGAATAGGAGAGGGCCTAGAACAGAGCCCTGGGGGACACCAGTGGTGAGAGCGCGTGGCGAGGAGACAGATTCTCGCCACGCCACCTGGTAGGAGCGACCTGTCAGGTAGGACGCAATCCAAGCGTGGGCCGCGCCGGAGATGCCCAACTCGGAGAGGGTGGAGAGGAGGATCTGATGGTTCACAGTATCGAAGGCAGCCGATAGGTCTAGAAGGATGAGAGCAGAGGAGAGAGAGTTAGCTTTAGCAGTGCGGAGCGCCTCCGTGATACAGAGAAGAGCAGTCTCAGTTGAATGACTAGTCTTGAAACCTGACTGATTTGGATCAAGAAGGTCATTCTGAGAGAGATAGCGGGAGAGCTGGCCAAGGACGGCACGTTCAAGAGTTTTGGAGAGAAAAGAAAGAAGGGATACTGGTCTGTAGTTGTTGACATCGGAGGGATCGAGTGTAGGTTTTTTCAGAAGGGGTGCAACTCTCGCTCTCTTGAAGACGGAAGGGATGTAGCCAGCGGTCAGGGATGAGTTGATGAGCGAGGTGAGGTAAGGGAGAAGGTCTCCGGAAATGGTCTGGAGAAGAGAGGAGGGGATAGCGTCAAGCGGGCAGGTTGTTGGGCGGCCGGCCGTCACAAGAAGCGAGATTTCATCTGGAGAGAGAGGGGAGAAAGAGGTCAGAGCACAGGGTAGGGCAGTGTGAGCAGAACCAGCGGTGTCGTTTGACTTAGCAAACGAGGATCGGATGTCGTCGACCTTCTTTTCAAAATGGTTGACGAAGTCATCTGCAGAGAGGGAGGAGGGGGGGGGGAGGAGGATTCAGGAGGGAGGAGAAGGTGGCAAAGAGCTTCCTAGGGTTAGAGGCAGATGCTTTGAATTTAAAGTGGAAGAAAGTGGCTTTAGCAGCAGAGACAGAGGAGGAAAATGTAGAGAGGAGGGAGTGAAAGGATGCCAGGTCCGCAGGGAGGCGAGTTTTCCTCCATTTCCGCTCGGCTGCCCGGAGCACTGTTCTGTGAGCTCGCAATGAGTCGTCGAGCCACGGAGCGGGAGGGGAGGACCGAGCCGGCCTGGAAGATATGGGACATAGAGAGTCAAAGGATGCAGAAAGGGAAGAGAGGAGGGTTGAGGAGGCAGAATCAGGAGATAGGTTGGAGAAGGTATGAGCAGAGGGAAGAGATGATAGGATGGAAGAGGAGAGAGTAGCGGGGGAGAGAGAGCGAAGGTTGGAACGGCGCGATACCATCCGAGTAGGGGCAGTGTGGGAAGTGTTGGATGAGAGCGAGAGGGAAAAGGATACAAGGTAGTGGTCGGAGACTTGGAGGGGAGTTGCAATGAGGTTAGTGGAAGAACAGCATCTAGTAAAGATGAGGTCGAGCGTATTGCCTGCCTTGTGAGTAGGGGGAAGGTGAGAGGGTGAGGTCAAAAGAGGAGAGGAGTGGAAAGAAGGAGGCAGAGAGGAATGAGTCAAAGGTAGACGTGGGGAGGTTAAAGTCGCCCAGGACTGTGAGAGGTGAGCCGTCCTCAGGAAAGGAGCTTATCAAGGCATCAAGCTCATTGATGAACTCTCCGAGGGAACCTGGAGGGCGATAAATGATAAGGATGTTAAGCTTGAAAGGGCTGGTAACTGTGACAGCATGGAATTCAAAGGAGGCGATAGACAGATGGGTAAGGGGAGAAAGAGAGAATGACCACTTGGGAGAGATGAGGATCCCGGTGCCACCACCCCGCTGACCAGAAGCTCTCGGGGTGTGCGAGAACACGTTGGCGGACGAAGAGAGAGCAGTAGGAGTAGCAGTGTTATCTGTGGTGATCCATGTTTCCGTCAGTGCCAAGAAGTCGAGGGACTGGAGGGAGGCATAGGCTGAGATGAACTCTGCCTTGTTGGCCGCAGATCGGCAGTTCCAGAGGCTATCGGAGACCTGGAACTCCACGTGGGTCGTGCGCGCTGGGACCACCAGATTAGGGTGGCCGCGGCCACGCGGTGTGGAGCGTTTGTATGGTCTGTGCAGAGAGGAGAGAACAGGGATAGATAGACACATAGTTGACAGGCTACAGAAGAGGCTAAGCTAATGCAAAGGAGATTGGAATGACAAGTGGACTACACGTCTCGAATGTTCAGAAAGTTAAGCTTACGTAGCAAGAATCTTATTGACTAAAATGATTGAAATGATACAGTACTGCTGGAGTAGGCTAGCAGGCAGTGGCTGCGTTGTTGACTTTGTAGGCTAGCTGGCAGTGGCTGCGTTGTTGACACTACACTAATCAAGTCGTTCCGTCGAGTGTAATAGTTTCTACAGTGCTGCTATTCGGGGGCTAGCTGGCTAGCTAGCAGTGTTGATTACGTTACGTTACGTTAAAAGAACGACAATAGCTGGCTAGCTAACCTAGAAAATCGCTCTAGACTACACAATTGTCTTAGATACAAAGACGGCTATGTAGCTAGCTAGCTACGATCAAACAAATCAAACCGTTGTACTGTAATGAAGTGAAATGAAAATGTGATACTACCTGTGGAGCGAAGTGGAATGTTGACCGGGTAGTTGAAGTTCAATTCGGTAGACGTTGGCTAGCTGTTGGCTAGCTAGCTAGCAGTATCTCCTACGTTAAGGACGACAAATAGCTGGCTAGCTAACCTCGGTAAATTAAGATAATCACTCTAAGTCTACACACTCTAAACTACACAATTATCTTGGATACGAAGACAGCAAAGACAACTATGTAGCTAGCTAACACTACACTAATCGAGTCATTCAGTTGAGTGTAAAAGTTTCTACAGTGCTAGTAGACGTTGGACGTTAGCTAGCTGCTGGGCAGATAGCAGTGTAGACTACTTTAGGACGACGAAATACGATAATTACGCAATTATCTTTGATACAAAGACGGCTATGTAGCTAGCTAAGAAGAAATTGCTAAGATTAGACAAATCAAACCGTTGTACTATAATGAAATGTAATGAAAATGTAATGAAAAGTTATACTACCTGCGGACCGAAGTGTAGATGCGACCGCTCGCTCCAACCCGGAACCGGAAGGACTATTAAAGGTGTATGATATATTCAGAATATTAAAGGTGTGTGTTATATTCAGACTATTAAAGGTGTAATTTATTTTCAGACTATTAAAGGTGTATGTTATATTCAGACTATTAAAGGTGTATATTATATTTAGAATATTAAAGGTGTATATTATATTCAGACTATTAAAGGTGTATATTATATTCAGACTATTAAAGGTGTATGATGTATTCAGACTATTAAAAGTGTATGATATTTTTAGAATATTAAAGGTGTATATTATATTCAGACTATTAAAGGTGTATATTATATTCAGACTTTTAAAGGTGTATATTATATTCAGACTATAAAAGGTGTATATTATATTCAGACTATAAAAGGTGTATATAATATTCAGACTATTAAAGGTGTATATTATATTCAGAATATTAAAGGTGTATATTATATTTAGAATATTAAAGGTGTATATTATATTCAGACTATTAAAGGTGTACATTATATTCAGATAATGAAAGGCGTATATTATACTTAGAATATTAAAGGTGTATGTTAAATTCAGACTATTAAAGGTGTATATTACATTTAGAATATTAAAGGTGTATGATATATTCAGACTATTAAATGTGTATGTTGTATTCAGACTTTTAAAGGTGTATATTATATTCAGAATATCAAAGGTGTATATTATATTTACAATTTAAAGGTGTATGATATATTCAGACTATTAAAGGTGTGTTATATTCAGAATATGAAAGGTGTATATTATATTTAGAATATTAAAGGTGTATATTATATTCAGACTATTAAAGGTGTATATTATATTCAGATTATTAAAGGTGTATATTATACTTAGAATATTAAAGGTGTATGTTAAATTCAGACTATTAAAGGTGTATATTATATTTAGAATATTAAAGGTGTATATTATATTCAGACTTTTAAAGGCGTATATTATATTCAGACTATTAAAGGTTTATGATATATTTAGAATATTAATGGTGTAAATTATATTCAGACTATTAAAGGTGTTTGTTATATTCAGAATATTAAAGATGTGTATTATATTTACAATATTTAAGGTGTATGACATATTCAGACTATTAAAGGTGTATATTATATTCAGACTATTAAAGGTGTATATTATATTCAGACTATTAAAGGTGTATATTATATTCAGACTATTAAAGGTGTATGATGTATTCAGACTATTAAAAGTGTATGATATATTTAGAATATTAAAGGTGTATATTATATTCAGACTATTAAAGGTGTATATTATATTCAGACTAATAAAGGTGTATATTATATTCAGACTTTTAAAGGTGTATATTATATTCAGACTATAAAAGATGTATATTATATTCAGACTATAAAAGGTGTATATAATATTCAGACTATTAAAGGTGTATATTATATTCAGAATATTAAAGGTGTATATTATATTTAGAATATTAAAGGTGTATATTATATTCAGACTATTAAAGGTGTACATTATATTCAGATAATGAAAGGCGTATATTATACTTAGAATATTAAAGGTGTATATTATATTCAGAATATCAAAGGTGTATATTATATTTACAATTTAAAGGTGTATGATATATTCAGACTATTAAAGGTGTATGTTATATTCAGAATATGAAAGGTGTATATTATATTTAGAATATTAAAGGTGTATATTATATTCAGACTATTAAAGGTGTATATTATATTCAGATTATTAAAGGTGTATATTATACTTAGAATATTAAAGGTGTATGTTAAATTCAGACTATTAAAGGTGTATATTATATTTAGAATATTAAAGGTGTATATTATATTCAGACTATTAAAGGTGTATATTATATTCAGACTATTAAAGGTGTATGATGTATTCAGACTATTAAAAGTGTATGATATATTTAGAATATTAAAGGTGTATATTATATTCAGACTATTAAAGGTGTATATCATATTCAGACTAATACAGGTGTATATTATATTCAGACTTTTAAAGGTGTATATTATATTCAGACTATAAAAGGTGTATATTATATTCAGACTATAAAAGGTGTATATAATATTCAGACTATTAAAGGTGTATATTATATTCAGAATATTAAAGGTGTATATTATATTTAGAATATTAAAGGTGTATATTATATTCAGACTATTAAAGGTGTATATTATATTCAGATAATGTTAAAGGTGGCAGACTATTTATATTATATTTAGAATATTAAAGGTGACTTTTAAAGGTGTTAAATTCAGACTATTAAAGGTGTATATTACATTTAGAATATTAAAGGTGTATGATATATTCAGACTATTAAATGTGTATGTTGTATTCAGACTTTTAAAGGTGTATATTATATTAAGAATATCAAAGGTGTATATTATATTTACAATTTAAAGGTGTATGATATATTCAGACTATTAAAGGTGTATGTTATATTCAGAATATTAAAGGTGTATATTATATTTAGAATATTAAAGGTGTATATTATATTTAGAATATTAAATGTGTATATTATATTCAGACTATTAAAGGTGTATATTATATTCAGATTATTAAAGGTGTATATTATACTTAGAATATTAAAGGTGTATGTTAAATTCAGACTATTAAAGGTGTATATTATATTTAGAATATTAAAGGTTTATATTATATTCAGACTTTTAAAGGTGTATATTATATTCAGACTATTAAATGGTGTAAATTATATTCAGACTATTGATGTATTCAGACTATTAAAAGTGTATGATTATATTTAGATATAATATTAAAGGTGTATATTATATTCAGAATATTAAACTATTCAGACTATTAAAGGTGTATATCATATTCAGACTAATAAAGGTGTATATTATATTCAGACTTTTAAAGGTGTATATTATATTCAGACTATAAAAGGTGTATATTATATTCAGACTATTAAAGGTGTATATAATATTCAGACTATTAAAGGTGTATATTATATTCAGAATATTAAAGGTGTATATTATATTTAGAATATTAAAGGTGTATATTATATTCAGACTATTAAAGGTGTATATTATATTCAGATAATGAATATTAAAGGTGTATATTATACTTAGAATATTAAAGGTGTATGTTAAATTCAGACTATTAAAGGTGTATATTATATTATATTACATTTAGAATATTAAAGGTGTATGATATATTCAGACTATTAAATGTGTATGTTGTATATTATATTCAGACTTTTAAAGGTGTATATTATATTAAGAATATCAAAGGTGTATATTATATTTACAATTTAAAGGTGTATGATATATTCAGACTATTAAAGGTGTATGTTATATTTAGAATATTAAAGGTGTATATTATATTTAGAATATTAAAGGTGTATATTATATTTAGAATATTAAATGTGTATATTATATTCAGACTATTAAAGGTGTATATTATATTCAGATTATTAAAGGTGTATATTATACTTAGAATATTAAAGGTGTATGTTAAATTCAGACTATTAAAGGTGTATATTATATTTAGAATATTAAAGGTTTATATTATATTCAGACTTTTAAAGGTGTATATTATATTCAGACTATTAAAGGTGTATGATATATTTAGAATATTAATGGTGTAAATTATATTCAGACTATTAAAGGTGTATGTTATATTCAGAATATTAAAGATGTGTATTATGTTTACAATATTTAAGGTGTATGACATATTCAGACTATTAAAGGTGTATGATATATTCAGACTATTAAAGGTGTATATTATATTCAGACTATTAAAGGTATATATTATATTCAGACTATTAACGGTGCATGATATATTCAGACTTTTAAAGGTGTATATTATATTTAGAATATTAAAGGTGTAATTTATTTTCAGACTATTAAAGGTGTATGTTATATTCAGACTATTAAAGGTGTATATTATATTTAGAATATTAAAGGTGTATATTATATTCAGACTATTAAAGGTGTATATTATATTCAGATTTTTAAAGGTGTGTATTATATTCAGACTATTAAAGGTGTATGATGCATTCAGACTATTAAAAGTGTATATTATATTCAGACAATTAAAGGTGTATATTATATTCAGATGTATTATATTTTCAGACTATTAAAGGTGTATGATATATTTAGAATATTAAAGGTGTATATTATATTTAGACTTTTAAAGGCATATATTATATTCAGACTATTAAAGGTGTATGATATATTTAGAATATTAATGGTGTAAATTATATTCAGACTATTAAAGGTGTATGTTATATTCAGACTATTAAAGGTGTATGTTATATTCAGACTTTTAAAGGTGTATATTATATTCAGACTATTAAAGGTGTATATTATATTCAGACTATTAAAGATGTATATTATATTTAGACTATTAAAGGTGCATGATATATTCAGACTACTATAGGTGTATATTATATTCAGACTATTAAAGGTGTGTATTATATTCAGACATTAAAGGTGTATATTATATTCAGACTATTAAAGGTGTATATTATTTTCAGACTATTAAAGGTGTATATTATATTCAGAATATTAAAAGTGTATGTTATATTCAGACTATTAAATGTGTATGTTATATTCAGACTATTAAAGGTGTATATTATATTTACAATTTAAAGGTGTATGATATATTCAGAATATTCAAGGTGTATATTATATTCAGACTATTAAAAGTGTATGTTATATTCAGAATATTATAGGTGTATATTATATTTACAATTTAAAGGTGTATGATATATTCAGACTATTAAAGGTGTATATTATATTCAGACTATTAAAAGTGTATATTATATTCAGATTTTTAAAGGCGTATATTAAACTTAGAATATTAAAGGTGTATGTTAAATTCAGACTATTAAAGGCGTATATTATATTTTGAATATTAAAGGTGTATATTATATTCAGACTATTTGTCAGTAATCTCGCCGAAGATGGTTCCTCTTCCAGTTCGGGCGGCGCTTGGCGGTCGTCTTCGCCGGCCTATTAGCTGCCATCGATTCCCTTTCCGTTTGTTTCTGTTTATTGGGTACACCTGTTTTGAGTTAATGTTTGTTTGTAGGCTATTTAAGGGCACTTGGCCCGCTGGGTATTTGTGCTGGCTTGTCATTTGTTACTCTGTTGTATGGTGGTTTTCGTGTATGTATTCTCCGGACTATTTTGGTCCTGTGTTTGGGCTGGTCAATTTTATGCACCCTGTGTGTTGGCTTGACCGTTTTTGTGCGCCGGAGAATAAATTGACAATCTACTGAACCCTGCTCTTTGCGCCTGATTCCACCCACCACTCCTAGTAAATCATAACACTATTAAAGGTGTATATTATATTTAGAATATTAAAGGTGTATGATATATTCAGACTATTAAAGGTGTATGTTAAATTCAGACTATTAAAGGTGTATGTTATATTCAGACTAATAAAGGTGTATATTATATTCAGACTATTAAAGGTGTATTTTATATTCAGACTATTAAAGGTGTGTATTATATTTAGAATATTAAAAGTGTATGTTATATTCAGAATATTAAAGGTGTATATTATATTTAGAATATTAAAAGTGTATGTTATATTCAGAATATTAAAGGTGTATATTATTTTTAGAATATTAAAGGTGTATGATATATTCAGAATATTAAAGGTGTATATTATATTTAGAATATTAAAAGTGTATTTTATATTCAGAATATTAAATGTGTATATTATATTTAAAATATTAAAGGTGTATATTATATTTAGAATATTAAAGGTGTATATTATATTTAGAATATTAAAGGTGTATATTATATTTAGAATATTAAAAATGTATGTTATATTCAGAATATTAAAGGTGTTATTATATTTAGAATATTAAAGGTGTATGTTATATTCAGAATATTAAATGAGGGAAAAGGAGGCAAAATGCTTCTTATTATAACAGGTAAATGCTTTATTCTCGGGTACAGAAAATTCCATTTAATTTTGACTGACTGAATAATATACTATAAAACTTTTGTTAAATGTATATTCATGAAGTGTTTCAGTCGTAAATGGATTATGTTATAAGGTATAACATTATTAAACCAATATTAAAACGCTTCTAAAAATGTTCTATATCAAATCTATAATGTTTCTACTAATATGACATCTAAACGTATGTCATTTAACCAAAACAAACAACACTCCTCAGATACAAATGTGTATGTTTAAAGAGTTTCCAATGCCACATGTTGTTGCCTCAGATGTGAGTCTGGCTTGTTTCCTGTGTATTTCTGTTGGAAAATTCTATAAGGACACTCCTGACCTGCAAACCAATATTTCATTTCAGAATTGGTTAAAATTAGGTTACGGTTAGGGTCAGGTTTAAGGGTTTGTTTAAGGTTAGGGTTAAGGTAAGGGTCAGTTTTAGATTTTGGTTAGTTGTTTTGCAGGTCAGCAGTGTCCTTACTGCCTCTCCCATTTCAGTTTGGATATAAATACTAACTTTGTTCCTCCATTTTCTTAGTACACCTGCCTCTGATATGTTGAATTAGCTCACATGAGCACACCACAGACCTATGAAAAATACAACATGGTCCATGCAGGATGTTTTCAAAATTGTATGAATATGAATATGCAATAATGAATAAGCCAGAGGAATTAAAGAATAATAAAGTAACATTGTGAGGACAGCACTGCTGTAACAATCGATGATGTCAGTTATCCATTACTAACAAAATGTAATTTATCTATTTAAATGTAATGTGTTTTTTGTGTGTTTTGTTGTATAATTTTCAAGTAGGCCTACTGTGTCACGAGTCCGACTGAGGGTGGTTTCCCTTCCCGGTCGGGTGGCGCTCGGCGGTCGTTGTCACCGGCCTATTAGCTGCCACTGATTGTCTTTCCTCCCCCTCCTTGTATGTTTATTGGTAGCACCTGTGTGTAATGATTAGTTTGTCATTATTAGACAGCCGGCCCGCCTGGTTGTTGTGCGGGATTATTCTTTGTAACCTTCTGCTCTGTATCAGAGGAACGTGTTAGTTCCTAGTCGTGCATTTTTCAGTCGTCATTTTGTCATTCCCTGTGTTTTGGGGCCGTGATTATTGTTAGCACCCTGTGGTGCGTTAGTGCAATTAAAGAGCACAGCATTGTACTCTCTGTCTCCTGTTTGACTCCACACCCACGACACCCGGAGTATTACAGAATCCCGCACCTAAAAATTGAATGGAGTCAGTAGGAGCAGCAGCCAACCCTCTCCCATCGATGGAGGAACGGGTTCTCCACCACACCACCGTCGTCCATCGGATCGGATCCGCGATGGATCAAGTGATGGAGAGAATGGACCGATGGGAGAGGAGTGGTCTCCTCTCTCCACCTTCGGCACCCCCGGCTCCGGACTCCCCATCTCCCGACTCCAGCACCCTCCGTCTGACGCTACCAAGTGCTTATGATGGAGCGGTGGCGGGTTGCCAGGGGTTTTTGCTTCAGCTGGAGCTATACCTGGCCACCGTCAGACCTACTCCCTCGGGAGCGGAGAGGGTGAGTGTCCTCATGGGTTTTACCAACTACTACCGGAGGTTTATCCGGGGTTTTGGCCAGATAGCAGCTCCCATTACCTCACTGCTGAAGGGGGGCCCAGTGCGGTTGCAAGTGGTCAGCAGAGGCGGACGGAGCATTCAACAAGTTGAAGGCGTTGTTCACTGTTGCACCCGTGTTGGCACATCCGGACCCCTCTCTAGCATTCATAGTGGAGGTGGACGCGTCCGAGGCTGGGGTGGGTGCCGTGCTATCACAGCGCTCGGGTACGCCACCAAAACTCCGCCCTTGTGCTTTCTTCTCAAGGAAGCTCAGCCCAGCGGAGCGTAACTATGATGTGGGGGACCGGGAGTTGCTAGCGGTGGTTAGAGCAGCTCTGAAGGTGTGGAGACACTGGCTTGAGGGGGCTAAGCACCACTTTCTCATCTGGACTGACCACCAGAATCTGGAGTATATTCAGGCAGCTAGGAGACTTAACCCACGTCAGGCAAGGTGGGCCCTATTCTTCACCCGGTTCCGGTTTACTTTGTCTTATAGACCGGGCTCCCAGAACGTAAAGGCTGATGCACTGTCCCGCCTTTACGACACGGAGGATGGGTCCACCGAACCTACTCCCATCCTTCCCGCCTCAAAGCTGGTAGCACCAGTGGTATGGGAGGTGGACTCGGACATCGAGCGGGCGTTACGGGCGGAACCTGCGCCGCCTCAGTGTCCGGCTGGGCGAAGGTACATGCCGCTTGGTGTTCAGGACAAACTGATTCGGTGGGCGCACGTCCTACCCTCCTCGGGTCACCCTGGGGTGACGAGGACAGTGGGGAGCCTTCAGGGGAGGTATTGGTGGCCTACTTTGGCTAAGGACGTTAAGGGTTATGTCTCCTCCTGTTCAGTGTGTGCCCAGAGTAAGGCTCCTAGGCACCTTCCTAGAGGGAAATTACAACCCCTCCCCGTTCCACAGCGGCCATGGTCACATCTATCCGTAGATTTCCTGACCGATCTTCCGCCGTCTCAGGGGAACACCACGGTTCTAGTGATTGTGGATTGGTTCTCTAAGTCCTGCCGTCTCCTCCCGTTGCCCGGTATCCCTACAGCCCTACAGACTGCGGAGGCATTATTCACCCATGTCTTTCGGCACTACGGGGTGCCGGAGGACATCGTTTCTGATCGGGGCCCCCAATTCACGTCTCGGGTATGGAGGGCTTTCATGGAGCGTTTGGGGGTCTCTGTCAGCCTGACCTCCGGTTATCACCCCGAGAGTAATGGGCAAGTGGAGAGACTGAACCAGGAGGTGGGTAGGTTTCTGCGGTCGTATTGCCAGGATCGGCCAGGGGAGTGGGCATGATACATTCCCTGGGCTGAAATGGCCCAGAACTCACTACGCCACTCCTCTACTAACGTGTCCACTTTTCAGTGTGTGTTGGGGTACCAGCCTGTCCTGGCACCATGGCATCCGAGCCAGACCGAGGCTCCTGCGGTGGAGGAATGGGTACAGCGCTCCAAGGAGACCTGGAGGGCCGTCCAGGAATCTCTACTACAAACGAGTGGACGGCAGAAGAGGAGTGCTGACCGCCACCGCAGTGAGGCCCCCGTGTTTGTACCGGGGGACAGGGTCTGGCTCTCGACCCGAAACCTCCCCCTCCTTATCGATTACAACTCCTATTATCGCATTAACCCCTCGTTTCATGTGTCTCTCCTCAGGCTGGTGGTAGCTGGTCCCCTGCAGGACAGTGAGGTGCCGGAGGTCCCTCCCTCCCCTCTGGACATCGAGTGGTCCCCGGCATATATGATCCGGGCCATTCTGGACTCAAGACGCCGGGTGAGGGGCCTGCAGTACCTCGTGGACTGGGAGGGGTACGGTCCGGAGGAGAGGTGCTGGGTACCGGTGGGGGACATCTTGGATCCGTCCATGTTTAGGGATTTCCATCGCCTCCATCCGGATCGCCCTGCGGGGGGGTGGGGGGGGGGGGGGTACTGTCACAAGTCCGACTGAGGGTGGTTTCCCTTCCCGGTCGGGTGGCGCTCGGCGGTCATCGTCACCGGCCTATTAGCTGCCACTGATTGTCTTTCCTCCCCCTCCTTGTATGTTTATTGGTAGAACCTGTGTATATGATTAGTTTGTCTTTATTAGACAGCCGGCCCACCTGGTTGTTGTGCGGGATTATTCTTTGTAACCTTCTGCTCTGTATCAGAGGAACGTGTTAGTTCCTAGTCGTGCATTTTTCAGTCGTCATTTTGTCATTCCCTGTGTTTTGGGGCCGTGATTATTGTTAGCACCCTGTAGTGCGTTAGTGCAATTAAAGAGCACAGCATTGTACTCTCTGTCTCCTGCCTTTGACTCCACACCCACGACACCCGGAGTATTACATACTGTGTAATAATGGAATAATGAAATTTGTTGAATTGACACCTTTTACAACCATCCAACTGTCTATTGGGGCTTGGCAGATAAAATGAAACACAGCCACATTTATAATAACAGAATATGGGAGAGGCCCTGGGCCCTGGCCTGAAAGAAAGGGGGAGATTATCCCATTCTGACCAGCCAGGGTCTTTTTTATTTCTAAGTTTAGTTTTCTTCATTGTGAAAAGTTAGGCAGTGCTCCTCATGTGAATATGTACTTACAGAGTAGGCTCAGGAGAAGACCCAGGTGCAGACAGTTTAGTATAAAAACAGGGGGGCAGACAAACGACGGGTCAAGGACAAGCAGAGGTCAGTAATCCAGAGCAGAGTCCGAACGGTACAGAACGGCAGGCAGGCTCAGGGCAGGCAGAGGTCAGTAATCCAGTGTGGTGTGACAAGGTACAGAACGGCAGGCAGGCTCAGGGTCAGGGCAGGCAGAATGGTCAAAACTGGGAAAACTAGAAAACAGGAACTAGAGAAAGCCAGGAGCATGGGGAAAAACACTGGTAGACTTGACAAAACAAAACAAACTGGCACAGACAAACAATGAACACAGATATAAATACACTGGAGATAATGGGGAAGATGGGCGACACCTGGAGGGGGGTGAAGACAAGCACAAAGACAGGTGAAACAGATCAGGGTGTGACAATAGTAATCTACCTCCCTGCAAAAATGTGTTGAATTGACTTTTTACAACCGTCCAACTGTTGTATTTTAACCCATGGGATGTTGACATAGTATCTACAGTCTATTGGGGTTTGGCAGATAAAATGAAACACAGCCTCATTTATAATACTAGAATATGGGAGAGGCCCTGGGCCCTGGCCTGAAAGAAAGAGGGAGATTATCCCAATCTGACCAGTCTCTTTATTTCCAAGTTTAGTTTTTTTCATTAGGAAAAGGTAGGCATTGCTCCTCATGTGAATACGTTCTTACAGAATAGTAATAGCCCTCCCAGGAAAATGTCCAGTGTTTATGACATCATCAGTAACAGACTGGCATCCATACCAACCTTTGTACTAGTCTTTATCAAAACTGCCATTTATGTTAAAAAACAACAGACAATGGACTCATTATAGATCAAAATGAATTGTCTCACACAGTAACCTTGTTCATATGTATTTGTATTAAGATCTGTAATGTTCACAATCACAGTGTTACTGTACAGTGCCATAGAGTCAAGGTGTGCCAATGTCAGCTTCAGAGTAAATTGCACTGATATCAATGTGTGGTTATAAGCAAGAATATCTGTCTATATCTTGGCCAGGCCAGTACATTTTTCTTTATTTTGTGTTTTTAGTCAATACATTGAATACATTAAAGATTTTGAGAATATATATTTTTAAATCTGATATTTTAAAGTTGTACTGGATATGTTTCATTTCCTGTGTTGTTATTTCTATCATCATGCGCTTAAATCAGTGTACTATCTATATATGAGTCCGCTCTGTGTGTAGGGGTCACCTTCCTAACCCTATGGACTTGTTGGCCCAGACAACTAATGAAAAGAACAAGCTCAGCCCAGAGGGTGCAAGGAGGTGCAAGTGGGGTGCAGGGGAGGGACAAGAGGGTTGAGAAGTGCGGAGTGGGGGATAGGGGTGTGTTCAAGAAAGTCTGAGAACTTGGAGGCGCAGTTTGTCATACTAACCATGGTGGAGCTATTGAATGTGGACATTTGGAGCAGAAGGTTCACAGGACCCCGGCTTTTCTCGTGCAAAGTCTGCCTGACGCACTGACCATCCCCCTCTGAAAATACATGGCTGTTTAAAATGATCCCTATTTTAATACAGTAGGCAGGGCCGATTGCCAATCATCGCTGAGGAGTAAACCTCTGTCTATACTCTGCCAACAGAGACACAAGGACACATGGGGAAACAATGGTGCAGCAACATTTTATAGTAGAGGCTGGAGGGGAGAGAGCCTGGGAGGGTAGTGGGAGGAGGGAAGGGAGGTCAGATGCAAAGCTACTCTATCAACAGCACATTTACGATTTGGAATGAATGCACTCGAACTTCTTCCATTTCCGTTACGCCACCGCCACCCAGTCAAAGCACGCGTTCAACTTTCATGGCCTTGCGATGCACCCCAGTATCTTTTCTTACTGGTTACTCTTTTCCCCTCCTTTTTGCAGAGGCAGTGACGTACAGTTACTGCCTCATCTTTTGCAGTAAATAAGCTAAATGTTATGAAATCAATGTTTGATTGTGACTTGATAAAATAATTGTTTTCTTTCAACTTTTATTTTGGAGTTACACAACTATGCAAGTAGATATGCTGCATCTGAGGCCTTCAAGTTGAAATGTGTATAGGAGTTCTATTGAATCCTGTTTGTGTGTGTGTTGTGTTGTGTGTGTGTGTGTGTGTGTGTGTGTGTGTGTGTGTGTGTGTGTGTGTGTGTGTGTGTGTGTGTGTGTGTGTGTGTGTGTGTGTGTGTGTGTGTGTGTGTGTGTGTGTGTGTGTGTGTGCTTTCATGCATGCGTGCATCAGAGAGAGGGAGAGGAAAATAAAAAATGAAAGAGTGATTGGGGGTATATAACTAGATGTATGTGTGGTTTAGTTGTAGACTAGTGAGGGAGTTTCCATTTGTGAGTGTGGCCCCTCCCATGCACTTGGAGCAGTGGTATGGAGCCCAGCGTAGCCTGAACACGCCCTCTAATGGAAGTATTGAGCCCAGCAGCTCCGTAATGCAGTGACCTCAGTGCTTTTACAACACTGCCAGATGATAAGTGGCAATATGCTGTATCTTATAAAATGAACAAGACTGAGGTAGGGAGAGTGGGCTGGGGCTGTGGGGGAGGCAACATTCTATAACACTTGAGAATATTGCCTCTGTGAATGAAGGGATTGATTGAGCTTACATTCCTGACTGAGGCTTTATTGTCTTGTGCGTTATGATGATTTTATATTTTTTTCTCGCTGTCCTTTTTGCTGTTTTAGAGGGTTTTAACTGGATACGTTTACAAGGCTATTTATGTCCCTATAATGTCTTTCTAGGCATTTTAATGCAGTGGAATTTATGAAAGCTACTGTCGGAGCAGGCGCTTGTGAACCTGACAGTGGCTGGCTATCAAAGTGACTGCAGCAGGATCTTACCCAGAATGCCTTTGCAGTGCCACAGGGTTGTCTGACTGCACTGATGGGCAGCCATATTCTCCCCCTCTACTGAGCCAGTACGCTCTAGTCTGGGTATAAGCTCAAAGTGAACTGTTTCACATTGCTCCATTTTTCATTGTATTCCTAAACATCTAAACCTGGTAATGTGGCATGTGTCAAAATCCGTTTTTGAGTGATCACGGTGCACCCAATGAACCTACACCTGGAAAGGCACACACAGCCGTTGTATTATTATGTGGGAAACAATATTAACCAGACATGTATCCTCCATCTTAACACATTCGAATCAAATGCATTTCCAAGCAGCGTACCTCCCAGTATAACCTCCTCACCTCTCCCACACAGCCATGGGATACAAGGGGAAAGAGGACCAGGGTGCAGATGTTTAAACTGCCATTGTTTGCTGCCTGCGTTCCAGGGCTGGATAGTTAATTATTCATGCAAGATTTGAATACATGAAAATACATTCCTCTCCTCTCTGGCATGGTTCCAGGTACCTATGGCAACCACGCCTCCAACATGAATCTCTGTCCCCGTCCCACTCTCACCATCCCAGGCCCCCTCAGTCCATTTTATTGCACAGTTCTATTGTTTAGATTGTGGCGCTCCCAGGTTGGCAGCTCACTGTTGGGTGGCAGGGTATCCCAGAATTCACAGTCAAGGTCACAGGCAGAAGGAGGGAGGGAGGCAGAGAAACAGGGAGGCAGAGAGACAGGGATGGAGAGTGATAGGGAGGGAGAGAGACAGAGAGGAAGGCATGGAGGCTGAGGTAGAGAGACAGAGAGACAGAGAGATGGAGGCAGAAAGACAGAGAGGCAGAGAGACAGGGAGGCAGAGAGACAGGGAGGCAGAGAGACAGGGAGACAGAAAGACAGGGAGGCAGAGAGACAGGGAGGCAGAGAGACAGGGAGGCAGAGAGACAGGGAGGCAGAGAGACAGGGATGGAGAGTGATAGGGAGGGAGAGAGACAGAGAGGAAGGCATGGAGGCTGAGGTAGAGAGACAGAGAGACAGAGAGAGGGAGGCAGAAAGACAGAGAGACAGGGAGGCAGAGAGACAGGGAGGCAGAGAGACAGGCAGGACGAGGCAGAGAGACAGGGATGGAGAGTGATAGGGAGGGAGAGAGACAGAGAGGAAGGCATGGAGGCTGAGGTAGAGAGAAAGAGAGAGGGAGGCAGAAAGACAGAGACAGAGAGAGGGAGGCAGAAAGACAGAGAGGCAGAGAGACAGGGAGGCAGAGAGACATGCAGGACGAGGCAGAGAGACAGGGAGGGAGGAAGGCAGAAAGACAGGGAGGCAGAGAGACAGGGAGGGAGGAAGGCAGAAAGACAGGGAGGCAGATAGACAAGGCCAGAGAGAGGGAGGATGAGACTGAGGCAGAAAGGCTGAGAAGCAGAGACACAGGGTCCTCTCTCCAGCCAAGTGGTCGGTCAGTTGGTCTGTCAGGTGGCAGCAGACACCCAGGATCACATCCACTGGTGTGTATCATCAACTGGCCACAGAAGGGGGGTTAAGTGGCTCCACATTGAGCACAATATAGCCTCACCATACTTTGAGGAGCATGAGCAATAGATAGAGTGAACTGACTGGCCAAAGCACACTGAAGAAAATGCATTTGTCAAATAAAAGATTGCAAGATATGACACTGTGAAGGTATTATTTAGCTGTTCAGAAAGTAATAGTAACATTTGGGTAGGAGCACCTGGAATTCCCTGGTAATTTAAGGGACTACTAACATTGTTGTTTTATTGAGATATCTTCAATGGTTATCTGTGCTTGTGTGGGTATGCCCTTAAGTGAAGTGCCAATTCAGTTCTGCCCTGACATTGTGGCACCTCACAGGTTGATTCATAATTGTTAAGCTTGGTAAAAAGCTTTGGGGAATAAAACATTTATATCAAAGAAAGAACTCAAGGTTGAAAATTTTGTAAAATGGTGCATGACTTGACTAAACAGCAGATATTCTGTGGCACTAGAAAGAGTGGCATGGGTTTGCACTCAACTACATTGACATAGTAATATGTAGGAAATCCAACCAGTATATTGAAAATAAAAAATGTATGAAATAAAATAGAAAGTGTTTGTGTGAGAGGATTTGTTCTGCACATTAGTAGGTGTATAAATGTGTAAAAAGGTATAGTTTCAACAATGATCCTACTCAAACCCCACAGCGACCAATGTGAAGGTCAAGGTAAGGCAGGGTGTAATCAGAAGCTGAACTATGTCCCATCAGGGGCTAACCTGAGGTTCACCAGGGGATACTGACAACTAGTGATGCTTATTTACATCAACCCACTGTCTCTCTGTGGCTGCACCGTCTCAGAGGTATAGCCGTAAAGGATAGGATCAAATATATCAATATATATATCAAAATATATCAAATTAAATGACAGATTTTGAAACCAAATACTATAAATGATCTAGAATTTTGCCCATTTTATTTTAGGCTTAGCAGTTATGACTTGACTTCTCAGCATACTGAACTAGAATATTTCACTCTAGTATAGGCCAGCTTTCAGTTTGCTGATCACTTGGCTCCACCTTATGGACAAATAGAGATACTGTTACGAAAAAAATATATTTTATTTCAAGTACAGTTCAGTTTTTCCTGTGTTTATATCATATTGTACAACAGCTGATGAAACTAACACTATAGAAGTGTGAAAATGTGATCAGTGTTATTTTCTGAATGTTTACCAACCAGCCATAATCTACACAGGAATTTATAACCAGCAGGTTTGCATGGGCGGGAATTTTGGCTTTCCATGCTCAAATCAACATTCAGAAAATTAGTTAATAGACCAATAGTAACAACGACAGTTCCAAACCTCTCTGCCAATAACAGTTAGTTTTCAGTTTTCCCCTCCCCACTCAGACCACTAACAGACAGTCCTAGCAAACTTCTTCTTGAGAAATAGTTTTTTGCTGAAAAGCAATATTTGCCCATTATAATAGAAATATATTACATTAAGGTACTCAATTGTCACCCAAATGATTTGATATTGATATAAAAAACAGCTGTGTTGGGCATTTAAAATGTGCCCGTGCCAACATAATACCCCAATCTCAAACAAGGATCAGGCCTCGAAACTAAAAATCTTTCATTGTCATACCTCTCATATTGCAAACATCTGCACACATCTACCCAGTTTGAGGACACTTATTTTGGCCCTAGTGCAGACACTCCATCCATCAACATCAGGAGTAGGGGTCTGGCTGTGCGTGCTTAATACGGACAGCTTCTGCCTCCTCCTGTCTGTCCAGTACCACCCTCTCCTTAGAATTCCAATTTGACATGTAGAGTGCATAGGCCTACTGAGAGGATCCATATTGTGAGTAGACAGATCTCGTATATTATTGCCATTCTAGTCCCCAGGGGCACAACTTTGGTTTTAAAAGTGCGGGGGACATATTTTTTGTACTTCAAATCCAGTCAGAAAAACACTCCAAACAGCCTACCCGACCGCTCGGAGGCGTCCGCATGGTCCTAAAGCACACTGTTGCCTCATTTTGTATCACAATCCAATGATAAAACTCGGGGGGACAAACATGCAATTTCAGAATGGGGGGGGGGGGCATGTCCCTCCGTCCCCAGTGAAAGTTGCGCCCGTGCTCGTCCCTGTGAGCGAATGACTGGTCCCAACAGTGAGCTTCTCCTCTGGCTCCCCCTGCTGGCTCAGTGTGTGAAGTATCCCAGCTGGTGCATCTTGTGCAGTAGGTTGTGCATAAGGTCAAAGCTGACCCCCACAGCGATTGGCCCTTTGATCCAGTTCATACTGAGGTCCTTGTAGAGTCCACGCACCCCCCTTCCTGCACCACGATCGTCTTCATGGTGCCCAGGCCGCTGCCGTACTGTTGGCCCGTCAGTCTGTACCTGCATGCAGTTTCTTGAGGGTCTCGTATGTGAAGAAGGTGATTCCTGAGTACGGGATCACTCCCAAGATGGTCGGGCAGAAGCCTCTGTACAGGGTCTTTATGCCCTACTCCTGTGTGATGCGCACAAAAACGTGCATGATGTTGCTGTACCTGCAACCAAAACAAGAACGATAAGAGAAGGATATTAACCTATAAGAATTTTGATTAGGATAGTAATATGACCTATACTAACTTAAAGTACATGCCTGTTGAACACTGAACAAGTGTGCAAAGGGGAGCCACATGCAGGTATGTTTTTACATTCAAAGATAGAAAATGACGAGCGTTATCGGAGTGCCCTACATTTGCCTGGGCGTCACCGCCATCATGGCCCGCACCGTGTCCAGGGGATAGGTCAGCATGACCACCGTGGTGCCAGCCAATGATCCTGCCAGGAAACGTGGAAAAGGAGGCAGGGCTCTGAAAAAGACCAGATGGATTCCATCATGTTACAGAACATCTATGTTTTCTACAATGAATGCGTATCATTGTATTATTAGGAATTGTCACAGTAGAGAACATGGTTTGTTCTGTTCAAGAACGATCACTGAAGAGTTGCTTTGGAGGCTGATGGAGACCACCAGAGGTCAAATGTTGCTACATTAAACAGTGTGTGTATTTGCGATTCTTTACACCGATAGGTACTCTACTCACTTTCCCTGAAAACCGTAGTATCTCCCCAGTATTCCCTTGTACTGGTCATGGGAGCAGAACTGGGTGGCAGCGTAGGGGATGACTCGCACCATGGTGGCAGAGTTGCCCCTCCACAGGCTGAGGAAGCCATATTTCATGTACGTACAATATATGAGTCTGAAGGCTTCTTGGGGGCACACACGGCAACACAATAATGCTACTGAACCTGTAGACTTCCAGTCATTGCGCTAACGCTGGTTAGCGATCGCCCACGAAACTACCGCTAACTTCCTTCATACTGGACACAGAGACATAAAAATGGTATCCACTAATTCATCTGATCCTGGGTAAGTAGAACAAGGGCTTAATCGTAGTATCCCTTTAACACTAACTTAACACACCTTGGGGCAAATCCTAACTTTTTCACTTAGTCATGCATTGAAGTCAATGGGAGACTAGGTGAATTGTTTTATTTAAGTAGAAGTTAGGATTCACCCGTATGGCAGCATGCATACTAAACATCAAGTACATCTTTATTTAGTGTAATGCAAGTTATATAGGAGACTTGTAATAGACTCACCTTAGCAGATACTTTTTGTGAGGACACTAAAGCAGGAGGAAGAAAATAAGTATCAATAATAATAAGCATAATAACTGGTAAAGATACTAACAATCAAATAAGTATTAAGGCATAATAACTGGTAAAGATACTAACAATCAAATAAGTATTAAGGCATAATAACTGGTAAAGATACTAACAATCAAATAAGTATTAAGGCATAATAACTGGTAAAGATACTAACAATCAAATAAGTATTTCCGAAGGGAACCCCTACTTTGTATTCCTAATGCATGTTCTTCCAGAGAAATGGACTTACCTTGGAAGATGATCTTGGTTCTGTCCAGGGGGGCTATGACTGTTTTTGCCACAGCACCTGCGAACGCTCCACATAGCAGGGTGTCCAACACTGTCAATCTCTGCACACAGAAAGAAACATTGAGTACTCAACTTCACACAGGACACTAAAGACAAACACACTTTGAAATGATATCAGTCAAAAACATACTCCATAAGTCACACCTTTGCAGCAATGGAGACTCTAACATGGCATTATCACTGGCTGCAGATATAGGTTAAAGGTATAAGATGGAAACACATCTACATTAAGTTAAGGTTTCTTATGTGCCTGGACTGCCAGAGTGTAATCTGAACTGTCTTTCTGCAGATTTCTAACCCACTTTAGGTCTGTAGTGACGCCTCTAGCACTGAGATGCAGTGCCTTAGACCGCTGCGCCACAATATGTTCTTATAGTCATAATACATTGTAGTAATGCACCATGATGTCATTGTATCTTGTAGGCTAACCTCATGCACAGCACTCCCATTATAACCCAGAAAGAGAATGGCAAATATACACGTGCAAAAAGCTTTTCCCTGCCTCTAACTAAAGGTGGAGATAAGCCCTCAGCTGGACCGAGATGCTTCAAGAAAAGCAGCTACATCTGAGTATGTGTTGTGTTTATGTATGTATGTGTGTGTCAGTCGTCTGTATCAGCGTTGATGGTGACCCCTGAGCTTAGAGACAGTCAAGGGTCAGGGTGTGTTTGGAGGCTGTAAAAACTAGTTGGAAACAATCAATTCTCTGATACGGTGTGTTTGGGATGCAGGTGGAGACACATATTTTGAGGGCACACTGGGAATTTGCAAGGAGCCCAGCAGCAATGCATAGGCTGGCAAGTTTTGACTTGACCAACTTCTGTAGTGCTCTTTGTTGCTCTCTTGGGCAATTGACGAACTTGCAAAACAGTGGTGATGACTAATGTTGCCAGTGGCATTATGTACTACTTAGCAATAAATAAAGATCTAGTCTAGTCCACTTTGGCCACATTACCTATGTGCCAGGATCTCCCATGCTAACCCAAGGTTCCTTACTGGCTGTTGTGGTAAACATGTTTGGCAGCCTTCAGCTCTATGGTCCTGACCTGCATGATCCTGCAATAAACAGTTATGTGGTATGTAGACCTGCCTGACTGGAATTAGTTTATTTAACCTTTATTTAACTAGGCAAGTCAGTTAAGATCTAATTCTTATTTACAATGACGGCCTACCAAAAGGCAAAAGGCCTCATGCGGGAATAGGGGCTGGGATTAAAAATATAAATTAAATAAAAATATAGGACAAAACACACATCACGGCAAGGGAGACAACACAACACTACATAAAGAGAGACCTAAGTATGGCAGCAACACATGACAACACAGCATGGTATCAACACAACATGACAACAACATGGTAGAAACACAACATGGTAGATGCACAAAACAGGGTACAAACATTAATGGGCACAGACAACAGCACAAAGGGCAAGAAGGTAGAGATAACAATACATCACGCAAAGCAGCCACAACTATCAAATGAAACTCTGCTTCAGGGAAAACCCCCGAGGTAGGGGCTGGGGCTGAGGGGGACTCACTTTAGCAAGGCTGGAGGGAGGGAGAGACAGCAGCCTGGGGCAGTGCTCTCTGGTGGTCCTGCACTGTATGGGCCATGTGTGCCCTTGACCACAACAATCAGTAGGCCTATCTATGACAATCAGTCAGCCAACACCAGACAATCCACTGCAGGAGACAAAAATAAAATAGTGAAAACAACAAACACTCCCACTTCATAGATGAGCTCTGTGTCACCATTATTAAATATGCTGTTAAATACAGTTATTGGAAATGTATCAACTTCTATACTTGCAAATTATTAGATGTAGCCAAATATAAATATATAATATCATACATTTTACTTGTAAAACAGTACATCGAAATTACCCATTATAATCCATTTATAGCTTCACATTTAATACATGTGCATTTTATATAGCTGAGTTTATTCAACTCTACGATATATACATCTGGATGGAAGATATCCATATTACAGGGATCTAAACTGGAGCTACCTAGTTAAGATATGTATTACAAATAAGTAATGTTGGGATTCAGAGTGACATAAGTACTCATTATTAACATAATCAATCAATGCAAGGAAAATGTAAACATTGCTGCACACCAGGCTGAAATTAATGTGCATAACAATTCCCTCACCTTTAATCTGGTTTACTGTGTGTGTTTGATGAAGATCTGGCAAATCTTCCAAATGATTTCACATTCAATGGTTAACTCTACTGTCGTCTTCCGTCCACATTTCCTTGTTTGTTTGCTGCTGTTTGGTCAATCTCTGTGGTTTTGCAATACCGCCGTCTATTCGCCAGTCTTTCACACCGTTGACGAGGTTTTGACTAGATTGACGATTCTCCCAAACTGAGAAAGGCGGTGGTTTAATTCTAGGTGTTGTCTAAAAAATTATTGGAGTTCTTTTCGCTCACGAGATTATTATAGCACGTACCTGTTTTTGACTACAAATATAGATTATTACGGCACGTACTTGTTTTGGACTACAAGTACCACGGATGTTTTAAAAACAAAGATCTCGCTTGTAGTCGAAAACACGCGAGGGTGACACGGTGCTCAATGGTTGTTGTTATTGGGAAAATGGCGTCCAACGTAGAGGCCCCGGAATCTTGGTACCTCGCCCTTCTCGGCTTTGCAGAACATTTCCGCACCTCAAGTCCACCAAAAATTCGTCTGTGTGTACATTGTCTTCAAGCTGTTTTCCAGTTTAAACCTCCGCAAAGGGTTGAGGCAAGAACTCATCTTCAACTAGGCTCGGTCCTCTATCATCATACGAAGAACAGCGAGCTCGCGCGGAGCCACTTGGAGAAAGCGGTGAGGAGGGAGAGTTTGAGAAAGCTAGAGGATGGAGTCAGAGATGCGTTCATCGGCGTCTCCTATAGTTAAATGGGAAAAAGTTGTATTGCTAGCTTTAGATCCTGACCCTTTGATAATTTCATTCATATGTAATTGCATTCAGAATAGTATTTGTTAGTTAGCGCGCATGATATTTTAGCCGCCAGTCCTATTGCTTCTACTGTAACTTCTACTTTAACGTTAGCTAGCTTCACTGTGTTTTTACAAGTTGCTAACAGTTGATTACTTTGACTAAGTTATGCATCCATAATGTGTATTTTTGGCTCTAACTTCTCTTTTTTTTTAGTGGTTCATTTCACAACAAGTATCCTTTTCAATGATATGGTTTCAACCCCAACACTAGCTGGAGACCAACACAGAGCTTAGTCAGTTGGTAGAGTATGGTGCTTGCACCGCCAAGGTTGCGGGTTCGAAATGTATGCATGCATGACTGTAAGTCGCATTGGATAAAAGCGTCTGCTAAATGGCGTATAGTATATTACCAACTATCATTACAATGTGCAATTCTTCAGAACATTTCTCAGATATGTGTTTGCTGCTCCAAGCACATCTCAGTAGTCAAATTACATGTCAAGATTGTGCGTTTTGCTATGTATTATTACAGCAATGTTGGAGTTAGAAACACAAGCATTTCACTGCACCAGTGATAACATTTGCAAATCTGTGTACCCGACCAATACACTTTGATTTGATGAGGTTTCCTTCATGGAATATCTTAGATCCCACAGTTTGAAGATGTTAAATTTGAGGCTGCAAGTCTTTTATCAGAACTCTACTGTCAGCAGGTACCGGTAAATAAAGCTAAAATACATTTGAAATCTTTTGCTGTCTGGAGATCCATTTGAAAATCATGTTTATATCTAAGTGTAAGGTTGAGTCGTTATGACACTGTATGTTCTGTTTTCAGAATCTGGTGGATTCTGCAAAGCCTTTACTGCGAAAGGCAATTCAGATCTCACAGCAGACTCCCTATTGGCACTGCCGCCTGCTGTTTCAACTGGCGGTACGTTGTGTCGTTCTTTATTGTAAATATCGACTGAACTGAATAGTTGTATTTATTTTTTTTACCCTTATTTTACCAGGTAAATTGACTGAGAACACATTCTCATTTACAGCCATGACCCGAGGAATACTTATAGGGGAAAGGAGGGGGGATGAATGGGCCAGATTGGGAATTTGGCCAGGGCACCAGGGTTAACACCCCTACTCTTACGGTAGTGCCAGGGGATCTTTAGTGACCACAGAGAGTCAGGTCACCCGTTTAATGTCCCATCTGAAAGACGGCACCTTTCTGTTGGATGTTTGATTGTAGATTGAATTTCTCTTCTTTTTTTTACCCTATCAGCAACTGCACACTCTAGAGAAGGACCTTGTGTCTGCATGTGACCTCCTGGGTGTCGGTGCTGAGTACGCCAGAGTGGTGGGCTCGGAATATACCAGGTACTGTAACCTTGATGCAATGAACCATTTACTTTTTATGTCCACATTGATTCATCATTGAAACGAGCGATGTTATTAAACATGCCCTCCAATAGACTTATTTTACATTTTCCTATAACGATAGACTGAATAGGTGATGTATGCTTTCACAGAGCGTTGTTTCTTCTGAGTAAAGGAATGGTAAGTCTCAAATTCTTTGTTATAAAAATGCATGATTTTTAATGGCTGTCTTTTGCATTTAATAAGGGTAAACAGATATCTTGAGTATGTTATGCACTTAAAGGGATATTTCAGGATTTTGGCAATGAGGCCCATTATCTATTACCCAGAGTCAGATGAACTTGTGGATACAATTTTTATGTCTCTGCGTCCAGAATGAAGGAAGTTAGAGGTAGTTTCCCAATATACCATAGACTTCCTTCCCGTCTTTGCGCTAGCACTAGTTGGCAATTTCCTTCAAACTGCACACAGAAGCATAACAATGGTATCTACGAGTTCATCTGACTCTGGGGAGGGTCTCATTGCCAAAATCCCAAAGTATCCCTTTTAAAGGATGTAAATAAAAAATACTTTTGCACTGGATAGTCTTTACCATAAGGTGTCTTTTTGTCCTGTGTATCAGCTCCTACTGATGGAGAGGAAGCTGGGGGAGGTGCACCCTCTGCTCACTCTGTGTGGGACCATCGTGGAGAACTGGCAGGGAAACCCCATCCAGAAAGAGTCTCTCAGGGTCTTCTTTCTGGTGTTGCAGGTCACACACTACCTGGACGCTGGACAGGTAAGGACTCCTCTTGGCCAAGACCAGGGTGCACAACGCTTGTCAAGGACAGTGAATTAAGGACACCTATGACAACAGGGGCACACCCCTGTTCAAAAATGAATACTTTCCATCTAGTTTGTATCGTAATTGTTAAGTAGTTGCATTGATAGTGACCCACCCCTTCCTTACGTTGTGTGCTGCAGGTGAAGAGTGTGAAGCCCTGTCTGAAGCAGCTGCAGCAGTGCATCCAGACTATCTCTACACTCCACGACGATGAGATCCTGCCCAGTAACCCGGCTGACCTCTTCCACTGGCTGCCCAAAGAGCACATGTGTGTTCTCGTCTACCTGGTGAGCCCAATCTCTTCCTCATTCACCTGATGCCTGAGGACTGATTCTGCCCTAGATACTTGTGCAGATCTGAAAGGATTGGATGGCTATGTTGTGGTAATATCAACATGTTACATGGTAATAACTAGGGCAGGAATGATCCCAGTATCCCAGTGGTAAACAAAACACAATGCGGATTTAAAGTCTTTACTAATCTTGTAAACAAACTGATAACTTGCCCCTTAAGAGGCATTAGAAGAAGACAAAAAGGATCCATCAAACGCATTTGGTGTGTCATCATAGTGGTCAGACTCGCTCAGGTGGAACAAACCTTTTTTCAATGCTGAATTTGTCATTGAGAAAACAGAAAGTAAACCATAAGGTAATCATCTATTTTTTTACAAAAGTATCTGTAATCTGATTACAATATTTTTGCTGGTAATGGATTACAAATGATTATAAAAATCAGATTACATAGCTGATTACATATCATCAGATATTCCCCAACCCTGGTAATAACCCTGCTCTCTATATGTTCCAGGTGACTGTCATGCACTCCATGCAAGCAGGGTATTTGGAGAAGGCACAGAAATACACAGACAAAGCACTCATGCAGCTTGAGAAACTAAAAAGTATGTGATTTGAAGCACACTTATCTCACCTCTGTTTAACACTCACTGTTGTCTAAAATGTATTCTTGACTCCCCTCTATTTCAGTGCTGGACAGCAGTCCCATCCTCTCCACTTTCCAGGTCATTCTGCTGGAGCACATCATCATGTGCCGGCTTGTCACTGGTCACAAGGCCACCGCATTACAAGAGGTAGTATAGAACCAACTGTTTACCCATTTTTATTTCTGTTCAACTTTACTCATTCACTCTGAAATGCAACACTGTGTGAAGTTATAGTGGAATGTTAAAAGTTTAATCAAAGTAGCTACAGAACTATATGATCGGCATTTTCATGCCCATGTCATTTATGAGGATGATTACTTTTTCTCCCCGTATCCCAGATCTCCCAGGTCTGCCAACTGTGCCAACAGTCCCCCAGGTTATTCACCAATCATGCTGCCCAGCTTCACACTCTACTAGTGAGTATTTTAAACCTTCACCCAGAAGACATAGCCTCAATTCACTGCCTTGAATAACAGTTACCACCCCACTTCTGTAACTGGCACTACTGTATCTCTAAAACACTTAACTTTGTGTATATGCTGTTCCATTTCTCAGGGCCTGTATTGCATATCTGTCAACTGTATGGACAATGCAGAGGCACAGTTCACCGCCGCTTTGCGGGTAAGTGACGTAAGTCGTAACGCTAAGCTTATTATACGGGTTTATGTCTGCATGTGTTTAATATGTTTTACATTGTCACATTTGTGATGGTGAGTAAATCTGTGTGTTTTCTTTACAGCTAACCACACACCAGGAGCTGTGGGCGTTCATTGTAACAAACCTGGCCAGCGTCTACATCAGGGAAGGAAACAGACACCAGGAGGTTGGTAGACACACACACACTATTCATTTTTACTCTAAATAAATTGTCTACTGTATTAACTTTGTTCTTTCTTTTAAAGCTCTACAGTCTCCTTGAGAGGATAAACCCTGATCACAACTTTCCTGTGAGGTGTGTAAGCGTGTATTGCATAACAGAGATTTTAATGGTTACTCAATCTTGCTCATCAGAGCCAAATACATTATTTTTTAAGGTTACGTGTGCAGCCTGTTGGTGAGAAGGTGTATTGACTTCGAGTTGACCGATGTGTGTTTGTGTTGCAGCTCTCACTGTCTCCGCGCTGCAGCCTTCTACATCCGAGGACTCTTGTCCTTTTTTCAAGGACGTTACAACGAGGCCAAGTAAGTCTCCCCCAACTATTTTACTGAGAAGTGTCCCATAAGTTCCTCAAACTTTCAGTGGGAATTGGGAAATAATCATTTCGTGATGATATTCTTATTGCAGACGGTTCCTTAGAGAAACTTTGAAGATGTCCAACGCGGAGGACCTGAATAGACTGACAGCTTGCTCACTTGTTCTGCTAGGCCATATATTCTATGTACTGGGAAACCACAGGGTAAGATCACTCCACAATGGTCACAAATGGATATTTTGCCAGAAACATCTACCCTGCCCCTGTTGGTTTATTTATTGGTATATTTGGATCCCCATGAGCCTTTGCTGAAGCAGCAGCTATTCTTCCCGGGGTCCACAAGTAACAAGATACTGATAGACAAGGAAACAAGGTCACACAAATTGAAAAATAAAAAGATAATAGTACAAACAATAGAACAACAAAAATTGTTTGCTTGTGTCCCATATACACATTTAACCTTTTTTTGTCCATGCCGTACTGTTTATACATTTTATTCAACGTGTTTGCGGCAAACTATTTAGCTTCGGTAGGTTGCATAACAATATGTTGTTTTTCTCCAGGAGAGCAACAACATGGTGGTTCCAGCGATGCAGCTGGCCAGCAAGATCCCTGACATGTCTGTCCAGCTGTGGTCCTCGGCCCTTTTAAAAGGTGCGCCCACACCTGCACATTTTCTTTCTTTGGTTTGAGCTTCATTGTTCTCTACTAGGCTTAAATTATTTGAGGTAGGTTTCCTTGACCACAATGTTTTTGTCTTGTCCCTGTAGATCTGAACAAGGCCCTGGGAAACACCATAGATGCCCATGAAGCAGCTCAGATGCACCAGAACTTCTCGCAGCAGCTTCTCCAAGACCACATCGCTGCCTGCAGCCTCCCCGAACACAACCTCATCAGCGTACGTATCAACTTATCCATGTTAACTTTTTATCTTTCATTATTACTGCCATCAAAGTTGTGGTTTGTAGATCGATGATGTAGCTTGTTTTGCTGTGTTTTTCTGTCTGTCCCTTTGTATTCTCTATCTGTCTGTATGACTCTGTCTGGCTCAGATGGGTAATTAACAAATCTGTCTCTCTCTTCTCTGTGACAGTGGACGGACGGCCCACCACCTGGGCAGTTTCAAGCCCAGAACGGCCCAACATCCAGCCTGGCCAGCCTGCTATGAGCACCAGGCTCGTAACACAAGGGCTGCCTTCCTTCTGGCCTCAAAGATGTCTAGAATGGAACCATAGTTTCTTTCTGTCTTAGGAAAATGTGAGGGGGAGTGTGAACATTGTAGCAGTTATATGAATATGTTATTCATGTTTTTATTTTTTCAGCTTTTCTTTGTATGAATGCAATTTCTCCTCATGCATGGAAGTTCCTGATATTGATTTACTCTACACGTGTTGCTAACCATCTGCTGAAGATTTTCACAGCTTCATTGTTTGTACCATCCCATCCTCATGAATTAGTCTAGGTACAATTGGCATCACTTCTCATGTATTGAACCAGTAACATGTTTTGTTTCATGCTAAGTTTGGACATGGATCTGAATGTTAAATGGGTAGTGTTGTTGATCTCAAGGGTTTGAATTTCTTGCTGAAAGACTGCAAGCGAGAATAGCGAAATAATTGAATGTACAAGTGCAGTTACTTAATGGAACAGCAGGTGTCCCTGTTGATTTTTTTCTTTGAAAAACCTGCTTTGAGAGATTTTGTCATTTGGCCTGTCATAGATTAGCAAGATGCACCACAAACTCATCTGTTTTCTGTACATATGAACTATAGTTAATTTAAGTTCCATAGATCATGAAGTTGGACATTTTATGAACATACAAGAAACCTCAGATGAAAAAAAAATCTATGCTACCTTTTGTAATATTAGAATTTGTCTTTATAGTTCTAGTTAAGGGTTTTCTTGACAATACATTATATCGATATGCCACATACGAAACCTTTATTGTCAGTGACATTTTATAACCTAAATTTAGTTGTGTGTAATGAATTTTAAACTCTTCGATGTAGTACTCCAACTAAATGCTTTTTAAAGTATTTATGTCGATCTTAATGAGCAGACACATCAGAAGCTTGAGTATTTGCCATATTCTATTCAATGCCTATACT
Source organism: Oncorhynchus masou masou (assembly GCF_036934945.1). NCBI lineage: Eukaryota > Metazoa > Chordata > Actinopteri > Salmoniformes > Salmonidae > Oncorhynchus > Oncorhynchus masou. The sequence goes on along the minus strand of NC_088242.1, from coordinate 81,919,861 downwards.
TGTATTGCTTGTTTTAATAATTCTTACGAGAAAAGTCAGAATAAACATGGTATTTGCAACCATAATTTTGCAATGTTTGAGAATGATTGTGGGGTGATCTTAGCTGTCTTTAATTCATCATGACATTTCTGACAAATGTACTGAAAATACAACATGCATACAAGTAGCATATAATGATTTCATACCATGATAACTATTTATGAAAGATATTTATGTCCACATGATCTATAGATGAGAATGCAATTCACTTGAGTTAATTTAATTCTAAATGATTGAGCCCCAACTCCCTGCATAATGCCGTGCTGTGTGTGCATCAAGACTAAAGTGAAACTGGGCAAACGGGAGCAATGAAAATAATATTCAGAAAAGGGCATGTGCCTGGCAGATGCTTCATTCAATAATAGGTTTTCACTTTGCACCATTCCATGTATTCTCAAATGATTTAGAATAGAACATTTTTGCAACCACTTCAACAAAGGCTGCGTTTACACAGGCAGACCAATTCTAATATTTTTTACACTAATTGGTTGTTTGACCAATCACATCAAAGCTTTTCACATCGACACTTTTTCAGAGCTGATCTGACTGGTCAAAAAACAGTTAGTGAGAAAAAGATTAGAAGTGGGCTGCCTGTGTAAACGCAGGCATAGTAAACGAAAATCCGGGACACTCAAATTAGTATAATATGTTATGTTTGGAATGGTATTTTTTAATTTGTGTATGTCCATCATAAATTTGTTTAATATGTTATGAATTTTCAATGTGAATTATATGTTAAGAATTCACTGGTAAGAGTCATTCTCAGTGTGAGTAAAGATGCTACAACATAGGCCCCATATTAATACTAGATGCCTCTGTTTCATGTGATGTTGCTGCATTAGGAATCTGATGAGAAGCAGACCGAGAAGTCTGTCTCTATCATTGAGGATCAGTGGAGGCTGCTGAGGGGAGAACGGAACAGAGCAAATGGAATAGCATCAAACACCTGGAAACCATATGTTTGATATATTTGATACCATTCCACTGATTCACTCCAATCATTACCATGAGCCTTTTCTTCCCAATTAAGGTGCCACCAACTTCCTGTGTTGAGGATATGCAGGAGAAGTCTGTCTCTGTTGTTAAGGATGTGCAGGAGGTCTGTCTCTATCTTTGAGGATTTGCAGGAGAATTCTGTCTCTATCCTTGAGGTAGTGCAATAGAAGTCTGTTTCTATTGTTGAGGAAGTCCAGGACGTCCAAGAGAAATTCTACAAATGCTCTGCCATCTTTGGTTCAACCAGCCACGGTGTGGAGAACAGTTCCATTGAGGAAGTCAAGGCCATTGTCCCTTCCATCCTGAGGACACTGGTAAGAATCATGATACCGTTATTCTTAATGTGAGTAAAATATGCTCTAAGAGTGGTCACATACTAAAATGAGATACCTCTGTGTGATGCTGCTTCCCCAGAATGAGGGGCAGAGAAAGGAGTCTACCACTATTGTTGAGGAGAGGCAGGAGAAGTCTGCCTCATCTATTGTTCAGGAGGTCCAGGAACAGGCTGCCTCTTCCACATTATCTGCCTTTACCAGCAAGAAACAGTCTGCTGGGGAAGGGAACAAGTAATCTTTGTCCCTTGCAGCACGTCCATCCCAATGGGGAGGATTCAGAGTTGGTTGCACAGAGGGAGGTTCTGAAGAAGGAAAGGGCAGCTAAAGCTGTTCTACAGGCTTCACTGGAAGAGGAGCATTGCACAAACACACAGCTCCGGCTGAGAGACAACAACATTGCATCAGACTTTAAAACGGAGCAGCGCAAGATCAAGAAGCTTGAGGCTGAGGAGCTGGAGCTGATGGGCCAATCAGGAACAGAGCAAAACCAAGGATAATCTCTGACCAACTGGCCTCTGAGCTGGCAGAGGAACAGGGCAGGAGCAAGCAGCTATGGTGAAAGACCTATAACAGTTGAAGTCTGCTACATCTGCAGATAAAGCTCAAAGTGACCAGCTAAAAGAGAGAGAGAGGGATCTCTGAAAAGCGAGATCTGAGCTCCCAAGGGCAGGACCTGAGGGCTCAAGTAAAGGCCTTCCTTCAGGTAAATGCAAAAATTAGTCTAAGCACCATCAAAATGACCTCTGAACTATCAAAGGAAAAGATCAGAAGACAGAAGCTCCAGGCTGACCTCGAGGCGACCAAGCAGTGTGCTGGAGGAGCTTTATGAGACCAGAGCAGTCACCAGTGACCTGGAGGAGGCTGTGGCCTCAGAGATTGTCAAAGCTGAGAAATTCCATGAGAAGAGTCCAGCCCTGGAAAAGAGCAAGCAAGAACAGAGTGACCTAACTTCCAGCCTGCAGACCGAACGCAGTCGCTGCCACTGCCTAGTTGTGGAAGGGGAGGCCATGGTCAAAGACCTGAAGTCAGCTTTGGACACAGCAAAAGTCTACAGTGTCTAGCTGAGTGAGAGACTCCAGACAAAGAGCTCAGCATATGAGGCTCTGAAGTCACAGCACCAAGCACTTATGTGGCAGCACCAAGTGTTAGCGGGTGAGCATCAGGAACTCCTCTGGGATCATCACAGCCTCCTCGCTGAATACTAGGAGCTGATCTCCGAGCAGAAAACAATGGTCTCTGAAACATCAAACCCTCCTAGTTCAGCATCACAGCCTCAAATCTAAGTTCCAGGACGTTGAGGCAGACTACCAGGGCCTCCAGAACAAACTTCAGACTCTGACCAGTTAGTACAGGGCCATGCAGACAAAGAACAAAGCCTTGAAGTCCATGTGCAAGAGCCTTTACTCTGACCACCAATTTCGGATCTTCAAACACAATTCTGTCCTCTCACAGTAGCAGCCCCTCCGATCAGAGCTTCAGGAGCAGCACCATAAGCTGCATTGGCAGCAGCAGGAGCACTGCAGGGTGGCTGCAGCCCTCTCAGAGGACTACCAGAACCTGGAGAATGTGCTACAGACAGCTGACAGATTGCTGAGCCAAATAAATAACAGTGACATTGGTTTACAAGGATACTATGGGAGGATGCTGGGAGACTGTGCTAAAAAGTATTATTGCCCCACTAAGGAAGAGGAGGAAACGCAGGCCGGGTCTAGGGCAGAGGCATCTTTGTTCCAGGGTACTCTGCAGCTGCTGGACCACAAAGAGAATAACAAAGAAAGAGGCAGCCAAAGATATATGACCACTCACACTACTTGTACCAAAGACACTGGGCCAAAGGAACCGAACTGTTTGGCCCCACTGAGGAACAGGAGGAATGAAATTCCAGGAGGAAGCACAAGTTGTCCTTGCTGAAGTCTACTCGGTGGCTGCTGGAACACAAATATAAGAACAAAGAGAGAAGCATCCAAACAGATATGACCACCCGCAATAATTTATTATAATTTAAGGATTGTTGTGGTTAACAGCGTGGTTTACTTTGTATGGATGGTATTTTCCTTATGCATTGAGTTTACTAATATGAATCCACTATGAATAATACAATTGCTGCTGCTAGCCAATTCCTGAGGATTTTCACAACTAGTCATCATTTTGTAGCACAACTTTTGAATTCAATAGTAATATAAGTTTTTAATTTCTTGTCCACCAAGTACAGTTATTTCATGGACCAGCAGGGCCCCCATTTGAGCTGTGTTTTGATAAACCTGATTTGAGACAGTGAATTTCAATAACATTTGGCCCTGTCATAAAAATCCATCTGCCTTTTTGAATATACATCTCAAATAATTTTTTAATTACCACAGTTGGAAACAACAAATATATGGACACAAAGTTTGAGTGCTTGCCATATTCTATTCAATGCATGTGTTTTTAAATGATTACACAGTTTTTCAATTATTTTTGGATAGCAGTCTGAATAAACATGGTATTTGCAACCAAAGTGTTATGGAATGTTTGTCAGTAAGTGTACTTAGTGTTTATTAGAAGTGAGTTCTATATTGAGTTCATCATGACTTTTCCCACTATCATGTTCCCAATTGGAACACACTGGTTGAATCAACGTTGTTTCCTCGCCATTTCAATGAAATTACGTTGAACCACCGTGGAGTAGACGTTGAATTGACGTCTGTGCTCAGTGGGTAGTGATACATATGCAGTACTTTTATATAGCCTACATACATTTATATTATAGAGATACATTGACTTATTCACACAGTAGTCATCTATATTCATATTGTACTGTGCAGTTACTTAGGAATAATTTCCTTTACAGTTATCATTATATTACTTTCATAAAATAAATTGTCCCCAACTAACTACACAGTACAATACATGGGCCCATAAAGACAAGACAAGACATCATGTATCTTATGGGTCCAACGTGAGATTCAGAGTTGAGTTATTTTGGGGAGAGTATCATTCAGGCACAGGACAGAGGAGGACATCTTGTAAAACTACTCTTTCCCTTTGACTGCTGCGTCTGATTTGTCGATCTCGTTTAATGTTCCTTATTCAGGGGAATGCTGAATCACTCCTGATGGTGAATTACTGCAGGGATAAATACCAACCTAATGGTCAGCCAGTAATGGTCACATGACAGTCTTTGTTACCAGTCAGCCATGCAGATGTCATGGCTGTCTTTTCTTTGATATGACTTGCACACTCAACAAGTTTACAACAATTTCTGTTCACCCCAAAAAATGCAATAAATTTATACGAATCAGCCTCTCAATTTGTACGTCATTTTAGAAAGTAATATGTTGTTAGATTTTAGGTATGTTCATAAATGTTTTTGGGCAGTGATGCTTGTTTGGTGATCAGTGTCAGCATAAACAGTTCTGAAAGGAGACGCTTCCTGCCAAATAGTGAGTCCTGTTGATCGTGACAGGGAGGGGTATTTCCTTGTTTTGCTCCTGTACTTCAGTGGGGATTAAGTTGATAGTGCCTTGTTGCTTTAAGCCAGTGTCACACATTGTGCCGACATTGATATGACTCATCTTCTTTTCGTGTACTGGTTTGAAGCTATAAAGCACTATTTCTCAATTTTCTCTAAAGAACAGGTTTCTGACACTTCACACATCGCTTGACATTTGGCCCCAATTAAAATGGATTGTGCAGATTGCATAGGTACGGTTTAATTGCTCCTGTTTCTTGAGGTTGTTTTCCCACACTGATCCATCCAAGGAAGGGAATGTCACCAACTCCTTTAGAAGAGGATGCTAACCGTATGCCACCAGAATTCTTATGAACTACTTCTGAGATCACACTACAAATTTGGTCTCGAGAATGCAGTGGCCAGACAAGGACATTGATTTTGTGTGCCCTTAGCTTTTTTGGATCAAACCTGAGAGTTCAGGCATAAGACACACTTTTGGCCAATGTATATGCTTGCATGTTTGAATTCATAACTGATTAAATTAATGAGGGCACCAAGGTTAGTTAGTTCGAAGACACTTCTATCGGCCCAGGTGATCAGTATTAGGTTTGGTTCACTTCAGATTGGAGTTAGGTTCACAGCATTATTTAGTCACTTTAGTGGGATTGTGATATTGATAAGGGTCAATAATAGTGATATTCAGGGGTTTAATTGGTGGAATTTACCCCAAAATTGGATCCTTTTATTCAGCCCCCAGTTCCCACTTCTGTTACTTATCTCTGATTCCGTAGTCTCTCTCTCTCTCTCTCTCTCTTGTTCTCTCCCTGTCCCTCTCTCGCAATAACTGACATGTCTGCACTGAGACACTGTTCAAAGATCCTCATGCCCCCAAAGACATGATCAGGAGAATTATTGAGATTGGCCCGGACTCATTGAAAGACAGGCGGCAGTGTAGCCTAGTGGTTAGAGCATTGGACTTGTAACCGAAAGGTTGCAAATTCAAATCCCTGAGCTGACAAGGTACAAAATCTGTTGTTCTGCCCCTGAACAGGCAGTTAACCCACTGTTCCTAGGCTGTCATTGAAAATAAGAATTTGTTCTTAACTGACTTGTCTAGTAAAATAAAGGTAAAAAAATAAAAAGACAGTGGAGACATCACATAGTACATTCATACATCTGGTATGTTACATGTTGGTACCAATATTGTGTTTGTTTACTGTTGTATGGACTGTGAATGAAAGAGCTGCCCATGGTTGTTTTAGGGAGGATTCATAGCACTGACTTGTCAAGTGCCATCATGACAATATGAGAAATATTTACACATCATTTCCATTGACTAGCTATAGGACTAGATTTTTACATTTTTTGTAAAAAATAAATAAATGCTCTGTTAGTTTCATGGAGAGACAGTAATTTTTTTTTATGACATTAATTAATGTTTAATAATATTGATAATTGATAATTGGTGAATTGACAATTGATTACAGCACTGGTGTGAGGTAGATAGAATAATGGAAAGTATTCCTGTAGTGGTTGTGGGGCAAAGCATTGCAATTATGAGACATGCTACTGAAAACTGACTTTTGAAATGTAGTTTTACACACATGATATACTCAGTGGCACTAATGTAATCGGACTCGGTTGCCACCTTGTGTGACCACATGCGCATGCTTAGTGATGTGACGCTGTGTTCCATGTATGAGAGAGAAGCTCATTATTTGGCAACCGGAGTGGCAGCGGGCAGGGCTGAAGAGGGGATCCCCGGGATCGTTTTTTTTTTTTTTTTTTTTTCTTTCTTCATCGAATTACAGGAGTAAATAGTCTGTCAAAACAAGTGAAAAGCGTTACAGCGACACCTCTTCTCCGTAAGTTAAGATATAATTTCAATTGATGGGTTAAAGTAATATTGATTTTGAATTTAATTAAGCAGACGAAGTAAAACTTATTTCCAGTCGTTAACGTAATTATATATCCTTACCTAACTGGCTAACTGCTGTGAGTGCTAGCCTAGGTAATGGTTTGTGTCTCTCGCTAGCTGTAATTAGCAAGCCACTGCAAAGTCAGAACAAACCGTTTCAAAAGTCAAATAATGCATGTAAACTTGTACCGGTTAATGTTCTAAAAGTCGGATACAAGTATTTTATTTACAACATGCATTAAACTAGTCCAAAAACAACAAATTGGTTTCGACTCTCAAAAATGGGATTCCTTTATTATTTTTGTGACTGAATCCCGGAGTGGCTGTCTGTCTGTACATGCGAGTGTCCGAGCGAGTTCGTTAGCTAGCCAGGCTGCTTACGTTAGCTTGTCATGAGTGGGAATTTGGTGAATCCCACCACTTACAGGTTTATATACACGAAATATTATACATTTTAAGAATAAATGTAACCCAAACACGATCAGGACGTTTTTAATTGTGTTCCCCGTAATAGGAATCAAGTGTCAGCTATGCTATCTCACGACCTGGCTTTAGTTCGCTGTTGTTAGCGAGTTGGAACATCGATTTGGTTGGACTGTGGTGGGAGACAGGTTGTTGTTGTAATTCCCTTTTTTTTGTTGTTACTGTATCACAGTACAACAAAGGATATTCAATAATTGTATAATTGTTATCAGAAGCCGGCATTCTCGCAGAATTGCGTTAACACGTTTTTATTTTGATGTGTAGTTGAATGTTCTCTCATTCATTAAGTGTGTGTATGTACTTTTTTTATGGTGGACGATGTGCGCGCCACATTCAGTATGGCAAGCAAGCAGTTATTATGGTTCTGTGTCATGATTAAAATACTCAGTTGGGTAGTTCCATGTCATTTCAGCAAGCCATGACACCCACCATCTCAGAATGTTCTGTCATCGTTTCTTTAGTAAAAAAAAAAAAAAACGATTCGATTAGCATACCTGCAACATTATTTTGTTGAAATATAATTTGATCTCTGAGAAATTGATTAGAGCCAAATTGGGTAGTTTAATTTATAGGATTCATAAATAATATTATAGTCGTAAACATCCCATTTGGATCAAACTGTTTTCTAACAATTAGTAAAACATGACGAATCCAAAGAAATGGTCAACCCCCCCCCCCCAACAATGAGTGTATATAGCAGGCCTGGAATCTCGTGAATTTAGGGGCAAGGACATTTAGTCTTCAAGAGGTGCCCATCTGCCACGGCACCAACATCTGCTCGGGCACCAACATCTGCTCGGGCACCAAGGCCATTAACCCAAATATCCATATTGGCTATGCATATTGGCTACAGCCCATCAAGTCCAAACCGATGCTGACATAAGGGAGGCACCTGAAAATGTAGCCACACTTTATTTAATGAGACGTTTTATTACATATACTGAACAAAAATATAAACTCAACATGCAATAATTTCAATGATTTTATTGAGTTACCGTTCATATAAGGAGATCAGTCAATTGAAATAAACGAATTAGGCCCTAATCTATGCATTTCACATGACTGGCTGGGCCTGGCTCCCAAGTGGCACCTGCCCAATCAGAATGAGTTTCTCCCCACAAAAGGGCTTTATTACGGACAGAAATACTCCCCAGTTTCACCAGATGTCCGGGTGGCTGGTTTCAGACGATTCCACAGGTGAAGAAGCCGGATGTGAAGTTCCTTGGCTGGCGTGGTTACACGTGGTCTGCGGTTGCGAGGCCAGTTGGACATATTGGCAAATGATCTAAAATGACATTGGTGGCTTATGGTAGAGAAATTAACATTCAATTCTCTGACAATAGCTCTGGTGGACATTCCTGCAGTCAACATGCTGATTGCATGCTACCTCAACTTGAGACATCTGTGGCATTGTGTTGTGTGACAAAACAGCACATTTTAGGGGCCTTTTGTTGTTCCCAGCACAAGGTGAACCTGTGTAATGATCATGCTGTTTAATCAGCTCCTTGATATGCCACACCTGTCAGGGGGATGGATTATCTTGGAAAAGGAGAAATGCTCACTGACAGGGATGTAAACAAATTTGATTACAATATGAGCAAAATAAGATTTTTATGCATATGGAACATTTCTGGGATCTTGACAATTGTAATGTAGGATCATTATTAATATCTAAAGGCTTGGTTCTGTCCACATATTTGAGGCATGTTCATTCCGATAGGAGACTTAAGGCCAGTACCTTTTGCGCACTGCAACGTCACCCACCTTGCAATCTGAACGGAGGCAGTCAACATTTTGAAACTATTGAACCATAAATGTAATTGGTTAAAATCTGGATGTGGAAGGTCTTGCCATGTTCCAACCATAGGAATGTTAAGGAGATTATTTTAGAATCACTTCTTCATATGCCATTGAAACCAGTATTTCTCACATGTTCTCAACTGTCTTTCATTGTCCGGCAGCCAAAGACACAACCTAGTCATATTTCCAACCCATGCTTGTTGTTGCATCTTTAGATTTTCTCTCTATTACATTTTTGAAGGATATTTTCCTTTGTCATGTGAGACCGCTCGCATTTGCAGTGCACTTTTGAGAAAGGGAAAAAATAATCACCTGATAGCCGGAACAGCGCCGTCTAGTGGTCATAACCTGGTAATATCAGGATGTAGGACATAAACCTAACAAATCCATATTCATAAAATATTCATGGCAAGCTAACAAGTAATTTCTCTGAACAGGGGGAGAAAATTCCACCAAATTGAGTGGGAATACATTGCATAGGATGAAGAAACAATACTCAGAGCCACAGCTCCATACTAAACTCAGCAAAAAAAGAAAAGTACTCTCACTGTCAACTGTGTTTATTGTCAGCTAACTTAACATGTGTAAATATTTGTATGAACATAATATTCAACAACTGAGACAAACTGAACAAGTTCCACAGATATGTGACTAACAAAAATGGAATAATGTGTCCCTGAACAAAGGGGAGGCAAAATTAACAGCCAGTATCTGGTGTGGCCACCAGCTGCATTAAGCACTGCAGTGCATCTCCTCATGGACTACACCAGATTTGCCAGTTCTTGCTGTGAGATGTTCCCCCACTCTTCCACCAAGGCACCTGCAAGTTCCCGGACATTTCTGGGGGGAATGGCCCGAGCCCGCACCCTCTGATCCAACATGCGTGCTCAATGGGATTGAGATCCGGGCTCTTCGCTGGCCATGGCAGAACACTGACGTTTCTGTCTTGCAGGAAATCACGCACAGAACGAGCACTGTGGCTGGTGGCATTGTCATGCTGGAGGGTCATGTCAGGATGAGCCTGCAGGAAGGGTACCACATGAGGGACACAGCGTTGAGATTGCCTGCAATGACAACAAGCTCAGTCCGAGGATGCTGTGACATGACGGAACCTCCACCTCCAAATCGGTCCCGCTCCAGAATGCAGGCCCCAATATAATCTTCATTCCTTCGACGATAAATGAGAATCCGACCATCACCCCTGGTGAGACAAAATCACGACTTGTCCGTGAAGAGCACTTTTTGCCAGTCCTGTCTGGTTCAGCTACGGTGGGTTTGTGCCCATAGGCGACGTTGTTGCTGGTGAAGACTGGTGAGGACCTGCCTTACAACATGCCTACAAGCCCTCAGTCCAGCCTCTCTCAGCCTATTGTGGACAGTCTGAGCACTGATGGAGGGATTATGAATGATTTTGAAGCTTTGAGGCAGCTAAAACATGGATTGTGTATGTGTGCCATTCAGAGGGTGAATGGGGAAGACAAAATATTTTAGTGCCTTTGAACGGGGTATGGTAGTAAGTGCCATGCGCACCAGTTTACCCCAAAAACTGAAAGGCTGCTGGGTTTTTCATGCTCAACAGATTCCTCATACGGGTGATTACTTTCATTACAAGCCAGTGTATCTGTCGTAATTCAAGTGACCACAAAGTAACAGTTCCTGTTGCAGTGTGACTGTAAATTGTTTTGTGGTGACATTAAAAAGGGACTTTATCTCATTGTATTGTCACCAGATGGGCTTACCTTTTCTCATTAGATTGATGCGCTATTGACACTCGACCTCGTTAGGTCATTTTACCTCGTATGAGAGGTTAGTATGTAGTAGAGGTCGACCGATTATGATTTTTCAACACCGATACCGATTATTGGAAGACAAAAAAAGCCGATACGGCTTAAACGGCTTTTTTAAAATTTTTATACGCATTTTTGTAATAATGACAATTGCAACAATACTGAATGAACACTTATTTTAACTTAATATAATATTATTTTAACTTAATATAATACATATGGGCTTTTGGATGGGTGTTCTTAAGGTGATTCCACAGGTTTGTGGTATTTTTTGATTTAGCCGTTGCTGACCCGACGCTTACATCTTTATCACTAATAAGACACCTTGCTTTCCCTGGTGCCAATTCCATGTAATAGTCCCACACTGGTGCTCTGCTTTTCTCTGCCATCTGTAAACACACAGCTCTGAAGTGACAATGATACTGAAGAGTCTGCTTAGGAGACATACTCTCAACTGTTTGAATAAAAATAGAGTTTAAAGTTACCTGTGATGAATGTTGAAAACAAAAACTGTCATTTCTATTTGCAGGAAATCCTATTTTAATAATGGACATGGTAAGAATTGACTACCAAAGTGCGAGTCATAATTCTCATAACACCTTAATATTATGACAAACGTTACCTTATCCTAGTGAGATTTACATGGGTATCAAAACGCCGAGGCGGTTTAAGCCTGCACGAAACACAAACATTATTTGAAGTAGATCAAGACATTCTCTATGGAAGACATGAATGGTAAAATAACGAAGGAACCCCTTTCAAGTTCAGCCGCAAGTTATTACAGGAATTATAACGCATCGATTATTTCTCTCTAAACCATATACCTTTGACTATTACGAGCCTGCTGCTGCCTACCACCCCTCAGTCAGGCTGCTCTATCAAATATCAAATCATAGACTTAACTATAATAAACACACAGAAATATGAGCCTTAGGTCAAATCCGGAAACTATCACCTCGAAAACAAAACGTTTATTCCGTTCTGTATTTTATCTAAGGGTGACATTCATGAGTCTAAAATATTCCTGTTACATTGCACAACCTTCAATGTTATAATTACGTGAATTAGAGCCAGGTGGCCCAAACTGTTGCATATACCCTGACTCTGCGTGCAATGAACGCAAGAGAAGTGACACAATTTCACCTGGTTAATATTGCCTGCTAACCTGGATTTCTTTTAGCTAAATATGCAGATTTAAAAATATATACTTGTGTATTGATTTTAAGAAAGGCATTGATGTTTATGGTTAAGTACACATTGGAGCAACAACAGTCATTGATTGATTGTTTTTTATAAGATAAGTTTAATGCTAGCTAGCAACTTACCTTGGCTTACTGCATTCGCGTAACAGGCAGGCTCCTCGTGAGGCAGGTGGTTAGAGCGTTGGACGAGTTAACTGTAAGGTTGCCAGAATGGATCCCCCGAGCTGACAAGGTAAAAATCTGTCCTTCTGCCTCGTTCCTAGGCTGTCATTGAAAATAAGAATGTTCTTAACTTCTTGAAACTCCCCAACCCGGATCCGGGTTTGTGACTAAAGCCTCAGGCTCATTAGCATAACGCAACGTTAACGATTTCTGAAAATCGCAAATAAAATTAAAATAATGCGTTTGCTCTCAAGCTTAGCCTTTTCTTAACAACACTGTCATCTCAGATTTTCAAAATATGCTTTTGAACCATAGAAATTGACTAATTTGTGTAAGAGTATGCAAAGCTAGCATAGCATTTTGTGTAGCATGTAGCACGCAACATTTTCACAAAAACCAGATAACCAAATAAATAAAATCATTTACCTTTGAAGAGCTTCTGATGTTTTCAATGAGGAGAGTCTCAGTCACATACCAAATGCGCAGTGTTTCCTGAAAGCGTCTGTGTGTAGGAGAAAATGTTCCGTTTTCTACATTGCGTCTGGCTACCGAAACGAACCGAAAATGCAGTCACCTACAACGTGAAACTTTTTCCGGATTAACTACATAATATCGACCGAAACATGGCAAACGTTGTTTGGAATCAATCCTCAAGGTGTTTTTTCACATATCTCTTCATTGACATGCAGTTCGTGGAAGCTTGCTTTCCTCTCTGTGTCCCATGGAAAAATACTGGCAGGTGACTTTTGCGCACCAATTTCGGCGCAGGACACCGGGCGGACACGTGGTAAATGTGGTCTGTTATGGTCAATCTTCCAATGATCTGCCCACAAATACGTCACAATGCTGCAGACACCTTGGGGAAACGACAGAAAGGGCAGGCTCGTTCCTCTTGCGTTCACAGCCATATAAGGAGATAATGAAAAACAGAGCCTCAAAAATCCTTGTCATTTCCTGGATGCCATCTCATCTTGGTTTTGCCTGAAGCTCACGTTTTAGGGCACGCACAGAGAAGATCTTTGTATTTCTGGACACGTCAGAGTGTTTTCTTTCGAACGGTAGCAATTATATGCATAGTCGAGCATCTTTTTGTGACAAAATATCTTGTTTAAAACGGGAACGTTTTTCATCCAAAAATGAAATTGCGCCCCCAGAGCATCAACAGGTTAACTGACTTGCATAGTTAAATACAGATTAAATAAAGGTGTAAAAATAAAAATTGGCAAAATTGGTGCATAAAAATACCGATTTCCAATTGTTATGAAAACTTGAAATCGGCAATTCTGATTAATCGGTCGACCTCTAGTATGTAGTGGTTATTACTATAGGCCTAGTATATTCATCCATTGTTGAAAGCTTACAGAATCCATGGGCTAGATCTTTTATTTATTTGTTAGGTGCTTATCTAGCATCCATTTCAGCCCCGCAGAGAGCAAGCTGTACCTGTGATTTCCCAGAGAGATGTCAGACCCTCCTCAGCTGATTAATGACTGGAGATTCACTGATAAAGGGGTGCCTCTGTAATAATAAAATTTTCAGCTCTGCGTCGGTCACTTGTAATGCTCCTCAATTTAGGGCTAATTTGGAAGCCTACTGCACTATATGGAGGGATGAATATCGTTTCCATCCATCCATATGTCTGGCTGATATATTATTATAATAGCAAAGCAGCAGGGCACCTTCAAGGACAGCGGTGGGAAATGGAACCGATTGATTGTTGAACAGGTCGTAGCATGGTCATCTTGAGCGATGAGGTTATAAGGGAATGGGAGACAACTATGGATTGGCTGCCAGTCAGATAAACAGATGGGAGATAGAGGGCTGGTGTCCTCTCTCCACTGTGATCACTGGCCAGGGAAGTGTACAGCGTCATTGAGTGGTTAACAGGAAATGCAGGAGGGCTAGCCACGCATGGTCTGAGTCAACCAGTCACAAGCTTTGGTTTCCCTGAGACCAGCTTCCTGACACTGTAGGGAGGTAGTCATGGAGGATGGGTTTCTGGGGCCTTACGGGGGCTTCCGATTCATGTACAACTACTACTAGGCTATAGCCTACTAGCAGCAGGGCCAGTGCAGGGATTCAAGTCAGGGTGTGTAGTATGAGGTAGAACCAACCTATAGATGCACATGCTCATATTATCGTTAGAAGAGACTTCATTAGCAAATTTGATGTGTATGTTATGACTAGAGCTCCAGGGAGGGAGCAAATGACAATGTCCCTATGATATGTCACATAATGTGGCCCTGTTTAATGATTCCTAAACATTTTTCAGAGGGCAACACATCAGGTTGTCTCTATTGGGATCTGTCCTGTGGTGGTATTGTGCACATTTCTAGGCTATGCCTTGTCTATCCATATGTTTATTTTCTTTGTATTGAGAGAATAGGCCTACTATAGGACATTAGCTGTGTTGGTCACCAGATCTCACCAACCCTCAGGCCCTAGGCTATTCTGAGAGGTGGGGGAGGAATCTAAAGTCTGTACTCTTCATGTTTACCCTGTTGGACTTCATATTGACTCAACTGTGTGTACCAAGTCTACTGTTTCCTCATGTCAGAAACAGAACAGCTCCACCACTTGAGGAACGCTGTGTTTGTGCTGGATTCAGCCTAAACCTAGTAATCCAGAAAAGATTAGAAATTCGGTGATCAGGTGCATGGATGGTCAATATAAATGTGAACGCTGACCAATGAGTCTTAGTTTTAGGAAGAAGAGAGCACCCCACTTCGAGTCCGTCACAATAGCATCTTTCTCTCCTTGACTCCTCTGGACTGGTTTGACAGGTGAAAGCAACAGGACAGAATTCTACCAATAAATTGCTTTCAGTTGACCTCTTATTTCAGATCCTGGATGCCAGAGGAAGATTGTTTTATTTTTAAACATACTCTTGAGCCATTGATGACTGATTTGTGTACTTAGTGCAGGCCATCATGGCAACTCATTGCCCAAGGGGTCAACAGGCAGCTCAATTCAAGCATGGTTCCTCATTGTGTAGATTCACACATGAGAGGCTCCACTCTTTCAACATAAAGCTGTGAAGCTCATCAGACATTTGGGGTTGGCTCTGGTATTCCATAGGGAAATCACCACCTGTTAACCAGGTACAGTGCCTTGCGAAAGTATTTGGCCCCCTTGAACTTTGCGACCTTTTGCCACATTTCAGGCTTCAAACATAAAGATATAAAACTGTATTTTTTTGTGAAGAATCAACAACAAGTGGGACACAATCATGAAGTGGAACGACATTTATTGGATATTTCAAACCTTTTTAACAAGTCAAAAACTGAAAAATTGGGCGTGCAAAATTATTCAGCCCCCTTAAGTTAATACTTTGTAGCGCCACCTTTTGCTGCGATTCCAGCTGTAAGTCGCTTGGGGTATGTCTCTATCAGTTTTGCACATCGAGAGACTGACATTTTTTCCCAATCCTCCTTGCAAAACAGCTCGAGCTCAGTGAGGTTGGATGGAGAGCATTTGTGAACAGCAGTTTTCAGTTCTTTCCACAGATTCTTGATTGGATTCAGGTCTGGACTTTGACTTGGCCATTCTAACACCTGGATATGTTTATTTTTGAACCATTCCATTGTAGATTTTGCTTTATGTTTTGGATCATTGTCTTGTTGGAAGACAAATCTCCGTCCCAGTCTCAGGTCTTTTGCAGACTCCATCAGGTTTTCTTCCAGAATGGTCCTGTATTTGGCTCCATCCATCTTCCCATCAATTTTACCCATCTTCCCTGTCCCTGCTGAAGAAAAGCAGGCCCAAACCATGATGCTGCCACCACCATGTTTGACAGTGGGGATGGTGTGTTCAGAGTGATGAGCTGTGTTGCTTTTACGCCAAACATAACGTTTTGCATTGTTGCCAAAAAGTTCAATTTTGGTTTCATCTGACCAGAGCACCTTCTTCCACATGTTTGGTGTGTCTCCCAGGTGGCTTGTGGCAAACTTTAAACGACACTTTTTATGGATATCTTTAAGAAATGGCTTTCTTCTTGCCACTCTTCCATAAAGGCCAGATTTGTGCAATATACGACTGATTGATTGTTGTCCTATGGACAGAGTCTCCCACCTCAGCTGTAGATCTCTGCAGTTCATCCAGAGTGATCATGGGCCTCTTGGCTGCATCTCTGATCAGTCTTCTCCTTGTATGAGCTGAAAGTTTAGAGGGACGGCCAGGTCTTGGTAGATTTGCAGTGGTCTGATACTCCTTCCATTTCAATATTATTGCTTGCCCAGTGCTCCTTGGGATGTTTAAAGCTTGGGAAATCTTTTTGTATCCAAATCCAGCTTTAAACTTCTTCACAACAGTATCTGCCTGGTGTGTTCCTTGTTCTTCATGATGCTCTCTGCGCTTTTCAAGGACCTCTGAGACTATCACAGTGCAGGTGCATTTATACGGAGACTTGATTACACACAGGTGGATTGTATTTATCATCATTAGTCATTTAGGTCAACATTGGATCATTCAGAGATCCTCACTGAACTTCTGGAGAGAGTTTGCTGCACTGAGAGTAAAGGGGCTGAATAATTTTGCACGCCCAATTTTTCAGTTTTTGATTTGTTAAAGTTTGAAATATCCAATAAATGTCGTTCCACTTCATGATTGTGTCCCACTTGTTGTTGATTCTTCACAAAAAAATAGGGTTTTATATCTTTATGTTTGAAGCCTGAAATGTGGCAAAAGGTCGCAAAGTTCAAGGGGGCCGAATACTTTCGCAAGGCACTGTAGGTAGGCCATATAGGCTATTAAAGAATGATGTGCTTGTGTCTACTGGTGTCTCATATATTTGAGTCGTGACTTTTTATGAGAACCATATGACTTATCCTGTCTGCACCAACTTATCATTGTGTCCTCTATTTTCACATGATTAATGCATTGAGTTGACTAGCGGACAGATGTTTGCGACATCATAAAAATATAAACTCATGGAAACTGTTACAAAATGTGATCACACTCCCCCTTCTCTGGAATGCCTCAGAACATTCTCAATTACTCCAGGTTTAGCAAGATTTGTGGATGAAGAAGCAAGGGCTATGGCATTGCTACATTTTCCAGTTCTTCTCCTAACAATAGCTCCCACTGTCTGTTTTAACTGGCCAGTGCTGACATGGCAACTCTGGAACACTCAGTGCGGCAGCCACACGAATACAGCATCAAGGCACTCATCCAAGAGGGGGACTAAGCATCCGGGTGCCCTGCTGCCTGCCTGTGTCGCAACCAGGCCAGCTAGCTGTGTACTGAACTGATGTCACACTAGTGTAGGTGCTGACTGAGCTTCATCTAGCCCACCTATAGAATGTGTGCCACTGTCACAGCTTCAATAGCTTCCAGGTAGGCAGTAGTGCTGTAGGTTGGTTACTGTTTTTTGTTTTGGTTGCTGTGGATGTGACACAATAGGAGTGTGTAGTCTTTTGTTCATTGGGATACCCTCTGTCTGTTCAGTGCTGTGGGATAGAACACTTTTTTTTATGCCCACTTCATCCCGCAGGCCAATTCCAAGAAATGTAATCTGATATGAATGTGTGTGGAGAGTCTTTTGGTATGTTTGTCTAGATTTAGGGGATTTGTGATGTGTGTGTGTGTGTTGAAGTAATTTAGCTGAAATGCAAGATTATCACTCATAGGATAGTCTGTGCAGATCACATATCCCTTGTCACCAGGAACGTGTGGTTTGAAGGTTAAATTCAATAGGAAATTTATCCCAAGCCACCTTGTTTGGTACAATTGCAATCGGTTGTGGCTATACATTTTCCTTGTTGTGGATTCCTTCAAGGCTTGGTTTGAGATCAATGTTAGCAAATACTTGGAACATTTGTAGAGTTCCAGGAGGGCAACTCGTGGTTGCATGTCTCAGGGCTTAGAGTTCTGTATTTGATGTAAGGATAAGTAATCCCTGATGTTGATAGATACTTTAATTTGCATCAAGATTCACAAACACCTGTAACAGAATAGATTTAAAGGGATATGTCACTATGTTGTTCATTCGTCCACCGTTGATGTGGCCCCAAAAGTGTGCATGTCAGCAGTAAAGCACTTCCAGTTCAAAACAAATAGTGTGATGATGATGATGTTTTTCATCATATACAGATAGCCTGCTCCAAAGATTCAAGTTCAGGTTTTGTTACCAGCATATTGGCTCAAGTATGTGTTAGACGCAGGGCTCTAAATTAAAACATTTCATAGCACTGGTACTCCCAACGTAAAAAATGTAATTGATTGAGATGCCTACACTGAGTGTACAAAACATTAGGAACACCTGCTCTTTCCATGACAGACTGACCAGGTGAAAGCTATGATCCCTTATTGATCAGTGTAGATGAAGGGGAGGAGACAGGTTAAAGAAATAATTTAGACGTGTGTGTGCTATTCAGTGGGTGAATGGGCAAGACAAACGATTCAAGTGCCTTTGAACAGGGTATGGTAGTAGGCGCCAGGTGCACCGGTATGTGTCAAGAACTGCAATAGAGCTGGGTTTTTCACGCTCAACAGTTTCCTGTGTGTATTAAGAGGGGTCCACCACCAAAAGGACATCCAGCCAACTTGACACAACTGTGGGAATCAGTCAACATGTAGAGTCCATTCCCAGATTAATTGTTGCTGTTCTGATGCAAAAGGGGAGGGGGTGCAACTCAATATTAGGACGGTGTTCCTAATGTTTTGTACAAAAATCAGTGTATATTGGGCCTATATGAATTCTATCTACCAGGGGGCCCTGTTAACGCAGAATTGTGTGTTTTTCATGCAGAAAAAAACCGCATAAGAAATATCTTGCTACGCAGTTCTAAAATGCTTCTTATTGTAATTTCTGCTAGCCAAAAGTGTTGCACTTTTGTTGTCATCTGATGAAATTAATTTATTTTCTGCTGAAATTGTTGCACTGATGTATTTTCTTTGAAGGAAAACTATAGTTGCAGGTCCCTGATCACTCAAGCAAAAAACACTGACTTTCAATATAAAATGCACAGGATTTATTTTAATTTTATAGTTAAATATCTGCATTTTTAACCTCGGTGTTAGGGGGCAGTATTTTCATTTTTGAAAGAAAAAAAAAACATTCCCATTTTAAATCACCTATTTTGTCAGGAAAAGATGCTAGAATATGCATATAATTGACAGCTTTCGATAGAAAACACTAACGTTTCCAAAACGGTAAAGATATTGTTTGTGAGTATAACAGAACTGATGTTGCAGGCGAAAGCCTGAGAAATCCAATCCGGAAGTGCCCCAGGTTTTGAAAGCGCTGCGTTCCAATGACTCCCTATTTGGCTGTGAATGTACCATCAGCGAGCTTACGCTTTCTACGTATTCTCCAAGGTGTCTACAGCATTGTGACGTAGTTTTACACATTTCTGTTGAAGAATAGCCATAGGCGGCCACATTGCGTAAGTGGTCACATGGTGGCTCCGAGAGATTCTCGCGTAAAATACAGAGGTAGCCATTACTCCAATCGGTCCTAGTGAAAAACTAATTGTCCCGACGGATATATTATCGAATAGATATTAGACAAACACCTTGAGGATGGATTCTAAACAACGTTTGCCATGTTTCTGTTGATATTATGGAGCTAATTTGGAATATTTTTTCGGCATTGTGGTGACCGCAATTTCCGGGCGATTTCTCATCCAAACGTGAAGAACAAACGGAGCTATTTTGCCTACATAAATAATATTTTGGGAAAAAATGAACTTTGGCTGTCTACCTGGGAGACTCGTGAGTGAAAATATCCAAAGTTCATCAAAGGTAAACGATTTAATTTGATTGCTTTTCTGATTTCTGTGACAAGATTGCCTGCTGCTAGCAAGGCATGATGCTATGCTAGGCTATGATAAACTTACACAAATGCTTGTCTAGCGTTGGCTGTAAAGCATATTTTGAAAATCTGAGATGACAGGGTGATTAACAAAAGGCTAAGCTGTGTTCCATTATATTTCACTTGCGATTTTCATGAATAGGAATATTTTCTAGGAAGATTTATGTCCGTAGCGTTATGCTAATTAGTGTCAGATGATGACAACGGTCCCGTTCACGGGATGGGGTGTCACTACAGGTTAAAATGTATATTTCTGAACTTGTATCAACTTCTTAGGGATCCCTTCGCACGCCAATCCCTTTAGCGGGATCGATTTAAAAAAAAAAAATTCTTTCACCTTTTATTTAACCAGGTAGGCAAGTTGAGAACAAGTTCTCATTTACAATTGCGACCTGGCCAAGATAAAGCAAAGCAGTTCGACACATACAACGACACAGAGTTACACATGGAGCAAAACAAACATACAGTCAATAATACAGTATAAACAAGTCTATATACGATGTGAGCAAATGAGGTGAGATAAGGGAGGTAAAGGCAAAAAAAGGCCATGGTGGCAAAGTAAATACAATATAGCAAGTAAAACACTGGAATGGTAGATTTGCAATGGAAGAAAGTGCAAAGTAGAAATAAAAATAATGGGTTGCAAAGGAGCATAAATAAATAAATGAAATGCAGTAGGGAAAGAGGTAGTTGTTTGGGCTAAAATACAGGTGGGCTATGTACAGGTGCAGTAATCTGTGAGCTGCTCTGACAGTTGGTGCTTAAAGCTAGTGAGGGAGATAAGTGTTTCCAGTTTCAGTGCTTTTTGTAGTTCGTTCCAGTCATTGGCAGCAGAGAACTGGAAGGAGAGGCGGCCAAAGAAAGAATTGGTTTTGGGGGTGACTAGAGAGATATACCTGCTGGAGCGTGTGCTACAGGTGGGAGATGCTATGGTGACCAGCGAGCTGAGATAAGGGGGGACTTTACCTAGCAGGGTCTTGTAGATGACATGGAGCCAGTGGGTTTGGCGGCGAGTATGAAGCGAGGGCCAGCCAACGAGAGCGTACAGGTCGCAATGGTGGGTAGTATATGGGGCTTTGGTGACAAAACGGATTGCACTGTGATAGACTGCATCCAATTTGTTGAGTAGGGTATTGGAGGCTATTTTGTAAATGACATTGCCAAAGTCGAGGATTGGTAGGATGGTCAGTTTTACAAGGGTATGTTTGGCAGCATGAGTGAAGGATGCTTTGTTGCGAAATAGGAAGCCAATTCTAGATTTAACTTTGGATTGGAGATATTTGATATAGGTCTGGAAGGAGAGTTTACAGTCTAACCAGACACCTAAGTATTTGTAGTTGTCCACGTATTCTAAATCCGAGCCGTCCAGAGTAGTGATGTTGGACAGGCGGGTAGGTGCGGGTAGTGATCGGTTGAAGAGCATGCATTTAGTTTTACTTGTATTTAAGAGCAATTGGAGGCCACGGAAGGAGAGTTGTATGGCATTGAAACTTGCCTGGAGGGTTGTTAAGTGTCCAAAGAAGGGCCAGAAGTATACAGAATGGTGTCGTCTGCGTAGAGGTGGATCAGAGACTCACCAGCAGCAAGAGCGACCTCATTGATGTATACAGAGAAGAGAGTCTGTCCAAGAATTGAACCCTGTGGCACCCCCATAGAGACTGCCAGAGGTCCGGACAGCAGACCCTCCGATTTGACACACTGAACTCTATCAGAGAAGTAGTTGGTGAACCATGTGAGGCAATCATTAGAGAAACCAAGGCTGTCGAGTCTGCCGATGAGGATGTGGTGATTGACAGAGTCGAAAGCCTTGGCCAGATCAATGAACACGGCTGCACAGTAATGTTTCTTATCGATGGCGGTTAAGATATCATTTAGGACCTTGAGTGTGGCTGAGGTGCACCCATGACCAGCTCTGAAACCAGATTGCATAGCAGAGAAGGTATGGTGAGATTCGAAATGGTCGGTGATCTGTTTGTTGACTTGGCTTTCGAAGACCTTAGAAAGGCATGGTAGGATAGATATAGGTCTGTAGCAGTTTGGGTCAAGAGTGTCCCCCCCTTTGAAGAGGGGGATGACCGCAGCTGCTTTCCAATCTTTGGGGATCTCAGACGACACGAAAGAGAGGTTGAACAGGCTTGTAATAGGGGTGGCAACAATTTCGGCAGATAATTTTAGAAAGAAAGGGTCCAGATTGTCTAGCCCAGCTGATTCGTAGGGGTCCAGATTTTGCAGCTCTTTCAGAACATCTTTTTGTTAATCTAGCCGCAGTGTCGGATTTCAAAAAGGCTTTACGGCGAAAGCAGACGATGCGATTATCTGAGGACAGTGCCCAGCATACCAACACATGAAAATCAGATTTCAACCAGGCAGGTGCTACACAAGTCAGAATTAGCTAAATAATTCATGCCTTACCTTTTGAAGATCTTCTTCTGTTGGTACTCCAAAATGTACCATAAACATCACAAATGGTATTTTTGTTCGATAAATTGCTTCTTTACATCCCCAAAATGTCCATTTACTTGGCGCGTTTGATTCAGAAAAACACCGTTTCCAACTCGCCCAACATGCCGACAAAGTATCTAATAAGTTAACTGTAAACTTGGTCCAAACATTTCAAACAACATTCCTAATCCAAATTGATGTATCCTAAAATGTAAATAATCGATCGAATTTAAGACGGGAACTACTGTACTCAATACCGGACGAAAACAAAGGGAAGCACGTTCCAGGTCGCTCGCACCAAAACGGAGTGCACCTGGAGTGACACATGGCAATAGCAGGGCTACTTCTTCTAACAGGGCGACTTTCTCAAAGGAAAAACATCAACCAATTTCTAAAGACTGTTGACATCTAGTGGAAGCCATAGGAACTGCAAGCATATTTCTATTAAAAAGGGATTGCCATAGAAATCTAATGGAAAACAGATTGAGCTCCAAATTATTTTTCCCAGGATGGACTGTGCTCGGGGTTTCGCCTGCCAAATCACTTCTGTTATACTCCCAGACATTTTTCAAACAGTTTTAGAAACTTCAGAGTGTTTTGTTCCAAATATACTAATAATATGCATATCCTAGCTTCTGGGCCTTAGTAGCTGGCAGTTTACTTTGGGCACGCTTTTCATCCGGATGTGAAAATACTTCCCCTTAGCCCAAAGAGTTTTTAATAACGCAACCTTTGAGCTACTTTTGAAGCACATGTTGTGCCCTAGAAACTAATACTGTATGTAACATTGTAAAGACATTATTATTATTATTATTATTATTATTATGAAAGCTAAAATGTTGATACCAATACCGGTCATTGAAATTACAAAAGTAGGTTTCTACATTGTGTAAAAGCACTATTTTCCTATTGAGATGCATTACATTGAACATTTGATCTGGTCGTTTTGGCAATATCGCAATATTATTTTTGCCGTAGTTGGCTGTACCTGCACAAACACATTTCTTTAAAAACGTCCTGTGATATCAACATGCAAGAGATCTGTCATTCACGCATTGCTATGGTCATTGATCTGCTAAAGAAGTTATCACTTTCTTTCTCTGTTACTAGGTGGTTAGCTAGCCAATGAGGTAATATGACTGAACAAAGTGTAAACCAATGGTTAACGATGTGCGAGTAGTGTTAGAACAGCCCACGATCCGTTATAGGAAGATTAAAATGTTGCGGCTGTAATATGGATCAGATATTTTGACTTGGTTGGGCTTGAAGGTGGTGCAACCATCACCCTATTGAATGTGCAGTCAATTTTTTTTCTCTAGGGCCACAACGGTACAACACGAAACAATTATTATCTGGAAGATTTTGTTCCTAGTCACAAAGTGCTCTCAAAATAAAACTTGTGGTCACAGCAAATTTTTCTCACACTTTAGAGCCCTGGTTAGACAGCCAAGTTCTTCTGAGTTAAGCTAGGCCTAGTCGTTGTTTGCTCGGAGTCAGCACTGACCTATTACCTATTGTAACCCTCCACTTGAAGTTATGGAGAATCAGGGTCCTGTAGTTGACCATAAGCAGGGTAAGCTGAACTTCAATGGAGATAATGGCATTAAAAATCATGACTTCAAGGCAAAACAAGTCTAGTCTAGCTGGTGAGTTTATCCACTGGCTGGTTCATCATGAAGATCAGATGGTTAATGGAATCAGAGGTACAGCTTCTGGTTTTTCATTCTATTCATGATATGAGTTCATCTGCTCTTAGTGTCCCAATGTAGTGCATGCCGCGCCTCGATCGGCCTGAATCGTGATTGTAAACACTTGTCAACTAGTTCTGTCCTTCTCCGAGACTGTGTTTGTGTGTGTGAGAAGGGGGGGCAGCAGTGTTCTTGGTGTTTGTGAGTGATCGTCTGTTCCTTGTGTGTGTCAGTGTGTGCATGTGCGCATTCCTTTGTGGTCACGTGTAGTGGTCTGGCTGCACTTCCTGGGCTTTGCCCATGCCGTTCGTCGTCATGTTTCTAAGTGTAATCCAGGTGGAGCCTAACTGGCAGATGCAGGGTTAAAGGCTTCCATTTTGTTAGGTAACACCCTAATGGCTTGATGTGTCAGTGGTGTTAAAATGGCAGTACTTAACCCTTGGTGTTCAGTCCCGAACCAGTAGGGGAACCTTCTCTGCCACAACCAATAGGAGAGAGAACGAGGGAGAGTGAGGAAGAGAAGAGCAAGAGTGTTTGTCAGTGTACAGTCGATCTATGGCCAGGCCAGTCACCCCTCCCCCACCACCCAGTCAGCTTGCTCCCTCTCTCTCTCTGTTTAGTACCCATGTACTCAGTTTGGTGAAACCAGATTAAGCAATGCTTTTTTTTTTTGCACTATCAGATATTCCAAAAACAGCACTGGGTTCAGTGGGTTGACTTTCCCTCCAGTTTCTTTCAAAATTCATTCAGTAATTTGGACATGTCCTTCTCAACCTAAATGTGACCTCAAATGAATAATCAAACAGAAATGAATTGTGCGTTAATCAAATCTAGAACAATATATATTTTGAATCAACATATCACAGGGAAGAGAAACTAATTGCATGAGATGAGAAGGAGATTCATGGCTTTGTGTGCAGCCCATTTTATTTGGCAATATTATACTGTTGTTCCCCCCCTCACTGGATCCAATAGAGCCTGTATTCAAAAGCATCCGTGTGCTTTAATTGCCATGTCCAGTCCTTAGGGAAGATCATTACATCCAACATATCAGATAGTAGATGCTAGATACCTGAGGAAATAGAGTATTACGATTGATCCATTTCCCTAAAGGACTGCCCATGAAATTAGAATGAGCTCATTGGAGAGTCAAACCAGGTAATATGTTCTCTATGCCCTATCTTGCCTAGTGTAGTATGGCCATTGTTTCTAGCAAGAATCGCTGAACATGGAATAATTCACTTAAATTCTAATGGTAAATTGGTAAGAAGTCATCAACAGTACAGGTCTGCAATCAAAGCATGAAAGTGAAAAATGGCTGGTGTGTGTGCAGCTTCATTCTGCTAGCGATCAGGGTGGAAATTGGACGATGCAATAAAAAGCCACACCAATGTTGGTGTGTTTAATATTAATCTGAATGGACACGTGATCAGACTGCTGGGTGGCCTGTTGCTCCTCTGGCTGTCTCTCTCTCTCGCTCTCCCTGGCTAGATCTGCCCCAGGCCTTGTTTTCTAACAGAGACCTTAGAGACCTCACCATAATTTCTAGGGAACACAAACCAATAATCTCTCTCCACTCGCTATCTCTTTGGAAATTTTGCATGCAACTCTTATCAATGGATGGTAATGAATCTTGTAGGGATGGGCATTGTACTGATAGTGCAGTTAATTTGATGCTGAGAGCTCTAACGTTATGTACGTTTGCTGGTATCACTATGCAAATGCATGGGTATATATGCAATGGTGCAATAAATTAGTGCCCTTAACCATTGTCATTATGAGACCTGATTGTTTGGATTTAGAATGTGTAGTTTAGACTGTTTTTATCAAGACTAATTAAAGCATTAATTTTCTGTCTCTTAAGTTACCATCACCTTCGCAAACAGGTAGCACTTTATAACGTGTTATGTGCTGAGTATCAACACAGTGACATTGGTTCTCACCCCACTCCCAAATGTGGTGTACAAACTTGAATGGAGGATTGAGATGTGATGGTGTTTAGCTTGCCTGAAATTCATAATTTAGTCAGATCTGTCAGTTCCTTTATTTAACATTACCCTTACAGGTGTTGATTAAATTGTAAGTCTCCCAAATTCCACTATGTTCCTGACTGACACTGGAGTTTCCAGATATTGCCTAATGCCACTCATTGATTCTGTACTGAACAAAAATATAAACGCAACGATTTGACTGAGTTACAGTTCATATAAGGAAATCAGTCATTTGAAATAAATACATTTGGCCCTAATCTATGGATTTCACATGACTGGGCAGGGGCGCAACCATGGGTGGGCCTGGGAGGGCATAGGCCCACTCACTTGGGAGCCAGGCCCAGCCAATCAGAATGAGTTCTCCCCACAAAAGGGCTTTATTACAGACAGAAATACTGCTCAGTTTCATCAGCTGTCTGGGTGGCTGGTCTCAGACTATCCCGCAAGTGGAGGTCCTGGGCTGGCGTGGTTGCAGTTGTGAGGCCGGTTGAACGTACTGCCAAATTCTCTATCACATTGGAGGTGCCTTATGGTAGATAAATTAACATTCAATTATCTGGTAAGAGCTCTGGTGGACATTCCTGGAGTTAACATGCCAATTGTGTGACAAAACTGCACATTTTAGTGGACTTTCATTGTCCCCAGCACAAGGTGCATCTGTGTAATAATCATGCTGTTTAATCAGCTTCTTGATTTGCCATGCCTGTCAGGTGGATGGATTATCTTGGCAAAGGAGAAATGCTCACTAACAGGGATGTAAATAAATGTGTGCACAAAATGAGAGAAATATGCTTTTTGTGTGTATGAAATGTCTGTGTTTTTTATTTCAGCTCATGGGACCAACACTTTACATGTTGCATTTATATTTTTGTTCTCTATAGATCCATAGTTGGTCCTCTGCCTAGAGCAAGATAATGATCTCCCCTCAATTTCAAAGTAAACATATTTTTTAGTCTGTTGTCCTGGCCAAGTTTTGAAAGAAATCCTGAACTCATATTTTCATGATGAAATGCTTTTAATGTTCTTGAATAGAGGTAGGTCACTGACTGAAAGCAATGCTTACACAGTAACACTCTGTTGTTTGACACCCGAGTGCTATAGTGAAAAGCACAAATAAATGTAATTATCAATCTGTCCTTGTATGGGCTCTAAGCTCTCTTTCATCATTCCACTCCTGCAATCACCTGCTTCCAAAACGCTCTCGGCCCATATCAGTGCAGATGACAGGCTGAAAGACTTATGCAAAGTTATTTCCCAGTCATTCACTCTCGTATCGCTTTGAATGGCAGTGAATGTATAGACTTCTACTTTCCTTTTAGTACATGTGTTTTAGCTGTACTCTACTGCTTTTTCTCTGCTATCTGATTTATTTTCCTGTCATCCCAGGGGTTGTCTAATGCAAAATCTCCTGATTTTCTCACAGATAGACATTGCTTGGTGAAAAGCAAGTGAGCTTCAATGGGGTGGTAGGTAGGCTGAGTGTGAAGTAACAGTTGAGGAAGGACACATATTGTGCGTCTCCATCTTGATCGCACACACGCTGATGTTCTATTTGGTGTCCTCCCTTTGTTGCTTAGAAGCAGGGCCTACAGCATAGTGGATGTTGCATCTTCATGATGCCATCCATCTCCTATGAGACGGCTCTAGCCACGCGCCATGGAGACGGACCGTGATGCACGCCTGAGCTACAAACAAGAATAGCTCCCTTGTAGATGACTCCACTGGATGTCATCAGCAGCGAGGACATTGAGGTGGCCATGATTCCTATGATTGAGGCGGCCAAGGCTCCTATGATTATCATGTAGACCGACACCAAGAGCAGTTCATACGTGCTTGCAATGTGAGCTTGAGGCAGTATAATTGTTTGAAACCTGAACGTTTTGCTTCACTACAAATAATGAGGCAAGTCTTACCTTGCTTCATACTACACTGTATCGTGCCCCTCAGGTCCTGCGGACATTTTAGGCCCTGATGTCCCTGGTTGCATTCAGGGAGCGCATTCAGTGACCACAAGTCCCATCCAGAGTCACTGTGTGTTAATGTGTGAGCTCAAATTTTATTTGTCACATACTTCGTAAACAGCCGGTGTAGACGAACAGTGAAATGCTTACTTATTAAGGGTCCTTTTCCAACAATGCAGAGTTGAAGATAAAATAGAAATAGTGACATGAGGAAAAAACACAGTGAATAACAATAATGAGTAAAAATTGCATGGCTATATACAGGGAGTACCAGTACTGAGTTGTTGTGCAGGGTTACGAGGATACACAGTACATATACAGTGCATTCGTAAAGTATGTTGTTTTTTTCCCCCTCTAATCCACAAACACTAACCCATAATGACAAAGTAAATCAGATTTTTCAAAATGTTTGCAAATTTATAAAAACATAAATTAAAAATGAAATCACATTTACATAAGTATTCAGATCCTGTGAGCTCCGGTGCATCCTATTTCCATTGATCATTCTTGATGTTTCTACAACTTGGTTTGGAGTCCACCTGTGGTAAATTAAATTGATTGGACATGGTTTGGAAAGGCACACATCTGTCTATATAAGGTCCCATATTAGACAGTGCATGTCAGAGCAAAAATCAAGCCATGAGGTCAAAGGAATTGTCTGAGATCCAAGACAGAATTGTGTGAAGGCACAGATCAGAATTGAAGGTCCCCAACAAACAGTGGCCTCCATTCTTAAATGGAAGAAGTTTGGAACCACCAAGACTCTTCACTTCCTGACATCCCGATAGGCTGCCTCATCGTCGTTGTTGATCAGGCCTACCACCGTCATGTCGTTAACAAAGTTGATGGTGTTGGAGTCTTGCGCAGCCATCAAATCGTGGGTGAACGGGGAGAACAGGAAGGGACTAAGTTTACAACCTTTGAGTGTACCCCTTTTTTACATTTACATTTACATTACATTTAAGTCATTTGGCAGACGCTCTTATCCAGAGCGACTTACAAATTGGTGAATTCACCTTATGACATCCAGTGGAACAGCCACTTTACAATAGTGCATCTAAATCATTTAAGGGGGGGTGAGAAGGATTACTTTATCCTATCCTAGGTATTCCTTAAAGAGGTGGGGTTTCAGGTGTCTCCGGAAGGTGGTGATTGACTCCGCTGTCCTGGCGTCGTGAGGGAGTTTGTTCCACCATTGGGGGCCAGAGCAGCGAACAGTTTTGACTGGGCTGAGCGGGAACTGTACTTCCTCAGTGGTAGGGGGCGAGCAGGCCAGAGGTGGATGAACGCAGTGCCCTTGTTTGGGTGTAGGGCCTGATCAGAGCCTGGAGGTACTGCGGTGCCGTTCCCCTCACAGCTCCGTAGGCAAGCACCATGGTCTTGTAGCGGATGCGAGCTTCAACTGGAAGCCAGTGGAGAGAGCGGAGGAGCGGGGTGACGTGAGAGAACTTGGGAAGGTTGAACACCAGACGGGCTGCGGCGTTCTGGATGAGTTGTAGGGGTTTAATGGCACAGGCAGGGAGCCCAGCCAACAGCGAGTTGCAGTAATCCAGACGGGAGATGACAAGTGCCTGGATTAGGACCTGCGCCGCTTCCTGTGTGAGGCAGGGTCGTACTCTGCGGATGTTGTAGAGCATGAACCTACAGGAACGGGCCACCGCCTTGATGTTAGTTGAGAACGACAGGGTGTTGTCCAGGATCACGCCAAGGTTCTTAGCGCTCTGGGAGGAGGACACAATGGAGTTGTCATCCGTGATGGCGAGATCATGGAACGGGCAGTCCTTCCCCAGGAGGAAGAGCAGCTCCGTCTTGCCGAGGTTCAGCTTGAGGTGGTGATCCGTCATCCACACTGATATGTCTGCCAGACATGAAAGAGATGCGATTCGCCACCTGGTCATCAGAAGGGGGAAAGGAGAAGATTAATTGTGTGTCGTCTGCATAGCAATGATAGGAGAGACCATGTGAGGTTATGACAGAGCCAAGTGACTTGGTGTATAGCGAGAATAGGAGAGGGCCTAGAACAGAGCCCTGGGGGACACCAGTGGTGAGAGCGCGTGGCGAGGAGACAGATTCTCGCCACGCCACCTGGTAGGAGCGACCTGTCAGGTAGGACGCAATCCAAGCGTGGGCCGCGCCGGAGATGCCCAACTCGGAGAGGGTGGAGAGGAGGATCTGATGGTTCACAGTGTCGAAGGCAGCCGATAGGTCTAGAAGGATGAGAGCAGAGGAGAGAGAGTTAGCTTTAGCAGTGCGGAGCGCCTCCGTGATACAGAGAAGAGCAGTCTCAGTTGAATGACTAGTCTTGAAACCTGACTGATTTGGATCAAGAAGGTCATTCTGAGAGAGATAGCGGGAGAGCTGGCCAAGGACGGCACGTTCAAGAGTTTTGGAGAGAAAAGAAAGAAGGGATACTGGTCTGTAGTTGTTGACATCGGAGGGATCGAGTGTAGGTTTTTTCAGAAGGGGTGCAACTCTCGCTCTCTTGAAGACTGAAGGGACGTAGCCAGCGGTCAGGGATGAGTTGATGAGCGAGGTGAGGTAAGGGAGAAGGTCTCCGGAAATGGTCTGGAGAAGAGAGGAGGGGATAGGGTCAAGTGGACAGGTTGTTGGGCGGCCGGCCGTCACAAGAAGCGAGATTTCATCTGGAGAGAGAGGGGAGAAAGAGGTCAGAGCACAGGGTAGGGCAGTGTGAGCAGAACCAGCGGTGTCGTTTGACTTAGCAAACAAGGATCGGATGTCGTCGACCTTCTTTTCAAAATGGTTGACGAAGTCATCTGCAGAGAGGGAGGAGGGGGGGAGGGGGAGGAGGATTCAGGAGGGAGGAGAAGGTGGCAAAGAGCTTCCTAGGGTTAGAGGCAGATGCTTGGAAGTTAGTGGTAGAAAGTGGCTTTAGCAGCAGAGACAGAGGAGGAAAATGTAGAGAGGAGGGAGTGAAAGGATGCCAGGTCCGCAGGGAGGCGAGTTTTCCTCCATTTCCGCTCTGCTGCCCGGAGCCCTGTTCTGTGAGCTCGCAATGAGTCGTCGAGCCACGGAGCGGGAGGGGAGGACCGAGCCGGCCTGGAGGATAGGGGACATAGAGAGTCAAAGGATGCAGAAAGGGAAGAGAGGAGGGTTGAGGAGGCAGAATCAGGAGATAGGTTGGAGAAGGTTTGAGCAGAGGGAAGAGATGATAGGATGGAAGAGGAGAGAGTAGCGGGGGAGAGAGAGCGAAGGTTGGGACGGCGCGATACCATCCGAGTAGGGGCAGTGTGGGAAGTGTTGGATGAGAGCGAGAGGGAAAAGGATACAAGGTAGTGGTCGGAGACTTGGAGGGGAGTTGCAATGAGGTTAGTGGAAGAACAGCATCTAGTAAAGATGAGGTCGAGCGTATTGCCTGCCTTGTGAGTAGGGGGGGAAGGTGAGAGGGTGAGGTCAGGAGAGGAGAGGAGTGGAAAGAAGGAGGCAGAGAGGAATGAGTCAAAGGTAGACGTGGGGAGGTTAAAGTCGCCCAGGACTGTGAGAGGTGAGCCGTCCTCAGGAAAGGAGCTTATCAAGGCATCAAGCTCATTGATGAACTCTCCGAGGGAACCTGGAGGGCGATAAATGATAAGGATGTTAAGCTTGAAAGGGCTGGTAACTGTGACAGCATGGAATTCAAAGGAGGCGATAGACAGATGGGTAAGGGGAGAAAGAGAGAATGACCACTTGGGAGAGATGAGGATCCCGGTGCCACCACCCCGCTGACCAGAAGCTCTCGGGGTGTGCGAGAACACGTGGGCGGACGAAGAGAGCGCAGTAGGAGTAGCAGTGTTATCTGTGGTGATCCATGTTTCCGTCAGTGCCAAGAAGTCGAGGGACTGGAGGGAGGCATAGGCTGAGATGAACTCTGCCTTGTTGGCCGCAGATCGGCAGTTCCAGAGGCTACCGGAGACCTGGAACTCCACGTGGGTCGTGCGCGCTGGGACCACCAGATTAGGGTGGCCGCGGCCACGCGGTGTGGAGCGTTTGTATGGTCTGTGCAGAGAGGAGAGAACAGGGATAGATAGACACATAGTTGACAGGCTACAGAAGAGGCTACGCTAATGCAAAGGAGATTGGAATGACAAGTGGACTACACGTCTCGAATGTTCAGAAAGTTAAGCTTACGTAGCAAGAATCTTATTGACTAAAATGATTGAAATGATACAGTACTGCTGGAGTAGGCTAGCTGGCAGTGGCTGCGTTGTTGACTTTGTAGGCTAGCTGGCAATGGCTGCGTTGTTGACACTACACTAATCAAGTCGTTCCGTCGAGTGTAATAGTTTCTACAGTGCTGCTATTCGGGGGCTAGCGTGGCAGATTTGTTGTTGCCTACCCATGCCCCTGGGGGCGACCAGTCAGGAAATCCAGGATCCAGTTGCAGAGGGAGGTGTTTAGTCCCAGGGTCCTGAGCCTGGTGACGAGCTTGGCAGGGACTATGGTGTTGAATGCTTTGCTGTAGTCAGTGAACCACATTCTTAGATGTGTACATTTTTCCTGTTGGGAAAGGGCTTTGTGGAATGCAATCAAGATTCCGTCATCTGTGGATCGGTTGGGCCGTTATGCGAATTGGAGTGAGCTCAGGGTGTCTGAGATGATTGGTTTGATGTGAGCCATGACTAAGTCATTCAATGCATTTCATGGCTATAGATGTGAGTGCTTTTGTCAATAGTCATCAAGACAGGTTACCTAGGTGTTCATGGGCAAGGGGATTATGGGCTGCTTGAAACAAGTTTGTATTACAGACTGGGTCAGGGATAGGTTGGAAATGTCAGTGAAGACACTTGTAAACTTGTTAGCGCATCCTGGTATTCCGTCTGGCCCCGCCGGCTTGCGAATGATAGCCTGTTTAAAGGTCTTACTTCGGCTACGGAGCGTGAGAGCACACAGTCATACAGAACAGCTGGTGCGCTCATGCATGGTTGTTGTTTCCCTCGACACTAGCATAAAGGCATTTAACTTGTCTGGTATGCTCACATTGCTGGGCAGCTCACGGCTGAGTTTAGCTTTGTAATCCGTGAGAGTTTGCAAGCCCTGCCACATCCGTCAGCGCCTGCGTAGCAGGGTTTGATCTTAGTTCTGTATTGACGCTTTGCCTGTTTGATTGCTCGTGGGAGGTCGTAGAGGGATTTCTTAAGCATCCGGATCGTGAAGAGCTGTGTGCTCTGTGGTTTATGAATGCTCCACCCCCTTCAGATGGATGCCCTTTGTACCCATCAATGAGCACAAACAGGGCACATCTGTCCTTGTAATGTTGTAGAGCTCAGTCCCTCTCCTCTTAGCTCAAGTGTTTCACCTGCCATTTTATAAACCGGGTGCAATGCTCCCAGCTCCACCTACATTTTGCATTTATGTTTTGATTGAAATGTGATCTGCAATAGGCAGTGGATGTTGCTTTGAGTGTCTTTTTGCCCCTCCCACCTTGAAAATAGCCACATTTTTGTGAGCTCTGAGCAGATGTGGAGGATGACAGTGAAGGGATGTTCAGGACCAGTAAATCTCAGTGGCAATATAGTCACTGAGTGGGAGAGAAATGCTGAGTTGGACATTTTCATCAGCCTGGCCAAGTTGTTCTTGTCATGTTAGAGAATTTTGGTGTTTGAGTTCCTATTTTGTCAGAGGACCATTGAATGCTGTTTACTTTAGCCTAAGCATCAGTGCTAGGAGTGGCTGGGATTGGTATCCTGGCGTGCATGTATGTGCGGCTATCAATTACTCAAAAGTCCAAGCACCTGTCTGACCTCTAAAATATTTGTATCTTCTTTTGTTCTCATGTGTGCCTCAAACAAGTCAAGTGGGAATTGAACCCCAGTCCCAAACAGTGTTGGAGGATTTCAGACTGATCCACTCAACTCATTTACAGTTCCAATAAACTGGCAATCAAGTGGTTTTTGACAACAAACTCACTTGTGACAAAGTGAACTGCACACACTTGACAAGCCCTAGCTGAATGTGTGGACCTTCTGAATAGTTAACAGTCATCAAAGCAAATGACTTGAGACATGTCTATCCTTAACCTTGACATGGAGCACTTGACTGGTGAATGTGTTTTTTTGTGCTAGTGTCAAGATGACATGATAATAGCCCTGTTGCAGAAAGTAGGCTGAGTGTTTAGGCCGGCCTTGTACACTCTTCAAGGTACACCAGAGTGTGATCTGTTTTGATGTGAGCCATACCAGTGATAATTTCAAGCATGTAAAGCCCTGATTCTAATGTGCCAGCACATTCATAGGGCACAGTTTCTGACTCGAATTGAACATGGTCAAGATTCTGGTCTCCAGATGTGAAAGAGTAAACAAGGTTCAGAGCACTGGTGAATGTTTTATTCTACAGCAGGGATGGGCAACATGAGGGGCTGCAGTGGCTCACAGGTCTGCGTACCCACATCCAAACCTACACATCAGCTTTTCCATTAGAAAAATGTGGCACAGGACATTTGACCGGCAGCATTTTAATTTACTGGACATTTGAGAAATTTACCGGACCCATATGCATTGGGTGTGTGTAGGGCGTCCATCCACGGTGTTCAGAATGACAGAAATCACATTTAGAACATGCAACGAGGTGCGTCCTTACCGAATTCCGTTTTGCGTTTGAAGATGTAGGGATAAATGTCCACATTTTACTTTTCCTCAGCCAACAAGACAAGTAATGAACAGCAAAACCACTACTCTGTCAATCTACTATCCCTATAGAAGAAAAGTGTACCAATTATATTGGTGAGCTTGTCGTTCTGTGCTAGAAAGGAACGGCCTATTCCAAACAGACTCTGGGACAGTTGTGGAATGATAGATCCCAAATTCATACAACCGGTAGGCAGGCCTACGCTACATCAATTTTTTTTATATAAATAGTGCCTTGCGAAAGTATTCGGCCCCCTTGAACTTTGCGACCTTTTGACACATTTCAGGCTTCAAACATAAAGATATAAAACTGTATTTTTTTGTGAAGAATCAACAACAAGTGGGACACAATCATGAAGTGGAATGATATTTATTGGATATTTCAAACTTTTTTAACAAATCAAAAACTGAAAAATTGGGCGTGCAAAATTATTCAGCCCCTTTACTTTCAGTGCAGCAAACTCTCTCCAGAAGTTCAGTGAGGATCTCTGAATGATCCAATGTTGACCTAAATGACTAATGATGATAAATACAATCCACCTGTGTGTAATCAAGTCTCCGTACAAATGCACCTGCACTGTGATAGTCTCAGAGGTCCGTTAAAAGCGCAGAGAGCATCATGAAGAACAAGGAACACACCAGGCAGGTCCGATATACTGTTGTGAAGAAGTTTAAAGCCGGATTTGGATACAAAAAGATTTCCCAAGCTTTAAACATCCCAAGGAGCACTGTGCAAGCGATAATATTGAAATGGAAGGAGTATCAGACCACTGCAAATCTACCAAGACCTGGCCGTCCCTCTAAACTTTCAGCTCATACAAGGAGAAGACTGATCAGAGATGCAGCCAAGAGGCCCATGATCACTCTGGATGAACTGCAGAGATCTACAGCTGAGGTGGGAGACTGTCCATAGGACAACAATCAGTTGTATATTGCACAAATCTGGCCTTTATGGAAGAGTGGCAAGAAGAAAGCCATTTCTTAAAGATATCCATAAAAAGTGTTGTTTAAAGTTTGCCACAAGCCACCTGGGAGACACATCAAACATGTGGAAGAAGGTGCTCTGGTCAGATGAAACCAAAATTGAACTTTTTGGCAACAATGCAAAACGTTATGTTTGGCGTAAAAGCAACACAGCTCATCACTCTGAACACAACATCCCCACTGTCAAACATGGTGGTGGCAGCATCATGGTTTGGGCCTGCTTTTCTTCAGCAGGGACCGGGAAGATGGTTAAAATTGATGGGAAGATGGATGGAGCCAAATACAGGACCATTCTGGAAGAGAACCTGATGGGGTCTGCAAAAGACCTGAGACTGGGACGGAGATTTGTCTTCCAACAAGACAATGATCCAAAACATAAAGCAAAATCTACAATGGAATGGTTCAAAAATAAACATATCCAGGTGTTAGAATGGCCAAGTCAAAGTCCAGACCTGAATCCAATCGAGAATCTGTGGAAAGAACTGAAAACTGCTGTTCACAAATGCTCTCCATCCAACCTCACTGAGCTTGAGCTGTTTTGCAAGGAGGAATGGGAAAAATTTCAGTCTCTCGATGTGCAAAACTGATAGAGACATACCCCAAGCGACTTACAGCTGGAATCGCAGCAAAAGGTGGCGCTACAAAGTATTAACTTAAGGAGGCTGAATAATTTTGCACACCCAATTTTTCAGTTTTTGATTTGTTAAAAAAGTTTGAAATATCCAATAAATGTCGTTCCACTTCATGATTGTGTCCCACTTGTTGTTGATTCTTCACAAAAAAATAGTTTTATGTCTTTATGCTTTGAAGCCTGAAATGTGGCAAAAGGTCGCAAAGTTGAAGGGGGCCGAATACTTTCGCAAGGCACTGTATATATATTTTTTGAAACGAGGCTGATGCAACAGATCAGAACGTTTTAGCTTAATATTGATTAACTATTATTTCTCCACATTATAAGCACAGCAATTCGCACAAGGCAGAAGGCTACGTGCGTGAATGTTCGTTCCATAATGCTGTTAGTGGAAAAACACTTGTCAGACTCGCACCGCACATGGGAGAGGTTTTTTGACAGAGATGAAAATATCCGTGGACGTCTAAAGATGCAACAACCTAGCATGGGTTGCTAATATGATAAGGATTGTGCCTTTTGGCTACTGGACAATTCTAAAAATTGAGGGAAATAGGCTGCTGGTTTCAATGGCATATGGTTGTCTTTAAAAAATTGCTTTTACGGTTGGTCGTATTTTGGCTAGGCTACTTTGAAGCGAGGCAAAGACCTCAAGATATGTAGTAAAATGTTCAGGTTTCAAACAATTTAAATATGTTTTCAAAATGCGTACTGCCTCCAGCTCATTGCAAAGTGGTGTGTGACGCACTGAAGCCTGCCTACCGTTATAAACACTGGAATGGGAAGTGCACTTCAGTTGCCAGTTGAGAAATAAAGATAGCCATCCTTAAAAAAGAGCTACTATCAAAACCATTTTTAATATTAGATTGTATTTAGAATTGTTGGGCAATGATTGGGCTTATAAAACATATTACCTCAACTACCTCGTACCCTTGCACATTGACTCAGTACCGGTAGTCCTTGTAAATAGCCTCATTATTTTGTGTTACTATTGATTTATTTTTTTGTGCAAATTTGATATGTATTTTTTCCTGCTTTTTAACTCTGTTGTTGGGAAAGGGCTCGTAAGTAACCATATAATGGTACACCTGTTGTTTTCGCCGAATGTGACAAATACGATTTGATTTAAAAGCACGTTTCACTCCAGCAGCAACAGACGCTGCAGCAGCAGCTTTCATGTTGTCTGACAGATTTTTCGCATAAGCTAGGGTCTGTATCTGTATGCTGTGCACGGGTGATAAATAAGAATAATAACGACTAACGAAAATACACACGCACCAATTGAATTCCACTAAATTCTGCAAATTAACCCATACACCGATAAGCATAACCGGTCAAATGTATTTACATTGACTATTTTCATCAATGAATAGGCAAAAAAAGCATAATTTTTGCAATTGGATATTTTTTTCTTCCAGACAATTGGCCTGTGCCAATTTTATTTATCAGCTTTAATTTTTTATTTTTGGCAAAAGCTGGTTATTACTGGCTAATGGAAACACTGCTACACATGCAGTCAGAGCCAGTCTTTTGGGGGCTCTAAGTAGTGTTGTCACGATACCAGAATTTTGACTTCGATACCAGGTTTAGTATCACAATAATCGATACCATCACGATACTTGATACAAAAATGGTACCGAAACAATATCACTGAAAAAAAAGGCAATGGCAATCAT
This sequence comes from Oncorhynchus masou masou, assembly GCF_036934945.1. Classification (NCBI taxonomy): domain Eukaryota; kingdom Metazoa; phylum Chordata; class Actinopteri; order Salmoniformes; family Salmonidae; genus Oncorhynchus; species Oncorhynchus masou. The sequence goes on along the minus strand of NC_088242.1, from coordinate 81,881,903 downwards.
TTATTTGTGTGGGAAATCTCTATAGATGTACTGTAGCCTAGGCCTATCCACAGTACTGCACTGTTGGAGCTACCAACACAAGCATTTTGCTACACCTGCAATAATGTCTGCTAAATATGTGTATGTGACCAATAAGATTTGATTTAAATCCATATTCAATAGGAGTCTGTGCATGCATTAAGTTATTGAGCTTGTTTTGGCTGATTACAAACAATCTGTTTCCCTTCCATTTGGGACTTATTTTCTTGTAGTGATCAAAAACATTTGCATAGAAGTAGCTGCTTTTATAAAAATGTTTGCTGTCTCTTTAACCAGTAATGACATGAACAGAGCATAGGCAATAGATACTCTTTTGGAGAGATGTGAGAGAGACCGAGTAAGTGAATGAATAAAGTTTTTAGTGGCACTCATCTTTAAAATCAGTATATTTTGTGTTTATGGTTTGCATATTATCACAAAGTACTAGGGTAGTCAATTGATGTTAGCTTTCACTGTCAGCTAGCATAGCAAGGAAAGTTGAGCTACAAAGCTGGATGTTACCGGTATCTTCTTGCATTGTAAAGTGTTCTAGCCTGTATGGACATTGTTTTGCGAACAGTTTCAACATTTCTACATGCTATGTCACATTATTCAAGTTTGTTAACTTCTGTGCAAAACATTTTAGCGTTGCCCCTCTTGACAGCGGAGTGTCATTTCTTTAGTGTTATAGTTAATTTCCTGCAATTCTACTCATTTTGCCATGGGCCGTAGGGAACATTTTGCATTTTTAAAGCAAGTTGGCTACAATTCTACACATTTTGCCATGGGGTGGATATAATTAAATATAATAATTGTATAACTCATTTCCTGCAAGTCTACACATGTTGGAATAGGGTGGAGAGAAATGGTTTTTAATGATATGAGTGAGAGTGTTTAACCAAATCAATGGGGACTCCCCCCCCCCCGGGGTTGGTAATTCGACCATGATCACAAGTTTAGATTAAACATGTTTAGCTGATATGGGCTAAATGAGTGACTGTCAATGACTGATGTAAAAAGAAAGACTACTGATGCACAATAACATTTCAAAATTGCACCTTGTGTATTCTACTATTCTAACTCTCAACATTAAGTTGAGACCCCAACTAAGTTGGTGCTGTTCTGTTTTTCTGAATGAGTCCGTTTTGCTTCGGTGCGATGATCATTGGCAATCAGTGTTTTAAATGGTTGGATCTACACCAAAATAAAGTTACAATTTCAGTTTCAATTCGACTTTATAGGCTACGTGGATTCCTATTGATGGTGATCGATTCGGTGATATAGATTTTTTTTTGTCCTTCAGTTGTCTGTGTAAAAGTTTCAGTGGCCTTTTCGCTGGCAGACATTTGTGTTTTGGAATCCAGGCGACGCTGTCTCCCTCCCTCCCCAGTTGCAGGCGGCTGTGGCCTCTCCCGCTGCCAGTTGGTTTCTCCAGGGATTAAAACCACAGACCGGTTTAAACCAGTTCTCAGGGAAGTGCTTCATGTCTCCCATGGAATCTTGGGAAGGGTCATGTGGAGCTCTGCTCTGATGTCACAGTGGATGAAAAAGACCTTGAGTCAGCAGCTTTCTTTATCTGATGGGAGAAGTGTGTACTAGAGGTCGACTGATTATGATTTTTCAACGCCGATACCGATTATTGGAGGACCAAAAAAGCCGATACCGATTTAATCAGCCGATTTTGTTTTATTTTTTTAATGTATTTGTAATCATGACAATTACAACAATACTGAATGAACACTTATTTGAACTTAATATAATACATCAATAAAATCAATTTAGCCTCAAGTAAATAATTGAAACATGTTCAATTTGGTTTAAATAATGCAAAAACAAAGTGTTGGAGAAGAAAGTAAAAGTGCAATATGTGCTATGTAAGAAAGCTAACGTTTCAGTTCCTTGCTCAGAACATGAGAACATATGAAAGCTGGTGGTTCCTTTTAACATGAGTCTTCAATGTTCCCAGGTAAGAAGTTTTTAGGTTGTAGTTATTATAGGAATTATAGGACTATTTCCCTCTGAACCATTTGTATTTAATTAACCGTTGACTATTGGATGTTCTTATAGGCACTTTAGTATTGCCAGTGTAACAGTATAGCTTCCGTCCCTCTCCTCACTGGGCTCGAACCAGCAACACAACGACAACAGCCACCACATTGAAGCAGCGTTACCCATGCAGAGCAAGGGAAACAACCACCCCAAGGCTCAGAGCCAGTAGCGCGTGCTAACTAGCCAGCCACTTCACTTCGGTTACACCAGCCTCATCTCGGGAGTTGATAGGCTTGAAGTCATAAACAGCGCAATGCTTGACGCACAACGAAGAGCTGCTGGCAAAACGCACGAGAGTGCTGTTTGAATGAATGTTCACGCGCCTGCTTCTGCCTACCACCGCTCAGTCAGATACTTAGATGCTTGTATGCTCAGTCAGATTATATGCAACGCAGGACACGCTAGATAATATCTAGTAATATCATCAACCATGTGTAGTTAACTAGTGATTATGATTGATTGTTTTTTATAAGATAAGTTTAATGCTAGCTAGCAACTTACCTTGGCTTACTGCATTTGCGTAACATGCAGTCTCCATGCAACGAGAGAGAGGCAGGTCGTTATTGCGTTGGACTAGTTAACTGTAAGGTTGCAAGATTGGATCCCCCGAGCCGACAAGGTGAAAATCTGTCGTTCTGCCCCTTAACGAGGCAGTTAACCCACCATCATTGAAAATAAGAATGTGTTCTTAACTGACTTGCGTAGTTAAATAAAGATTAAATAAAGGTGTAAAAAAATAAAATAATTGGAAAATCGGTGCCCAAAAATTCCGATTGTTATGAAAACTTGAAATCGGCCCTAATTCATCGGCCATTACGATTAATCGGTCAACCTCTAGTGTGTACACAGGTATACAGTGGCTGCCCCAATGATTGTTTAGAACCTCTATAAGGGGAGAGATGAGACAATTCTATTAAAAGTCAGACCGTTTGAAAGGAGATAAGAATAGGTTTCCCTGTACCTCAACTCTAGTCCAGAACGCACACACTTTCAAGGTCACACTTTTGATTCTTGTTTCAATTCATAACCTGCGTTTGTGTGTGAGATATTTGCATGTCTGTTTGAGTGATGCTTTATCTATGGTGTTGTGCGATGTAATAGTTGTGGGTGAAGCTGGTGTTTGAGCTGAGTGGGTCTCCCTTCTACATCCTCTATTATGCTAATGAGGGGGGAATTGGGTCAGCATCTGGGGAACAGGCACTCAGAGACTGTGTTGCAGTCAGGTCAGTCAGACAGAGCCACCCCCCCAGTACAGCTGGAGGAATTAATACCCAGCCTGCTACCACAGTCCACACTCCACTGATATGGTGCCCTGATGGGCATTTAGGTTTGATTTGTGCTGTTTTCATTGTTTATATTGCACGACCACACTCCTTATCAGCCAGTGTTGAACTTTCAACTCATTTTGAGGCGGTGCGTCATTACTAAAACTATGCTGTCCACAGACACTGACCTGTGTGTTTATCCATATCTCTAACCCCCGTCTCTCTTTATCCCAGGCAGTGATGTCGGAGGAGGCGGTGCGTCAGACGCGCAGCCGGAAGCGGGCCCTGGAGAGGGATGTGGTTGCCCCTGGCAGCCCTGGATGGGAGCTGGCCAGTAAGAAGGTAAAGCTGGAGAACTGTGACCTGCTACCTGCAGCAGATGGACCTATAGCTCTAGTGGCTGTGGGTGGAGGAGGAGATGTGGTGAAGACTGAGCAGACAGCCAAGGTGGGCAGCATGAGCATCCTGAAGACCGGTGAGGTTAAGGCTACCATCAAAGTGGAGGTGCAGACCGGGGACAGGCCTGTAGATATGACCACATCCAAGAGGTGAAACAAACTGATCATACACACACACTGCGGTAGCCTACACTCTATCTAGCTGTAAATTTGAACCAGTCCTAACTGAACTGTGGTACCCTCAGACACTCTCTTTTTGTTAATAGTATTACCGTCACACTCTGGATTTACATTTCATTTTCGAATGTTGGTCTAAATTGTTATTTTTCCCATCTGGCCTGTGGTGCATGTTTACAATATGATGGATTGTGTCTGAGTCTGTACAGGGTCTATTTAGGTGATTAGATTATTCTACTGCTTTGTTTTGACTGGAAAGGGACATTTGCTTGACAACTACTGTGTGTGTGTTTGAACTACTGTCTGCACTAGCTAGTGAGTGGGCTTCTCACACAGGAAGTGCATGTCTGTACTCCCTCGGTTCAGGGTGGCCTGCCCCCATTTTGAAAAGTTTGAGGCTCCGGCTGACTGCCTCCATTTTCTCCAGCACCTGAACTCTGCCTCACTTCACACAAAATGAAGGTCACAAACTGTCACAAACTGGTTGCAGCTGGCCGTTGCCATGGTTTCCACATTGGAGATTGGAAGGAGCAGTTGGGGGAAGGAGGGGCTGTTGTTGGGTGGGTGTGTCACATGACCAGGGCAGGGAAATGCCTGATGTCACGCGTTCTCTTCACTCTGTAGAGTGATTAATATACACTAGAGGTGAGGGCAGTAGTGAGAAAGGAAGCTAGCCTCCAAGGAAGGACCTTTTATGTACTGCAGAAGTTTTCCCTTGTCACCTTTGCATCACCCTAAGCCTTTACTGCTAAAGTTTCAATGTTTTTTTTATTGAACCTGTAGTGTTTGCACTGTAGAGGAGATCTAGAATTTTGATCCAACTGTTTTCATAAACAGGGTGCGAAGGCTAGAATAAGCATTGCATTCCACTCTCATTTGAATTATAAATATATTTTTTAAAAACACTATTTTGGCCAGATAGACCTTATTAGACTAGCTAGAGAGAACTGTTGATGACGTTTCTGTCCAGTTTCACGAGTAGTGGTTTGAAGGAATGCACTTTTTCTACCTGATACTTTGCTCCCACAAGTTTACTAATTCAGTGGAAGTCAATACTGCAGAGTGTTTCAGAGAAGCAGTAGCTAGTAGAAACAGAAGCAGTGAGGTTCTGGATCTTATGTAACCAGGTACATGGCTTTTGTTTATGCTTGTCTAATCAGCTTTCAGGGTGGAGGAGATCGCCTTGTCACCACAGATAATAACCCTCACTTTGCCCATTGCCAGGGCTAAGAGTTTCTCCTGGTTAGGTCACTGTGTGTGTGTCTGACTCCCTATCCATCAGTTTACTCTTTGCACAACGTGGGCCATTGCTTTACATGGCCCCTGAGTAACCAGCTGTGGATGGTGTGACTGAATCATTGCTACTGTATTTCCCTCTGCCTCCCCTCTAAACTGAACCAGGCATCAGCCCTGTTACCACAGTAGGGATCTGGGATGTTTTGCACCAGCCAGGGAGACTGTGCCCTTGTTGAGTGCCCTACCTTCTGCACCGTAGACACACGGTCAGTAAATGAGTGAGTGAGAGTGTATACAATAGGCTGGGTCCTAGCCACGTTCCCCTCTCCCCTCTCGCTTTCCCCTCCAATGTCTTCCGTAGGCCTCTGCTCTGCGACTCTGGTGTCAGCAGTTGGGAGGGGTGGGTCCCTGACATACCGGGCCTCAGGCACAGCTACTGTCCCTACCAAGAGTCACCAACTCCACCCACAGGGTACGAGCGGGACGCCTGCTGTGTCGGGGGGGGGGGGCGAGCATTCCATCTCCGTCGGCCTCTCTGTCACAGGCTCCACACTACATACCGCTGCTCCCCTTTGTCCTCCTCAGGCTGGAGGAAACAACAGCTAGCTACAGCCATGGAGGAAGCAATGAGGCCAGATGTAATCTCGGAGGTTGGGCCTACAACTTGGTCATAAACTCACTACTTTTGGCCCAAGTTTCTGACACTACCATACCAGTGAAAAGATATGAAGAGGAAGGCTCTTATTCAGACCGGGCTGTGAACAGAGCTCCCACTCCAGTATGATGGGTCTATGAATCTCAGATTGACTTTGGTGTCCCAACATTATCCACTCACTCGTAGATCACTGAAAAGTTATCATTTACCGCCCTCTACTGGACGAATGCTGATTCTGTCTGTTTGTATACTGGCCATTGTGGCCATCATTTGTAATATGATTAATGAGTGTTGTATGATCACGCACAAATGAATTTGCGTGAGGAAAGGGGGTTTGGCTTTCCATATCATCTTTGCTTTCAATGTCTTATTTTTTCCTACTAGTAAAGTCGAGTTTAGTTATTTCGTTTTTGTTTTTCTCTCCAGTGACGTAAAGAAAGAGAGGCAGCCCCTGTCACCAAACAATGATGTCATAGTGCTGTCAGACAACGAGCTGTCCATCCCCATTGTGAACGGCCTGAACTACTACAGAAAGACAGACACTGACCTGCTCAGGGTACGAACACACACGCACACAGAGAACGACTCTTCTCTTTGTGCTACTCCCAATGCGTCTTCATCCATCATGGATGCAAATCAATTCTAATGTAATTGTGTGTATGATCCCCTGCTGTCTTCCCTTGTGTAGAAGAGCAGCCCAGATGAGAGGGAGCGTATCATCAAACAGTTGAAGGAGGAGCTGAGACTCCAGGAGGCCAAGCTGGTGCTGCTGAAGAAACTACGACACAGCCAGATCCAGAAGGAAAGCACTCTACAGAAGGTATCTAAACAAACACACACACGTACACACACATACAGTGCATTCAGAAAGTATTCAGACCCCTGTACCTTTTCAAAATGTTCTTACGTTATAGCCTTATTCTAAAATGAATTACATTTATTTTTTCCCTCATCAATCTACACACAATACCGCATAATGACAAAGCCAGAATTGGTTTTTAGAAATTTTTGCAAATGTATTAAAAAATATATTTGAAAAAAATAATACCTTATTTATATTAGTATTCAGACGCTTTGCTATAAGACTCGTAATTGAGCTTGTTTCCATTGGTCATCCTTGAGATGTTTTTACAACTTGATTGGAGTCCACCTGTAGTAAATTCAATTGCTTGGACATGATTTGTAAAGGCACACACCTGATTCCAAGAACACAGGATGAGATGTTACTATTCGTTGTGCAAGCACTTCCAAGAGTTAATAAACAGTGAACGTGGTGAAATTTGGGGAGCGCATCGTCAGTAGTGTACCTTTGGTTCCTAGGGTGTTTCGGCCTTTCACACTATACACCCTCCCCAAAGGCGGCCAGCGACAGGGTGATCAATCCTACGCTTGCGTCCCATTCCCAATTAGTCATAGGAGTTGCCTTGTTGTTGATAGCCAACATCCCATGGGACTATGCATGGCAGGGCGTCCTCCTCCCTGAGTCAAGCATTGTTGACCGCATACCTCCTGGCCCTCTCACTTCGGGGCCCAGCTGGGGTCTTTCCTCTTCATCCAGAGCCACTGACTGCTGCCTTCTGCCGCCTCTGATACAGCTTTGATTGCCGAACGCTGGCTCTGGCCCTTAATTCCCAGGTCTCTAAGCAGTCTGGTTGTAGATGTTGCCACAAAACCTCTGCAGCCCACCTCCACTGGTCGGACTTCTGTGTTCCAGCCATGATGCCGTGCTTCGGCAGCTAGATCAGCATAGCGCAGATGTTTTCGCTCATAAGCCTCATCTACTGAGTTTTCCCAGGGTACTGTGAGCTCAATGATGAAGACCTTATTGAGTGAACGGGACCAGAGCACCATGTCAGGTCTTAGTGTGGTGGTTGCGATCTCCGGAGGAAACACAAGTTGCCGGCCAATGTCAGCTAGCATTTTCCAGTCGCGGGCCAAGCGCAGCTGGTCTCGCTCTAATGGTGTAGAGCCGCTCTTCGGTGGTTTAACCCCTTCGCGGACAAAGTTTGTCCGTAAGGAGTGTGATGCTGCTGTGGGTGGTAGGGAGTTGGTGGCAGCTCGCTTGTCCTCCAGGGCGGACGCAAGGTTTTTAAGGACTTGGTTGTGACGCCAAGTGTAGCGTCCTTGGGTGAGGCTTGTTTTACACCCTGTGAGAATGTGCCTGAGGTTGGCCTAATGTGCCTAAGGTCCCACAGTTCACAGTGCATGTCAGAGCAAAAACCAAGCCATGAGGTTGAAGGAATTGTCCGTAGAGCTCCGAGACAGGATTGTGTTGAGGCACAGATCTGGGGAAGGGTACCAAAAAAGTTCTACAGCATCGAAGGTCCCCAAAAACACAGTGGCCTCCATCATTCTTAAATGGAAGAAGTTTGGAACCACCATATTCTTCCTAACAGGCCGCCCGGCCAAACAGATCAATTGGGGGAGAAGGGCTTTGGCCAGGGAGGTGACCAAGAACCTGATGGGCACTCTGACAGAGCTCCAGAGTTCCTTTGTGGAGATGGGAGAACCTTCTAGAAGGACAACCATTTCTGCAGCACTCCACCAATCAGGCATTTTATGGTGACCAGACCCAAGCCACTTCTGAGTAAAAGGCAAATGACAGCCCTCTTGGAGTTTGCAAAAAGGCACCTAAAGACTAAAGACAAAATACTCTGGTCTGATGAAACCAAGATTGAACTCTTTGGCCTGAATGCCAAGCGTCACGTATGGAGAAAACCTGGCACCATCCCTACGGTGAAGCATGGTGGTGTCAGCATCATGCTGTGGGGATGTTTTTCAGTGGCAGGGGCTGGGAGACTAGTCAGGATCGAGACAAAAATGAAGGGAGCAAAGTACAAAGATTCTTGATGACAACCTGCTCAGGACCTCAGACTGGGGGCAAGGTTCACCTTCCAACAGGACAACGACCCTAAGCACACAGCCAAGACAACGCAGGAGTGACTTCGGGACAAGTCTCTGAATGTCCTTGAGTGGCCCAGCCAGAGCGCGGACTTGAACCCGATGAAACATCTCTGGAGAGACCTGAAGATAGCTGTGCAGCAACGCTCCCCATCCATCCTGACAATGCTTGAGAGGATCTGCAGAGAAGAATGGGAGAAATTCCCCAAATACAGGTGTGCCAAGCTTGTGTGTCATACCCAAGAAGACTCTAGGCTGTAATTGCTGCCAAAAGTGTTTCAACAAAGTACTGAGTAAAGGGTCTGGATACTTATGTAAATATTATATTTCAGTTTGTTTTATTTTTGAAATGTGCAAAAGTGTCTAAAAACCTGTTTTCACTTTGTCATTATGGGGTATTGTGTGTAGATTTATGAGGGGAGAAAAACTATTTAATCCATTTTAAAATTAGGCTGTAACGTAACAAAAAGTGGAAAAGGTTAAGGGGTCTGAATACTTTCCAAATGCACTATGCACGCGCACACAGACGCACAAAGCTTGCCATCGATTGTCTGGTCTCACTCACTCTCTCTCTCTCTCTCTCCCTCTGTTCTCCAGCCAACCTCTGGCTCTGTGGCTACTCCTCCACCTCTGGTCAGAGGCAGCATCGCATCAGGCAAAGGACCACTACAGGTACAGACAGCTACTGCTCACCGCTACTATACAAGTCATTACATTACTGCTATTATCAGAATCACCTTTAAAAAAAATGTTTTATACATATACCCAGAATTTGCCTTAATGTGGTGCTGCCAGCAATAGACAATATACAAACAGAATAAAGACACGAGTCTACTTGGACATCATACACAATATCCACCTCAATGGACATTTACCCTGCCCCCACCCAATTGACATTTATCATGCTGAATAGCCACCACTAGTCAGACCACTGCTCCCCCTGTCCCCCTCCTGGACTTCCTACCGATCCCCCCTCCCACTTCTCCCCCTATAGATATTCCCACCCCCCTCAACTGACATTTTCACTGCCCCCACCCCAATGGTAATTTATCATGTTGGTTGTAAATATGTATGTTATTATTAATTTTACTTTTTCATTCACTTCCCTTTGACCTGCACTGTTGGAGCTTGAAGCTTAAGATTTTCATTCACATCTGCAACCCTGTTCGTGTGACTAATAAACTCTCTCTCTACACATAACTCTGGAGTATAGGCTGATTACAGTCGGAATATACAATTTACAGAGGGGATATATCTATCTATAAACTGTGTGGTTCGAGCTTGAATGCTGATTGGCTGGAAGCCATCGTATATCAGACAGTATACCACGGGTATGACAAGACATGTATTTTTACTGCCCTAATTACATTGGTAACCAGTTTACAATAGCAATAAGACATCACGGGGGTTTGTTGTATATGGCCAATATTCCACGGCTAAGGGTTGTGCATAAGAACAGCCCTTAGGCATGGCATATTGGCCATATACCACACTCCCTCATGCCTTATTGCTTTAATAAGCAAAGGGAGGGATGTACAGCACATTCACACTCCTTGTGATTGTATATCAGTGTATCCATTCAACCACTAAGCACATTCAAGCTCTCTGTACTAGCTTGTTATCAGTGTGTCTGTTCAACCGAGCTGTCAGAAGTAATCACTTGCATCTTGCTGGGACACAACAGCTGATGTGACATGGCTCTGTTTTGCCTCTACCCGATATGTCTTTCCAGAACGATTGATTGAATATGATGTGAAAGGGACTGGCCACTTGCCAGCAAATGTCAAGTGATCATGTGGTATCATCAAAAGATGCTTTCATGGTCAAATCTAATTTCCATTAAATCATGATTTACTTAAGTCTGAATTACATGTGGATCTTGCGTTAGGAGTCAACCCTCATAGTATGGGTTGAGCATGTGGTCACTTTAATAATCTTTACATACTGTTTTACCCATTTCATCTATGTATATACGTTATTCTATATATATAGAATATACTAGAATATACTATCCTACATATTCTTCAGATAGACTGCATTTTCTATCAATATACTGTCCATAATTATTATACATCATATCTATATATACAGTACCAGTCAAGGGTTTGGTACACCGACTCATTCCAGGGTTTTCCTTTATTGTTACTATTTTCTACATAGTAGAATAATAGTGAAGACATCAAAACTATGAAATAACACATGGAATCATGTAGTAACCAAAAAAGTGTTAAACAAATGAAAATATATTTGAGATTCAAAGTAGCCAACCTTTGCCTTGATGACAGCTTTGCACACTCTTGGCATTCTCTCAACCAGCTTCATGAGGTAGGCACCTTGAATGCATTTGAATTTACAGTCTTGCTAAGTTAATTTGTGCAATTTCTTTCCTCAATGCGTTTTGAGCCAATCAGTTCTGTTGTGACAAGTTAGGGGTTGTATAAGGAAGATAGCCCGATTTTGGTAAAATACCAAGTACACCTTATGGCAAGAACACCTCAAATAAGCAAAGAGAAATGACAGTCCATCATTACTTTAAGACATGAAGGCCAGTCAATCTGGAAAATTAAGAACTTTGAAAGTTTCTTCAAGTGCAGTCGCAAAAACTGTCAAGTGCTATGATGAAACTGGCGTTCTTGAGGACCGCCACAGGAAAGGAAGAACCAGAGTTACCTCTGCTGCAGAGTTCATTCGAGTTGCCAGCCTCAGAAATTGCAGCCCAAATAAATGCTTCAGAGTTCAAGTAACAGACACATCTCAACATCAACTGCTCAGAGGAGACTCTGTGAATGAGGCCTTCATGGTCGGATTTCTGCAAAGAAACCACTGTTAAAGGTCACCAATAATAAGAAGAGACTTGCTTGGGCCAAGAAACACAAGCGATGGACATTAGACGGGTGGAAATCTGTCCTTTGGTCTGATGAGTCCAAATTGGAGATTCTTGGTTCCAGCAACCGTTTCTTTGTGAGACGCAGAGTAGGTGAATGGATGATCTCCATGTGTGGTTCCCACCGTGAAGCATGGAGGAGGTGTGATGATGTGGGGGTACTTTGCTGGTGACCCAGTCTGTGATTTATTTAGAATTTAAGGCACATGTAGCCATGCTGGTTAAAACAGCATTCTGCAGTGATATGCCATCCCATCTGGTTTGGACTTAGTGGGGGACTATCATTTGTTTTTCAACAGGACAAACACCTCCAGGCTGTGTAAGGGCTATTTGACCAAGAAGGAGAGTGATGGAGTGCGGCATCAGATGACCTGGCCTCCACAATCACCTGACCTCAACCCAATTGGGATGAGTAGGACTGCAGAGTGAAGGAAAAGCAGCCAACAAGTGCTCAGCATATGTGGGAACACCTTCAAGACTGTTGGAAAAGCATTCCAGTTGAAGCTGGTTGAGAGAATGCCAAGAATGTGCAAAGCTGGCAAAGGGTGGCTCCTTCGAATAATCTAAAATATAACATATTTTGATTGAGAAACATTTTTTTGTTACTACACGATTCCATGTGGTATTTCATAATTTTGTCACTTATTCTACAATGTAAAAATAAAGAAAAACCCTTGAATAAGTTTGTGTCCAAACTTTGACTGGTAGTGTATGTATACACACACACTTTGGACTCCGATATTGCGCGTCCTAATATTTCTTAATTCCATTCTTTTACTTTTAGATTGTGTATTGTTCAATATTTCTGCACAGTTGGAGCGAGGAGCACAAGCATATCGCTTCACCCGCAATTACATCTGCTAAATGTTTGTGTATGCGATGAATACAATTTGATTTGGTTGTGTAAAGTTTAAACCCTGGTGTCGTTTTGTGTCCAGGTGTTGTCAGGCCGTAGCTCAGGCATAGTGATCCCTCCTCCATTAGTCCGGGGTGGGCAGCACGTCCCGTCCAAACTGAACTCCCAGACTGTCATGCCACCCCTCGTCAGAGGGGCACAGGTAATTTATACTCTGGTGATTACTGTTTAAACTTATTTTATTGTTGTCTTGTGCAATGTGACTTATTAATATGAATTCTACATCTACGTGTATTTTTTTCATGTTTTTCTGCTACTTTCATGCTGTAAAACACTTTCCTTGGCAGTGAACTCTCTCTAAGTAATATACTAAATGCACAATACTAGTTGGTTCTACATGCAGTGTGCTTGTCAGTCTATTCCAGTAAATTAATTTGACAGTGATATGGATATTGACATATTTTCTCTCCATGTCCTTTCAATTCAATGGGCTTTGGCAGTGAGAAGCCGCAAAACAATATCAACTAAAAACAACTAGAAATTAACAGTAAACATTACACTCTCCTCTCTCTGTCCCTCTCCCTGTGTGTGACTCCACTTCCCCCTTCTCCTCTCCTTATTTCCTGCTGTGTGTGTGTGTGTGTGTGTAACGTTGTCAGCCCATTGCGGTGTCTCCCCAGCAGATCGCGTCCTTGCGGCAGCAGCAGCACTCTGGGTCGGCCCCCCCTCCCCTGCTGCTGGCCCCCAGGGCCTCGGTCCCCAACGTCCAGGTGCAGGGTCAGAGGGTCATCCAGCAGGGCCTTATCAGGGTGGCCAATGTCCCTAACACCAACGTCCTGGTCAACATACCACAGGTCAGAACACACTCTATCACCCAGGTCAGTCAGAAACATTACTACATTTTTGCCAGGTCACCAGTGTACTGGCCAGCATCTTACATTAAGTCCTCTTCCAAAACGAACATTTCAGAAATGCATCCCCACGGTGTTGGACTCCCAACAGCACTATTTCTTCATCTAATTTCATCCTGACTAGTGAGCGTGTCTCTGTTTCCCAGGGCTCTCAGAAGGGCTCATCTGTGACGTCTGCGATGGGCAGTGGTGTGTCCACGGTCCAGGCCAACGAGTCCCCGGCTGCTCGCCAGGCGGCCGCCAAGCTGGCGTTGCGTAAGCAGCTGGAGAAGACACTGCTGGAGATCCCTCCTCCAAAACCTCCCTCGCCCGAGCGCAACTTCCTGCCGTCAGCAGCCAACAACGAGTTCATCTACCTGATGGGCCTGGAGGAGGTGGTGCAGAATCTGCTGGACACACTGGGACGGGGTGGGTTTATGCTTTAATCAAACATATTGATTCCTTGCGTCAGCACAAGGTCTTTATGGTGGCAGTAGTAATCTTAGCTAATCTCTTAGTGAGTTGTTTGTTGGCTGCCATGGGTTCTTCTCATTCTAGCACCTTGCTCTATTTGAAAAGTTTACTTTTTAATATTTTTTATTTAACCAGGTAGGCTAGTTGAGAACAAGTTCTCATTTACAACTGCGACCTGGCCAAGATAAAGCATAGCAGTGTGAACAGACAACAACACAGAGTTACACATGGAGTAAACAATAAACAAGTCAATAACACAGTAGAAGAAAATAATAGTCTATATACATTGTGTGCAACAGGCATGAGGAGGTAGGCGAATAATTACAATTTTGCAGATTAACACTGGAGTGATAAATGATCAGATGGTCATGTGCATGTAGAGATACTGGTGTGCAAAAGAGCAGAAAAGTAAATAAATTTAAACAGTATGGGGATGAGGTAGGTAAATTGGGTGGGCTATTTACCGATGGACTATGTACAGCTGCAGCGATCAGTTAGCTGCTCAGATAGATGATTAAAGTTGGTGAGGGAGATAAAAGTCTCCAACTTCAGAGATTTTTGCAATTCGTTCCAGTCACAGGCAGCAGAGAACTGGAAGGAAAGGCAGCCAAATGAGGTGTTGGCTTTAGGGATGATCAGTGAGATACAACTGCTGCAGCGCGTGCTACGTGTGGGTGTTACCATTGTGATCAGTGAACTGAGATAAGGCGGAGCTTTACCTAGCATGGACTTGTAGATGACCTGGAGCCAGTGGGTCTGACGACGAATACGTAGCGAGGGCCAGCCGACTAGAGCATACAGGTCGCAGTGGTGGGTGGTATAAGGTGCTTTAGTAACAAAACGGATGGCACTGTGATAAACTGCATCCAGTTTGCTGAGTAGAGTGTTGGAAGCTATTTTGTAGATGACATCGCCGAAGTCGAGGATCGGTAGGATAGTCAGTTAAACTAAGGTAAGTTTGGCGGCGTGAGTGAAGGAGGCTTTGTTGCGGAATAGAAAGCCGACTCTAGATTTGATATGAGTCTGGAAGAAGAGTTTACAGTCGAGCCAGACACCTAGGTACTTATAGATGTCCACATATTCTAGGTCGGAACCATCCAGGGTGGTGATGCTAGTCGGGTGTGCGGGTGCAGGCAGCAAACGGTTGAAAAGCATGCATTTGGTTTTACTAGCGTTTAAGAGCAGTTGGAGGCCACGGAAGGAGTGTTGTATGTCGTTGAAGCTCGTTTGGAGGTTAGATAGCACAGTGTCCAAGGAAGGGCCAGAAGTATACAGAATGGTGTCGTCTGCGTAGAGGTGGATCAGGGAATCCCCTGCAGCAAGCGCAACATCATTGATATATACAGAAAAAAATGTCGGCCCGAGAATTGAACCCTGTGGCACCCCCATAGACTGCCAGAGGACCGAACAGCATGCCCTCCGATTTGACACACTGAACTGTCTGCAAAGTAGTTGGTGAACCAGGCAAGGCAGTCATTAGAAAAACGAGGCTACTGAGTCTGCCAATGAGAATATGGTGATTGATTGACAGAGTCGAAAGCCTTCGTTCAGGTCGATGAAGACGGCTGCACAGTACTGTCTTTTATTGATGGCGGTTATGATATCGTTTAGTACCTTGAGCGTGGCTGACGTGCACTCGTGACCAGCTCGGAAACCCGATTGCACAGCGGAGAAGGTACGTTGGGATTCAAGATGGTCTGTTTGTTGACTTGGCTTTCGAAGACCTTAGATAGGCAGGGCAGGATGGATATAGGCCTAAGGTACATAATACTGACATGTCATTTTTTGGTATTTCACTCAGGCAAGAAACAGGGTCAGTCAGTGGCCCCGGTGACCCCCATCCCCATGGAGCCGCACACCTGCGCCCAGTGCAAGACGGATTTCACGTCGTGTTGGCGCTCGGAGAAGAGCGGCCCCGTCCTGTGCGACCAGTGCATGTCGTCCAACCTCAAGAAGGCCCTGAAGGCGCAGCACACCAACCGTCTGAAGGCGGCTTTCGTCAAGGCCCTGCAGCAGGAGCAGGAAGTAGAGCAGCGGATCCTCCAGCAGGCCGCCTCCCCCGTCTCCAAAATGCCCTCTTCTTCCTCAAGGATGAAGAGTGAGCAGCAGCAGCATATGCTGGTGTCTCAACAGTACAAGCAGGCGAGAGCCCAGCTCCAGCTCCAGCAGCATAGAGGCACGCCTATGGCCCGCCACCACTCCTCCATCAAGCAGGTCAGCAGTGGGACACAACACAAACGCTACACACCAGTGGTGTAAAAATATGTTCAAGTACTACTTAAGTAGTTTTTTGGGGCATCTGTACTTCACTATTTATAACAACTTTTACTTCACTACATTCCTAAAAAAAAGTATGTACTTTTTACTCCTTACATTTTCCCTTCAACCAAAAAGTACTCGTTACATTTTAAATGCTTCGCAGGAAAGTAACATTTCCTAATTCACACACTTATCAAGAGAACATCAGCGGTCATCCCTACTGCCTCTGATCACTAAACACACATGCTTAATTTGCAATGATGTTTGAGTGTTGAAGTCTACCCCTGGTTATCCGTAAATAAAAAAACAAGAAAATGGCACCATCTGGTTTGCCTAATGTAAGAAATTTGAAATGATTATACTTTTACTTTTGATAATTAAGTATATTTAAAACCAAATACTTTTACTCTCACTACCAACTCATAAGGAAGGGGAAGCTTGTCTGGTGTACATTTTTTGATTCCTGGAAGAAGAAGAAAACTGTGGCATACTTTTTGAGTCTGTGAACACATTGGTTATTTACTAACGTTCCTGTTTTCTCCCTTCTCTCAGAGCTCTGGTCAGATGTCCCGTAGTGTGCAGCAGGTGGTAGGGTCTCGCGGTGTCACTCACTCGTTCTCCACGTCCTCTCAGCAGCTGCAGAACGCTGTGACCGCAGCGTCGCTGGTCAGCAGGCCAGGTAAGCATGCCATGCGCCCGGTGCAGGGGACAAAGGGCAGCAGCAGTAACTCCTCGGCCAACCCCAACGCCTGGAGGAAGCAGACCACCGGGAACTCAGGTAGATGAACCTCTACAGAACAGAGACAAGCCTGTCCTCACCTCCTTTCTCTCTGCATCTGTTCTCTTCTCTCGCCATTTTCTCCCTACCTAGTAACCTGAAATGCATCCTGGTGTCACTAAAGTTTGTGGAAGGTTTGTTTTTACTTTAATGTGGTGACGGTCAGTCTGATATGATTAGCAAGCTGTCCCCCTCCCTCTCTCTCTCTCTCTCCTTGCCTTTCCTGTGTTATTAACAGGTGGTGGGTTAGACTCATTGTTAGAATGTAGAATTGTTTCATTCATTGGGGCCTTCTACAGGTTGGGTGGTAGTCAGCCTAGCAGTTAAAAGCCTTAGGCCAGAAACTGAAAGATCCCTAGTTCTAATCCCAGAGCCGATTAGGTGAAAAACCTGTGCCCTTGAGCAAGGCACAAAACCCTAATTGTTTTTTTAAGTTGCTCTGGCTAAGTGACAAATGTAATTGTCCTTTTATTCTGCTATGGCTGTATAGCCTGCAGACAGGCTAAATGTTGGTGCAGGGTCTGGCTGTATAGCCTGCAGACAGGCTAACTGATGGTACAGGGTGTTTAAGATATCTGCTTTTTGGGCTTGGTTCCTGTCCTGTATACTCACTGCTGTGGTTGTTGTCTTCCTTCAGGTGTGACCATGGGCTATGTGAACCCCAGCCTGTCTGTCCACAAGACCACCACCTCAGCCAACCTGGAGCGCCAGAGAGAGTACCTCCTGGACATGATTCCCTCCCGCTCCATCTCCCAGACAGCCAACACATGGAAATAACACCACCACTTATTATCAATCTTAATAATAGTCATTCTCATGATTAACCAAACAATGGAATCCTCTTGGGAAAACAACACCAGATTATGAAATAAAAACAATTCCCACCATCTTCCTCTGATGTCCAGAGTCTTCAGTTCCATTGTGGAGTACTGGTGTTACTGGGACAGTACAGGGCTCTGAGATACGCTATATCCCATGGGTCAAATGGGTTGCATGGACTTCATCTCTCTCAAACAGTTTTGGTGCCCATCTGCCCTGTCCTCCATGGTCAGTTCTGATCTTCACACATTCACACTGAGAGGGATGGATGTCCCAGGCCAGAAGTACCTTTGGCTCTGCAGGTGACAGGACAGTTAACACCCCCCCCTCCCTTCTACCTGGAAGAGCCAGGACCTGGTCTCTCTCTGGCCTCACTGACTGAGACTAGAGGACCATCCACGGAATATGAAAATGGCTTCAGCTTTGCAAAAACAAAATAATAAAAAAGACTTGGGGAAAAAAATCTAAACATCTATACATACAGACTGCTTCTTTTGAGTCGACAGTGGTGCAGAACTGAGGAGAAGCCTACAGTGCGTCTGGTTATTTTGTATGGTTGAATGTTAGATTAATTTTATTTTTTTCTGTAAATCATATCCTGTGTCGAGAGATTGTACTATTTTGGAACTGGACTCATGGAGGTCTGTGTTTGAAAGGTAACATTACTGTTGAGGTGGTTTTACATCTGATAGTTTAGTGTAAACATTTTTTAAAAACTTGTTTTCTAAGCTGAAAAAACCATGAAGAAACTGACTTAATACTGTATGTACAAACACAGAACATATTGTGGGAGGACTATTCTTGAAAATAGTTTTGAAAAAATGTTACCTTCCAAAGAAATTGTTGCACCCAAATGGATCCCTTCTTTCTTCTGTTTAACCCTCAGCGTTAAAATAAAGACGGGATGTGCTTGTTTTCCTGAAATGCAAGAGAGGGCGAAGGGACGTGATCTTATGAAATAATTTTGCTTTTAGTCATCGGTTGTGGTGCATTACTTTTCTTCTAGGCAAATGCCGTCTCTGGGTGTAGTTGTAGGGTCATTAGTTAAGATATTGTTTACGCCCTCAGTTCCAATGGATCTCTACTCTAGATTACATGTGTCCAGCGGTTCCTACACGCCCACTCATTGATCTAAAAGGCTGGACAGCTTTCAGAATGTAGTTATGTGAAAACCTAGCAACATTATACTTTTAGTATTTTCTTTTACAAAGGTGAGTGTATGAGTTGTCACGTCCCTTAATTAGTTAGCTAGTCCGTCTGGTGGAAAAGCCAGCTGTATTTTACTTTTATAGGTGGTGCAATACAGGGTGAGAAGCTGTTGAAAAATGCACCATGCTTACAAAGCTCCCTCAGAAGGAATAAGACAGTGCCGTGTCAGTATGTGAGGGTTTATGGGGTTACGCTTCTGTATCAAAACAACATGGTTCAGAACTACACCACAGTTCAGTGGCCTAGTAGAAATTAATCTGAAAGGAAATGATCAAACAATGCTACAATTTTAGTTTGTATCTCAATGTCTTGTGCAGCCACATTCATGTTTCATTTTTTTCCTATAAAATGACCATGCTTTCTCCTGATGATATGTTTTGATAGCACTGTATGTGTCCTTAGACAGTACAGTCTTAATTAATTAATACATTTTCATATGAACCCTGTTGTTTTCTGTAACCTTAAACTATTTGTCTGACCACCTATTATCATAATTGTGTCACCTTGTTTTTTCATAGCTGCCCTTAGATCAAGATTTCAGATGGATTCATTTGCTTGCATCTTGAATAACACCACATTCTCCATATAGTGAACTACTTAAAGCGCTGTGAGTAAAAGTGTTCAACTATATAGGGTGTCATTTGGGATTTGCCTGTTTTGTCAATCTCTTGGAGCCCTGCTCTCAGAAACATGATGGCTGATGGTGATTGTCTTGGCCAGTGTTCCAGGGGTTATAGCTAGAACGGCTACAGCTTATTTGTCAAATTGGCCAAAAATGACTTCATAGCAGGTTAGGAGAATTAGGTTAAGGATAGGGAAAGGATTAGGGTTTGTGAAAATACAAAAACTTTTGATGTCAATTTCACATAAGCTGTGTCCATCTAGCAATGACCTGTTCCAGGCTGCTGGTGCAGCAGCCACTACTGTGCTGTCCTGAATACTGCCTGCTGCAGTTCGACAACCAAACACCATTCCGTTTTACCAGGGGTGCTAGTACTGTTTAGACTAAAGCATAGCACCTAACCCTGAACACTTTTCTTTTTTCTTTTTTTACAAGAAATGCTTCTATTTGTTTTTGATTTTTGTTCCTGTCAAGTAATAATAATAAAACTAATTTTAAGCCAATTTTTATTCTGGGGATTGTGTATTGTTAAAGTGTGTAATATTGACTTGAATGACTTGCTGACTTTTGAAATGTTCACATTTTTTGTATTGGATTGCACCTTGTAGTTTATATCATGATCAGGCTTATTGGCCTGACCTTTCAAATCCATATGTCACAAGGGATTAAGTATTTATTGCACTCAAATGCATCATCAATTGAAGTTGCCCAAGATTGATCAGATGTTTCAGTCTAAAATTCAAACGATGGGCCTAAATGGAAAAAGCTGTAACATTAAAATGACAGTTGTGTTCTCTCAATGCTTCTATTTTGGCAATCCACGTAGGTGCAGCAGCACGGCATGAATTAGAATTCAGCAGAATGTCAATTTCCCATCAATAGGAAGACTGGATAGGCGTGCGTAAAATAGGCTATGTGTGTGCGTAAAAAATCCTCTGGATGCCCTTTAGCGCTCAATTCTGTCAACCACCTTCGGCATAAGTACAGCTGAGATGGAGTTTGGTCAGAGGGAAGTGCGTCTTAATTCTTCCACGCTTCTCTTTGACTAGAGCTGATTCTCCCTCTGGCCCCTCCAGTGGTTTGGCGAGCACAGCATTGTACTGCGCCAGTTTAGAGCGGTTGTCTGGTCATGCCTCTCCAAAGCAGTGTCTTTCCCCCTTGATTGCGTTGACGCTCAGGTCACAGGCCGTGCGCTCTCTTTTGGTTCAAGAGATGATACCTGTGTCTCTGCTTGACATTTTGAAGCTGAGCGTTTCTAAAGTGAGGTGGTGCTGTGCCGATGTAGATTTGTTACATGGTTGCATATTTAAATGTCAAATCCTTTTGATTTACATGCACTATTGTAAAGTGGCTGTTCCACTGGATGTCAGTAGGTGAATTCACCAATTTGTAAGTCGCTCTGGATAAGAGTGTCTGCTAAATGACTTAAATGTAATGTAAATGTAAACAAAGCTTCAGATATTGTTACAATAGTATACGACCCATCTGTTTCAACAGGTCAGTTGGTAGGTTCAGTGAAAAATGTTCGTTCCATGTGTTTCATTACGAATGGAAGAGAAAAGTAGACTATGCAAAGTAGCCAGGCCTAGAGTCCAAAGAATTATTGAATGTTTTGCTTTTTTGTTGTCTCCCAACAGTCTTATAGCTTTTATATTGTTCAAAAGACAAAATAACTTCATGAATACATCTGAATAAATTAGCACATGAATAGACCTACAATATGTCCAGCAGATAATAAGGATCATTAACCTAAATTAACAAATGAAAGTGGTCGGATTTCCAATTAGGGTACACACGACTTAATCATGCACATCCTTGCCTATTGCAACCAAGACTGCTCTGCCACCTGTTGGATTGTCGGGCGGGAAGAAGGGCTGTACTGCAACAGAGGCAATGAACAGCTGGCATGGCTCTTCCACGGTGACGTCATCCAGGTAGACCAACGCCTTGCGCTGAGCGCGAGGGAGTTTGCGGACATTGGAATCGTCGTAAGGCATGCACCCAGTGACCATGACATACAGAATCACACCCAGGCTCCACACGTCATATTTCTTGGGATCGTATGGAACTCCAAGCAGTACCGCGGGTGCTGCGTAGGCCGCGGAACCACAGTAAGTGCTGCTCAGCAAAGAATAGTCCATGGCAAACCTCCCAAACCAAAGTCCGTGATCTTGACTTTGTTGTCCCTTGTCAGTAGTACATTCTCACATTTCATGTCTCGGTGGACGATGTTGTGTTGATGGAGATAGTTCACAGCACTGACAATCTGGGAGAACATGGTCTTGGCTTGGACAATGGGGATGGAATTTAACCTCTTGGATTTTTTGGAGAAGGTCCGTTGTTGCCGCTTCCATCACGATGTATAGTCGGCCGATGCAAACCTCGACGAATTCGTGCACATGGACAATATTGTCATGTCTCACTTCCCTCAGAAGCGTCAGCTCCCTGGGTAGAAACTTGTGGACAAAGTCGTGAGGCGCCTTTTTGCGGTATACAATTTTTATGGTGAGCTCGGAATTGTGTTTCTTTGAGCTTGCCAGTTTGACTTTGGAGTAGCTTCCCTCACCGATTGTCACCCCCAATTTGTAGCCCATCCCGCGCAGAACTTTTTCCGAGCACATGTTCAAAAAGGTATGTTTGACTTTCTGCTCTTCAAAATTTGTCTGGCTGTTGCCCCATCGGGTCATGAACGCCGGTGGTCGCACGCTCTTCGACCAATTTGAGGAACAGATAGGTGTCTCAGGTGGCGGTGACAACGTTGAGATAAACAACATTGGAGACGCATTGATAAGGTCACGGTCGTGTTTGCGCGTGTATTATGACGACATTATGACAACAATAGACATTAAAACGAGCAAAACCTGCCAGCACATGAGGGTTTATCGTCAGTGACATGCTGGGGCTTAGCCCTAAATAATCACATATTACTGACTCTGATCAATAATTAATACATTTTCATATTATTTCGTCTACTTGGCTGTATGAAATGCAACAATCCCTCTAATTGGATTTTGTTAGCTGTAATGTCTTAATATGACCTCAGGGTGGTAGACCACACCAAGAATCTCCTTGGCCTCAAGCATGTGTCTGTCTCTATTAATACACAGGTACAGCTGTTTGGGTTCCTTTTTTTTACAAGAACTTAGTCAATAGAAGGAACAAAAAGGAAGGAGTCTAATCTACATTTCCCCCAAAATTGGTGTCCAGATGAGTGTCTTCCCATTGTCCTGTCACTCACCACACTATACAAACTGACCAAAAACAACTGGACTTTCAATTGGTCATAAAATGAGCAGGCTGTTGGCTGACTGTTAGCTAGAATTTCATAGAGCAGGCCTGCTGGAATGTAGACCAGGCTAGAATGTTGTGAGCAGCACTGACCTTTCCTGAACAATGTGAGCTATTGTTTGATATCGCACCAAGTTAGGAGCCACAGCCCTTGGCTTGGTAGCTATTGCTATTGGCAATGGTTGTTTTTACTGTACTGTATACACTTCTGCTTATGGTGTGTGTGTGTGTTTGCGTCAGACTTACATGCATAATTTGTGTGTGTGTGCAGTTGGGGATTTACCGTAAACATGTTTTATTCTCTTTCATGCTTCAAACACATATAACCATGAACCCATCTTACTTCAAGTTTCAGGCACAGATTAAACCATCATTATATTCAATGCAATACATTCATCTGGTATTTATGGGGTTTTGTGAATGTTGTATTATGCTCAATGCCACCAAAGATTTCAAATTTGTCTTTATACATTTGTATACTTTTCCAGCCTCCCCCTCTATAAGATGACAGGCATTGTTATTGTGTCTGTGTGATTGTGATTGTAATCTGCAGAGCTTTGAGGCATTCCCCACTCTACTCCAGTTTCTCCACAGAGGGTTTGTTGGTTTTGCCACTGAGGGGGGCAGTACTTTCTGTCTGAGCTTCTACGACTCACCGCAGGCTGGGCCAATCAGCTGGCTACGTCCATATCTCCCTGCGTCTTAATTGGCTGTCTCTCTCAGAGAAGGGCTGCTGATACAAACACGAGAGAGCGTTCTGAGTGGGAAATAGCAGACAGAGAGAGAGAACAAGAGTGTATTCTGTGAAGCAGTGCAGCTCATTCTACCCTCCTTCTGCGTATGTACTGAATCCTCCCAGGCTGCCAAAAGATGAACCACAGCTCGACTGAACCGGCGGAGACCATCGAGCTACTGCGGTATCTCAGGTAAGGCACTTAGCAGAATTAGGGCAACACAGCTATTCCTGCTCTCAATTTACAAAAATGATCCAATGCCGGCTGGCAGTAGCCTACATCTTTTATGATGGATTGTGAACTCTGTTTTACACATCCTGCTTGTAAATGTGAACGGACCTTTTGATAGCTGATGGCGTATAAGCTTTTATGTTTTTATATTGTAGACATTAAGTTGGGTGTGTGATGTAGGTTTTCATCCAGAGAGGTGGTTCTCTGTGTAGAGACAAGTGTCCAGAGCAGTCCCCCTGTGGCTGCTGACTGCATTCATTACTGTACTTTTATGCAACAGATAACAAAACCTGTCACACCAACTCATGTTTCTCTCGCAGCCCTGAGAGAAAAAGAACAAAGGGGACTCCTATCAAGGCGGTTTGAACACAATTGCAACCGAGAGCATTTTTCAGTGACAATATATTTGTGTCATTAGACAATTTGAAAATGATTTCTCTCTGATATGAAAGATAAGGTCCTTATGCTTCCAAAACTGTTCTGCAAGTGATGCATGTTAATGTTCAGACCAAACACAGAAGACACCTTTGTCCAATGACCCCTATGTGTAATGTAATGGAACTGTCATGATCAAGGGCTAAGGTGATACCTGCTAGGGCTTGATTCTGCTGCCTGCCTGTCAGGTACTGATTTGGAGCAGGAAGTCTTCTGTCTTAGACAGACAGGGGATCAAGTTCTAGGCTGATTGTAATACACTGTGTTGATATGAAAGAGGATGATGGACTCTATAATGTACATTATTTATAAATGTATGGAGTTTTTTATATATATATATATATATAAAACCATAACTCTGAATACAATTTGCATACATTGATCTAAGAGTATTGCTTTTAGTACTTTGATTAGATATTGGCAGAGACTACGGACAAAACACACATCTGCCCTAGAAAATCTAACTGTTCCTGCTGCGTGTATTCTAGGCAGTTCCAACCTCTCTCCACCTGTCTTCCTCAGCGGGATCAAGATGCCTGAATAATTATAATTACTGTTCCTGTGATTGAATCAGCCAATCATGTTTAATTTAGTGTTGGTATGCTAACCATGTCCCTGCTGCCGTCCTAAAGTGTAATTTCATCACTTCTAAATCAGGGATGCATGTTAGCTAATCAGGCCATTACATGGTTCTCGAATGGTGTAGCGGTCTAAGGCACTGCATCTCAGCGCAAGAGGCGTCACTATAGTACCTGGTTCGAATTCCGGCTGTATCACATCCGGCCGTGATTGGGAGTCCCATAGGATGGCACACAATTGGCCCAGCGTCGTCTGGGTTTGGCCGGAGAAGGCCGTCATTGTAAATAAGAATTTGTTCTCACCTGACTTGCCTAGTTAAATAAATAAAAATAACAGCATGACAGTGGTACCTGGAGGTACCACATGTCCACATAGTCCAATACAAAAAATAAATATATTTCAATATATTTCACTTAAAATGCCTTAAATGTATTCCAGAGATATTACATGTATTAAATGTATTCCAGAGATGCATGGACATTTGCATTTTTGCTCAAATGCATGACAATTCCAGAAATGCATGGCTATCTGGTCTACAGGGTGGCCAAGGTATTTCCTAATTCGGCATATGACATAGTTTGTCCCTTCAGAGGATTCTTAAATTAGTCTTTACGTATTGACCAGTAGCTAGGTTTCCATCCAATTGGTGAGACATTTTGATGCGAATATTCCAAAATCTGCATAAACAAAATAGGCGCATTTCCCCATTGGCGTTTCCACCAAACTGACCTGTTGCAGATAAAAAGTAGTGCGTGATGACGTAGGGCACACAAAATGTAGTTTTTCACTTACGCTTTCATGTACAGAATAAAAATAAAAAACAATAGTTTTGTCACAATAACGTTTGTATTAAATAGCAAATGTGGTTACTCTGGTCTTGGTACGTGCGCTCCAGCCAACAGTTTCCAGATACAGGTATGCTAGTCTATATGATGAGATTATTATGTATAAAAATGAGAATATGTTCATTTGTCAAACATCGATCATCATGTCACAATAAGGCCATCAATATTTATTGGAAAGGAGCATCAAGATCATCGTGCAATTTCACCATTCTGTGAAGTTGATCATAATTTGTCGTCTGTAGCCTAATAAACTGCATGGTTTCTCAAATCATGGTGCGATGACCACACAACATATCATCGTGTGAGTTTATTTCGATATGATGGTTATTATATCAATATTTGCGCATAAAGCCGTTTCTCGCATAATACATTTTACAGACAAAAAAGATCCCACCATGTCGAATGAACAAATTGTCGTCATTTATAAAATTGTACCAAAACTTCCCGTTTCTACCACAGCTATCGTGACAGTAAAAAATATCTAATGGTATGACTTTACACTCATGAAAACTGTGGATGGAAACATGGTTAGTGGAGATTATTTAAATTGTTATGGTGAGTAAAAAAACTACGTTAAATAAAGGTAAAATAAAAATAAAAGTGGGACTATCATTTGTTTTTCAACAGGACAAATTTATTTTTTATTTTACCTTTTATTTAACTAGGCAAGTCAGTTAAGAACAAATTGTTATTTTCAATGACGGCCTAGGAACAGTGGGTTAACTGCCTGTTCAGGGGCAGAACGACAGATTTGTACCTTGTCAGCTTGGGGTTTTGAACTTTCAACCTTCCGGTTACTAGTCCAATACTCTAACCACCCTGCCGCCCCAGAATAGCCAACAGACCTCCAGGCTGTGTAAGGGCTATTTAACCAAGAAGTAGAGTGATGGAGTGCTGCATCAGATGACCTGTTGGAAAAACATTCCAGGTGAAGCTGGTTGAGAGAATGCCAAGAGTGTGCAAAGCTGTCATCAAGGCAAAGGGTGCCTACTTTGAAGAATCTCAAATATATTTTGGTTTCTTTAACACTTTTTTGGTTACTACATGATTCCATATGTGTTATTTCATAGTTTTGATGTCTTCACTATTATTCTACAATGTAGAAAATAGTCAAAATTAAGAAAAACCCTTGAATTAGTATGTGTGTCCAAACATTTGACTGGTGCTGTAGGTCTATGTCTGAATGATTGAAAGTAACTGCTCCCACATGAATGATTGTTAGTTAATGCCTTGTTGTATGACTGCCTGAATGTATGTAAATGTTTCTGCCTTAAAGTAAAATAATATAGATTTCATTGCAGTATGATTGATACATTAAAAAAAATATTTGCCATACTTTTGAATGTAAACACATATTTCTTACAAATACAATCAAAAGTAACATTACCAAATAAATGTAAAAAATACACTACCGTTAAGTTTGGGGTCACTTAGAATTGTTCTTTTTTTCTTTCAAAAACAAGCACATTTTTGATCAAATTGATCAGAAGTACAGTGTAGACATTATTGTTGTAAATTACTATTGTAGCTGGAAACGGCAGATTTTTTAAATGGAATATCTACAAAGGCTTACACCAGTCTCAACATCAGCAATCAAGAGCTGACTCCGGGATGTTGGCCTTTGAGGCAGAGTTGCAAAGAAAAAGCCATATCTCAGACTGGCCAATAAAAAGAAAAGATTAAAGATGGGCAAAAAAACACAGACACTGGACAGAGGAACTCTGCCTAGAAGGCCAGCATCACGGAGTCACCTCTTCACTGTTGATGTTGAGACTGGTGTTTTGCGGGTACTATTTAATGAAGCTGCCAGTTGAGGACTTGTGAGGCGTCTGTTTCTCAAACTAGAGACACTAATGTACTTGTCCTCTTGCTCAGTTGTGCACCGGGGCCTCCCACTCCTCTTTCTATTCTGGTTAGAGCCAGTTAGCGCTTTCTGTGAAAGGAGTAGTACACAGCGTTGTACGAGATCTTCAGTTCTTTGGCAATTTCTCACATGGAATAGCCTTCATTTCTATGAACAAGAATAGACTGACTGACTAGTTTCAGAAGAAAGTCCTTTGTTTCTGGCCATTTTGAACCTGTAATCAAACCCACAAATGTTGATGCTCCAGATACTCAACTAGTCTAAAGAAGGCCAATTTTATTGCTTCTTTAATCAGGACAACATAATTGCTAACATAATTGCAAAAAGGGTTTTCTAATGATCAATTAACCTTTTCAAATTATAAACTTAGATTAACAACGTGCCATTGGAACACAGGAGTGATGGTTGCTGATAATGGGCCTCTGTACGCCTATGTAGATATTCCATAAAAAAACTGACGTTTACAGCTGTAATAGTCATTTACAACATTACCAATGTGTACCCTGTATTTCTGATCAATTTGATGTTATTTTAATGTACAAGAAGTGTGCTTTTCTTTCAAAAACAAGGACTTTTCTACGTGACCCCATACTTTTGAATGGTAGTGTATGTATTTACAAAATGTATCGATGAATACATGTGAAAATATATTTTTACGGTATGATATGTGCGTCTAACTTTCTCACTCCTCATTATTCATAATCCATTCAGGACTGCCCATTACCAATGGTAGCATTCACAATGTAGAAGTGTTTAGAAACATATTGTAATCTTATTTTCAATAAAAGTGACTCCAAAATGACACTACATTATTTACCATTCATTTCTATTGGGGATAAAATAATCTAAAACACGACCATACCAAACAGCAAATGCATCCAACAAGTTTGTAGAGTCACAAACTTGATGTAATCATTCTGTGATATAAATATGGGTCCAAATACTAAACTTTTGATTACTTTAGTAAACAAATGTGAATTTGTCACAATACCTTTGGCCTCCTAAAATTGGGGACTATGTACAAAAAAGGCTTTAATTTCTAAATGGTTCACCCGATATGGATGAAAATTCCCTCAAATGAATGCTGAAAGTCCGCACGT
Source organism: Oncorhynchus masou masou (assembly GCF_036934945.1). Lineage (NCBI taxonomy): Eukaryota > Metazoa > Chordata > Actinopteri > Salmoniformes > Salmonidae > Oncorhynchus > Oncorhynchus masou. The sequence continues at coordinate 81,853,337 of NC_088242.1, read as the reverse complement.
TAACCTTAAAGTCATTGTATCATTTCAAATCCAAAATGCTGGAGTACAGAGCCTATATCACTGTCCCAATAATTACAGAGGGCACTGTATACAGTGGGGCAAAAAAGTATTTAGTCAGCCACCAATTGTGCAAGTTCTCCCACTTAAAAAGATAAGAGACCTGTAATTTTCATCATAGGTACACTTCAACTATGACAGACAAAATGAGGAAAAAATATCCAGAAAATCACATTGTAGGATTTTTAATGAATTTATTTGCAAATTATGGTGGAAAATAAGTATTTGGTCACCTACAAACAAGCAAGATTTCTGGCTCTCACAGACTTGTAACTTCTTCTTTAAGAGGCTCCTCTGCCCTCCACCCGTTACCTGTATTAATGGCACCTGTTTGAACTTGTTATCAGTATAAAAGACACCTGTCCACAACCTCAAACAGTCACACTCCAAACTCCACTATGGCCAAGACCAAAGAGCTGTCAAAGGACACCAGAAACAAAATTGTAGACCTGCACCAGGCTGGGAATACTGAATCTGCAATAGGTAAGCAGCTTGGTTTGAAGAAATCAACTGTGTGAGCAATTATTAGGAAATGGAAGACATACAAGACCACTGATAATCTCCCTCGATCTGGGGCTCCACGCAAGATCTCACCCCGTGTGGTCAAAATGATCACAAGAACAGTGAGCAAAAATCCCAGAACCACATGGGGGGACCTAGTGAATGACCTGCAGAGAGCTGGGACCAAAGTAACAAAGCCTATCATCAGTAACACACTACGCTGCCAGGGACTCAAATCCTGCAGTGCCAGACGTGTCCCCCTGCTTAAGCCAATACATGTCCAGGCCCGTCTGAAGTTTGCTAGAGAGCATTTGGATGATCCAGAAGAAGATTGGGAGAATGTCATATGGTCAGCTGAAACCAAAATATAACTTTTTGGTAACTCAACTCTTCGTGTTTGGAGGACAAAGAATGCTGAGTTGCATCCAAAGAACACCATACCTACTGTGAAGCATGGGGGTGGAAACATCATGCTTTGGGGCTGTTTTTCTGCAAAGGGACCAGGACGACTGATCCGTGTAAAGGAAAGAATGAATGGGGCCATGTATCGTGAGATTTTGAGTGAAAACCTCCTTCTGTCAGCAAGGGCATTGAAGATGAAACATTACTGTGTCTTTCAGCATGACAATGATCCCAAACACACCGCCTGGGCAACGAAGGAGTCACTTCGTAAGAAGCATTTCAAGGTCCTGGAGTGGCCTAGCCAGTCTCCAGATCTCAACCCCGTAGAAAATCTTTGGAGGGAGTTGAAAGTCCGTGTTGCCCAGCAACAGCCCCAAAACATCACTGCTCCAGAGGAGATCTGTATGGAGGAATGGGCCAAAATACCAGCAACAGTGTGTGAAAACCTTGTGAAGACTTACAGAAAACGTTTGACCTCAGTCATTGCCAACAAAGTATTGAGAAACTTTTGTTATTGACCAAATACTTATTTTCCACCTTAATTTGCAAATTAATTAATTAAAAATCCTACAATGTGTTTTTCTGGATTTTTTTTCCTTCTCATTTTGTCTGTAATAGTTGAAGTGTACCTATGAAGAAAATTACAGGCCTCATCTTTTTAAGTGGGAGAACTTGCACAATTGGTGGCTGACTAAATACTTTTGTGCCCCACTGTACATGTTGGGATGTATTAAATCATTAAAAAAAATACATTTTGGCCAATTTTTCAATATTTCACATGCATCCTTAAAAATGTATCTAGAAATACATTTCAAATCCCCCCAAATGGGATGTCCTCATAGTCCACACAGACGGCTTGTTCCTCTCTCTATAGAGTAGGAGGCTGCCAGGAGAGGTGTTTGATGGAGCTTCTCCACACACATACAGGCTTGTGCAAACAAACACACATGATGCACGTAAGCAAACACAGATGCTTATCTCAGACACACACACCCTGACTGACACACGCTGGCACCTAAACACCATACAGTCACTGAGGAACATGGTAAATTACATGGTGTTGGATGGAACACAATGGGAAGGTTGCAGACTTAATGTCTGGATGCCGGAGAGATTTATTAGCCTCTCGAGCCTACTGAAGCTTATATTTAATGCTGCACACGTAGTGGTGATCAGTCTGGTAATTACAAGTCTAGAGATTTCTGCCTCTAATGTCACTGTCAAATTCACACCCTCTGTCATGATGTCCTGTCACACTGTCAGTGGCCTTGATAGCTATGGCCCATTCATAAGCATTACCCATAGGCATTCTGTATTTGTATTGATTTGTATGTATTAGCCTACTGTGAAAAATACCATGAGGTTGGCCTGGCCCACTGTCACTGCTACTGGCCTGATAGCTCACAGCCTATTTATATGCATGATATACAATGCTGTATTTTTATTAATCTCGTATGCAGTACCATGTAATGAACCAGACTAGTGATGTTGGTTTACATTTTCTTCAAATTCACCAGTGAATGGTCTTTCAACGTCAGAATAACATTGTCTCAACATTATCCATGTCTCCTATGCCGGTAAACATTCTTGCCACTCTTTCTAACACTCTGTTCCTCATTGTAATAAGTCCTGTAGTGCCACTGTACTACTGCCTTCCATATGCGAGCTGAGCCTCATTGACTAGAGAATGACCCTGGAGAGAAGGCTCCAGCCTCACTGATCTCTCCTGGTTATTTGGAGATAGCTTATAAAGCCTGCACAGTGTATTGCTGTTCATTAAGTTCTAGCCGCAAAAAAACATCACGGTAACAGTTTACACTGCTTTTATAGTCTTTACCTCTGGGCTTTAGTTATACTGCAGGGAAACAGCCCCTCGCATAACCAGGCTGATAGAAGTGGTTAGTTTACCAACCACCAATAACTCCATGCATAATGCATAGGGATTTTATGTAGTGTGTGCGATGTATATTTTACATATGCATACATTTTTTGTGTTGAAGGGGCGATACATCCATGCATATGCCATAATATGTTGTTGTCACAGCAACTGTTTGAGGCTGGGAAGGATATGTGATTATAGATGTTGTTTGAGTGGAGTGTTGCCGGTGTTGTATCTGTGAGGAGGTGAGCTGTGTGGGGTTGGGTGGAGTTGAGGGGTTGGGTGTGGGTGGGTGGAGTTGAGGGGTTGGGTGGGAGTGGGTGGGTGGGTGGATGCATAGCAACGGATGGGCCGCTTCAATTGAATTACAGTATGGGAGGCTTAGGAGACCAGCAAGCAGGCAGGCAGGCAGGGAGACAGACACTGTATCTTTGCCCACAGCGGTACATCCATGCAGCACAGAGCTAGCGAGCAAATCCCGGTCCCGGGCAGTGTGGAATGAGGGACACAGCTGCTCAGCATTTGCTGAGATTGGAGCTATGGTTCTTATGCATGTCCAAATTCTGGATAGTTCCTGTCTTCTTTAGCTACATAACCCTGCCGAGTCTGGTTTATATTAGACCCAAGGCTTCATTCAGCAGGGTGTCCAGGCTTTGTCAACACAGTTTAACAAGAGACAGAATGGGGGAGGGCAGGGAAAAACACTTTCTCATTCAAAAAGTCTAACATTTGTTTTACATTATTCAAATGGCTGAGCAAAATCTTGTTTATCTGACCTCTAAATGCCTGTGTGTAATCTTTCAGTGGATACACTAAGTAGCCTGTCAGGTCTGGCTGTGTGTGTGTGTGTGTGTGTGTGTGTGTGCGTGTGTGTGTGTATACAGGGCTTTCGGAAAGTATTCAGACTACTTGACCTTTTCCACATTTTGTTACGTTACAGCCTCATTCTAAAATGGATAAAATGAAACAAAATATTCAGCAATCTACACACAATACCCCATCATGACAAAGAAAAAACAGGTTTTTAGAACATTTTTGCAAATGTATTAAATGTAAAAAATAAAAAATAACCTTGTTTACATAAGTATTCAGACTCTTTGCTATGAGACTTGAAATTGAGCTCAGGTGCATCATGTTTCCATTGATCATCCTTGAGATGTTTCTACAGCTTGATTGGAGTCCATCTGAGGGCACACACTTTCTAGTAGTCTTAAATTGAAGTTATGGCAAATTAGGAGTGGAACTATTGTACGTTATTATCCTCAGTATTTTTCCATCCAGGTTGTCAGACCCCGGGGCTTGTCATTGTTGAAAGACAACAATAATATTTATCTCTTCCACAATCACTTTATGTAATTCAAATGACATTTCTTGTCTTTCTTAATTACGTCAGATATACTTGCAAGTGTAGTGTCACTATTTGTTGCTGGCATGTCATGCCTACGTTTGCTGATCATTAAGGTAGTTTTGGCAATATCAGTGGGTTTTGTGATGAATAAGCCATCTGATTCAATGAATGATGGAGCTAAATTTCATTTAAGGTGCTCCAAAGTTTTTTACTTGAATTCTTTATTTAATTTATCTTTGTTTCATAGTGTAGTTTCTTCTACTTTTTATTCAGTTTCGTGACTGGATTTCTCAATTTGCAGTACGTTTGCCAATCGGTTGTGCAGCCAGACTTATTTGCCATTCCTTTTGTCTCATTCGTCTCAACCATACAATTTTTAAATTCCTCATCAATTCACAGGATTGAACCATTTTTACTGTAATTTTCGAAAATGGGTGCCTGCTTATTAGTGACTGGGATAAGCGTCTGGTTGCTCTTCATTACACACAACTGACCAACAAATATTCTTTACATCAACAACATAGGAATCACTACAAAACGTATTGTATGACCTCTTATACACTATATTAGGCCCAGCCTTTGGAACTTTGGTTTTCCTAGATATGGCTACTATATTATGATCGCTACATCCAATGGATTTGGATACTGCTTTAGAGCACATTCCTGCAGCATTAGTAAAGATGTGATCAATACATGTTGTTGATTTCATTCATGTGCTTTTTCTAACTACCCTGGTAGGTTGACTGATAACCTGAACCAGGTTGCAGGCACTAGTTACAGTTTGAAGCTTTCTCTTGAGTGGGCAGCCTGATGAAAGCCAGTCAATATTTAAATCACCCAGAAAACATCCCTCTCTGTTGATATCACATACATTATCAAGCATTTCAAGCATGTTATCCAGATACTCACTGGTAGCACTTGGTGGTATATAGCAGCTTCCCACCAGAATGGGCTGTAGGTGAGGCAGATGAACCTGTAACCATATTACTTCAACAGTATTAACATGAGATCCTCTAAGATTTACAGGAAAAAACGGCCACAACTCCACCTTTGGCATTTCTGTATTTTCCGTAGATGTTATATGTATTGCTACCACTGTATCATCATACGCATGATCTAATTGAGTTTCAGATATTGTCAGATTATTGATTTCATGAACATTGTTTCTTAAGCTACATATGTTAGTGTGGGCTATTTTAAGCACTTTTCTGGGATGCTTGATTATTTGTATTGCTTTACTGGGAAGCTTAGCAGAGGTAGACATGCTCATGTTATTTATTTTAGTGCAGGTTGAGCTGCATATAGTTGACTTCCTACTAGAGCACATCACCTCACTTCTAACAGCATAACTCTGGTTCATAGGCACATGATTACTGCATACAATAGCTTTGGGATCAGCAGAGGCATTCAGGGCAGAAAGGGGGACATACATTTGGTTACTTACATTGTGTCGTCCAATGCCCCTGGGATAATGTACATTTGCTGAAGCATTATGACAACTCAGGAGACAATGTTAGGGATTAACTGAGCAAGGGTTTGGGCCATTGATAAGTCATTGTCTCAACATAGCTTTATAATGCTGGGAAAGGATCCAGGAACCCAAATGATTTGGGTGGATCTCATCCTCCTTATAATACGAGCTTTGTTTCCAGAAGGAATCAACATTTTCAATAAGTGTTATACCTACAGAGCTGCAGTAGTCTCATAGCCAGTTATGGAGGGATAATAGTCTGAACCGTCCAATGCCACGATTTAGGGAGGGCAGAGGGACAGATAATATGGGGCGTTTTGTTGGTGTTAAGTAGTGACCCAATCAGTTCTTTAAAATCCATCTAAAGCTGTTCTGAACTGCCCTTCATAATGTCATTGAATTCCACATTTTTTATTTTATTTATTTCACCTTTATTTAACCAGGTAGGCTAGTTGAGAACAAGTTCTCATTTACAACTGCGACCTGGCCAAGATAAAGCATAGCAATTAGACACATACAACAACACAGAGTTACACATGGAATAAACAAAACATACAGTCAATAATACAGTAGAACAAAAGAAAACAATAAGTCTATATACAGTGAGTGCAAATGAGGTAAGTTAAGGAAATAAATAGGCCATGGTGGAGAAGTAATTAGAATATGAACTATGATAGACTCAATTTCCTGATGCTGTTTTAAAATGTTTGGAAGCAGCTTGATATCCTGTACTCGTGTTCCTGTATAGCACGCATTTTTTGCTCCAGGGACTGAGACATTTATCACCATTTGAACTGCCCAGTACAATGGCGTGAAAAGGAAATGGCAAAATACGCCCATTCCCACACCTAACACAATTCGTTGAGTCTTTCACGGGCCCACGAAAAGCAGGATAGTGTACACCTACTGCTCAAGACGATAGGTCCAGACCTTCCACAGCAGGCAGTGCCCCGTCAGATCCAGAGAGAGGGAAAGGAGCCGAACTCGACAACGAAGCCGCTGCTGAAGATAGCGTAGTCGCAGGCACAGGCAATCCCAGAGGTGAAGGCGCAGGTAGATCAGTCACCAGTGCAGCGAAGCTATTCCTTATGTCGATCTGCTCCGAACCTCTCGCAGTCACTCCCGTCCGTTTATCAGCATGCCGCTGCCTTCGGTTTCCACAACTTGTGACATAGAACCAGCATTGATTGGAACATTCTTCTTGCTGTCCTCTGTCTACTTCACTACAGGGTGGAGGAGGAGAAGCAGATGGAGACGATTTCCTTGGCAGGCAAGTTCCAGGTAGCACAGGCCATTCGGATAGGGACAGATGTAAAGGCAGGGAAACATCCATCAGTCCAGAGCGGCATCCATCCATAGGAGTTGAGTTCAAATATTTGTTTTCCCTATAAATTCATGCAGAATTGAGATTTGTTTGTTAAGCATTGCCACCTCATTCCTGTAATCCACTGCTAGCAAACAATTTTTGCATTGGAACTCCGGATTGTCAATATTGTCCCAGACAAGAGCGTAATAAACACAGTTTCTACAGCACTGGAAACACAAGTTAGCTATTCCAGGCAAAGTGGGCCCATTGCAACCTAGCTAGCTAGTTGGTAGCAGATGTTGCCACAGGTATCCGAGTTCTTGAGTTCCGAAGTTTTCGGCATCGATTCGGTGTCCCCTGACAGAAACTGGCAGGGATCTAGAAGAAAAAGAAACGCACACCTATTAAGACGAGGTGCGGGCTAGCGGAGTAGAAACTTGAAAATAAAAGAGAGCCTCACACTCTAGGAGCTCAGATGCGAAAATGTAATACCAACGTTTCGACAGCCACGCTGTCTTCATCAGGGTACCTGAAACGCTGTCGAAACGTTGGTATTAAATTTTTGCATCTGAGCTCCTAGAGTGTGCGGCTCTCTTTTATTTTCAAGAAGCTGGCAGGGAAACACAAGAAGAACAATGAGGGGCTACACTGATCACAATTTGGAATTCCATTCCCTCACACACTGGAAATAAGCACTTTCCTTTAGCTCGTGCTATTGTGAGCTTTGAGATGCCTTCTAACCTAAAATAACCCATTCTTTATTCCCTTATGCCCTCACCTAATGTATGCCTATGAGAAGGGATAGTTGAAATTTAATTCTAAATAGGTTCCAAACTTGCAGACCAGATATGTTTCACTGTAGCTACTGAAACAGTTATTCATTAGCATGAATATGGTATGAGTAGAAGTGTATTAGCAGATGTTTTGGTAACGCTGTACGAGCATGGACCCCTACTAACATGATCCACCGTGATAGGTTGGGTTAATGTGACAGGCAGGACCAATGAGAGCATCCTGTCCCTTTGATGCCAGTATCTATTCAAACTACTGTTTTATGTGTGTCTGTCTCCATCAACTCCCAGCTAAATCTCTATCAAAGAGGTGGCTGGAGTGGCAGAGCACAGTAATACACCAGCAGCTCCTGTACCTCTGTCAGCTGTTTCAGGGACAGCTGAATGGGTGAATGATAGATTATTTATATTTACCCAGGGGGAAAAAACCTGAGGGAAATCCAACAAGGAAGTGCCTAAGAAAAACAAATCTCCCTGTTCCATTGCGTGCCTTCCCTCCATTTAAAGGGATATCAATCAGATTCCTTTCCCTATGGCTTCCACATGGTGTGAACAGTCTTTAGACATAGTTTCAGGCTTTTATTCTGAAAAATGAGCGAGAAGGATCACATCGCGTCAGTGGATGGCTGAGTGCCAGCAGAGTTTTGCATGCGCAAAAGCTTGGAGCAGACCATTTCTCTCATTCTCCTATTGAAAAAGCTACGGTCCGGTTGAAATATCGATTATTTATTATAAAAACAACCTGAGGATTGATTATAAAAAACGTTTGACAAGTTTCTACAAACTTTACGGATACGATTTGGAATTTTCGTCTGCCCGTCATGACCTGCACGAGCCTGTGGATTTCTGAACAAAAGGTGCCAGCCAAATGGAGGTTTTTGAATATAAAAATAATCTTTATCAAACAAAAGGAACATTTATTGTGTAACTGGGAGTCTCATGAGTGCAAACATCCGAAGATCATCAAAGATAAGCGATTCATTTTATTGCTTTTCTGACTTTCGTGACCAATCTACTTTGCTGCTAGCTGTTTGTAATATTTTGTCTGCTGAGAGAGAGGTCCTAACATAAACGCTTGGATAGCTTTTGCTGTAAAGTTGTTTTTTTAAAATCTGACACGCCAGATGGATTAACCACAAGCTAAGCTGTGTTTTGCTTTATTGCACTTGTGATTTCATGAAAAGTAAATATTTTTAGTAATTTAATTTGAATTTGGCGCACTGCAATTCAGCAGATGTTGACAAATGATCCTGCTAACTAACGGGATGGGTGCACAAAAGTTAAATAGATTTTTATTTGGATTTCATATCATGAACATACACAAAATAGTCAAAATTGGTGAAGTGAAATGAAAATAATTACTTAATTTAAAAAAAATTGAAAAGTGGCGGGTGCATATGTATTCACCCCCTTTGCTATGAAGCCCCTAAATAAGATCTGGTGCAACCAATTACCTTCAGAAGTGACATAATTAGTTAGATTGCACACAGGTGGACTTTATTTAAGTGTCACATGATCTCAGTGTATATATACACCTGTTCTGAAAGACCCCAGAGTCTGCAACACCACTAAGCAAGGGGCACCACCAAGCAAGCGGCACTATGAAAACCAAGGAGCTCTCCAAACAGGTGAGGGACACAGTTGTGGAGCAGTACAGATCAGGGTTGGGTTATAAAAAAATATCAGAAACTTTGAACATCCCACGGAGCACCATTAAATCCATTATTAAAAAATGGAAAGAATATGGCACAAACCTGCCAAGAGAGGGCCTCCCACCAAAACTCACAGACCAGGCAAGGAGGGCATTAATCAGAGAGAGAACAAAGAGACCAAAGATAACCCTGAAGGAGCTGCAAAGTTCCACAGCGGAGATGGGAGTATCTGTCCATAGGACCTCTTTAAGCCACACACTCCACAGAGCTGGGCTTTACAGAATAGTGGGCAGAAAAAAAGCAATTTCTTAAAGAAAAAAATAAGCAAACATGTTTTGTGTTTGCCAAAAGGCATGTGGGAGACCAAACATATGGAAGAAGGTACTCTGGTCCGATGAGACTAAAATGTAGCTTTTTGGCCATCAAGGAAAACGCGCAAATCTGGCGCAAACCCAAAACCTCTCATCACCCCGAGAACAACATCCCATGGTGGTAGCATCATGCTGTGGGAATGTTTTTCATTGGCAGGGACTGGGAAACTGGTCAGAATTGAAGGAATGATGGATGGCCCTAAATACAGGGAAATTCTTGAGGGAAACCTGTCTTTCAGAGATTTGAGACTGGAACGGAGGTTCACCTTCCAGCAGGACAATGACCCTAAGCAGACTGCTAAAGCAACACTCAAGTGGTTTAAGGGGAAACATTTAAATGTCTTGGAATGGCCTAGCCAAAGCCCAGACATCAATCCAATTGAGAATCTGTGGTATGACTTAAAGATTGCTGTACACCAGCGGAACCCATCCAACGAAGGAGCTGCAGCAGTTTTGCTTTGAACAATAATCCAAGTGGCTAGATGTGCCAAGCTTATAGAGACATACCCCAAGAGACTTGCAGCTGTAATTGCTGCAAAAGGTGGTTCTACAAAGTATTGACTTTGGGGAGGGTGAATAGTTATGCACGCTCAAGTTGTTTTTTTGTCTTGTTTGTTTCACAATAAAACATATTTTGCATCTTCAAAGTGTTAGGCATGTTGTGTAAATCAAATGATACAAACTCCCCAAAAATCCATTTTAATTCCAGGTTGTAAAGGAACAAAATTGGAAAAATGCCAAAATGGGTGAATACTTTCGCAAGCCACTGTACCTGAGAGGGGAATGTGGACAGGACTGAAGTGTGTGTGTGTTTTGTGTTTCTCTTTCACTTTCTATATATATATATGTGTGTGTGTGTGTGTGTGTTTTTCTCTCTCTCTCTCTCTGTTTTTCTGCGTGGATGGCATAGAGGTTTGAAGAAGCAGTAGGTGAACAGTTGGATACAGATTGGGAGCGACCCCCTTCACTTTTATATCTCCATGGCAACAGGAGGCCAAATTCCAGCACGGCAAGTGCAGGAACATTCTTGCTGGCCCAGGGTTATTTTAGGAAGGTCTCTATAAGAGAGGATTATTTTCAGAGACCTCTTTTACTCCATAGAAGATCTGAGATTAAACCTGTGCCTGAGGGTGGATGTCTGTTTGTTCACTTTTAATTAAAATAGGGTTAGTGTCAATATATCAATATTCATTTCCAACGACCAGTGATCATACCTTATGCAGTAAACCTAAACTCGGCTGAGTTTGCTCCATATATTTCTTAATTATCTAGAGGGAAAAAATCCCCTTGACAATTATGTAAGCACAACAGTGGTCACAGCAACTGATTTGTGTCTATGCTCTGCACTTATGGATTTGAAGTGGTGGGAGAAAATCGCTAACTGATTGCTCTAAATTGCTTCTTGCCTGGTCTGTAAATCTCCAGTTGAACTGTGTACACAGCGAAGTCAGTAGGGTTACTGAGCATGTTATCTATTTGTGGATATGGCCTGCCTAGAACAGTACCAATCAATCAGATCCATAGAGCTCACCAGCTTTTAGTCCTAAAAACAGGAAATGAGTTACCTCTGGTTCGTTCAGTCATCCCTAATAGGGTTTTGGCATAAGTGCCGGAATTAAGGTCTGAGGTTAACAGGCTTAGGAGATCTTATGTGTTTTGTTCTATGAGATAATATCAGTCAGTTAATATGACCTTTTATGAATTTGGAGGCCTTTGTGCTATTTTAATTACATAAATGTTTCAAAATTCACAAATAGTGATGTTAGCTGATGAAGATTCTCATAGAATAAAGTGTATAAGATATCCTAAGCCTGTGTTTACAACAGACCTTATTTTCGGTGGTTATCCAAAAACCGTACAAAAACACCATTCATTTTCCCATAGGCTTCTACCAACGAGCCATGGTGGAGTTAGTGCCTACAAAAAGACACCATTACTATTGCTCTCTATACTGCACCTTTCCACTGGGAGACCAGCCTGAGCTAGCCAGTCGCAGGATGATATATAGCATGGTGGTTCTTTCAGGAGCCAATTCGAAAGATGCATGTCCTGATAATTTTGTGCAATAGCCAATCAGTATGGTCTGTTGGTTTTCTACAAGAGCCAACCTGAGGATAATACTGTATATAGTTTGGTTTTCTACATGAGTCAATCAAAGGGAAGATATATAGCATGCTTTTCTACAAGAGCCCTGTGTGTGTATTGATGGAGGAATGCATGACTTTCTTTGCAGCTCCTGAAGGACTTGTTGTACAAGGCAACATCAGAAACATAGTATAACCTCACATTATCCCCTTTGTTGACACCAACTTACCCATGACTAACTAATTTGTACTGGCACCCATTGACTGACAAACTGTGTATCTATGTCCTCAAGGCTACATCATCCGCTACATTAGTCACAGACATGGGTCAAAATGCAGTATCTACATGTATATGGGGCAAAACACAGTATCTACATGTATATGGGGCAAAACACAGTATCTACATGTATATGGGGCAAAACACAGTATCTACATGTATATGGGGCAAAACACAGTATCTACATGTATATGGGTCAACATATACAGCTGCAACAAGATGTTTTCATACTGACAGAATGAGAGCATGGTCCACCAGTTGTCTCATGTTATAATGTCAGAGGATGCGGTCTAGAGCAGGTCATTGACCTCTGCTACTGTGTAGCTGATGACTGTCTCACACACACACACACATCTCTTCCCAGAGAAATAGGACACATTCAGGAGCTGAGAGAAGCAGGCATCAGTTAATAAGATATGTCAGATTACTTGTGAGCAGATGCTGCTTTATTATCAGTTATTAACACTTGCCATTCACATATGTTGAATATGACCGAGTCACCATGGAAACGGTGGGTGAGCAACCAGTTGGATGGGAAATGGAAAAGTAGGTTGTAAGTGTGATTTGTGCTAAATCTGGAGGGCTTTTTATTGTTTTTAGTCAGAAACACAGTTACCAGTATTCAGTTTGTTTCAGATAAAAGCGAGTATGTTATGTAAGCGCATTGTGGTATTGTATAATATTCAACTACAATGTCCGAGAAGAGAAGTAACTCTAGGAGGATATCAGTGTGGGTGTTGGGCTGTAGTAGGTGCATGTACGGCATTACGACTATGTTCCTCCATTCACTTCATCGCTGTATATTTTCTCCGCGCCTGAGTGCCATTTGTGTGTGTGCACGTGCCTGCATGCGCGCGTGTGTGTGTGTCACAGGAGACGGCGAGGAAGGCATTCCTCCGTAATAAGGTTCACTGTCTCGCTCTGCTGAGCTTTGATTGTTGCACTGTTTTGTTCCCGCTCAGGATTTAGATGATGTAATTTGTTGGACTAACACACAGAATGGAAAGTGCCACTGTCAATTGCATTAGCTCCACATTCCTCTCCTGGTTTCTGCCAGTACATAGATGCATTTGAAGCTTTTCTATTAGGCCCATGTCTTGTTGCATAAGTTGAGTGTTTTATGTATCACAACTTTGTTGCCTATCCATAGACAATAGTAATAGTGGTGCAATAACAAACCAAGACAATGCAGATGTCTCTGACACCTTTCGTGGAATTCTCAGTGACACTAGGTAGGACAGTTCCATTATCAGGTCCTGTGATTTCATCTTGTGAGGGACAGTTGCTAAAGCCAGTTCCCCCACTGGCTACTTGTGATCAGTCATCCTGATTGTGATGTGGAAAGACTGCCAATGGCTGGACAGGGCCGACAGCCTATCAACAGGACTCTCAGCACTGGCCAGCCATAGTCACACTTTTTGGAGGGCAGGGGAGAGAGATGTCTCCTGTCTTACATCAGTCTCTTGTCATCCAGTTGAATGGTGCTCCGGCCTCAACTTTTCAGAAGAGACCAGTGGAGGATGAGCTGGGATGCTATGTAGGGATGGGGTGTTTGAAATCATTTCCGTATGTGAATAGTATCATGGATTTTTGTTGGATATCTGGATATTCAAAATACATGTATTTTTATTTATTTTTATGTACGTTTTTAACCTGAGCACTGCTGCGGCGAGGGAGAGAGGCTAGTGCTGTATTGCTGCAGCTGCAGAGGGGGCGGGATGTGTGAGATGGGAGCGAGCAGACGGAGGGAGAGAGAGCGAGACGCCAAGGCAACTCGGCTACAGCCAAGACTAGCTAACTTGTAGCAGCCACAATGTTATCATCCCATATAACAGTACCTGTCTTGACTGGAGTAGCCTAGAGAAGGTAGCTAAGCTAGCTAGTCTTATTGAGGCCACATGCTGCACTGAACTCTCACTCCACTTGCTACACTTTGAGCCTCTTTGCTACTTTGATTGGCCAACATAAAAAGCAAGCTACACACGAAGGCTACCGGTCAACTATTGAAAAGGTTGTTGTTTTATTAAATTAATAATTTGAAATGTCATGGTATATCTTTGTATGTAAAAATGTCATGTTGATATTTTAATTTAACTTAGAATAAGTGGTTTTGCCTCCCGAGTGACGCAGTGGTCTAAGGCAGCGCATTACAATGTTTGTTGTCACTACAGACCCGGGTTCGATCCCAGGCTCTGTCGCAGCTGGCCGTGACTGGGAGACCCATGAGGCGGTGCACAATTGGGCCAGCATCGTCCGGGTTAGGGAGGGTTTGGCCGGCCAGGATGTCCTTGTCCCATCGCGCTCTAGCGACTCCTTATGGTGGGCCGGGCGCTTGCTCGCTGACTTAGGTCGCCAGTTGTACGGTGTTTCCTCCGACACATTGGTATGGCTGGTTTCCGGGTTAAGCGAGTTGTGTCAAGAAGCAGTGCGGCTTGGCAGGGTCGTGTTTCTTAGGACGCATGACTCTTGACCTTCGCCTCTCCCAAGTCCGTACGGGAGTTGCAGTGATGGGACAAGACTGTAACTATCAATTGGATATTGGATACCCTTTTCAGCGTTAAAATAGGCCTATAAAAAATTAATTCTCAACCAAGTATTTGAGTACTAACGTTTGTTTGGATATTGAAATAACCTCACATCCCTAGTGCCATGAGACAGTAAATGAGTATCAACATGACAGTTTGTAGTGTAGCCACTAGCTAAGTCACACTTTTATTAATTGTATTCATTAATTGTATTTAATAATGATCCTCATCTTTCTTGTGCTGACAGCATTGAGCAGGCATGTGCATGATAGAACATCAATGCCAGTTAGAGCCAATTCAGAATTTTATTTGAAGGGAATGACACTTTTCATTCACTGTTGGTTGGTTCTCACATATCATTATATTACTCCAGTCATTCATTTGAAGAATCATCATCTCAGTTTGAGTTGAGAAAGCAATATAAACCATCCTATAGTTTATCACTGTCATTAGCCAGATGATAACACTGAATCCAAAGAGGGACCAGAGAGGGTTGACAGAGATATCATTCCATTGGTAAGAGTACATTTTTCATTCTAGTCAGAAGACTGCTGTCAACACTTGCTTTTAAATACTTAAGCACAACATTTGATGTCCCTGTATTTATGTATGTATGCAGTCTCTCTGGTTAAAAGCATCTGCCTACTGCCTAATTATTAAAATATATTGCATGCCCAACAGAGACTCCACAGTTCTTCTGGCATGGTCTGGATTGATATATAGACTGGACTATGGGCGGAAAGCTAACTATAGACTTATGGCTATACTGTGGCTCAATTGATTAACCATGTCTCTGCTCATCTCTCTGCTCCCAATGGGATGACAGTGGGACCACCAAAGGCTTACAACAGCCCACAGACATCTCTCTCCCTCTTGCTTCACTAGTTAACACAGCCACAAAGTCTTACACCTTGCCTATTTCGATTTTTAAACCTAAACCTGATGTTAACCTGTACCACACTGCTAACAAGACAAATACAAAAACCTTATGACTAACCTTAAATTAAGACCAAAAATGACTTTTTTTGTTTTCAGACTATTTTGACTTTGTGGCTGTGATATCTTGTGGAGACCCTGGCCTCCTCTGTCAATATAAACACACAGGGAGGTTGTTCCCTCCATGTTTGCGACACACTATCAGTAAGGCTGTTGACCGTCGCTCTGCTTAGCAATTTTCTGACGTTTAGTCTCCCGTAACTGGTGACATTTTTTGTGATATCATATCGCTATTTTATTACAATCTGACTGATGCTATTGGCCCTATTTGTGTAATAACATCCCACTTGTGATGAACATGAATTAATATTGTATTGTGCTCTCAATGTCAGGTGTCGGTGGATATTACACTGAGGTTGGTTTGATGAATGGAGCGGTGGGTTAATGGGGCTGGTGAGGTGAAGTGCTTCAGAATCTAAATACATTCTAGCACTCCATTACACTCCCAGAATGTACTGAATGACTAAACCAGTGTTTTGACAAGCAATGCCTTCTTGCAGGGTTGAGAGATGAGAAGTACTGGTGTTAGCTCATGTTCTCTTGGCCTGTTGGTGATTGGGGGTAATGTGAGTTGGAATTCCTCCATTAATGTCCTCAGTCAGAATGATAGTGTACTGTATTGAATGTCCTGTACTCTTGGCTTGGGGCTGCCCTAGCCCCTCTGACTCTATATCAAACCAATGTTTAGTGGTCGCGTACACAGATTTTCAGATGTTATCGCAGGTGCAGCATAATGCTTATATTTCTATCTCCAACAGTGCAGTAATATCTAGTAATACAATAACAATACACACATAATCCAAAAGATAAAAAATATCAGAATGAGCAATGTCAGAATATAAGTATGTCATGACTGTCTTGATCAGGTCAGGTTACAGGAGACCACAACCCTACAGATTATCTCTCAACCCCAACAGAGGAGGAGAGATCTAGGGGTCTGAAGACGTGGGGGTTTTATGGCCCCCAGTCCCCTGGTAAATCTCAGGCCACAGACAAATTCCTTTGTCCTGTCACTATGGAGAACCAGCCTCAGAACATTAAACATGAACTAAAGGGACTTTGGAACAATGGTTTTCGTCAGCCACAATGGTGGTCATGACGATAGATGGAATATGAAAATGTATGTCATTTTTGTACTGTTATTAAAGGTTAATAGATTACGTTATTACGAAAACATTGTAATGTGAAGGGTTTTCCTAGTATATGTTTGATGTTTATACATTGTACGTTATGGAAAATATCCAAATCAAAAATAATGTTTTGGGGAAGATGAAATGTTAAGTTAGTTGTCTAAAATGGGATTTGAGAAAAATCTAGCCTTGCCTCATTAACTTGGTATGCCCAGAGAATTGCCCTAAAGGCAGGCTACGCCCACTTCTGACCCAAGGGTATAAAACCTGTGAGTATAGAATTTCCAACAGGACTACGTGACCCCAGCTGCAGTGAGGTCTAAAGTCAACGAACCCAGAACGCAACGCAAGTTCGAGGACAAAGAAATCCTTTTCTACCCAAACTACGGATGAGTAGCTATGTCTAAGCGGGTGAATTCAAGTCGAACCACCTAGCCTCCATCTCCCATCGAATCTTGGTATCTAAAGGGTTTCATTCCTATGCTGTGAGCTCAAAGCTACAGAGCTGTCTGGCCTCAGAAGACCCCTTCCAGAGAAAGGGGTGAGGGCCCAGACTCCTAAGCCAAAAAGGACACTGACACCGGGAGGATGAGCAGGGAGGTGTTCAGGAGAAGTGCGTCATCGAACAGCGGAACAGTCCACGCAGAGAATCCCCGGAGATCACCCCCCACGTAATTACATCATTATATTCTGACCCATAAGAGCAGCAGTTTGGGGCAAGGCTAGGGTTAGAATAGCATAGCTGACAAATTCACCCAAATGTATGTTACTCTTGTGTACTTCTTTTTTCTCTTTTGAAATTCCCATTGTGGGTAACACGCGCCATAGTGTGTTGGCCCGTTATAAGTTCTAATCAATAGCCTATAATGTGTTTTGTCTATTTTCATTTATCATCATTTTAGCTTTTTAGTAAATACATATTCAACTAAGATTGGTGTGGTACGAATTCTTAAATGAGACCCGGGTCCGTACTGATTCACGGGCTATACGACATTCAGAACAAGAACACACCTTCCGGCGCTGACAGAGATGGCTGCCTCGCTTCGCGTTTCTAGGAAACTATGCATTTTTTTACGTGTTATTTCTTACATTAGTATCCCAGGTCATCTTAGGTTTCATTACATATAGTCGAGAAGAACTACTGAATATAAGAGCAGAGTCAACTCACAATCAGTATGACCAAGAATATGACTTTCGCAAAGCGGATCCTGTGTTCTGCCTTTCACCCAGGACAACGGAATGGATCCCAGCCGGCGCCCCAAAAAAACAACTTCGTAAAAGAGGGAAACGAAGCGGTCTTCTGGTCAGACTCCGGAGACGGGCACATCGTGCACCACTCCCTAGTATACTTCTCGCCAATGTCCAGTCTCTTGACAACAAGGTTGATGAAATCCGAGCAAGGGTCGCATTCCAGAGGGACATCAAAAACTGTAACGTTCTTTGCTTCACAGAAACATGGCTCACTGGAGAGACTCTATCGGAGTCGGTGCAGCCAGCTGGTTTCTCCACGCATCGCGCCGACAGAAACAAACATCTTTCTGGTAAGAAGAGGGGCGGGGGCGTATGCCTTATGGCTAACGAGACGTGGTGTTGTCACAAAAACATACAGGAACTCAAGTCCTTCTGTTCACCTGATTTAGAATTCCTCACAATCAAATGTCGACCGCATTATCTACCAAGGGAATTCTCTTCGATTATAATCACAGCCGTATATATTCCCACCAAAGCAGACACATCGATGGCTCTGAACTAACTTTATTTGACTCTTTGCAAACTGGAATCCATACATCCTGAGGCTGCATTCATTGTAGCTGGGGATTTTAACAAGGCTAATCTGAAAACAAGACTCCCTACATTGTATCAGCATATCGATTGCGCAACCAGGGCTGGCAAAACCTTGGATCATTGCTATTCTAACTTCCGCAACGCATATAAGGCCCTGCCACGCCCTCCTTTCGGAAAAGCTGACCACGACTCCATTTTGTTGATCCCTGTCTACAGACAGAAACTAAAACAAGAAGCTCCCACGCTGAGGTCTGTCCAACGCTGGTCCGACCAATCTGATTCCACACTCCCAAGACTGCTTCCATCACGTGGATTGGGATATGTTTCGTATTGCGTCAGACAACAACATTGACGAATACGCTGATTCGGTGTGCGAGTTCATTAGAACATGCGTTGAAGATGTCGTTCCCATAGCAACAATTAAAACATTCCCAAACCAGAAACCGTGGATTGATGGCAGCATTCGCGTGAAACTGAAAGCGTGAACCACTGCTTTTAATCAGGGCAAGGTGACCGGAAACATGACCGAATACAAACAGTGTAGCTATTCCCTCCGCAAGGCAATCAAACAAGCTAAGCGTCAGTATAGAGACAAAGTAGAATCTCAATTCAACGGCTCAGACACGAGGTATGTGGCAGGGTCTACAGTGAATCACGGATTACAAAAAGAAAACCAGCCCCGTCACGGACCAGGATGTCTTGCTCCCAGGTAGACTAAATAACTTTTTTGCCCGCTTTGAGGACAATACAGTGCCACTGACACGGCCTGCAACCAAAACATGCGGCCTCTCCTTCACTGCAGCCGAGGTATCCCAAGCCGCGCCCTCAGAGCATGTGCAGACCAGCTGGCTGGTGTGTTTACGGACATATTCAATCAATCCCTATCCCAGTCTGCTGTTCCCACATGCTTCAAGAGGGCCACCATTGTTCCTGTTCCCAAGAAAGCTAAGGTAACTGAGCTAAACGACTACCGCCCCGTAGCACTCACTTCTGTCATCATGAAGTGCTTTGAGAGACAAGTCAAGGACCATATCACCTCCACCCTACCTGACACCCTAGACCCACTCCAATTTGCTTACCACCCAAATAGGTCCACAGACGATGCAATCTCAACCACACTGCACACTGCCCTAACCCATCTGGACAAGAGGAATACCTTTGATAATTCTGTTCATCGACTACCGCTCGGCATTTAACACCATAGTACCCTCCAAGCTCGTCATCAAGCTCGAGACCCTGGGTCTCGACCTCGCCCTGTGCAACTGGGTACTGGACTTCCTGACGGGCCACCCCCAGGTGGTGAGGGTAGGCAACAACATCTCCACCCCGCTGATCCTCAACATTGGGGCCCCACAAGTGTGCATTCTGAGCCCTCTCCTGTACTCCCTGTTCACCCACGACTGCGTGGCCACGCACGCCTCCAACTCAATCATCAAGTTTGCGGACGACACAACAGTGGTAGGCTTGATTACCAACAACGACGAGACGGCCTACAGGGAGGAGGTGAGGGCCCTCGGAGTGTGGTGTCAGGAAAATAACCTCACACTCAACGTCAACAAAACTAAGGAGATGATTGTGGACTTCAGGAAACAGCAGAGGGAACACCCCCCTATCCACATCGATGGAACAGTAGTGGAGAGGGTAGTAAGTTTTAAGTTCCTCGGCATACACATCACAGACAAACTGAATTGGTCCACCCACACAGACAGCATCGTGAAGAAGGCGCAGCAGCGCCTCTTCAACATCAGGAGGCTGAAGAAATTTGGCTTGTCACCAAAAGCACTCACAAACTTCTACAGATGCACAATCGAGAGCATCCTGGCGGGCTGTATCACCGCCTGGTACGGCAACTGCTCCGCCCACAACCGTACGGCTCTCCAGAGGGTAGTGAGGTCTACACAACGCATCACCGGGGGCAAACTACCTGCCCACCAGGACACCTACAACACCCGATGTTACAGGAAGGCCATAAAGATCATCAAGGACAACAACCACCCAAGCCACTGCCTGTTCACCCCGCTATCATCCAGAAGGCGAGGTCAGTACAGGTGATCAAAGCTGGGACCGAGAGACTGAAAAACAGTTTCTATTTCAAGGCCATCAGGCTGTTAAACAGCCACCACTAACATTGAGTGGCTGCTGCCAACACACTGACTCAACTCCAGCCACTTTAATAATGGGAATTGATGGGAAATTATGTAAAATATATCACTAGCCACTTTAAACAATGCTACCTAATATGTTTACATACCCTACATTATTCATCTCATATGTATACGTATATACTGTACTCTATATCATCTACTGCATCTTTATGTAATACATGTATCACTAGCCACTTTAACTATGCCACTTTGTTTACATACTCATCTCATATGTATATACTGTACTCGATACCATCTACTGTATCTTGCCTATGCTGCTCTGTACTCTGTACTGCTCTGTACTCATTCATATATCTTTATGTACATATTCTTTATCCCCTTACACTTGTGTTTATAAGACAGTAGTTTTGGAATTGTTGTTAGATTACTTGTTGTTAGATTCCTTGTTGGTTATTACTGCATTGTCGGAACTAAAAGCACAAGCATTTCGCTACACTCGCATTAACATCTGCTAACCATGTGTATGTGACAAATAAAATTTGATTTGATTTGTACTGTCTCCGTCTGGTACATGGTAACAGGGTGAACAGGCCGTGGCTCAGGTGGCTGAAGTCCTTGATGATTTTCTTTGACACCGGGTGCTGTACTGTAGATGTCCAGGCAGTGTGCTCCAGGTGATGCATTTGGCTGACCGCAACCACACTCTGGAGAGCCATGCGGTTGCGGGCGGTGCAGTTGCCGTACCAGGCGGGGATGCAGCCCGACAATGCTCTCTATGGTGCATCTGTAGATGTTTGTGAGGGTCTTAGGGGCCATGCCTAATAAAACAGCAGGCTCCAGCCATATCAGATCTTAGGGCCTTGGGCCTGCTCTATGTATCCTCCACATCACTGACCCTTAGAGCCTCTCTCTCCGTACAGTCCTCCCGGCCTGAGTGAGGGCCAGTGGAGCTGGGCCAGAGAGGATGTGATGGTGGCATTGTGGTGATTTTGTTGGATGGGAGCAGATGTTACTCTCTGGGACTCTGATGATAGATCAGGTCATGTAAGGAAATGGTTCCAGCCCCCAGGATGATTATGACGCCCCCCTCCCCCCCTCTCCCGATGGATACACATTCTTGTACCGCCTGTCCTTCCCTGCTGCTCCCTCCCTTAATCATCAGAGGAGTGCCAACAGTGGTAGACCCCCCCCCTCTCACTCCCCCTCTCACTCCCCCTCTACCACCCCTTCAGGCTCCCCAAGAACCCCTGCTGGTGACATTCTGTGTATAATGTATCCAAATGGCAAGTGTGCATACATTATAAGCGAGGACCACAGGTTGAGTAGAAACTTTAGTATGTTAGGAGACTCACACTTTGTAAAGATCAGCGGTTCCCTGAGGTTAAGGTTCGCCGTACAAACAAGCGCTCAGCATTCTCTCTTGCCCGCCATCTTATAAACATTGAAGGGAACAGAGGAAGCTTTAACAAGGTCCGTAATTGATCTTTAACAGGCCTTTTAACTGGGCTGTTTTTGAAGCATAATTCGATTATTTCAAGGTTATCTGCCTGGAAGTTAATTGTAATTAGCTCGTTGTTGCCAAGTATCGACTTTATTGGCTGTTGTGTGGGCAGTGGGCTGGCAGGTTGCTTGCCCTGCTGTCACACCCACCATCACTACCACATCTCTCCCTATTATCAATGTAACGTGCAGTGAAGATCTATGGTCCTCTTCCCATTGCTCATTGGAGACCGCTCAGATACAAGGCATCTTTGGGGCAGTATACTGTAGTTTTCCTCCCCACAAGCCTTGTTCTCTCTGTGGCTTGACTGGCTTCCCACCACCTACATCCACATGCCACATGCTAGCACACTGTAAATCCCAATGTTCTGTCATTACTCAACTTTTGTGGAAATCCATTGAACAACCATATCAGAGTAGTTACTTGAAGTGATTGTACACCCCGAGGAAGTCAAGAAAGGTTTGAAGTACATTGAACTTTAAGATCATTGTTAAATGCTAAACTTAGTAGTGGCTTAAACACTAACAGATATATTAAGAAACTGTTAATGTTAGGTTGATTGGACTACTTACAATTTGTAACTCTATTTTTTTGTTACATATACATATCATAATATTTTCAAGCAGTTGCTACTTAAAAAAAGTGTTTTTTATCCAAACTACAAAGAAAGTACAACTTCAGTTCCAATGAAAATATCATAACAGGGAATTCAGTAGAGACCATTGCTGCTCCCGTCTGTGTCTTGTACTTCTGTAAGACGTTTTAGTCGCTTCATAACTTGCAGCACTCATCTAGAATGTTGCCCAACCAACAGACCACTTTACCTACAACAGCATTCTCAATAATGGCTACAGAAATGTTTGACTTTTTACACGTGATTGTTTATCTACCTTAGTTGAATGCACTGACTGAAGTTACTCTGGATGAAAATGGAAATGTAAAAATTAACAAACTTAAAGCATGCTTGGTATTATAATGAGCTCCCTAACACGACAAACTCTTTAACCAAACAAAATAAACTAGTCAATTTCATATGAATGGAACTTAAAAATGTCTTGTTCACATCACTTAAGTAAAAAACATATGTTTGATAATAAATAAAAAAATGTACTTATTAAATTAATGTCAACAATTACTTAAATTATTATTTGTTTAATAAGCAGAGGTTAGTTATGTTATATTACCTACAAAAAAATGTTTCTTGAACTCAAAACCAATCAAATGTTGTGAAAACTTAAAAATATTAGTATCTAATTGTCCTGACTGCTTTTGAGTTAGAACTACTTATAAAGTTAATGCTGAATAAACAATACATGTTTTAGTTATATCAACAGTTTATAATCAAGTTGTTTAAATTTGCAGTGATAAAGTTGTGCTTACTTAAACATGTATAATTCATCATAACTTAATAGTTGATTTGACTTCTCATTTAGTTTTGAGGCTGTAGCACATAAACATTTTAAGTAATAAAGACTTTTCATTGACTTTGAGTTCAACTTACTAGAAGTATTTGAGGTAAAAAAAAAATGCCTTAGGGCTTACAATGCAGCTGTCAAAGGTTGTGGCGCCTTGCCAGGATAGACACTTGGGTCCATGCCCTCTGTCATGACCCCCCTCCCACCCAGTGCTCCACTCATTAATTATAGACAGGCCAGGCAGAGGTTGAGGCAGCCCTGCACCTGGTGTGTGTGTGTGTGTGTGTGTTAGGAAGGAAGAGTGTGGCAGGTGTTTGTGTCAGGATTGTGGATGTTTGTGTATGTATCTGTGCAAGCATAGTCCCATCCATCTCCTTTGGTGGAGCATGCCTCCAGGATGCCCCAACCAAGGCAAAGTGAACCTCATGAAATATGAGGTAAATTGGATGATCCCAAAGTGATCAGTTGTTTGTTTACGGGTTTTCTGTCCGCTGCCCAAGACATTCTTCAGCAGCACTGTGTCCCATCTACTCTCCTGGACCAAACCCAGGAATTTCTCATGTGGCCCTTTATGTGTGATTGGACTGCAGAACAGAGCCATAAAAAGGCCATTTCATACAGAGGAAGCAGCTCTCCAATTAGCCTCTCTGTTCTCCCACAGGCCCATAGATATTGTTCTGCAGAGAGGTGATTTGAAGTTGCTGAAATAATCAAAATGCAGACATTTACCCTCAGATTTTCTGAACCTTCTTTTGAATCTGGGAGTTTCTTGATGAAGAATAAGCAATTTGGACCAAGTAGACGTCTCACCTCTCAACACCTTTCTCTTTGTTGTCGTTCTGCTGGTGGATTTTGAAGTGTCTTGAAGAAACGAATGCTCTGTGTGAATGACGTTGTCATAAAGTCTTTGATACTATTGGCTTTGTTGCATTGAAATTGCCTTTCATGTTATGATTGCATTTGAAATGAGATTATGTGACAGTGCTTTCTGTGAGAATGACACCTTTAGCTGTCCGATGCAGACAGTTTTTCTCTCGATATCAAATCATTTCTGGGTAACAATCAAGTACCTTACTGTGATGGCTTTAAATTAAAATGGTAAGAAAATATATATTCTTAGCAAAGAGCAATTTCTTAAGCAAGAATTTTGCTAGGACTGTCTGGGGGTGGTCTGAGTGGGGAGGGGAATCCGATACTGTCTTTCTTATTGGTCTATTAACTATATCATTTACCAGGCAGGCCAAAACTCCATCCCACCAAAACAGACTGACATTTCAGGAGGTATTTTCGAACAGCTCTTGCACTAAACGGGCATTATCATAATCATAATAATCATAATCATAATTTTCACAATTACACAGTATTATTCTGACCTCGTTGTGTGGAAATATTTATAAAACAAAAGGAAATCACATTTGACTGCAATGGAACTTAAACTTTGTGATTTGAAAAAGTGTTTCGATTCTCACACATTCACACAAAACCAGTCACATGATGTTTAAAATAAACAACCAACCCAAAAGATTTGTTTGAATGGAATACATGGGCAAGCATGAGCCAACATTGACAGACAGTTTTGTTTTGAAAAAATGAGTCAATATGTCGTCACTCACGGACCTACTGGAGAGAGACACTGTAGGACTCCCAATGAGCACATTAACCTGCTTCTCTAGAACAAACTGGCAGGGGACATGAGAATGTCACAGTAGAGTGAGAGAGACAGAGGGAGGGAGGGAGATATTGAAAAAATGATGCACCTCCATGATATAAAATAAATAAATCCAAGTAGACCAAAACAATTCAGGTACTGTATGTCCCTAGCACAATGGCAGTTTCTATTACCCCATTCAACAAACCCACTGATAAATATGCTTGAATGAATAACCATCTACCAAGGGGAGTATTCAACATGATTCATTCCACTTCACTTCTAGTAATCTTGGTGTTCAAGAACCACCTTAAAACAAAAAATACACAATTTAGTTCTAAACAAACCAACCAGGAGGTATAATAAATCCAGGCAGGTCACCTGTGATACAAGTCCGTATCTGACGTCCATCCATGTCTGAGGATGTCGGGAGATGACGTGGAACCGGCCACTAGGGGCAACAGTGAGCGCTGTTAGCTTCAAGTAGGTTTTGATTTTGCTGGGCAGTGTGGACATGATGGTGGAAGGGTGGAAGCATCTGCCTGTGATTCCAAAGGTTGCATGTTAGAATCCAGTGATAAGTTGTTTTTGATATTTTTGTTTTAAGTCAATCACAAACCTTAACCCTGACCTAAAACATAGAGATAAAATTAATCCCTTACCTTTGATTATCTTCTTTGATGATCTTCATATTGTGGCAATCAGAAGACATTCATTTACTCAATAAATGTTCCTTTTGTTCGATGAAGTCTCTTTATATCCAAAAACCTCCGTTTTTGTTAGTACGTTTTCTTCAGTAATCCACAGGCTCAAACTCAGTCAAAACAATCAAACAAAAAAATCCAAATTGTATCCATAAAGTTCATAGAAACATGTCAAACGATGTTTATATTCAATCCTCAGGTTGTTTTTTAGCCTAAATGATCTATAATATTTCAACCAGACAATAACGTCGTCAATATAAAAGATAATCAAGAAATGCACATGTGCCTGAAAAAGCTCTTCGACACGTTAGGGTCCACTCGTTCAGACTGGTCTTACTCCCTCATTTATAAGAATACAAGCCTGAAATGATTTCTAAGACTGTTGACATCTAGTGGAAGGCATAGGAACTGCAAATGGAGTCCTACGTCAATAGATACTATAATGGCATTGAATAGGAAACTACAGAAACAAAACTACTTCCTGAATGGATTTTTCTCAGATTTTTGCCTGCTAAATCAGTTCTGTTATACTCAGACACTATTTTAACCGTTTTGGAAACTTTAGAGTATTCTCTATCCAAATCTACCAGTTATATGCATATCATATCTTCTGGGCCCGAGTAGCACGCCGTGTCATTTGGGCATGCTTTTCATCCAAAATTCCGAATGCTGCCCCCTACCCTAGAGGTTAATGATACCTTATCTAGTTCATAGACAACTAACTGGTATGCCAATAAACACATTTTGTGTTTGCAAATACCTTGAATATTCTTAACAAAAATGCAAATGCAGTCAACTTTCACACTCGTTGTGTGACTGTATATTTTAAACATTCGTTTCTGTAGTATCCTTAAAGGCTTCTTAGAGTTATGACTCATGAGACTTAAGTACGGTTTAGTATTGAATTGTAACTTATAATTACATTCTCCAATGCACCTGGCTTAAGCACCTGAAGCTTTCTTAATCATAGTTATATAGGCAGACATAGGAAATAGCTACGGATAGCGGGAAGCAAACCCCCGCATTCACTCAATACTGCCATCTATTGGTAACCATAAATATACCAGGTCACTACATTTTCAAATTACTATTTTTATTTAACCTTTAATTAACCAGCTATGCTAGTTGAGAACAAGTTGTTATTTACAATTGCGACCCGGCCAAAATAAAGCAAAGCAGTTCGACACATACAACAACACAGGGTTACACATGGAATAAACAAACATACAGTTAATAATACAGTAGAACAAGTCTATATACAGTGTGTGCAAATGAGGTAAGATAAGGTAGGTAAGGCAATAAATAGGCCATGGTGGTGAAGTAATTACAATATAGCAATTAAACACTGCAAGATAAATAAATACAGTATGGGGATGAGGTAGTTGGATGGGCTATTTACAGATGTGCTATGTACAGGTGCAGTGATCTGTGAGCTGCTCTGACAGCTGGTGCTTAAAGCTAGTGAGGGAGATATGTGTCTCCAGCTTCAGTGATTTTTGCAGTTTGTTCCAGTCATTGGCAGCAGAGAACTGGAAGGAAAGGCAGCCAAAGGAGGAATTGGCTTTGGGGGTGACCAGTGAGATAAACCTGCTGGAATGCATGTTACGGGCTGCTGCTATGGTGACCAGTGAGCTGAGATAAGGTCGGGGATTTACCTAGCAGGCGGGGATTTACCTCAGACTTGTAGATGACCTGGAGCCAGTGGGTTTGGCGACGAGTATGAAGCGAGGGCCAGCCAATGAGAGCATACAGGTCGCAGTGGTGGATTGTATATGGGGCTTTGGTGAAAAAATGGATGGTGATAGACTGCATCCAATTTGTTGAGTAGAGTGTTGGAGGCTATTTTGTAAATTACATAGCCGAAGTCGAGGATCGGTAGGATGGTCAGTTTTACACGGGTATGTTTTGGCAGCATGAGTGAAGGATGCTTTGTTGCGAAATAGGATGCCATTCTAGCCGATTTAATTTTGGAAGGAGAGTTCAGTCTAACCAGAGTTCAGTCTAACCAGACACCTAGATATTTGTTGTTGTCCACACATAAGTCAGAACCGTCCAGAGTAGTGATGCTGGATGGGCGGGCAGGTGCGGGTAGCGATCAGTTGAAGAGTATGCATTTAGTTTTACTTGCATTTAAGAGCAGTTGGAGGCCATGGAAGGAGAGTTGTATGGCATTGAAGCTCGTCTGGAGGTTCGTTAACAGTGTCCAAAGAAGGGCCAGAAGTATACAAAATGGTATCGTCTGCGATGAGGTGGATCAGAGAATCACCAGCAGCAAGAGCGACATCATTGATGTAATAATGTACTACGGAATACATTATTAAAACCATTGATTAGTACAACACAATCATAGAGTCGAAAGCTCTATGTATTTAAATGACTTTACAAGCCTTGGCTTGGCTCCAGAATTGTTTACCTTCTAACATCAGTATTCCAACATTTCACAAAAGTATACTGACAAAACTAATTTTCTTTGGTAAGTCCTTCCAAAACATTTAGTGAACTGTTTCCTTGTGTAAGTTATTTACCAAATATATACAGTTGAAGTCGGAAGTTTACATACGATCTTTGTGCAGTTGCAAACTGTAGTCTGGCTTTTTTATGGCGGTTTTGGAGCAGTGGCGTCTTACATTTACATTTAAGTCATTTAGCAGACGCTCTTATCCAGAGCGACTTACAAATTGGTGAATTCACCTTCTGACATCCAGTGGGACAGCCACTTTACAATAGTGCATCTAAATCATTAAGGGGGGTGGTGAGAAGGATTACTTATCCTATCCTAGGTATTCCTTGAAGAGGTGGGGTTTCAGGTGTCTCCGGAAGGTGGTGATTGACTCCGCTGTCCTGGCGTCGTGAGGGAGTTTGTTCCACCATTGGGGGGCCAGAGCAGCGAACAGTTTTGACTGGGCTGAGCGGGAACTGTACTTCCTCAATGGTAGGGAGGCGAGCAGGCCAGAGGTGGATGAACGCAGTGCCCTTGCTTGGGTGTAGGGCCTGATCAGAGCCTGGAGGTACTGCGGTGCCGTTCCCCTCACAGCTCCGTAGGCAAGCACCATGGTCTTGTAGCGGATGCGAGCTTCAACTGGAAGCCAGTGGAGAGAGCGGAGGAGCGGGGTGACGTGAGAGAACTTGGGAAGGTTGAACACCAGACTGGCTGCGGCGTTCTGGATGAGTTGTAGGGGTTTAAGGCAGGGAGCCCAGCCAACAGCGAGTTGCAGTAATCCAGACGGGAGATGACAAGTGCCTGGATTAGGACCTGCGCCGCTTCCTGTGTGAGGCAGGGTCGTACTCTGCGGATGTTGTAGAGCATGAACCTACAGGAACGGGCCACCGCCATGATGTTGGTTGAGAACGACAGGGTGTTGTCCAGGATCACGCCAAGGTTCTTAGCGCTCTGGGAGGAGGACACAATGGAGTTGTCAACCGTGATGGCGAGATCATGGAACGGGCAGTCCTTCCCCGGGAGGAAGAGCAGCTCCGTCTTGCCGAGGTTCAGCTTGAGGTGGTGATCCGTCATCCACACTGATATGTCTGCCAGACATGCAGAGATGCGATTCGCCACCTGGTCATCAGAAGGGGGAAAGGAGAAGATTAATTGTGTGTCGTCTGCATAGCAATGATAGGAGAGACCATGTGAGGTTATGACAGAGCCAAGTGACTTGGTGTATAGCGAGAATAGGAGAGGGCCTAGAACAGAGCCCTGGGGGACACCAGTGGTGAGAGCGCGTGGCGAGGAGACAGATTCTCGCCACGCCACCTGGTAGGAGCGACCTGTCAGGTAGGACGCAATCCAAGCGTGGGCCGCGCCGGAGATGCCCAACTCGGAGAGGGTGGAGAGGAGGATCTGATGGTTCACAGTATCGAAGGCAGCCGATAGGTCTAGAAGGATGAGAGCAGAGGAGAGAGAGTTAGCTTTAGCAGTGCGGAGCGCCTCCGTGATGCAGAGAAGAGCAGTCTCAGTTGAATGACTAGTCTTGAAACCTGACTGATTTGGATCAAGAAGGTCATTCTGAGAGAGATAGCGGGAGAGCTGGCCAAGGACGGCACGTTCAAGAGTTTTGGAGAGAAAAGAAAGAAGGGATACTGGTCTGTAGTTGTTGACATCGGAGGGATCGAGTGTAGGTTTTTTCAGAAGGGGTGCAACTCTCGCTCTCTTGAAGACGGAAGGGACGTAGCCAGCGGTCAGGGATGAGTTGATGAGCGAGGTGAGGTAAGGGAGAAGGTCCCCGGAAATGGTCTGGAGAAGAGAGGAGGGGATAGGGTCGAGCGGGCAGGTTGTTGGGCGGCCGGCCGTCACAAGAAGCGAGATTTCATCTGGAGAGAGAGGGGAGAAAGAGGTCAGAGCACAAGCGGCCTTTCAGGTTATGTCGATATAGGACTCATTTTACTGTGGATATAGATACTTTTGTACCTGTTTCCTCCAGCATCTTCACAAGGTCCTTTGCTGATGTTCTGGGATTGATTTGCACTTTTCACTAAAGTACGTTCATCTCTAGGAGACAGAAGATCTTCTGACCCACTGGAATTGTGATACAGTGAATTATAAGTGAAATAATGTGTCTGTAAACAATTGGTAAAAAATTACTTGTGTCATGCACAAAGTAGATGTCCTAACTTGCCAAAACTATTGTTTGTTAACAAGAAATTCGTGGAGTGATTGAAAAATGGGTTTTAATGACTCAAACCTAAGTGTATGTAATCTTCCGACTTCAACTGTATATGTGTATTATGAACCATACCATCAACACTCCGGGCCAAAAGTTCTGAGGTTAGTAATTACTAACTCAACTCCCAAAGTTTATTTCCAAAACGGTATCTGATAGACAAAGATTCTTTAAGTTATTAGTTTTTTTAATAAACAGTGTGGCTCCCAACAAGTGTGTGGCTCCTTGGGAGCCCAAGTGTGGCTCCCAACAAAAAGGTTTTAACAATAATATAACAAACAACTTTTGTTCACATGGATGCCACAACTCCCTTTTACTTTCTCCTTATCGGAAGGCATATAAGGTCCTCTCCAAATACACCATCGAGAGCGTCCTGACCAGTTGCAATCACGGCATGGTACGGAAATTGATCCGTCCACGACCTCAAGGTCTTCTAGCGGGTGCTGAAGACAGTTCAGTACATCACTGAGGCCATGTTCCCACCGATCAAGGACATCTACTTGAAACGGTGACAGAGGAAGGCCTGCAGCATCATCAAGGACCCCACTCACCCCAGCCACAAGCTGTACACTCCCTTACCATCGGGCATACGGTTTTGGAGCATGAAGTCTGATACCAACAGGCCCAGAGACCGTTTCTATCTACAAGCCATCAGACGGACTGACCACCTGCATTGACTCTCCGCACCTTAACACACATGCACTGTCACACTCTCTCTCACACACACACACACACACACACACACACACACACACACACACACACACACACACACACACACACACACACACACACACACACAGTATTTTACAACTAACCTTATTGGGACACACAATTCAGTCCCATTCAAAATCCTATTTACCCGTACCCTTACCATAACCCTAGCCCTAACCCCAACCCTAAAACTAACCCTAGCTCCTAACCCCAACCCTAAAACTAACCCTAGCTCCTAACCTTAACACAAATTCTAACCTTATGTCACGTTCTGACCTTTATTTCCTTTGTTTTGTCATTATTTAGTATGGTCAGGGCGTGAGTTGGTGTGGGCAGTCTATGTTTGTTTTTCTATGATTTGGGTATTTCTATGTTTCGGCCTAGTATGGTTCTTAATCAGAGGCAGGTGTCATTAGTTGTCTCTGATTGAGAATCATACTTTGGTAGCCTGGGTTTCACTGTGTGTTTGTGGGTGATTGTTCCTGTCTCTGTGTTTGCACCAGATAGGGCTGTTTTGAGTTTTCACGTTTCTTGTTTTGTTAGTTTATTCATGTATAGTGTCTTTATATATTAAACATGAATAACCACCACGCTGCGTTTTGGTCCGCCTCTCCTTCACCTCAAGAAAACCGTTACAGAATCACCCACCACAACAGGACCAAGCGGCGTGGTGACAGGCAGCGGCAGCAGGAGCAGCGAAAAGAGGAATGGACATGGGAGGACGTTTTGGACGGCAAGAGTATGGACTATACTACCTGGGAGGAAATAGACAGGTGGGCGGTCGACCCAGGAAGAGTGCCGGCGCCCGCCTGGGATTCGCTGGAGCAGTGCGAAGAGGGATATAGGAGAATGGAGTTGGAGAAACAAGCACAGCGGCGCGGTAGGAAGCCCGAGAGTCAGCCCCTAAAATTTCTTGGGGGGGCACACAGGAAGTGTGGCGAAGCCAGGTAGGAGACCTGCGCCAACTTCCTGTGCTTACTGGGGGGCGAGAGAGACCGGGCAGGTGTCCCCAGTGCGGGAGCATAGCCCGGTGCGGTACATACCGGCTCCGCGTATCGGCCGGGCTAGAGTGAGCATCGAGCCAAGTGCCATGAAGCCGGCTCTACGCATCTGGTCCCCAGTGCGTCTCCTTGGACCGGCTTACATGGCATCAGCCTTGCGCACGGTGTCCCCGGTTCGCCTGCATAGCCGTGCGTGCTATTCCACCTCGCCGCACTGGCAGGAAGACCGGGAGCATTCAACCGGGTAAGGTTGGGCAGGCTCGGTGCTCAAGAGCTCCAGTGCGCCTGCACGGTCCGGACTATCCGGTACCACTTCCACGCACCAGCCCTCCGGTGGCAGCCCCCTGCACCAGGCTGTCTCTCCGTCTCATCCCTACAGGTGCTCCCTCCTGTCCAGCGCTGCCGGAGCCTTCCTCCTCTCCAGCGCTGCCGGAGTCTTCCGCCTGTCCGGCGCTGCCGGAGTCTTCCGCCTGTCCGGCGCTGCCGGAGTCTTCCGCCTGTCCGGCGCTGCCGGAGTCTTCCGCCTGTCCGGCGCTGCCGGAGTCTTCCGCCTGCCCGGCGCTGCCGGAGTCTTCCGCCTGTCCGGCGCTGCCGGAGTCTTCCGCCTGTCCGGCGCTGCCGGAGTCTTCCGCCTGTCCGGCGCTGCCAGAGCTCCCACCCCTCAGTCCAGAGGCGCTAGAGCCCCTCATTCCAGAGGTGCCAGAGCTACTCAGTCCAGCACTGCCAGAGCCTTCCTCTCCAGCGTTGCCGGAGCTTCCCGTCTGCCCAGCGCCATCAGAGCCGCCCGTCTGCCCAGCGCCGCCTGAGCCGCCCGTCTGCCCAGCGCCGCCTGAGCCGCCCGTCTGCCCAGCGCCGCCTGAGCCGCCCGTCTGCCCAGCGCCGCCTGAGCCGCCCGTCTGCCCAGCGCCGTTTTGGTCCGCCTCTCCTTCACCTCAAGAAAACCGTTACACCTTAACCCTAAACTCCCAAAAAATAGCATTTGACCTTCTCGGGACCAACAAAATGTCCCCAGTTGGTCAAATGTTTTTGTTAACTATTCTTGTGCGGACCTCTGGTCACCACAAATATAGGTACACACATCACAACTGCTGTACCATTTAAGGTACTATTGCTGCACAATTTAAACACTTGTCCCCAAATCCCTCCTTCCCTGATACATGTGTAAATATTGGACTATAAATTGAGCATTCCTGTGTTATATTTAGGCTATATTTATTCTATTCTACTGAGCCATATGCTTAATGTTCGGATTCTTATATTTTATTATTTCTAATTGTTGAATTGTGGAGAAGGAACCTGCAAGTAAGCATTTTGCTGGACGTTGTATACCATCTGTTTCCTGTACATATGACTAATAAAACTTAAAACAGTTTATGTATTTTAGTCTTACTCTAGTTTTGCTCTATAAAATCTGTCAATGTGCCCTGAAGCAATTTGCTCCAAGTACGCTTTACTACTATGGCTGACCCTGTAAAATAACACATTTCACTGCACCTATCTGGTGTATGTGGTTATAAAACATTTGTTTATTGTCAATCTCTCCCTTCTTTATTTAATTATATTTTTTTTATAGACACTACTTTTCAAAAGTTTGGGGTCACTTCGAAATGTCCTTGTTTTTGAAAGAAAAGCACACACACAGGCCAGCATCCCGGAGTTGCTTCTTTACTGTTGACTTTGAGACTGGTGCTTTGCGGGTACTATTTAATGAAGTTGCTAGTTGAGGACTTGTGAGGTGTCTGTTTTCAAACTAGATACTCTAATGTACTTGCCCTCTTGCTCTGTTGTGCACCGGGGCCTCCCACTCCTTTTTCTATTCTGGTTAGAGCCAGTTTGCTCTGTTCTGTGAAGGGAGTAGTACACAGCGTTGTACGAGATGGAATAGCATGGAATAGCCTTCATTTCTCAGAACAAGAATAGACTGACGAGTTTCAGAAGAAAGTTATTTGTTTCTGGCCATTTTGAGCCTGTAATTGAACCCACAAATGCTGATACTCCAGATACTCAACTAGTCTAAAGAAGGACAGTTTTATTGCTTCTTTAATCAGGACAACAGTTATCAGCTGTGGTAACATAATTGAATAAAGGGTTTTCTAATGAACAAATAAGCCATTTAAAATGATACACTTGGATTAGCTAACACAACGTGCCATTGAAACACAGGAGTGATGGTTGCTGATAATGGGCCTTTGTACGCCTATGTAGATATTTCATTAAAAAATCTGCCGCTTCCAGCTACAATAGTCATTTACAACATTAACAATGTCTACACTGTATTTCTGATCAATTTGATGTTATTTTAATGGACAAAATGTTTTGCTTTTCTTTCAAAAACAAGTGACCACAAACTTTTGAACGGAAGTGTGTGTAATGGACCCAAATGATCAAATAGATCAGCCATACATCAATGTTCACATAATTTGAACTACTCCTTACAGCTTTTGACAACTGGAGCATGCTTTCACAACCACAACCGCCTCCGCCCGCTAGCCTAAAGCAAGCGATCACTTAAGAATGGTCTGATGATACTCATACAATTTGTCAGACAACTCGAGCTACACGTTAAAACAAAAAAGAGTTGCGATATGTCAGAGAATCTGACATAGAAATATGCATAGTACAGTAAAGTACAGACTTAAGTACTTTAAAATAGTTTTACTTAAGTTCTTTACACCACTGTTCTTAGCCTTTCTTATTTTAGCTTTGTTCTACCATGCCAAAAGATCCATCTAATAGGAGAGAGTGAGAGACAGTTCACCAATATAGAACTGTAGTTACAGACTAACCAAACGTGACACAGGGCACAAATGGGACAAGATGAACCAACGAACACACAACACAGGCTTTACCCACCAGAGGTTATTCCTGACTTTATTTATTTCACCCTGCAACACACAAAACACTGTATATTTTGCTATAGCAGTATCGAAAGGAGACCTGGGGTTGCTAATCGCTGGTCCCGGGGGGCTCTCACAATTGTGTGGTCAGTAAAACCGATTGGTTATGTTTTCACAAGGCCATCACCGCAGAGGCGGATGCCACTCGAGTTTGCAAGATGTAGTTTTGCTCCTCCAATGTACAAACTAAACACACAGCAGACTTGCCTTTCACTTGAGGAACACGTTTTCCCACTCTGTTGACCCCGTACCTACTAACCACGCTACGAAAATGCCAGTGGTGTCAGTATCACCTTTAACCAAGTAGTTGACTACAACAAAATCAAGATCATCTATTGACAGTACAACAAGGCTCCCACTGGGGAAAACTGGTTGAAACAACATTGTTTCCACGTCATTTCGACCTCCAAAATCTATGTGATGACGCTCACTCAATGTGGAAAAATAATTGGATTTACAAAAAGTCATCAACTTAATTGAATTTTGTATTTTTTTCACCCAACTTTTAACCTAAATCCAATGACTTGGTGATTTTGTTGTTGTTGATTTCATGATAAATGAATGTATGTGACAACTCAACCAAACATACATCAAAACTAGACGTTGAACTGCAACATGTGCCCAGTGGGCTCATTCACCAAATTCCAGTGGTTTGTTTTAATACCAAGGAAACAAACCTGAAACAAGGCTTAAACCTTGAGTATTCCATCCTCAGAGCCATCTGTAACAGTCATTTTCAGTGGTTTGTTTTAATACCAAGGAAACAAACCTGAAACAAGGCTTAAACCTTGAGTATTCCATCCTCAGAGCCATCTGTAACAGTCATTTTCAGTGGTTTGTTTTAATACCAAGGAAACAAACCTGAAACAAGGCTTAAACCTTGAGTATTCCATCCTCAGAGCCATCTGTAACAGTCATTTTCAGTGGTTTGTTTTAATACCAAGGAAACAAACCTGAAACAAGGCTTAAACCTTGAGTATTCCATCCTCATAGCCATCTGTAACAGTCATTTTCAGTGGTTTGTTTTAATACCAAGGAAACAAACCTGAAACAAGGCTTAAACCTTGAGTATTCCATCCTCAGAGCCATCTGTAACAGTCATTTTCAGTGGTTTGTTTTAATACCAAGGAAACAAACCTGAAACAAGGCTTAAACCTTGAGTATTCCATCCTCAGAGCCATCTGTAACAGTCATTTTCAGTGGTTTGTTTTAATACCAAGGAAACAAACCTGAAACAAGGCTTAAACCTTGAGTATTCCATCCTCAGAGCCATCTGTAACAGTCATTTTCAGTGGTTTGTTTTAATACCAAGGAAACAAACCTGAAACAAGGCTGAAACCTTGAGTATTCCATCCTCAGAGCCATCTGTAACAGTCATTTTCAGTGGTTTGTTTTAATACCAAGGAAACAAACCTGAAACAAGGCTTAAACTTTGAGTATTCCATCCTCAGAGCCATCTGTAACAGTCATTTTCAGTGGTTTGTTTTAATACCAAGGAAACAAACCTGAAACAAGGCTGAAACCTTGAGTATTCCATCCTCATAGCCATCTGTAACAGTCATTTTCAGTGGTTTGTTTTAATACCAAGGAAACAAACCTGAAACAAGGCTGAAACCTTGAGTATTCCATCCTCATAGCCATCTGTAACAGTCATTTTCAGTGGTTTGTTTTAATACCAAGGAAACAAACCTGAAACAAGGCTTAAACCTTGAGTATTCCATCCTCATAGCCATCTGTAACAGTCATTTTCAGTGGTTTGTTTTAATACCAAGGAAACAAACCTGAAACAAGGCTTAAACCTTGAGTATTCCATCCTCATAGCCATCTGTAACAGTCATTTTCAGTGGTTTGTTTTAATACCAAGGAAACAAACCTGAAACAAGGCTTAAACCTTGAGTATTCCATCCTCATAGCCATCTGTAACAGTCATTTTCAGTGGTTTGTTTTAATACCAAGGAAACAAACCTGAAACAAGGCTTAAACCTTGAGTATTCCATCCTCAGAGCCATCTGTAACAGTCATTTTCGGTGGTTTGTTTTAATACCAAGGAAACAAACCTGAAACAAGGCTTAAACCTTGAGTATTCCATCCTCAGAGCCATCTGTAACAGTCATTTTCAGTGGTTTGTTTTAATACCAAGGAAACAAACCTGAAACAAGGCTTAAACCTTGAGTATTCCATCCTCATAGCCATCTGTAACAGTCATTTTCAGTGGTTTGTTTTAATACCAAGGAAACAAACCTGAAACAAGGCTTAAACCTTGAGTATTCCATCCTCATAGCCATCTGTAACAGTCATTTTCAGTGGTTTGTTTTAATACCAAGGAAACAAACCTGAAACAAGGCTTAAACCTTGAGTATTCCATCCTCAGAGCCATCTGTAACAGTCATTTTCAGTGGTTTGTTTTAATACCAAGGAAACAAACCTGAAACAAGGCTGAAACCTTGAGTATTCCATCCTCAGAGCCATCTGTAACAGTCATTTTCAGTGGTTTGTTTTAATACCAAGGAAACAAACCTGAAACAAGGCTTAAACCTTGAGTATTCCATCCTCAGAGCCATCTGTAACAGTCATTTTCAGTGGTTTGTTTTAATACCAAGGAAACAAACCTGAAACAAGGCTGAAACCTTGAGTATTCCATCCTCATAGCCATCTGTAACAGTCATTTTCAGTGGTTTGTTTTAATACCAAGGAAACAAACCTGAAACAAGGCTGAAACCTTGAGTATTCCATCCTCATAGCCATCTGTAACAGTCATTTTCAGTGGTTTGTTTTAATACCAAGGAAACAAACCTGAAACAAGGCTGAAACCTTGAGTATTCCATCCTCAGAGCCATCTGTAACAGTCATTTTCAGTGGTTTGTTTTAATACCAAGGAAACAAACCTGAAACAAGGCTGAAACCTTGAGTATTCCATCCTCAGAGCCATCTGTAACAGTCATTTTCAGTGGTTTGTTTTAATACCAAGGGAACAAACCTGAAACAAGGCTGAAACCTTGAGTATTCCATCCTCATAGCCATCTGTAACAGTCATTTTCAGTGGTTTGTTTTAATACCAAGGAAACAAACCTGAAACAAGGCTGAAACCTTGAGTATTCCATCCTCAGAGCCATCTGTAACAGTCATTTTCAGTGGTTTGTTTTAATACCAAGGAAACAAACCTGAAACAAGGCTTAAACCTTGAGTATTCCATCCTCATAGCCATCTGTAACAGTCATTTTCAGTGGTTTGTTTTAATACCAAGGAAACAAACCTGAAACAAGGCTGAAACCTTGAGTATTCCATCCTCATAGCCATCTGTAACAGTCATTTTCAGTGGTTTGTTTTAATACCAAGGAAACAAACCTGAAACAAGGCTGAAACCTTGAGTATTCCATCCTCATAGCCATCTGTAACAGTCATTTTCAGTGGTTTGTTTTAATACCAAGGAAACAAACCTGAAACAAGGCTGAAACCTTGAGTATTCCATCCTCAGAGCCATCTGTAACAGTCATTTTCAGGTGAACAAACAGGAGAGTAGTTGTTGATATCAATCAAAATAATGTTGCTTTAATTACAAGTTGGGCTTTCTCTGAGAAGGACCTTTTTATATTAATCACACTGCACCAAATGTTCTGTAAACACCAGCCCGAGAGGCTTGTAGGAAGTCACAACATCAGCAGCTACAGAATCACAGTGTCACAGATACATTATCAGTGTGTCCTTGCCCCAGTCTGGTGTAAAACTTTAAACATCACATTCAACACTGGCAGACATTTGATAGTGGCAGTTAAAAAGGTCAAAGGTAGAAACATCAGTACTTAGTTACAACAGATAATTACAGACTAACAAGTGACATGGTTAACTGGAGAGAGAGAGAGAGGAGAGAAATGGAGAAAAAGAGAGCGTGATAAATGGAGAAAGGGAGAGAAAATGCAGTGAAGGATAAAGGGAGAGGGGGAGAAAGAGAGAGCTAGGGAGAGAGGGAGCTAGGGAGAGAGGAAGCTAGGGAGAGAGGGAGCTAGGGAGAGTGGAAGCTAGGGAGCGAGGGAGAGAGAGGGAGCTAGGGAGAGAGGGAGCTAGGGAGAGAGGGAGAGAGAGGGAGCTAGGGAGAAAGAGAGAGCTAGGGAGAGAGGGAGCTAGGGAAAAAGAGAGAGCTAGGGAGAGAGGGAGAGGGATGGATAAAGAGATCGCTCTATGCCTTATGGCATCACAACAAACCAAGCCTTCAGGCTTACAGACTCAGAACAACACACGCCTAATTTTCTCCATTGCCAAGATAATCCATCCACCTGACAGGTTTGGCATATCAAGAAGCTGATTAAACAACATGATCATTACACAGCTGCATGTTCTGCTGGGGACAATAAAGGGACAATCTAAAATATGCATTTTTGTCACACAACACAATGTCACAGATGCCTCAAGTTCTGAGGGCCATGCAATTGGAATGTTGACTGCTGGAATGTACACCAGGGCTGTTGCCAGACAATTAAATATTCTGAAACAAAGCTGAAAATGTCCCAGTTCTTCCTGGCCTTCATACTCACCAGACATGTCACCCATTGAGCATGTTTGGGAAGCTCTGGATCGACGTGTACGACAGCATGTTCCAGTTTCTGCCAATATCCAGCAACTTCGCACAGCCATTGAAAAGGAGTGGGACAACATTCCAGGGGCCACAATCAACAACCTGATCAACTCTATGCGAAGGAGATGTCGCAGTGCATGAGGCAAATCGTGGTCCCACCAGATACTAACTGGGTTTTTGATCCACACCCCTACTTTTTTCCCCCAGATGCTTATCTGTATTCCCAGTGATGTGAAATCCATAGATTAGTGCCAAATGAATTTACTTCAATTGACTGATTTCCTTGAACTTTATTTAACTCTTAAACTCTTAAACTTAAACTTAACTATTTGGAATTGTTGCATGTTGCGTTTTAGATTTTTGTTCAGTATCTACATAAACACATTCAAATAAAATACAAAAACTGCGTTTCCCAATCATAATTGAATTCACCCAGGATAAAAAACTTCTGATTTAGTAAAAGAAGACAACAAACTAAACTCAAAAGAAACGTCCCTTTTTCAGGACACTGTGTTTCAAAGATAATTTGTAAAAATCCAAATAAGTTCACAGATCTTCATTGTAAAGGGTTTAAACACGGTTTCCCATGCTTGTTCAATGAACCATAAACAATTAATGAACATGCACATGTGGAACGGTCGTTAAGACACTAATG
Organism: Oncorhynchus masou masou; assembly: GCF_036934945.1. Lineage (NCBI taxonomy): Eukaryota > Metazoa > Chordata > Actinopteri > Salmoniformes > Salmonidae > Oncorhynchus > Oncorhynchus masou. The sequence goes on along the minus strand of NC_088242.1, from coordinate 81,812,891 downwards.
GCTTACAGATAGTAGGAAATTAAGGTCACAGTCATGAAAACGTAGGACACCAAAGAGGCCTTTCTACTGACTCTGAAAAACACCAAAAGAAAGATGCCCAGGGTCCCTGCTCATCTGCGTGAACATGTCTTAGGCATGCTGCAAGGAGGCATGAGGATTGGAGGTGGAGGGTCCGTCATGGTCTGGGGCGTTGTGTCACAGCATCAACGGATTGAGCTTGTTGTCATTGCAGGCAATCTCAACGCTGTGCGTTACAGGGAAGACATCCTCCTCCCTCATGTGGTACCCTTCCTTCAGGCTCATCCTGACATGACCCTCCAGCATGACAATTCCACCAGCCATACTGCTTGTTCTGTGCGTGATTTCCTGCAAGACAGGAACATCAGTGTTCTGCCATGGCCAGCGAAGAGCCCGGATCTCAATCCATTGAACACATCTGGGACCTGTTGGATTAGAGGGTGCGGGCTAGGGCCTTTCCCCCCGGAAATGTCCGGGAAATTGGAGGTGTCTTGGTGGAAGTGTGGGGTAACATCTCACAGCAAGAACTGGCAAAGTCCATGAGGAGGAGATGCACTGCAGTACTTAATGCAGCTGGTGGCCACACCAGATACTGACTGTTACTTTTGATTTTGACCTCCCCTTTGTTCTGGGACACATTATTCCATTTCTGTTAGTCACATGTCTGTGGAACTTGTTCAGTTTATGTCTCAGTTGTTGAATCTTGTTATGTTCATACAAATATTTACACATGTTAAGTTTGCTGAAAATATACGCAGTTGACAGTGAGAGGACGTTTCTTTTTTTGCTGAGTTTAGTTAACTCCTATGGGGTATTCAAGTTTATGGAATTCCCATTTGAACTAAAAGCACTGGGTGAGCAGACCACATTGGGGTCCTCTTTTGATCTAACAATAGCAGATCTAAGAGTGGAGTTCAAACGAATGGGTACAAGATTACAACTGACAACACCCCTGGTAGTATAGACAACAGTACGACGACAACGGTTTGAGAGGATGGGATGTAATTACTTGAACAGGGCTGAGTCAATATCTTAATGCAGCCTTGAAATATGAATAGTGGGTCCAGGCTCCTAGATGGCTTGGGTGGAGTCCATCATCTCTGTAGATCATTTTTTGTTTCCAAAAGGTGTCAGTTGTCAAAAGTTATGCCAACGGAGTGGCAGTAGTCTTTAAACCAGATATGACGTGCTAAGATTCTGCTGAACCTTTCACAGCCGCGACCCAGCGACTTCACAGGACCAGAGATAATTGGATGCTTTTCAGAGATTTTTAGGGTGTTGATCAGCTCAGTAAAATCCTGATTCATTATCTCTGTTTTATTAGTTCAGACCCCCTAAGCTGGACCATCAGGAAACAGGATAAAGGATGAAGGAGCAGGAATCTCTGGAAGCAGGTGGGCGAAACGGTTGCTCAGCAGGATGGGATGCAGGATTGATAACCGTAGCATCTGCTAGCTCCTTATCAAGCATCCTTGCTCCTTTATCCTCCAAGGGGGGTGGGGTGGGGGGGCTGAGATGGGTGGCTGGGAGGAACAGAAAGTGAGAAACTCACACAGGCATGTAACCAGACCCAGAATGTATTTTCATGAAAACAGGACAGTTGATGCATTGTTGTTATATTTCAGGTTGGGCAATCGGGTAGAGGTGAGAATGGCCCTCAGTCTGGGCTGTATTCAGGCCAATAGCATTCTAAATTGAGTTAGTGATCCTTTCACTGGTATCTGCAGCATGTTTTAAGGTCACTGAAACCCAATGGGATGTGACAGAACTGGGTCTTTAATGTATCTTTTTATTCCCAGTGCACAGTGGCTGACGAGTGGTCTTACTGCTGATTCGTATAGGATTTTGTAATGGTAGCCAGAAGTTAGCGCTAGCAGCACCCGCTAAAATGATTACTCCCTGCCGTCCAGGACCTCTATAAAGACTAAAGCCAGCCAAGCCATAGACTGTTCTCTCTGCTACCGCATGTAAAGCAGTGCTAGTGCACCAAGTCTGGAGCCAACAAGACTGAACAGCTCATACCCCTAGGCCATAAGACTGGTAAACAAGGCTGCTAAATAGCTAATCAAATGGCTGCCCGGGCTACCTGCATTGACTCTTTTTTGCACTAACTCTATGCACCACACACTGGACCTACACACTCACACTGACATCCCTACACACACACACACACACACACACACACACACACACACACACACACACACACACACACACACACACACACACACACACACACACACACACACACACACACACACACACAATAAACACACATACATACATTGTCCATACCATAAATACATTGTCCATACCATAAATATATTGTCCATACCTTACATACATTGTCCATAAATGTCCATACAATACGTCCATCCATCCCCAGGATTCATTATAGCCCTGAAATGAATTGAATGACTGACCTTTGTGAGTGGCACTGTGACTATAGTTTCACCACTCTGATACCCCAGTGCACTGTTCATGGGTGATATGTGTGACGAATCATTTCTAACATTAGAATCAACAGGAGGAGATGGAAGGCATAACATAGGCAGGATCTGACCATAATGTGACCAGGCTGAGGCAAGGTAAGCCCAGTCTTCTCTGTGCCAGCTGAGGGTGTGGATGAGGCTATGGGTGAGGCTGTGGCTATGGTTGAGGTTGAGCCACGAGTCCCCAAGGCTGTTCCTGCAACTTCTCCAGCTTTACTGATGGCCAACAGGCAAATGCGCCGCAGATCTCATCTCCTTTGGCCCATTAGATATACACAAACGCATGCATAAACACGCACACGCAAATACATGCTCACACACACTCACACTTACTCTATCACTCTCTTTCTCTATATATATTTTTCCTTGCTTTTAGTCCTCGCACCACTAAATCACAATGTTCCCCTCAGGCTGAGGCCCGACTGAGACAGTGATGGATGATTTTACTAATCTCTGTTCTCTCTCTCTCTGCTCTGCTCTCTGCTATTGTTAGCCAGGCCTGGCCTCTTTTTCCTCTCTCTTCCTGTCCTCTCAGATGGGAGGCTTCCTGTAACTACACTTGTCTTGAGTGATGAGCAGAATGTACTTCAGTACTTTGTGTTTTTTGTGTGTCCTTAGGTGATCTTTCGTCTTTGTGCCCACACACATACGCACCTGTGCACACACACGCGCGCGCACACGCACACGCACACACACGCACGTGTGAAAACACACACACACCTGTGCACACTGCGGGATGAACAGTCGAACATCAGATGATCTGAAGTAGTGGCAGCAGGAAGAGACTGAAGCATGCATTAGCAATGATTTGTAAGCCAGGAATTTATTGAGTGCTCAGCAGGGAAACATCTCCACAGCTCTTTTCCTCAAAGTCTCTATGTGCTGTTTCCCTGGCCACCATGACCCAACTTATGACCAAACCGTTTTTGCTCTAGCACCACTTAAGCTCACAATGACATTAAATGTGATTATGTTAATGCTAATGTAAATAAAGGGGAAGATTTTTCACTCTTTACTTTCATAATGAGATGCATTACCTTGGTTAGGTTTCTCAGGCCTTTGCTGAATGTATTCAGTGGCTCCACAACCACTGTGTTAGAAATATAACACTGGAGACAGGAATGAGCTGGTTTCAATTAGTCATCTCCCGCATGCTCCTCTCTCTCATATACTTATATGCAGTATACATGCAGTGCATTTGGAAAGTATTCAGACCCCTTGACTTTTTCAAAATGTTGTTACATTACAGCCTTATTGTAAAATCGATTAAATTATTTATTTTTCATCAACAATCTATACGGAATATCCCATAATGACAAAGCAAAAACAGGTTTATTAAAAATAAAAATGGAAATATCACATTTACATAAGTATACAGACCCTTTACTCAGCACTTTGTTGAAGCACCTTCAGCAGCGATAACAGCCTGGAGTCGTCTTGGGTATGACATGTCGTGGAATATTCTAATCAAGTGAGAGACTTTTGTCATTTCTTCAAACAATCATCTTTATTCAATATCGATTAATTATTGCAATAATGAAACTGTCGACCCCACCCTCTTGAGTGTGTTGCAGAGAGCTGAACTGATAATGGAAAAAAACAGATCTTATATAAGAAACCTTATGCTGATCGGGGGGCATCATAAGCCACCTTGGGTTCATCTCCTGGTTATCTGCACAGGATGTTGTTTTACCCCCAACCTGGCATAGTTTCCCAAATGCCAGGATGAAGATGAGACAATGAGGGATTGTTCTAACTTTTCCAGGCTATCTCTATCTCGGGTCACACACACCACATCTTGTCTATGGAAGGTTTTTATCACCAAGTCATTGTCAATTGTCAGCTCAAGCTCCAGAGGCCCAACTCAGTCCCATAGATACAGATGAGAGAGTACTCATCAAAGCAATTTGTTGCATAAACAGTATTATAACATGATTTTGTAATTTTTCTCTCATAGACGCTACAAGCTTGGCACACCTGTATTTGGGGAGTTTCTCACATTCTTCTCGGCAGATCCTCAAGCTCTTTCAGGTTGGATTAGGAGCGTCACTGCACAACTATTTTCAGGTCTCTCCAGAGATGTTTGATCGGATTCAAGTCCGGGCTCTGGCTGGGCCACACAAGGACATTAAGAGACTTGTCCCGAATCCACACCTGTGTTGTCTTGGCCATGTGCTTAGGGTCGTTGTCCTGTTGGAAGGGGAACCTTCGCCCCAGTCAGAGGTCCTGAGCGCTCTGTAGCAAGTTTTCACCAATGATCTCTCTGTACTTTGCTCCGTTCATCTTTGCCTCGATCCTGACTAGTCTCCCAGTCCCTGCCGCTGAAAAACATCCCATAGGGATGGTGCCACCACCATGCTTCACTATAGGGATGGTTCCACATTTCCTCCAGATGTGATGCATGGCATTCAGGCCAAAGTGTTCCATCTTCATTTCATCAGACCAGAGAATCTTGTTTCTAATGGTCTGAGTCCTTTAGGGCTGACATGATGTCTTAAAGTAATGGACTGTCGTTTATCTTTGGTTATTTGAGTTGTTCTTACCATAATATGGACTTGGTCTTTACCAAATAGGGCTATCTTCTGTATACCACCCCTACCTTGTCACAACACAACTGATTGGCTCAAATGCATTGAGGAAAGAAATTCCACAAATTAACAAGACACCTGTAAATTCAAATACATTCAAGTTGACTACCTCATGAAGCTGTTTGAGAAAATTCCAAGAGTGCAAAGCTGTCATCAAGGCAAAGGTTGGCTACTTTGAAGCATCTCAAATATGATTTGATTTGTGTAACACTTTTTTGGTTCCTACATGATTCCATATGTAGTATTTCATTGTTTTGATGTCTTCACTATTATTCTACAATGTAGAAAATAGTAAACATAAAGAAAAACCCTTGAATGAGTAGGTGTGTCTAAACTTTTGACTGGTACTGTAGATACAGTGGGCTCTAAAATTACTGGCACCCCTGACTGGCAATTCACAAACAATACTTAAAAAATATAAACAATATATTTATGGAGATAATCTCAAAATACCAACATGTGAGAAATACTGTACTTTATTAATGTTTCAATGGAACACACCAAAATCATACAATTATTTAATACAAAATACATTTCAACAAAATCAAGGTTTCATAATTATTGGCACTCCTCATTTAGTACTTAGTGCCACCACCTCTGGCAAGGATAACAGCATGGAGTCTTTTCCTGTAATGTTTGACAAGGTTAGGGAACACATTTGGAGGGATTTTGGACCATTCCTCTATGCAGAACCTTTCAAGATCCTTCACATTCTTGGGTTTGCGCTTATCAACTGCCCTCTTCCACTCAGCCCACAGGTTTTGGATTGGATTGAGGTCTGGCGACTGAGATGGCCATGGCAGAACACTGATTTTGTTGTCACAGAACCATTTCTGTGTGGATCTTGAGGTATGTTTTGGGTCATTTTCTACGGCCAAGTCCCAGCCCTCTGGCAGAGGCAACCAGATTGTCAGCCAAAATTGCCTGATCCTTAGTGGAATTCATTATGCCATCTGGACCTCTGCAAATTAAAACAGCCCAAAACATCACAGACCCACCACCATATTTGACTGTGAGTATAAGGTGCCTCTCCTGGTATGCATCTCTGTTTCGCCACCAAACATGCCGATGCTGTATCTGACCAAAACGTTAAATTTTGGTCTCATCTGACCAGAGCACCTTCTTCCAGTCATAATTTAAATGACATTTGCAAACTCAATGTGTTTGCGTCTGTGTCTTGGGGTCAGAAAGGACTTTCTTCTGGCAGCCCTTCCAAAGAGCCTGTGGTTGTGGAGGTGGCATCTGATGGTGCTTTCTTCTGGCAGCCCTTCCAAAGAGCCTGTGGTTGTGGAGGTGGCATCTGATGGTGCTTTCTTCTGGCAGCCCTTCCAAAGAGCCTGTGGTTGTGGAGGTGGCGTCTGATGGTGCTTTCTTCTGGCAGCCCTTCCAAAGAGCCTGTGGTTGTGGAGGTGGCGTCTGATGGTGCTTTCTTCTGGCAGCCCTTCCAAAGAGCCTGTGGTTGTGGAGGTGGCGTCTGATGGTGCTTTCTTCTGGCAGCCCTTCCAAAGAGCCTGTGGTTGTGGAGGTGGCGTCTGATGGTGCTTTCTTCTGGCAGCCCTTCCAAAGAGCCTGTGGTTGTGGAGGTGGCGTCTCGTGTTGCTTTTTGAAACCTGGTGACCCCAAGACGCCACCAAGCCCTGCAATTATTTCACAGTGATTCTTGGGGATTTTGTTGCTTCTCTCACCATCCTCCTCCCTATCCTGGGGGGCAAAATGCATTTGCATCCTCTACCTGTGAGGTTTTTGACTGTTCCATATCTTTTACATTTTTTAATAATTGCCCTGACAGTGCTCAATGGTATATTCAATCGTTTGTGGATCTTCTTGTAGCCATTACCAGATTTATAAAGGTCTACTACCATTTGTCCCTTTTCAAACTACCAGTTATTTTCTTTTCTTCATGGTGTTGGATGACAAAGGGATATTGCATGTGTGTTACCTCTTTTTTATACCCCAGTGAAAAAGGAAGTGATGTAATGGCTCAATATAGTTCCTTAACACTTAGATCAACTTAAATAAGTGGAATTTAATTCCTTGTTTCATTTTGGTAGATGTTATTTACAATAACATTTAAGGGTGCCAATAATTGTGAAACCTTGATTTGGAGGACATTGATTTTTATTTAAATTAATAAATGATTTTGGTGGGTTACATTGAAACATTAATAAAGTACAGTAGTTTTCACATGTTGATATTTTGAGTTTGTCGCTCTAATGATATTGTTTATGTTTTTTAAGTATTGTTTGTGCATTGCCAGTCAGTGGTGCCAGTAATTTTGGATCCCACTGTATCTATATGAATCTATTTCTCTCCATCTGGGTCTTTCTTTCTGCTCTTGTCAGGCCCTCTTTTTTGTTATTTTGCATCAGGGAGACTGGCTGGGACTTCATCATAGCAGAAGAGAGAGTGAGATAGGAACAGAGAGAGAAGGTGTGTGAGAGGGAGAAAGAAAATAGAGATAGAACAGAGGGAGGGGTTACCGGAAAAAGACACATACTGTGTCCACCACAAACTCTTCCATTTTAACTTGTTTCTCTTTTACCTCATGTGATGTGGCGGCTCTTCTGTGTTGTGTTTGGTCAGATCAAAACAGAAAGGAAGGCAGAGGAGGAACAGAGAGGAGGACAGAAAGGAAGAACAGAGAGAACAGAAATATTGAACAGAGAGGAGAACAGAAAGAAAGAAGGACAGAAACGAGGACAGAAAAAGGACAGAGGAGGACAGAGAGGAAGACAGAGGAGGACAGAAAGAAGAACCGACAGGAGGACAGAGAGGAGGACAGAAAGAAGCAGAGACGAGAACAGAGACGAGGACATACAGGAGGGACACCCAGTCTATAAGACAGTTATTTAAGCATCAGCAGAGAGGAGCCTGGGTAATTACTGTGAAGTGAGTGAAAAGACAAAGTTACCAGATTATTTTAGGAGCTGTTTAGTTAATGTAGATCCTGGATGGGAGAAGGACAGGAGTTCATTGGAGAGGAGGAGAGGAGGGCATAGGAGAGGAAGGCATGCGAGAGGAGGGCATGGGAGAGGAGTAGAGGAAGAGGAGGAGAGGAGGGCATGCAAGAGGAGGAGAGGAGGGCATGTGACAGGAGGGCATGGGAGAGGAGGAGAGGTGGGCATGCGAGAGGAGGGCATGGGAGAGGAGGAGAGGAGTAGAGCATGCGAGAGGAGGGCATGGGAGAGGAGTAGAGGAAGAGGATTAGAGGAGGGGAGGAGGGCATGCAAGAGGAGGACAGGACGGGCATGGGAGAGGAGGAGAGGAGGGCATGGGAGAGGAGGGGAGGAGGGCATGCAAGAGAAGAAGAGGAGGGCATGGGAGAGGAGGAGAGAAGGGCATGGGAGAGGAGGAGAGGAGGGCATGCAAGAGAAGAAGAGGAGGGCATGGGAGAGGAGGGGAGGAGGGCATGGGAGAGGAGGGGAGGAGGGCATGGGAGAGGAGTAGAGGAAGAGGAGTAGAGGAGGGGAGGAGGGCATGCAAGAGGAGGAGAGGAGGGTATGCAAGAGGAGAAGAGGAGGGCATGCGAGAGGAGGAGAGGAGGGCATGCAAGAGGAGGAGAGGAGGGCAAGAGAGAAGAAGAGAAGGGCATGCGAGAGGAGGGGAGGAGGGCATGGGAGAGGAGTAGAGGAAGAGGAGTAGAGGAGGGGAGGGCATGCAAGAGGAGGAGAGGAGGGCATGGAAGAGGAGGAGAGGAGAGCATGGGAGAGGAGGGGAGGAGGGCATGGGAGAGGAGGGGAGGAGGGCATGGGAGAGGAGGAGAGGAAGAGGAGTAGAGGAGGGGAGGAGGGCATGCAAGAGGAGGAGAGGAGGGCATGCAAGAGGAGAAGAGGAGGGCATGCGAGAGGAGGAGAGGAGGGCATGCAAGAGGAGGAGAGGAGGGCATGCAAGAGGAGGAGAGGAGTGCATGGGAGAGGAGGAGAGGAGGGCATGGAGAGGAGGGGGGGAGGGCATGGGAGAGGAGGAGAGGAGGGCATGGGGGAGGAGGAGAGGAGGGCATGGGAGAGGAGGAGAGGATAGCCTGCAAGAGGAGGAGAGGAGGGCATGGGAGAGGAGTCGAGGAGGGCATGCAAGAGGAGGAGAGGAGGGCATGCGAGAGGAGGAGAGCATGGGAGAGGAGGAGAGGAGGGCATGGGAGAGGAGGGCATGCAAGAGGAGGAGAGGAGGGCATGGGAGAGGCAGAGAGGAGGGCATGGGAGAGGAGGAGAGGGCATGGGAGAGGAGGAGAGGAGGGCATGGGAGAGGAGGCGAGGAGGGCATGCGAGAGAAGGAGAGGAGGGCATGGGAGAGGAGGAGAGGAGGGCATGGGAGAGGAGGAGAGGAGGGCATGGGGGAGGAGGAGAGGAGGGCATGGAAGAGGAGGAGAGGAGGGCATGGGGGAGGAGGAGAGGAGGGCATGGAAGAGGAGGAGAGGAGGGCATGGAGGAGGAGGAGAGGAGGGCATGGGAGAGGAGGAGAGGAGGGCATGGGAGAGGAGGAGAGGAGGGCATGGAAGAGGAGGAGAGGAGGGCATGGGAGAGGAGGAGAGGAGGGCATGGGAGAGGAGGAGGGGAGGGCATGGGAGAGGAGGAGACGATGGCATGCGAGAGGAGGAGAGGAGGGCATGGGAGAGGAGGGGAGGAACAGCCTTAATACTCAGTTATTTTGTCATTAAAAAAGTGTAAGCTTTCTGCTCCTGCACACATTTCACACTAACTTTGTCTTAATGAACAGATCCAGATAAATGAAGATGGATTGACACTCCATGCAATTAACAGGCTGCAATTTATATTAATCACTTCATCATCCCAGACCTAATCAGTCTCCTGAGAGTGTACTGTTAGTACAGCGTTAGTACAGCGTTACTGCAGGCACTCTGTGTTTTTCATTAGTTTTGTCAGACAGCTCTGTTGACTCTCTCCCATAAACATGAGCTCATTAGACATTGGAAAGTGTTGTGATGTTGAGTCATGTGGTCGCCACAGCCTTCGTCGTGAATGTTTTTTGTGTAGGCCCTACTGTATATTTTGGTGTGACGTGGTGGAGAGGTGTTTTGTGAGCAGCCATCTGCTCATGCGAGTAAGTGTGTGTTTGAAAAGGTATGTGCATGTATCCCCCTCTGTTTGTGTGTGTGTCTGCTACCCTTCAGGGACAACTAGGCTGTGGAGGTAAACAGGCTCATTAACAGGCATGTGATCACAGCTGAGCACCCTGGGCCACAGCCTGAGTGGTGAGGAGCAATGACACACCATAGGGATGCCGTGGCCGCCACACACATGGAGATTAATGGAGACTCCAGGGGAGGGAGGGGTGCAACACTGGGTCTCTCCAGCTTGTTACTGTCTCTGCTGCTGCTGTTCCAGCCACTCAAGCGTATGTGCAACACCGCCACCCCTCCCCTCCTCCTCTGCTCTTCAGAGCACCTTCACTGACATATGGTCCCCCTTGGTGCACCTAAGTTGGATCCATCTCTTCCTTCCCTCGATGGCTTTTATGTGCTTGAGTGAAGGACTACAGTACTGTGTGTTATCTGTTTGCTGGGGACTTGGGAGGAACATGAACAGGGATTTCTGTCTCATTGTTGACCCAGACAAAGATATATAATAAGTTATATTGAATTATGTGGACCCAGCAGGCTCCATATGGGTGCCATTTGGCCTGGTCTAGAAGACAGTGGAGTAGGATGATGTTTTCCAGACAGATGCAGTTCCCACCCCCCGTACTGTTTAAGGTTAGGGTTGTGGAGGGTTAGCTGATCCTAAATCTGTGCTTACGGGCAACATCTAGCCAAGGTGACAAGTTTTTACATTTTATGTAGGCCTTCAGGCAGTGACCGCGGATGAATTGTAGCCTACATTACTTACTGTAAAAGTACTATCGTCCTATTATGAAAGCAGCCATCCAACCCAATGAACTAATGTGATCTTTTTAAAGACCATCATGTCACAGCGAGCCCTGGGTGACAGGTGTGATGCTCTGTTGGCTGAGCTAAATGCCAAAAGCCCCGTTGGACGCGGTAGGTCTTAACACAGTGATCCTAGAGCCCAAAGCCCCGTTGGACGCGGTAGGTCTTAACACAGTGATCCTAGAGCCCAAAGCCCCGTTGGACGCGGTAGGTCTTAACACAGTGATCCTAGAGCCAAAAGAGAAGAGAACACTGGGCCAATGCTGGGGCAACCTTAAGCATTCAACTAGTCACAGTTGTTGCCTCTGGGGTTGTTGCCTGTGATGCCAGGACATTAAGTTGTACTGTTTTTAAATGCTTTCAACGTGTGACTTTCATCTGCATGAGAACTCGAAATATGGTTAGAGTGTTTCATCATAAGATATCTGAATTAGGTTTTACATCAGGGACAACCTTCTTAGTCCTTGTTGAGCTTCCTGAAGTTGTTACATGCTTCAGATGTCAGTGGCCCTTTAAGCTTCCCTGTATGCTCCGTTTTCCTCTGTAGTCACAAGTGGAGGATGATTAAGTCCAGAGGTGTCATGCCTGTAGGGGCCTGTGCCCCCTCAGATTTGTCCTGTTTTTCTTATTTATTTCTATATATTTTTTTTTTACATTTAAATAACAATAATGCTTAGTTTTTTCTCTCTGTAATTCTACTAACCAATTTTATGAAGTTGGATTGAGCTAGGCCAGATAGGTTCCCAATCTCATGACCTGATAACCAAGAAGCCATTTCAGGCTTTCAATCATGTTAGAGTAGCTAGCTTGTCTATCTTAGCTGGCATGCCTGCTGGCAAAGTTGGTAGACTTTAGAAAAGCAAGCAATGTACTAAATAAGACTCACATTCCTTTCAATCAATTACCCAGATTTTAGCAGAGATGCAGAGAAGATTATTTCATTTCTTTAAAAAATAACCACCAATCAGGAGGACAGCTCAAGCGGTATGCTTAGATACTGTATGCAGAAAAATAGACATATTTTTTTTACATCAAATTAAGCATAATGATTTTGGCTCTAGATTGCAGGAAAATACAGTTTCAGGTTTTTGAAAAATGCAAAATTCTACAAATGCGTGTGCATCAAATCAAATGTTTTGTCACATGCGCTGAATACAACAGTGAAATGCTTACTTACAAGCCTTTAACCAACAATGCAGTTTTAAGAAAAATAAAAAGTAAGAAATAAAAGTTACAAATAATTAAAGAGCAGCAGTAAATAACAAAAGCGAGGCTATATACAGGAGGTACCGGTAGAGAGTCAATGTGCAGGGGCACCGGTTAGTAGAGGTCATTGAGGTAATATGTACATAAAGGTAGAGTTATTAAAGTGACTATGCATAGATAATAACAGAGAGTAGCAGCAGCGTAAAAGAGGGGGGCAATGCAAGTAGTCTTGGTAGCCATTTCATTAGATGTTCAGGAGACTTATGGCTTGGGGGTAGAAGCTCTTTAAAAGCCTCTTGGACCTGGACTGGCGCTCCGGTACCACACGAGCCTGTGTGCATGTGTGTGAGCAGAGAATCAGCTGACAAATACATTCTGCTGTAAACAAAAATAGTCCTGCTGGAACCACAAATGTCACCTTTGAGGAAAGTGGGAAATCTAGTCAGTTGTACAACTGAATGCATTCAATCGAAATGTGTCTTCCACATTTAAAAAGAGCCCCTCAGAATCAGAGAGGTGCGGGGGGCTGCCTTAATCCACATCATCGGCATCCCGGGAGTAGTTGTTGGGGGTTAAGTGCCATGCTCAAGGGCAGAACAGCAGATTAATCCACCTTGCTGGCTCATGGATTCGAACAAGCAACCTTTCGTTACAGGCCCAATGCTCTCAACCATTAGGCCAACATTAAGAACACCTGGTCTTTCCATGATATACACCATGATAGACATACATCCACTTCAGTTAGTGGAGATGAAGGGGAGGAGACATGTTAAAGAATATTTTTTAAGCCTTGAGACAATTGAGACATGGATTGTGTATGTACGCCATTTAGAGGGTGACTGGGCAAGACAAAAGATGTAAGTGTCCTTGAACGGGGTATGGTAGCAGGTGCCACGCGCACCGGTTTGTGTCAAGAACTGCAATGCTGCTGGGTTTTTTCAAGCTCATGTTTCTTGTGTGTATCAATAATGGTCCACCACTCAAAGGACATCCAGCCAACTTGACACAACTGTGGGAAGCATTGGAGTCAACATGGGCTAGCATCCCTGTGGAAATCTTTCGGCAACTTGTGGAGTCCATGCCCCGACAAATTGAGGTGGGGGTGCAACTCATCATTAGTAAAGTGTTCGTAATAATTGGTATACTCTGTGTATGTTATCATACTATATGCTTTGATTATAATATTCTCCATGGTATGGTTAGAGCGCTGGACTAGTAACCGGAAGGTTGAGAGTTCAAACCCCCGAGCTGACAAGGTAGAAAATCTGTCGTTCTGCCCCTGAACAGGCAGTTAACCCACTGTTCCCAGGCCGTCATTGAAAATAAGAATTTGTTCTTAACTGACTTGCCTGGTTAAATAAAGGTAAAATAAATAAATAAAAAATAAAAATTCTGAGAATGTCTTGATGTAGTACTCCATCTCTCCACCAGGTGTCTCTAGTGTAATATGGAATAGTGTACTTTCTCTGTGTTTCCACAGCAGCTCCCTCTCTGGTTAAATGAGCCCACATGGCAGAGTTATGATATCAGTTCAGGCCTGTCAGCCTCACCTGTATACCTGTTTCAGAGCCGTATAAATATCTACTTCATAAACTTCAACTTGGTAGTGTCATTACACTCAAAGGAAATACCTCAGGCATCAGACAATCCCCAACCAAGCATTTCATCTAACACGCAACACAGCAACATATGTTTTTGAGGTTTAGGTCTAGTTTGCTGAGAGATTCATAAACAGTGCTACCGTACACAATATATAATTGAATTGTGATTGATTGAATCTGATTGATGATGCTAATGCTATTACTCTGTGTTGTGTTTCCCTACAGTAAAGTGGAGACAGCAGCCATTGAGACAGAGCTGCTGAGGGACTACAGGTTTGGCCAGCAGCAGCTGATAGAGATCTGGGGGCATGCCTGTGCCATCGCCATCACCAAGGTACTTTATGTACCACCCTTATCCCCCCACTCCTCTTTCCTTCCTCTCTCCAAGAACCACCTTTTTCGAGCTACTCATTAATCTATCTATCTATCCATCAATCAATCAAATGTATTTATAAATCCCTATTTACATCAGACCCCTGTGTGTGTGTGTGTGTGTGTGTGTGTGTGTGTGTGTGTGTGTGTGTGTGTGTGTGTGTGTGTGTGTGTGTGTGTGTGTGTGTGTGTGTGTGTGTGTGTGTGTGTGTTTGTCCCTTTGTGTAATGTGTGGTGAGTGTTCTGTAAGTTAGTTCTCCCAGTCAGACTGCCTGTGGTCAGCAGCAGTGTACGGAGTGTGGAGCTGTCAGGAACACACTTTGTGTGAGGAACACTTTGACCTGGAGGTGGGTTGGTTTAACCCTGCAGTCGTATCCTCCACAGGAACCCGGTGTGATGTGATTAATGTTCCTTGAGCTTTCAGACATAAGACATTTTCCTATCAGAGATAAAGAGAGAGAGACCAAGAAAGAGTGAGAGATCCCCTCAGAGCGTCTGATTACCTCAACCACATCCACCTACCATCATTATCACCAAAAGATAATGGTCCATGGCTCGAGCGGCCGCAGCCGCAGCACACATACCGTACGTAGCTAGACAAGCAGCGTCTGGCTTGGCCTGGGGCTACTGCACCCACATGCATGACATCAAAGTTCAGGAAAATAACCTCACACTCAACGTCAACAAAACAAAGGAGATGATTGTGAACTTCAGGAAACAGCAGAGGGAGCACCTCCCTATCCACATCGATGGGACAGTAGTGGAGAGGGTAGTACGTTTTAAGTTCCTCGGCATACACATCACAGACAAACTGAATTGGTCCATCCACACAGACAGCATCGTGAAGAAGGCGCAGCAGCGCCTCTTCAACCTCAGGAGGCTGAAGAAATTCGGCTTGTCACCATAAGCACTCTCAAACTTCTACAGATGCACAATCGATAGCATCCTGTTGGGCTGTATCACCGCCTGGTACGGCAACTGCTCCGCCCACAACCGTAAGGCTCTCCAGAGGGTAGTGAGGTCTGCACAACGCATCACCGGGGGCAAACTACCTGCCCTCCAGGGCACCTATACCACCCGATGTCACAGGAAGACCATAAAGATCATCAACGACAACAACCACCCGAGCCACTGCCTGTTCACCCCGCTATCATCCAGAAGGCGAGGTCAGTACAGGTGCATCAAAGCAGGGACCGAGAGACTGAAAAACAGCTTCTAGCTCAAGGTCATCAGACTGTTAAACAGCCACCACTAACATTGAGTTGCTGTCTCGAACACACTGACTCAACTCCAGCCACTTTAATAATGGGAATTGATGGAAATTGATGTCAAATATATCACTAGCCACTTTAAACAATGCTACCTAATATAATGTTTACATACCCTATATTACTCATCTCATATGTATATGTATATACTGTACCTTATATAATCTACTGCATCTTTATGTAATATATGTATCATTAGCCACTTTAAACTATGCCACTTTGTTTACATACCCTACATTACTCATCTCATATGTATATACTGTACTCGATACCATCTACTGCATCTTGCCTATGCTGTTCTGTACCATCACTCATTCAAATATCTTTATGTACATATTCTTTATCCCTTTACACTTGTGTGTATAAGACAGTAGTTGTGGAATTGTTAGGTTAGATTACTCGTTGGTTATTACTGCATTGTCGGAACTATAAGCACAAGCATTTCGCTACACTCTCATTAACATCTGCTAACCATGTGTATGTGACAAATAAATTTGATTTGATTTGATTTTGAGTTCAGTAGTAAGGCTTTGAGATTTCACTACAGTGGTTGCGTTTGCCAGATAACATGAACTCCTCACAGAGTAATCCACCCCATATACGCCCAAAGAGCTCAACCCCCCTGGCATCAACCACACGGGCCCATCAAGGGTCCATCTCATCGGTGTTCCTCTGTGATCTGGCGTGCGTGAGTGCAGCGCCTGCGTTTAGCCTCGGGGGTAGGGATAGCAGGCAAAGGCCTTTCAGCACCTGGGGACACAAAGAATGCTCCAGTTCCATAGGCAGTAAACGCTGGAGTCTGCTGTCCCTGTGTCCCTGTGTCCCTGTTCTGTCTACTCAGGATGTGTTGAATATGGCAACATGTCCATTGAAAAACACATTGATTATCCCGCTCAGCTTTCATCAGGAATGTGTGGCTGTATGTTTATGTTTGGGTGATTCCTTATGAAACTAGAACAAAGGAGACCATTATATTTTCGATTTTCACAAAATGTAATCCATAAAAGTGTCCTTTGGAGGAAAGATTGTTGATACATATTTGACATTTGTATCTTAAGGCATCATTGAGAAATAATGAATTGAAGTTGGAATATTGGTGCCATTTTGGCCTTACCCAGGCACCATAATGTTTCATCTGTAGATGCTACAAGACAAAAGGTGTCACATGAAGCTTTACCACTTGCTCTGTAATATGAATAGTATTTAGATGTCTTTTATTTTTATTTTATTACAATAATTTATGAATATTTGAAATAATGAAACATTATATTGTGAAAATACTAAATATCATGGTATTTTGGGTTTTTTGTATTTGTGGCTGTATGTGTGGTGGGACACGTGGGTGTGGGGGCAAGTGTGTGTGGTGTGTCTGTGTGTGTGTGTGTCAGATGGATGAGAGCAGAGGCCCTATAGTGGGATGGGCATGGGGGGTGGGGGCGACAAATATAATAACTCATTTAATGCAATTCTACTCATTTTGCCATGGGCAGAGATGTATTTTTTGCAGTTTTACAGCTAATTTCCTGAAATTATGCACATTTTGCCATAGGGTGGAGGCAAATGTTTGCAGTTTTTAATATGATAACGGATGATCAATGGGCCCCACCCCGGTCGGTAATTTGGCCATACTTGCTACAAGTTTAGATAGTTAGCTGGCCGATAGACTTACCAATTAAAATCAACTATTCCCAGGGTCGTTACTGTTAATGAGAATATGTTCTCAGTCGACTGACCTCGTAGAATATGTGTAGGGGAAAAAAAGTAGGCTTAGCCTCAGGGACCTTATTAGAGTCAATGCAGCCATTGCTCCTGTGTGTATGTGTGTGTGTGTGTGTGTGTGTGTGTGTGTGTGTGTGTGTGTGTGTGTGTGTGTGTGTGTGTGTGTGTGTGTGTGTGTGTGTGTGTGTGTGTGTGTGTGTGTGTGTGTGTGTGTGTGTGTGTGTGTGTGTGTGTGTGTGTGTAATGTGTGGTGAGCGTTCTGTAAGTTAGTTCTCCCAGTCAGACTGCCTGTGGTCAGCAGCAGTGTACGGAGTGTGGAGCTGTCAGGAACACACTTTGTGTCAGGAACACTTTGACCAGGCGGTCGGTTGGTTTAACCCTGCAGTCGTATCCTACACATGTATGAGGATAGGACTGCAGAGCCTGGCACCATGAGCTGACACAACAGGATTCCTCCAGATAGGAGGCAGGGTAGCAGGGCTAAACCCAGACTACTAAACCCAGACCAGGGCAACCTACTCCTCTAAAACCAGCTTGTTCCACTGGATGTGAATTTTAGATATCCACTGAAATGACCTTCTCTTTAGTCTTTAAACATTTTGTTAGCGCTAATGGCCCAATCCTAAAGCAAGGTGAGATAAGATAGAAAATATAAGATGATACAGTTAGGATGCTGCTGTAAAAGGCACTCAGGTTTTCCACTGCATTCACAGTATCTGGATATTGAATGTCACTCCTATCAAAGATGGCTGGTCCTTATTGGGCTACTGTGCTAATTAGCGTTAGCATTTGCCACAGCGGAGCAAGTCTGAGAGGGTGTCATCACATCAGCGCAACGAGAGACACACATGAAAACCCTGATGCACAGCAGGAGACACACTACTACACCCTTAATGACACCCGGAAGTCGTTTCATCTGATCAGCCACTTAGGATAAATGCTCTTACCTATCTATTTCGTCTCTCGCTACGCTCGGAAGGTAGCTTCTGCTGCCATCATTATCCTTCCACCTCACGGACTTGATGCCGCCATTACCATCCTTCTTTCATCTCATTTAGAGTGTATCTACTCCTAGACAGAACATTTATGTTACAGATAATGGCTGCTGTCTCTCTTCTCCCGGCATCATTACTGTAATTCATTCTTTCATGTCTGTATTAATCAGATACTGCAATTAGAGTACGGCTCCATTTGTTGCACTGTAATGTACCACTCCATTTAGACTCCCGGTTTTAGCGGCCATATTGAAATTTGTCCAGTATATTTAATACCTAGGGTTATGCTACATATTTGGTGTGTTAAAGCTGTTGGAAAGTAAGGTAAGACACCTTCAGCTGTGATGTTGATAGTAGCTAGCAACACTACATGTTTCACTCCCCTACTGATCCTATTTAGGTGTGAGGAGGAAGATTGGACCACTTAAGTTAACACGCCAACTCCAGCAGGATATAGTGGGAGATACCTCTGCTGCTTCTCTTAAGGACGTGTGAGGGGATTTACTGGGGTATGTGCTGTGCCCCTGTAAAACAGAGAGGGGGAGATGCCAGTGGCCCGGTGGGAAAACTCATGGCTCAGGCCTGATGGAAAGTAGTGTGTTATTTAAAGGGAGCATCCTGTGGTGTCCGGGTCTGGTATTTTTTCCACTCCTGTCTGGGTTTAATTCGTTTGGGGCTTTCTGTCTTTAAAAAAAGACCTGGGTACTATTTCCCCTGGCTATGGCATTGCGTCCCTGGTACGCGAAGGTGAGAGTTTGACCGTGATGGAGGGTCAGCCTCACGGGTTGGATGACCTGTACCCTGGACAATGAGTCTGCTAGGCTAACTGGTGACGTCTTTGTCTCACTCTCTGTCTCTCTCTCCCTCCAGGCCTTTCCTCTGACCTCCCTGGGTAAGAAGCAGCCAACAGTGTTGGTAGTCTGTGGTCCTGACCAGAACGGCTCCATCGGCCTGGTGTGTGCCCGCCACTTGCGCATATTTGTAAGTATACCACAGAAGACTGCACCAGCCATGCACCCTCCAGCCATCTCACACACATGGCCATGTGGACAATGTCAGACTATAGTTAGTAATGAATGAAATGGTTCAGTGAGTTTATTGCAGTATAAAGTAAAAGGGTTTAGAAGATTTTCATTACAACTCCTATAAGTAGACCTTAATGATTAATTGATCCATCATGGGATTGAACATGTCGATGACATCACTTCATTCTTACCCTCATTAAAATACTGTCTGGATACAGTTGGCAGTGGTAGCATACCATGATAACATGTTGTTGATGTCATGACTTTAGTCACATTAGTTTGCATGACTGTGGATGTGCTGTTCTGTCATGTGAAGACATTTATTGCAATACTACAGACGGTAACAGTACATGAACTAAAAACATAATTTGAAGAAGGATTTACACGTTATGATATAGTGTGGCAAGTCTACTTTCTTTATTCTATGTGGTCGAAACCACAAATGTGTTATTGTTTTCCTGCCTTAAACGGACTGTATCTATATAACTTCACCATATACAGTGGGGCAAAAAAAGTATTTAGTCAGCCACCAATTGTGCAAGTTCTCCCACTTAAAAAGATGAGAGAGGACTGTAATTTTCATCATAGGTACACTTCAACTATGACAGACAAAATGAGAAAAAGAATCCAGAAAATCACATTGTAGGATTTTTAATTAATTAATTTGCAAATTATGGTGGAAAATAAGTATTTGGTCACCTACAATCGAGCAAGATTTCTGGCTCTCACAGACCTGTAACTTCTTCTTTAAGAGGCTCCTCTGTCCTCCACTCGTTTACCTGTATTAATGGCACCTGTTTGAACTTGTTATCAGTATAAAAGATACAGTATGTTTGGCATGCATCCATGGTTCTTTCCACTGCTAAATAAATGACGAGCCAAAATATTGCATATGGAAAAGACAAACAGTCCCCAAGTCAAAGCTCATCTTTGTCAGATTCTGTCTGAGTATGGTTATGTCTGTGACCGTTAGTCCAGCCTGTTGCTCAGGCAAGGGAGGATGCACATGATGTTCTACAGTTCTTTCGGGAACATAATGCGGTTCTTTCGTGTTTCTTTTGAACATAAACTCCTTGGCCTCGACGTCTGAAAGAGTCAAGGTGTTCATCACGACTGATGAGTCTCAGAGATTCCATAATGTCCTTTGAATGTTGCCTTTGTGTCACGGTTGAAACAAACCACTGTGAATCTCAACGGACTGTGACCACAGGAAAGACGCTCCTTCAAGGCCTACTCAGAATACTCATCCATCAGGGAGAGGAAGTTCAACGGTGGGAAGGCTTAACATCAACAGGAAAAGGCGTGTGACCTGTCTGTAACCTGTTGATGTACCTCTTAGTTGACGCTTGTTGATGCTAGAGAGCGTCCTGATGGTGCCTCCATCCCCAAGGTATGTCTGTCTCTTGTTGACGTTGTTACCTCTTCTAAGTCAGGACACCAAGGGGTCACGGAGGGGTCGCAGCCACCCTAGAGGGTCGTCTCTCTCTGGGTTCTTTAGCGGCAGTTATGAAAGATGATGTCAGTTGCCTGTTCTTTAGCCCCTGTGGTTGAAGCCTGATTGGTTTAATGTCTCCCAGGAACGAGTTGGAGCACGTAGACTGATATCTGGGCTAACAGACCACTTCACCCTCTGACAGACCAGGGCCAGTTAGTCAGAGATGGAGGAACCTAAACCTCTCACTGCCTGGTTTACATACCCAGCATGACCAGCAGGACACTGAGGCCCTTTCACTTACACTATTTAAAAAGATACCGTTGAAGTTGGAAGTTTATATACACTTAGGTTGGAGTCATTAAAACTTGTTTTTCTACCACTCCAAAAATGTCTTGTTATCAAACTATAGATTTTGCAAGTCGGTTAGGACATCTACTTTGTGCATGACACAAGTAATTTTTGTGACACAAGTAACAATTGTTTACATTTTACCAGGTAAGTTGACTGAGAAGACGTTCTCATTTACAGCAACGACCTGGGGAATAGTTACAGGGGAAAGGAGGGGAATGAATGAGCCAATTGTAACTGGGAATTCTTAGGTGACCATGATGGTTTGAGGGCCAGTTTGGGAGTTTAGCCAGGACTCCGAGGTCTTACATTAAGTGCCATGGGATCTTTAATGACATCAGAGAGTCAGGACACCAGTTTAATGTCCCATCCAAAAGACGGCACCCTATACAGGGCAGTGTTTTAGACCAGAGGAAAGAGTGCCTCCTACTGACCCTCCAACTCCACTTCCAGCAGCATCTGGTTTCCCATCCAGGGAACTGACAAGAACCAACACTGCTTAGCTTCAGAAGCAAACCAGCAGTGGTATGCAGGGTGATATGCTGCTGGCTAATCATGGGTGGTATGCTGCTGGCTAGTCACTTATCATTCACTGTATTACAATTCCAGTGGGTCAGAAGTTTACATACACTAAGTTGGCTGGGCCTTTAAACAGCTTGGGAAATTACAGAAAATTATGTTAGGGCTTTATAAACTTATGATAGGCTGATTGACATCATTTGAGTCATTTGGAGGTGTACCTGTTGATGTATTTCAAGGCCTACCTTCAAACTCAGTGCCTCTTTGCTTGACATCATGGGAAAATCAAAAGAAATCAGCCAAGACCTCAGAAGAGAAATTGTAGACCTCCACATGTCTGGTTCATCGTTGGGATGGGGATGCTTTGCTGCAAGAGGGACTGGTGCACTTCACAAAATAGATGGCCTTATGAGGAAGGAAAATGATGTGGATATATTGAAGCAACATCTCAAGACATCAGTCAGGAAGTTAAAGCTTGGGTCTTCCAAATGGACAATGACCCCAAGCATACTTCCAAAGTTGTGGCAAAATGGCTTAAGGACAACAAAGTTAAGGTATTGGAGTGGTCATCACAAAGCCCTGACCTCAATCCTATAGACAATGTGTGGGCAGAACTGAAAAAGTGTGTGCGAGCAAGGAAGCCTACAAACCTGATTCAGTTACACCAGCTCTGTCAGGAGGAATGGGCCAAAATTCACCCAACTTATTATGGGAAGCTTGTGGAAGGCTACCAATACTAATTGAGTGTATGTAAACTTCTGACCCACTGGGAATGTGATGAAATAAATAAAAGATGAAATAAATCATTCTCTCTACTATTATTCTGACATTTCACATTCTTAAAATAAAGTGGTGATTCTAACTGACCTAAAACAGGGATTTTTTTACTTGGATTAAATGTCAGGAATTGTGAAAAACTGAGTTTAAATGTATTTGGCTAAGGTGTATGTAAACTTCCGACTTCAAATGTATATATTTAACCTTTATTTAACTAGGCAAATAAGTTAAGAACAAATTCTTACTGTATTTGCAATGACGCCCTACCAAAAGGCAAAAGGCCTCCTGCTGGGATGGGGGCTGGGATTAAAAATATAGGAATAAACACACATCACGACAAGAGAGACACCACAACACTACATAAAGAGAGACTTAAGTCAACCACATTGCATGGCAGCAACACATGACAACACAGCATGGCAGCAACACCACATGACAACAACATGGTAGCAACACAACATCGCAGCAGCACAACTTGGTAACAGCACGAAACATGGTACACACATTATTGGGTACAGGCAACAGCACAAAGGCAAGAAGGTAGAGACAGCAATATATCATACCAAGCAGCCACAACTGTCAGTAAGAGTGTCCATGACTGAATCTTTGAATGAAGAGATTGAGATAAAACTGTTCAGTTTGAGTGTTTTTTGCAGCTCATTCCAGTCACTAGCTGGCTCGGCCTGAAAGAGGAGCGACCCAGGGATGTGTGTGCTTTGGGGACCTTTAACAGAATGTGACTGGCAGAACGGGTGGTGTATGTGGAGGATGAGGGCTGCAGTAGGTATCTCAGATAGGGGGGAGTGAGGCCTAAGTTTTATAAATTAGCATCAACCAACCAGTGGGTCTTGTTACAGGTTTTCAGAGATGACCAGTTTACAGAAGAGTATAGAGTGCAGTGATGTGTCCTGTAAGGAGCATTGGTGGCAAATCTGATGACCAAATGGTAAAGAACATCTAGCCACTCGAGAGCACCCTTACCTGCCAATCTATAAAGGATGTCTCCGTAATCTAGCATGGGTAGGATGGTCATCTGAATCAGGGTTAATTTAGCAGCTGGGGTGAAAGAGGAGCGATTACGATAGAGGAAACCAAGTCTAGATTTAACCTTAGCCTGCAGCTTTGATATGTGCTGAGAGAAGGGAAGTGTACTGTCTAGCCATACTCCCAAGTACTTGTATGAGGTACTTGTATGAGGTACTTATCACTGTGATTGAGGCCCATTAGCGGTGGGGATCATGGCTGGCCGTCGTTTAACATCACAAGCCACAGGTGTCTGGCTTTCCACTCTCCCTAAACGTCTATCATTAATCATGGAGGTGTAATTTAGTCATCCCAGAGTCCAGAGTGATAGTAGGCTTACAGCGCTGTGCTAATCAGAGGGCAGCCCTGTCAGTCTCTAGCTGTCTATCTCTCCAGCCCTGATCAACCCACAGACAGCAAAGTATGTTCTCTCTTAAATTGTCACCTTGTCATCTTAGAGGGCCTGTATTGATTTATATGGTTACGGACTATTTCATTCATATTACATTTTCATATACACTACCGGTCAAAAGTTTTAGAACACCTACTCATTCAAGGGTTTTTCTTTTTACTATTTTCTACATTGTAGAATAACCATGTAGACATAAAAACTATGAAATAACACATATGAAATCATGTAGTAACCAACAAAAAAGTGTCAAACAAATCTAAATATATTTGAGATTCTTCAAAGCAGCCACCCTTTCCCTTGATAACAGCTTTGCACACTCTTGGCATTCTCTCAGCCAGCTTCATAAGGTAGTCACCAGGAATGCATTTCAATTAACAGGTGTGCCTTGTTAAAAACATTTTGTGGAATTTCTTTCCTTCTTGGTGAGTTTGAGCCAATCAGTTGTGTTGTGACAAGATAGGGGGGATATAAAGAAGATGGCCCTATTTGGTAAAAGACCAAGTCCATATTATGGCAAGAATAGAGGCATCTAAACAGCTTCTATGCATAGTCACTTTAATAACTCTACCTACATGTACATATTACCTCAACTAACCGGTGCCCCGCACATTGACTCTGTACCTGTATATAGTCTCGCTAATATTATTTTACTGCTGCTCTTTAATCACTTTTTATTTTTATTTCTTATTCTTATTTGATTTTTTTAAACTGCATTTTTGGTTAGGGGCTTGTAAGTAAACATTTCACTGTAAGGTCTACACCTGTTGTATTCGGCGCACGTGACAAAAAAATTTGATTTGATCTAAAATAAGGAACGAGAAACAACTGTCCATCATTATGTTAAGACATGAAGGTCAGTCAATCCCAACAATTTCAAGAACTTTGAAGTTTCTCCAAGTGCAGTCACAAAAACCATCAAGCGCTATGATGAAACTGGCGCTCATGAGGACCGCCACAGGAATGGAAGACCCAAAGTTACCTGCTGCAGAGGATAAGTTCATTAGAGTTACCAGTTTCAGAAATTGCAGCCCAAATAAATGCTTCACAGAGTTCAAGTAACAGACACATCTCAACATCAACTGTTCACAGGAGACTGCGTGAATCAGGCCTTCATGGTCGAATGACTGCAAAGAAACCACTACTAAAGGACACCAATAAGACGAAGAGACTTGCTTGGGCCAAGAAACACAAGCAATGGACATTAGACTGGTGGAAATTTGTCCTTTGGCCTAGAGTCCAAATTGGAGATTTTTGGTACCAACCGCCATGTCTTTGTGAGACGCGGTGTGGGGGAACGGATGATCTTTGTATGTGTACTTGTGCACACTTAACCAGCATGGCTACAACAGCATTCTGCAGCGATATGCCATCCCATCTGGTTTGGGCTTAGTGGGACTATCATTTGTTTTTCAACAGGACAATTTTTATTTATTTTTTTATTTCACCTTTATTTAACCAGGTAGGCAAGTTGAGAACAAGTTCTCATTTACAATTGCGACCTGGCCAAGATAAAGCAAACCAGTTCGACACATACAATGACACAGAGTTATACATGGAGTAAAACAAACATACAGTCAATAATACAGTATCAACAAGTCTATATACGATGTGAGCAAATGAGGTGAGATAAGGGAGGTAAAGGCAAAAAAAGGCCATGGTGGCAAAGTAAATACAATATAGCAAGTAAAACACTGTAATGGTAGATTTGCAATGGAAGAATGTGCAAAGTAGAAATAAAAATAATGGGGTGCAAAGGAGCAAAATAAATAAATACAATTAAATACAGTAGGGAATGAGGTAGTTGTTTGGGCTAAAATATAGGTGGGCTATGTACAGGTGCAGTAATCTGTAAGCTGCTCTGACAGTTGGTGCTTAAAACTAGGGAGGGAGATAAGTGTTTCCAGTTTCAGAGATTTTTGTAGTTTGTTCCAGTCATTGGCAGCAGAGAACTGGAAGGAGAGGTGGCCAAAAAAAGAATTGGTTTTGGGGGTGACTAGAGAGATATACCTGCTGGAGCGTGTGCTACAGGTGGGAGATGCTATGGTGACTAGCGAGCTGAGATGGGGGGACTTTACCTAGCAGGGTCTTGTAGATGACATGGAGCCAGTGGGTTTGGCGACAAGTATGAAGTGAGGGCCAGCCAATGAGAGCGTAAAGGTCGCAATGGTGGGTAGTATATGGGGCTTTGGTGACAACAAAACGGATTGCACTGTGATAGACTGCATCCAATTTGTTGAGTAGGGTATTGGATGCTATTTTGTAAATGACAACGCCAAAGTCTAGGATTGGTAGAATGGTCAGTTTTACAAGGGTATGTTTGGCAGCATGAGTGAAGGATGCTAACACAATGACCCAACACACCTCCAGGCTGTGTAAGGGATATTTTACCAAGAAGGAGAGTGATGAAGTGCTTCATCAGATAACCTGGCCTCCACAATCCCCCGACCCCAAACAAATTGAGGTGGTTTGGGATGAGTCGGACCGCAGAGTGAAGGATAGCAGCCAACAAGTACTCAGCATATGTGGGAACTCCTTCAAGACTGTTTGAAAAGCATTCCAGGCGAAGCTGGTTGAGAGAATGTCAAGAGTGTGCATAGCTGTCATCAAGTCAAAGGGTGGCTATTTTAAGTATCTCAAATATAAAATATGTTTTGATTTGTTTAACACTTTTTTTGGTTACTACATGATTCCATATGTGTTATTTCATAGTTTTATGAATGCGTTTCATAGTCTTCACTATTATTCTACAATGTAGAAAATAGCAAAATTAAAGAAAAACCCTTGAATGAGTAGGTGTGTCCAAACTTTTGACCGATAGTAGTATTTTCTCTCTCTCTCTCTCACAGGAGTATGAGCCAACCATCTACTATCCCAAACGTACCCCTCACACCATTCAACAGGACTTCACAGTTCAGTGTGAAAAGATGGACATCCCATTCCTCTCCTATCTCCCAACAGAGGTGAGGAACATAAAAAAGGATTATAAAACATTAAATGTTAGATGTCAGTATGTTAGTATTAATTTGTGTATTGTACAAATTAATCCTTGAATTAAAGTTGACATCTGCTAGCGGAACTGACTTATGAAAGTGCACCTTGCTGGAGCTGTGAGAACAATGTAAAGCTCTTGTCCAGATGCTGACCAGAGTTTGAGTTGTGGTTGTGTTATGGTGGTGTGTTAAGGTGCAGTTGATCAACGATGCCTATAACCTGGTGATCGATGCCATCCTGGGGCCAGAGACTGACCACACAGACGTGAAGGAGCCCTACATTGGCATCCTAGTCACTCTGAAGCAGGTCAAGATCCCCATCGTAAGTTTGGACATACCCTCAGGTAAGGCTAAAAGCTATGCTGCACATTCAACATGTACCAGTGTTGCACAAATGTACAGAAATTTGCCCAAAACAGGATTTTAGCTCTGAGCTAAACACGAGTAAGCCATACAAAATAAAGGCCTGTACATGCTCCACCACAGGAGGTTGGTGGCACCTTGATTGGGGAGGACGGGTTCATAGTAATATCGTAAACGGTGTCAATGGAATGGTATCAACACATCAAACACATGGTTTCCATGTGTTTAATACCATTCCATTTACTCCATTCCAGACATGTTTATGAGCCATCCTTCCCTCAGCAGCCTCCTGTGTTCTCCACAATTCACCGGCCACATTTGCATCTGCGATAGCCTTTGTCAGATCAACCTCAAGTCATCCTCAACATTACCGAGCTGTAGAGACCAACCTGGATGGAATGAGATAGTAAAGCATATAGCTAAGTGTAGTGCATATATTTGGCCATTATATCACACCCTCTCCCCATTTAACTTGTTCTGGAATGCTGCTACCTGGCAGGTGTCTAATCTGTAAGATATGAAATGCCGATTAAAGTTGAAAGGAGAAGCTCAAGTGAGATACTCACGCTCTCCATGATGTTATGTCACGTGACATAGCTAGTAGATGGCAGGTTAGTTGTCCCATCAATGGAGATGGAATTCAAATGGTGATCATCATTTCCTTGTTTATTAAAGGTTGGGATGTTGACCAGGTCACCTCAGATGGGATCAACCCAGACGTCCTGATCTCGCTTATGGCACCAAAGAGATGTGCCACCAGTTTCACAGGGAAGCACTACTTGGCGGGACGCTTCCTGCCTTATGACATCCAGAAGAAATACGATCTGAACCTGCCAGAATATCCAGGCATAGACTGTGTTATAGAATTGTAAAATCTTCTGTACACCCTCACCAGTCCTCATTTTGGATAAATATGGATAATATATTCACGTTTTGTATTTTATAGATTGTTACTGTGCTTTACCGTTCATGTGCTATCTCTCCAATGGGTGTAGACTAGAGCAGGTTTAGCCTTACCCAGAATTCACTCTGTTTGCTCAAATACAATAGAAAAATTGTATAGAATCTGTGGGAGGTCTGAGTTGTATGTCTGTTTTGGAAATGGTTTGAGGAGTTTCCATGTGAGTTTTCATGTGAGTTACCAAGTGAGTTGTGTCATTCTCATTTTTGTGATTGCTTCTTTGCAAAGTTCTGAGATGATCTTTCTCCTTCAGCAAAAACTATGAATGTTGTGCGGAAGAGGTGTTTTGTACCTTCCAGTTAACTGCTTTTTGTTATGTATTATTATGTTTTGAGTTCTGTTTTTCTTATTGAAGAATGCTTGGATTTTGGGTAAAACTACTTTCTAGCAGCTGCATATTTAAAAAAATTATAATTCAGTCTACACTGCTGCATTTCCTTAGTCCAAGTAACACCTGTTCGTTGCTTTGCAGTTACAGGGTTAACTCTTTGTCCAATAAAATATCTCATTTAATTCATTTGATTCCGATGTGATTCGATGTAAGAAAGTAGGACATATGAAAGCTGACAAGATTAAAGGTAATCATGACAGTAAATCCTCCACAGGAATTACAACTTTGTAGAGTCCAAACTGTGTTGGTGGATAAAACTGCCATTATGCTTCATAACATCAGAGATCACACAGTAGGTTATGCAAATCCATGCCAAGCCTCAGACATTGTTAGAAGAGATCAGGCAGGAGATCAGACGGATGATATTACATGCTGAAAGATTTCAATAATTCTCTCTAAATCCAGAGTCGATGGAGTGGAATCAGAACTTGTGTCTGCAGTGTGCTTAGTTCATATCAATTCTGCATTTGAGAGGAAATGTTTTCATATTTGGGATGCTACAGTAAAACAAGCTGTCTCTGGTTTATTGATTACAACTGAATTAAAATATACGCTGATTGTACAAAACACCTTCCTAATATTGAGTTGCACCCCGCCCCCCCACCCCGCCCTCAGAGCAGCCTAAATTTTTCAGGGCATGGATTCTACAAGGTTTCGAAAGTGTTTCAAAGGGCCTATTTTGACTCCAATGCTTCCCACAGTTGTGTCAAATTGTCTGGATGTCCTTTGGGTGGTGGACCATTCTTGATACACACGGGAAACTGTTGAGCATGAAAACCCAGCTGCGTTGCAGTTCTTGACACACTCAAACCAGTGCGCCTTGCACCTACTACCATACCCCGTTCAAAGGCACTTAAATATTTTGTCTTGCCTATTCACTCTCTGAATGACACACACACACAATTGTCTCAATAAATCAATTGTCTCAAGGCTTAAAAATCCTTCTTTCACCGGTCTCCTCCCCTTCATCTACACTGA
This sequence comes from Oncorhynchus masou masou, assembly GCF_036934945.1. Taxonomy (NCBI): domain Eukaryota; kingdom Metazoa; phylum Chordata; class Actinopteri; order Salmoniformes; family Salmonidae; genus Oncorhynchus; species Oncorhynchus masou. The sequence goes on along the minus strand of NC_088242.1, from coordinate 81,783,526 downwards.
TTGAAGTGGATTTAACAAGTGACATCAATAAGGGATCATCTTTTTCACCTGGATAAACCTGGTCAGTCTATGTCATGGAAAGAGCAGGTGTTTGTAAAGTTTTGTATACTCAGTGTAGAATCAATGTGGCAAACAAGTGTAGTGCAAGCTGGGTAGTTAGTTGATGACGAGTGTCTCTCATCATTTTTACTTGACATCTAAACATGTTTATAATAGGCCTGTGAATGGATGTGAAAAGAGTACAGGACGCTTAATGTACTAGATTTATTTATGCCAAAGCCTGCACTGTCCTCTAAGTGTTAGCACTGTGTGCAAGAAGTCATATTGTATTTATACCAATCCCTGCACGGTCCTCTAAGTGTTAGCACTGTGTGCAAGAAGTCATATTGTATTTATACCAAACCCTGCACTGTCCTCTAAGTGTTAGCACTGTGTGCAAGAAGTCATATTGTATTTATACCAAACCCTGCACTGTCCTCTAAGTGTTAGCACTGTGTGCAAGAAGTCATATTGTATTTATACCAAACCCTGCACTGTCCTCTAAGTGTTAGCACTGTGTGCAAGAAGTCATATTGTATTTATACCAAAGCCTGCACTGTCCTCTAAGTGTTAGCACTGTGTGCAAGAAGTCATATTTTATTTATACCAAAGCCTGCACTGTCCTCTAAGTGTTAGCACTGTGTGCAAGAAGTCATATTGTATTTATACCAAAGCCTGCACTGTCCTCTAAGTGTTAGCACTGTGTGCAAGAAGTCATATTTTATTTATACCAAAGCCTGCACTGTCCTCTAAGTGTTAGCACTGTGTGCAAGAAGTCATATTGCATTTATACCAAAGCCTGCACTGTCCTCTAAGTGTTAGCACTGTGTGCAAGAAGTCATATTGTATTTATACCAAACCCTGCACTGTCCTCTAAGTGCATAACATACAACGGTGTAAAACCTGTTAAGCGCAAAGAGCCCACCCACAGGGCACACATTGGTTGATTCAATGTTGTTTCCATGTCACTTCAATGGCCAATGTGGAATAGATGTTGAATTGAGGCTTTTGGAATACATCTGAACATTTACTGCTCATATTTTTCATTCTGTTCCACTGCATTTTCTGAGAGGCTCTTTCTCATATATTTAAGTGAGAATGTATTTTTCTAATCTCTAATTAATGGTATTCAAAGTCTTTAGAGGGTGGAAGAGAATGAACAGATAATAACCGATACTAATATCATATTGAGCAGACCAGAGGAGGCCGGTGGGAGAAGCTATAGGTTTTCATACTTATGTTTGAGGTGTTCTATACCGTTCCATTTATTCCATTCCAGCCATTACAATGAGCCCATCCTTCTGTAGCTCATCCCACCAGCCTCCTCTGGAAGAGACCTGTTCTATTACAGTTGATTGGTAGGCTGGATTCTGGATTTCAGTGATTTAGAACTAAGGGTAGAACATCTAAGTAAGAGGGCAGACTAGTGCATATTTTTTTCACAGATCTGCATGGAATTATCCAACCTACCGGAGGGAATTTTACGTAATAACTCCTAAACATCAATACAGTTGCTGATGATGTATTTGCAACTAGTCAGTGCATTCTATCTCACCAGCATGGCTCTGTGTGTTTTGAAGTGAGTGTTTGTTGAATGGCATGCCATATTATGCCACTTCCCTCTTTGCAGAGAATCATCGTGCAATCAGCAGTTGTTAAAGTTACAAATTCTAACCAGAAGTTGACCATCTGGCATTGTCATGCAATCTGCGAGTACACAAACGATGTGAAGCTCTACTCTAGTGCCACGTTCAAGACAACTCGGAAACTCGGAACCTCCGAGTTAAAATGTAAGTACGTTTTTTGCGTAGCACTTCCTATTGGAAGCTTATTTATCTCAAATTTTGTGCACAACTTGAGATTTTTCTCAAATGTTCCTGTTACTTACAACCTCATGCTAATCGCATTAGCCTACGTTAGCTCAACCATCCCGAGGGGGACCCACCAACCATGTAGAGGTTAACAGTCTGATGGCCTTGAGATAGAAGCTGTTTTTTTCAGTTTCTCAGCCCCAGCTTTAATGCACCTGTACTGACCTTGCCTTCTGGATGATAGCGGGTGAACAGGCAGTGGCTCGGGTGGTTGTTGTCCTTGATGATCTTCTTGTCATGCCATTCATCCACCACCATCACCTCATGTTTCAGCAGAATAATGCATGACCCCCAAGGATTTGTACACAATTCCTGGAAGCTTAAAATGTCCCAGTTCATCCATGGCCTGCATACTCACCAGACATGTCACCCGTTGGGCATGTTTGGGATGCTCTGGATCGACGTGTACATCAGTGTGTTCCAGTTCCCGCCAATATTCAGCAACTTCGCACAGCCATTGAATAGGAGTGGGACAACATTCCACAGGCCACAATCAACAGTCTGATCAAATCTATGCGAAAGAGATGTGTCACGCTGCATGAGGCAAATGGTGGTCACACCAGACAGTGACTGGTTTCCTGATCCACGCCCCAACTTTTTTTTAAAGGTGTCTGTGACCAATAGATGCATCTGTATTCCCAGTGATGTGAATCCATAGATTAGGGCCTAATGGATTTATTTAAATTGACTGATTTCCTTATATGAACTGTAACTCAGTAAAATCTTTTAAATTGTTGCATGTTGTGTTTATATTTTTGTTCAGTGTTGTTCTTTTGATGAATTGTATGACAAAACCATGTTTTGCATGCCAACGTATATATTTTTGGTTATGGCCAATTTGAATGCCATTGTTACGCAATTGACAGGCTTGTTTCATCAATTACACTACACTGAGGTTGAGCATACTGTAGAAAAGCTGTCCGTTTTTACGAGTTCTGTATACAAACATAATCATAATATCTTAGTGTGATGCATTCTGTGTACTCTGGTGGATACAACCTTCAGTAACAGCCCAAAAACGTATTACAATCCAGACAGAACCGATGAAATCTTACTCTGGGGAAAGTAAAAAAACACCCTTTTATTTGAGGTAATATTCCGCCCGCTCTCTCCTGCATTCTTTTGGGAGTGTTATGGAAGACACAGATGTGAGAGAGCACTGGCCAATGGTGAGCAGAGGGGGGTTGGATTAGACTGCACTCTGGGTGTCCCTTCTTTTAAGACTCCTGTTCCCCGTCTAATTTACAATCTTCATATGGCTGGGTTTAGGGACAGAGGCAGGTTTCCAACCACCATCATTCACACCTAAGAGCACTCAGACTCTGTAGCCTGACATTTTGAAGAACAACAAAATTTCCTCTTGACTTGATAATATAATACACGCAGAGAGAGAGAAGGAAAGCATCCAAGTGTGTGATTGTGGGACACCATGTGGGACGTTACAAAAGTGTCACTACTCCTGTCTTTCCTGGTGGCAGTGGCAGCGGCTCAAGGTATGTCAAGTTAATGTCCTCCTCAAAATGTGATGTTAGTTCAGATTCATTATTCATGTGCAAATAATTATATCACTCTGCCTTTTTACATATCCCACAAAAAGTCATTGAAATTGTTTGTGTACTCATCAGCAGAACTCATTTTCCAGGACATTTTAGAATAGGTTCTTCGTAACACTGCCACTGTGTTTTGTATCATTGCCATTGTCTTGCATGCCATTTAACTGTAGCTGTGGTAGGCAATGTCATTACTCAATGACATTAGCCAATAATAGCCAATTCAACCCTGAAGCCTGAACAGCTTCATCATTCTGACACATGCTGTCAATGATCCACTGCTTGTCTGTAGTAGCTCATTCTTATGACATAAAAGTATACATTGAGTGGAAAAAACATGAGCAACACCTGCTCTTTCCATGACAGACCGACCAGGTGAGTCCTGATGAAAGCTATTAATCCTTATTGATGTCACTTGTTAAATCTACGTCAATCAGTGTAGTTGAAGGGCAGGAGACAGGTTAAAGGTGGATTTCTAAGCCTTGAGACAATTGAGCAAAGGATTGTGTATTTGTGCCATTCAGAAGATTTACAATACATATAACACCTTGAAGGTCAGTGTAGCACTCTCTCTCTCTCTGTGCGTGTGTGTTTGCAGTGAAGGCACTACATGGATTAAGGTAGACCCACGCCACCATTCCACCCGTGCCTGCAGTCACCTGACTGAGAGAGAAATAAGTGGGACACGAGGGCACAAACTAAACTCACACAGCCTCAATTATCAGCCAGTAGATATGCAAATTAACTTCTCTTCCATCACCCTCCTCCCATGGCTAATTAAAAAAGAAATATGCTTATATCTTTACGTGCTGCTGCTTTAAGCTTTACCCGCACCTAAGGTCTGACTGACACCCAATTAAAAAGTTTATAGAAAGTGGCACATAAAACACTGAGTGTACAAAACATTAAGAACACCTGCTCTTTCCATGACATAGACTGACCAAGGGAATTTAGGTGAAAGCAATGTCTCTTATTGATGTCACTTGTTAAATCCACCTCAATCAGTGGAGATGAAGGGGAGGTTGACCGGTTAAAGAATGATTTTTAAGCCTCGTGACAATTGAGACATGGATTGTGTATGTGTGCCATTCAGAGGGTGAATGGGCAAGACAAAATATTTAAGTGCCTTTGAACAGGGTATGGTAGTAAGTGCCAGGTACACCAGTTTGAGTGTGTCAAGAACTGCAACGCTGCTGGGTTTTTCACGCTCAACAGTTTCCCGTGTGTATCAAGAATGGTCCACCACCTGAAGGACATCCAGCCAACTTGACAAAACTGTGGGAAGCATTGGAGTCAACATGGGCCAGCATCCCTGTGGAACACTTTTGACGCCTTGTAGAATCCATGCCCCGATGAATTGAGGTTGTTATGAGGAAAATAGCGACAGATCTAGCCCTTCCATTTGAACGTTTAAAAAAAATGTTATTAGTTACGATTACTATTTTTAAATTTGAATTTGTTACATTTAATTTTGTTTTGAGTTTTGTGCACATGTACTTTAAGAAATAGTGTCTTGGCACCAAACGGTGTATGGCACTAAAATAAAAATAAACCAATCAAATCAATTATTAGAAATACTTGCACACATCTCTGTCTTCCTGAACCTAAACTTTGCAAGGTGAGAAAGTAGCCTATCCCAGTGGATGTCAGCGTTGGACCAGTAGTGGTTCTTTAGTTGTGAATGGTGAGATCACACTGTAGCACCACAGGGGGGCTGTCTGTCTCTGCAGGGATGTCCCACCACTGGAAGTGTTAATCATGCTGTGTCAAGTCATCAGCACTCTCATTGTATTGTCATGTTAATGAGAAGCAGATGGATGTTAGGGGTAACACATGTTTCTCTGGGGGCGATTATATAATGCCTTTGTAGGGATCAGGGCCCCTCAATTTGAGGGGTGTGTGAAATTGACAGTAAACTAGTTATTATACAGTAAGTGTGTTATAATGGATGGACAGCCTTGGGATTCTTTAAGAATTCAGTGCAAGTACTGGATAGTTTTGCCTGTTCAGGAAAATTATCACACTGACTAGGTGTTTGATAGAATGGATAGTGATGTATTCACTTGCCAACACATTGTGGCAGACATGGGTTGTATTTGTCCCCATCTCACCTCGATACATTACCCGCCGGCTGGAGCACTCACCAAGTCAGCACTCACCAAGTCAGCACTCATCAATGAAACAAGTAAACACAAATCCTCTATCCCACTTTCTCACCTAACTGACAGGTGAAATGACTCTCTCTGGTTTCCCCTCTCCCTGTCTCACTTTTTCCTTTTACTTTTCCTTTCCCCTCCTGCTCCTTCTCTATCACTTTCCCTCCATCATTATCCCCATCCTGCTCAGAGTTCAAAGATTTATGATGTGTTTTCCCTATTTGAAGAGACAGCTTCTGCTCCTGGATGCAATACCGAAATGGACTATACCGAAATGGAACACTGTGACTATCAATCAAGCTAAACTAAGTCTCAGGTCTTAGTGGAGTGTTTTAAAGAGCCAGATGCCACACATGCTGCCCGTAATGAACTGTAATCTCCATACCAGTCTCGGGATAGAGGTGGAGGTGGGCCAACTGGGACCATGAAGAAGCAGTCTCAGAGCTCCAAAGTCAATGTTGTCCCTGTGCTAATTGGCTTCATTCAGAGGGACTAGCTCATTCTCCAGATGCTGGCCACAGACTGACTGGAGAGCAGTGGTCCAGCTAAACCACAAATCCCACATCAGGATGTGTAGCCCATTGACTTAAATGAGAATGGGAGGGAGAAGAAAGGGATCAAAGTCCCTTGTATTCCCAGCAATCATCACGTGAAGGCCCAAATGGCTGACTACCGTTTGAAGATGCGATGCCTGCGTTTGAGGATGAAAGTGCACAAACATTTCTTTGAGGCAGAGGACTAGGCTAATGCTCAAGAAGCAGTTCTTTCTAGAGCTCGTGTATACCCATTGCAGAAACCCAGGTGAGCACTTGCAGTGGACTTAATGTGGAAATACCATCGAGGCCAATTGTTTTTTTTATAGCCTGAATGAGGAAATGCAGTGCGGTAGAAAAAAATCACATAAAGAACACAAAGCCTCTGTGTTCTTTTTTAAAATCCCGCCAAATCTTGTGGTGGATTTGCATCATTAGTTCATGTCAGGGGCAAAACTGTATAATGAGGCACATATGCCTTTGACCAAGAATCAGTCAGTGGCTCCACAACCAGCCCTGAAGCCAAGATTGATGGAGGGAGAAAGCAGAGAGAGAGAGACCATCTGATTCTTCTACCACAGCACACCTCAGCCAGATAATAGGCCAACTAAACAAAACAACTTCCACATGTCTGCAAGGCCATGGCATAAAAACTCACATGCATAAGTACACATGCACACTTTCTGGGCAATCATTTAATGTCCATTGGTTTGACACAAACCTTTGTCTAAATAAAATGCTTCTGATTTTGAACAAATATCTCCTTATTGCTTAAATCTTAATAAGGCCAGGTGACGGATGTTTCCAGTGCTCTAACACTTCACTGCACACACCTGTTATTACAATTAAGTGTGGGGCTGTGGCATGGAAAAGTTGCATCAACACTATGTGGAGAGACGCTCAACATTCAGCCCAGTGCTCAGCCCCGCTGTCATGGCCGTTGAAAGAAGAGGACCAAGGTGCAGCGTGGTGAGCGTACATATTCCTTTTATTATTATGACGCCGACAAAAACAATAAACAATCCAAAAAACAACTTCCCACAAAGAAAGGAGGGAAGAAGGGCTACCTATGTATGGTTTCCAATCAGAGACAACGATAGACAGCTGTCCCTGATTGAGAACCATACCCGCCAAAACATAGAAATACAAAATCAGAGAAAAACTAAACGTAGAATGCCCACCCCAAACCACACCCTGACCAAACCAAATAGAGACATTAAAAGGCTCTCTATGGTCAGGGCGTGACACCCGTGAGCCACCACTCCATCCAAGCTGTTACATAACACAGAAAAGTGTTTTTACATTTTCTTCTTGTAAGGCTCTGGAATATTTTAAACAATATCCAGACCTGCTGAAAGGCCTGTGTCTCAGCCCAGGCAGATTTGGGTTGGCAATCTGTCTAATCTGACTACTGAAGTCATTTCTCTGGGTAACTTCAAAACTTATTTTTTCATTTTCTGCAACTTTTTATTAGTATCTGGCTGCTGCCGAGTGTGCATGCTCTGTCTCGGAAAACACCCGTCTGAGAAGGCAACAGGAGAGGAGAATGGCATTTAGAAGGGCCTGCAGTATTAATAGATGTTTGAGTCCTTGTGTACCCTGTAACTAAAGCCCAGCACCACTTTATAGTGGCAAGATCCCCAGAATAAGTATCAGAGTCCAGCAGACACAACAATGCCAGCCACACCAGGCATTGGCACCAGAATGGCCAAAGCAGTGCAAGCGCAGAAGCAGGCAGAGGGGAGCTTGAGACAATACTGGATCTGACGTAGAAATTCTAACACCCAGTTGAGAGTTCGTCTCCATCACTAATTTAACATTGCATGGTATTCAGCTTTATTACGAGAAGCTAGCCTGTATGGCTATATTAATAGAAGCTGGCCTGTGTCTATATTAAGAGAAGCTAACTTGTGTGTCTATATTGAGAGAAGCTAGCCTGTGTGTCTATATAAAGAGAAGCTAACTTGTGTGTCTATATTAAGAGAAGCTAGCCTGTGTGTCTATATTAGGAGAAGCTAACCTGTGTGTCTATATTAAGATAAGCTAACCTGTGTGTCTATATTGAGAGAAGCTAGCCTGTGTGTCTATTTTGAGAGAAGCTAACTTGTGTGTCTATATTGAGAGAAGCTAACCTGTGTGTCTATATTAAGAGAAGCTAGCCTGTGTGTCTATATTAAGAGAAGCTAGCATGTGTGTCTATATTAAGAGAAGCTAGCCTGTGTGTCTACATTAAGAGAAGCTAGCCTGTGTGTCTATATTGAGAGAAGCTAGCCTGTGTGTCTATATTAAGAGAAGCTAGCATGTGTGTCTATATTAAGAGAAGTTAACATGTGTGTCTATATTGAGAGAAGCTAGCCTGTGTGTCCATATTAAGAGAAGCTAGCCTGTGTGTCTATTTTGAGAGAAGCTAACCTGTGTGTCTATATTGAGAGAAGCTAGCCTGTGTGTCTATTTTGAGAGAAGCTAACCTGTGTGTCTATATTGAGAGAAGCTAGCCTGTGTGTCTATATTAAGGGGGAGAAAGAGGGTCTGCTAATAGGCACAGAAACATACTTGGAACCATTGCTAATGTATTGGTTCCATTGCATGGGACTATACTTTGACCTCTTTCCGTATCTTGTTGGTGGTGTTGATGTAGTAGAGAGGTCTCTATTAGGGAAAGTTAAACAGGAGTAAGGACCTCAAACAAAGGAGGAAATCCAGTTAAGTTTAAGTGTGTTTCCTCTAACATAACAGTGTGTTTCAACATGTTTTGGATGAGGTAACGCCACTGACGTACCATTAGCATGAAACAGCACATATAAAATCACTGGCTTTTTAAATTCACATATAAAGTGTTAACAAGCCACTCAAAGGAACGTTAAATAGTCAAAGTCAACTACTGGAGCCAGTGGACAACTGCCATCACTGAAGTTGCAAGGCTGACGGGTTTGTATTATATTAAATATGGATTCCGACATAAAAATCTTTAATGCCATTATGCACCTCATTAAATTACTCTTGAAATCTTTTAATGGTTTAGGCTTCAATATCAAACATCTTGAAGTGATAAGTGTAAGCAATGTGCCCATGATGGAGTATCCAAGGCTGGTAATAGTGCAGTTCTCTGTCCAGTAGATTGTTAATATGACAACGTCACTTGGAAGTGTGTCCAAGCCCGCATGGGCACACCTGCAGTGCAGAGGTTATGCGGAGAGACATTTGTTTCTATTTAGCCAGTGATTCCATCATGTCAATCAAATATTAAAACCCCTGTCTATAATCTACAGTATCAAGCCAGATATGAAAAGCCCACCTTGCATTGAAAGATAGCCCCTTGCTTTACTGTTAAACACACAGCTGCAGTATGTAGGCCTGCAAAGCTGAGGGCAGAGGTCAGTCTGGTTTAAGCAGACTGCAAAGACTGACCTGGAACTTACATAATACCACTTGTAAGAGAAGCCATTCACTGGGTTGAAGACCATACTAGGAAAAAATGCTCCAAAGCCATAAAATTGGAAGAGAATAGTGTTGGCGTAACAAAAAAAGACCCACAGTCAGCAATAAATAGCTGGGACTGAAACTTGCCTCTGCTTTGGGTCTTTGTGACTGTGTCCATAAACTCAGCGGTGGACCTCCTAAAGTGGTAAGCGCTCTCACAGACATCCAGCTAGTCAGTCAGGCAGGCCGTGAGACAGTCCGTGGTGGGAATGGCTTTCTCAGGCCACGATGGCTTCAGGCAGGCGGTTGGGAACCGAAAGAAAGGACACACGTCTCCGCTGTCAGCCCTTGCTTGACGCTGCACATGTGGGACGTGAGTGTGTGTAATATCACAACTGGCTACGTTGCTGCATGGGCCATTCCAGCATAATGACAAGATCAGATGAGGATAGAGAGGAAAGTCAGAGAAGGGAAGAGAAGGCAGATGTAGAGATGACTGATGGATCAAGGCCAAACCGTATCTGAGACGGGATGAGGTGGAAAAGAGGGGAAAGTGAGGCATATTGGCAGCATATGGTAGACAAGTCACGACTAACGGATGGCTTACGTGAGCTGATTCCTCTCAGCTGTGTGTGTCTCAATGGGTCTCCTCAGCATCCGGGCTTTATTATTATTATGTATTTATTGATATAAATTTTTATTACATTTTTATTTTACCCCCTTTTTCTCCCCAATTTCGTGGTATCCAATTGTTAGTAGCTACTATCTTGTCTCATCGCTACAACTCCCGTACCGGTTCGGGAGAGACGAAGGTTGAAAGTCATGCGTCCTCCGATACATAACCCAACCAAGCAGCACTGCTTCTTAACACAGTGCGCATCCAACCCGGAAGCCAGCCACACCAATGTGTCGGAGGAAACACCGGGCACCTGGCAACCTTGGTTAGCGTGCACTGTGCCCGGCCCACCACAGGAGTCACTGGTGCGCGATGAGACAAGGATATCCCTACCGTCCAATGCCTCCCCAACCCGGACGACGCTATGCCAATTGTGCGTCCCCCCACGGACCTCCCGGTCGCGGCCGGTTACGACAGAGCCTGGGCGCGAACCCAGAGTCTCTGGTGGCACAGCTGGCGCTGCAGTGCAGCGCCCTTAACCACTTGCTTCCTGGCTTTATTGATGGAGATGTGTTCATTTAAGGGGGGACGTTTGGGCTTTGTAGGGACCCACCAGCCAGGACTTGTTTCAAAGAGGGCAGCCAGAAAACTAGCTCGAAGACACATACAGTTTCAGACACACTATCACACCACCAGACATAGACAAGGTTTCCCTCAGAGAGTGGAGGAATGTAACCTCTGGTACGTGGCTCATTGAGAAACCATGAGGAATCATCTCTGCTTGTCCTTCCCACTTTCCCTCCCTCCATCACTCTCCCTCCAGTCCATCTCCCTTTATAGAGGCTCCATCTCATTCATTGGCTTCTGATTAGAGAGAGAGAGAGAGAGAGAGAGAGAGAGAGAGAGAGAGAGAGAGAGAGAGAGAGAGAGAGAGAGAGAGAGAGAGAGAGAGAGAGAGAGAGAGAGAGAGAGAGAGAGAGAGAGAGAGAGAGAGAGAGAGAGAGAGAGAGAGAGAGAGAGAGAGAGAGATTTTCCACATGGCCCCAGGTCCTTAATGAGACAGGACAGTGTTTCGTTGAGAAAAAACTGAACGTGCTTGGACTGTGGTGTAGTCTTCTGACTAGTGTGTGTGTGTGTGTGTGTGTGATATCAGGTGTTCTCACACACATCTGGATGGAGGTCTTCCAGACTGATTGCTGGCACCTAGCTAGCTCGCGGGGGCGGTAAAAGAGAACCAGGCTTGTCTTTGTATTCTTGTGGCAACCTGACAAGGCCGGGGGATCTGGAAACACAGACACCCCAGCGTCAATGCACCAAGATCGGGTGTCCCACACCAAAACTTCTCCCTGGCCTTCAACCACAGCCCGTGGAGTGAGACGTAGACATTCCTTTCACATTCACAGACACTGTCAAATTGATGAGAACATGCCGAGGACCAACTCCTCAGACAAGTAGGTCCGCAGACTCGAAAACCGGCTTTCATAAATCTGGTTCTCCCCATTGTAAAACTTGGTGGATCCATTGAGCAGAGCCCCGAGGTCACTGTTACAGTGTTACAGTGTGGTAGTGGTGCAGCGGTGCAGGTAAGGTTGGGCCCTGCTGGTCATAGTGATAGGTTGTATTCATGGTGTGGTTCTCCCCATCCAGGGCCCTTCAGGAACAGCTCCCTGCTCAGGAAGTGGAGTCAGACAGACAGGAGCAGGAAGCTGGCCTACAACTTGCTGACTGAGCCACAGCAGACCACAGGTGAGTGAGCTCACTCCTAATACCACCTGGTTGACCTATACAACCTGAGGAGGGAAAACTTACTCAACAATGTGTCTTCTGCCTCAGACAGAGGGGTTTCCTTCCTTTGATGTACTGAAACTGCCAGGCTTTACACACCATGGCAAGTGCAGAAAATCAATTTTTACAGTTTTATTACATACTAGTAACATTTATACATACAACCCATCATATTTAGGTGTCAAGTCCATTTCCAGTCCAAGGCCAATGTTGAGACTCTATGAGCCCCACCCCTCCTTCTCCAATTCATCAACTATACCCTGTTTCTAATGTGTAATCAATGTTCAGTTCCCACTCAGCTCTCACATTCCATTATGCTTACATTCAGTCTCACTCCTTTGAATGAGCAGTCTGGTGGAATGAAACAATGATGTTAACCTGCCAGGATCATATCAGAGCAAACAATAGCATGGAGTCTACTTTATATTCACACGAGTGCAGTTTAATTTAAGCAACTATTCATTAAATCCAGTCCAAATTAATATGTAAGCCAACACACACATTATCCAGATACAGGAAATTAAAACTAAATACCTAATGTCACCACAGGGTTGAAAACCACTGGCTTTTAAATGAACAGAGAGACTAGAGAGAGGGGTCACTATGTCTGTTGAGAATGTTTACCGACGATAGCACACAGCACGGTGAGCACACATCTTGACAATGTCCACCAATAGATCACTTCACTTTTATCTCGATGCCCCCCAAGGGGCTCGTTCCAATTATGAAATCTATTATTCAGAGATCCATGGTATGTTGCTAATGCAATGCAGTGAGGCTGTTTCTTCACATCTTTGGAAAACCTAAGAGTTGAACATGTGGCAGACAAAAGCTAGACGACATGACACTCCTCATCTGCCTTCTGAGTTGGCTTGGAAAGAGTTTGGTCAACGCAGGCTCCCCTGGGTGTCTCTACACACCAGACAATGACAGTAGCAGACTATTCTCTTAAACTGTGCAACCTTCGGCCTTGTGAGTGGCGCAGTGGTCTAAGGCACTGTGAATCAGTGCTAGCTGTGCAACTAGAGATTCTGGGTTCGTGTCCAGGCTCTGTCGCAGCCAGCGCGACCGGAAGAAACCATGGGGTGGTGCACTATTGGCCCAGCATCATCTGGATTAGGGGAGGGTTTGGCCGGCAGGGATGTCCTTGTCCCTTCTAGCACTAACTAATCCTGTGGCGGTCCAGGCGCAGTGCATGCTTTACACAGTCGCAAGGTGTACAATGTTTCCTCCGACACATTGGTGTGGCTGGCTTCTGGGTTAAGTGGGCATTGTGTTAAGAAGCAGTGCGGCTTGGTTGGCTTGTGTTTCGGGGGACGCACGGCTCTCGATCTTCGCCTCTCCGAGTCTGTACGGGAGTTGCAGTGATGAGACAAGACTGTAACTACTAATTGTATACCATGAAATTAGGGAGAAAAAGGAGTAAATAAAAACAAACTGTGCAACCTTACCCCCCAGTCGTGATCCGTATCTCCTTGTCTATGTCTCCCTTCACCCAATCTGCATGTATGGCAGGCGTGACTGAATGGACGTCCTGGTTCAACATCGACCATCCAGGGGGGAATGGAGACTACGAGCGGTTAGAAGCCATCCAGTTCTACTACAGGGAGAGGGTGTGTGCCCGGCCGGTGGCCATGGAGGCCCGCACCACGGACTGGGTAGCAGCAACAGAGACTGGGGAGGTGACTCACTCCAGCCTGGAGAAGGGCTTCTGGTGCATCAACAAGGAGCAGCCCTACGGACGCATCTGCTCCAACTACTACGTCCGCTTCCAGTGCCCACCAGGTACCCACAGACCACCATGCACCATGCCCCATTCACATGGGTTATAAAGTAGATGTGCTATAATAGCTTTGTGTTAAGGATTCTGAACCCATACTGTGCTTAGGGGATAAAGGAATTTTGTGAGGGGATTAGCCAACTATCCGTCACCCTTAGTTACTGTGCTGTATACTAAGTCGAAACAGAACCTCAGTGGAGATAAAGCCACTTAAGCCAGGCATCTGCTGCACTGCATTGGCCACTTTATTTCCATCAAACCCTACCAACTTTCCCCCAATTGGAGTAAACTAATAAATAATAACACTTAGGTTTCTACCTTCAGTTTATACATATTATATACATTTTACAGACACAATCTATTTTACAATAGTTATATTTTCTTTGTTTTTATGTCCTTCCTCCATTTCTGATGTCCATCCAGTTTGATTTCTATTTGTAACTGTGCTATTTCACAGAATTTCTGAACCTATATACATTTGACAGGCCCGTATGTTTTACATTGGTTATCTTGTTATTAGTCCCACCCTTCAGCTCCATACAACCCCTCCCATCTATCCCTTAACACCATCCATTTTGGATTTCTATTTGCCATATATTTTCCAACTGTGCTGTGATGTTTCACAAAAGTACTGAACCTTTCTATTCTCATAGCTTCTACAGATAGAGAATTAAAGATACATTTTTGTTGCTATAATAATAATAATATTATTGTTTGATTGACCATGGCTTTTCAAATCACCCAGTATTGCTATCTGCAGCGTTAGTTCTAGGCAAATGTTGCAATTATTTAGCCATTCCTGGACCTGTGACCATAAACAAGCTACATATGGACAGTACCAAAATAAAGGATCTAATGACTCTGCCTCCTCACAGCAGAGCTGGGAAGATTGTATCCCCCATATACTGTATATAACATTCTATTGGTTGCAAGAATTTTGTACAGTAATTTAAATTGATAAATTCGAAGTTTTGAATCCGACGCTGCTTTGCGTGTCATTTCATAAACCATGTGCCATGGAATGGGTACATCGAAATTCTCTTCCCATCTATTTTGCAATTTATATGGCACAGCTGTCAAGTTTTTCATCCTTAAATGAAATTGGTATATGTTTTTATTTATCACACTTTTCTTTAACCATTTATGTTCTTTAATACAGGGCCGACAGACAAATTCCTTACTTTTATCCCCTTCTGCTTGCCTCTTCCATTTTTGTGGTGATGCTGCAATTAGTTGGTTGTAATTTTGTGTATGAGCAGACATTTTCATATGTCTGAGTTAGCTGCATGTCCTAGTTATGATATCATTCACTAAAATTCTACCTTTTTTTCAACATTTCATCGAAAAATACATTTTGTTTTATCAATTAGTATATTTGAGTTTAACCATAGTATTTGTTGTATTATTTGTTCTGTCTTTTCAGGTGGATTATTCTGAAATTGCAACCAACATTCTAAGGCTTTAAAAGAAAAATATGATATTTTGGAGATTATTTCCTTTTCAAACACCCGAAAGTGAGCAGTTGTAATCTGAATAAAGGGGAAAAGGCCATTCTTGAACATGGGGTCAGACATTCCTACCAATTTACTAGAGAACCAGTTTGGATTTAAGTATAACTTTTGTATGACTGATGCCTTTAGTGAGAGGACTAATGCTTTAATATTTAATAATTTCTGCCCTCCGAATTCATATTCGTTATATAAATAGGCCCTTTAAATTTTGTCTGGCTTGCCATTCCAAATAAAATTGCCATTCCATCATATAATTTAAAAAGCAGGTCACTGGGTGTAGGCAAAACCATAAGCAAATAGTTAAACTGTGATATGGCTAAAGAGTTAATCAGGGTGATTGTTCCACAAATAGACAGGTATTTTCCTTTCCATGGTAGCAAGATCTTATCTATTTTTGCTAACTTTCTATAAAAATGTATTGAAATGTGATCATTTCTTTCTTTTGGGATTTGTATACCGAGTCTGTCCACATCCCCCCCCCCCAAAAAAAAGTCCTGGACTTATTTTTTCAAACTCCAAACTACGTTACTTACATAAAGATGACGTATCTTAATTTGAGACAGTTTGCTACAGCTAGAAAATAATCCTGCAGCAACAAGAAGGCTGAATTATGATGTGGATTATCATTAATGAACATTTTTTGTTAGGGCAAATCATATCAAGTGACAGTTTAAAGTGGAAATTACAAACTTTTGAAGCCTTTTTAAACCTTGAGTACACTACACGTTTGCATTTCCAAAAGAGTGATCAAATTAAGATCCTACATTAGTAATTCTCAGTCCAGGACTGGAATTTTAGGTCTGTGACCATTCTACCAATTCTATTTCTATGTGGATTCCATACTCACCCTTGTCACAATGTCTTGTCTTGTGTGTCCAGTTCAGGCCTACTGGATGGACTGGTCTGCCTGGGGCCCCTGCTCTGCTACAGCCTGTAATGACGTGGGCATTCAGGTCCGTCAGAGGAAGTGTATGAGCATCCAGCCCATGCCCTTGCTACTGGTTCCGCCGTGCCAGGGGCCCCAGACAGAGAGGATGGAGTGTGCCACCCTGCCATGTGAAGGTATCCTCCCAACACAACCTACACATAGACCTACAGTGTACATACCATGCCAATATTTAACATCAAGCCAATCATATTAATTATAATTTTAGGTAATTCATTCACTACCAGAGACTGATCAGCTGATCAGGGTCATTATTGACATGAAGACAATCACAACAGATCTGAGATGGAGCTGCAGTATGCGGCTGTTAATGAATACAGTGACTACGGCCACAGTAGAGCCAATGCTGAACCACTTAGAAAAAGGGTCCATAGGAGAACCATTTTTGGTTCAATGTAGAACCCTCTATGTAAAGGGTTCTACATGGAACCAAAAGGATTCTACCTGGAACCAAAAATAGTTATTCAAAGGGTTCTCCTATGGGGACAGCTGAATAACCCTATTAGGTTCTAGATATCACCTTTTTCCTAAGAATGTACATTAAACCATCTTCTCCACATGCCACAGTTTTGCTAACTTCTCCCTAACATGGGCTTCTAACAATTATCTGTCACCATCGTCAACACACCTTCGATGTTCATAAAGCTGCAGGGGCTTTGATCAGGAGAAGGCTGTCACTGTGCACTTCCCTCTCTAACCGTCATCAGCAGCACTGTCTCCCAGAAAGAGGAGGAAACTACCTGATATGTAACAACTCTGTTACGGCACACTTTCATCAGGTGACCAGTAGCCTGGCAAAAGTCCTGTGATAATATTTTGTTACAATGCATCTTTCCTTTCACCTTTCCTTGAAGCTACAGTTACATTATATGGATCATTCATGTTTATGTCCCATGTCTCTGTGGTTTGACTAGCCAAGTGGACTCAGTGGGGTACGTGGGGAGCATGCTCAGTGACCTGCGGCAAGGGTCGCAGGATCAGAAGGAGGACCTGTGTGAGAACCTCTATAACAGTGCAGTGTGTTGGACGAGCAGCTGAAATCCAGAAATGTGGGAAATATCCATGCCCGAGTAAGTCGTAAATCTAAAGAAACATACACAATATGGCTGTAGAATCTGAATAATCATTCTAATCATGTGTAAAAGTATGCTGAATGTATTGTGTGTGGGTGTTATTGTGTATGTATGTGTGTCTGCAGCCAAATGTAAGCGTGAGTGTCCCGATGGCCGTCCCAGTGAGGACTGTAGCCGCTGTGTGTGTGTGGGCCACATGCTCCAAGGAGAGGTACTTAGTATGACCGGTGTCCCCGTGATGGGGGCCAGGATAGCGCTGGCCAGCCGACCCAAGATAATCCGTACCCGCACTGACGCCAAAGGCCTCTTCAGGCTCCCAGGGGTCTGCTCCAGTTCCCCCAGCCAGCTCTACATCAGGAAGGAGAAGTTTGCCCCGGCCACTGCATCCACCTCCAGCAACAGCAGTGGGTCATCCTGGGTACGGGCAGTCCTAAAGTACGCAGGTGAGTTATACTAAGTTAGTAATATCAACAAATAGCCCAATGATGAAGTATGTACTCTATGTACTTAGTACTGCTTTGAGCCAGTCAGTCTATCATTATAACCATCCATCTACTGTAGCCAGACTAGGGTAAGAACATTTAAAACTACAATACGGACCACTGGAGGAAAGTCTGAAGTAGTTCAGTCCTTTACATGCACATATGCAGTGGGGCAAAAAAGTATTTAGTCAGCCACCAATTGTGCAAGTTCTCCCACTTAAAAAGATGATAGAGGCCTGTAATTTTCATCATAAATACACTTCAACTATGACAGACAAAATTAGAAAAAAAATCCAGAAAATCACATTGTGGGATTTTTAATGAAGTTATTTGCAAATTATGGTGGAAAAAAAGTATTTGGTCAATAACAAAAGTTTGTCTCAATACTTTGTTATATACCCTTTGTTGGCAATGACAGAGGTCAACCGCTTTCTGTAAATCTTCACAAGGTTTTCACACACTGTTGCTGGTATTTTGGCCCAGATCTCCTCTAGAGCAGTGATGTTTTGGGGCTGTTGCTGGGCAACATGGACTTTCAACTCCCTCCAAAAATGTTCTATGGGGTTGAGATCTGGAGACTGGCTAGGACACTCCAGGACCTTGAAATGCTTCTTACGAAGCCACTCCTTCGTTGCCCGGGCGTTGTGTTTGGGATCATTGTCATGCTGAAAGACCCAGCCACATTTCTTCAATATTTTATTTTACTAGGCAAGTCAGTTAAGAACAAATTCTTATTTTCAATGATGGCCTAGGAACAATGGGTTAACTGCCTGTTCAGGGGCAGAACAACAGATTTGTACCTTGTCAGCTCGGGGGTTTGAACTTGCAACCTTGTGGTTACTAGTCCAACGCTCTAACCACTAGGCTACCCTGCCGCCCCACCAAGCTACCCTGCCTTGCTGATGGAAGGAGGTTTTCACTCAAAATCTCACGATACATGGCCCCATTCATTCTTTCCTTTACACGGATCAGTCGTCCTGGTCCCTTTCCAGAAAAACAGCCCCAAAGTATGATGTTTCCACCCCCATGCTTCACAGTAGGTATGGTGTTCTTTGGATGCAACTCAGCATTCTTTGTCCTCCAAACACAACGAGTTGAGTTTTTACCAAAAAGTTATATTTTGGTTTCATCTGTCCATATGACATTCTCCCAATCTTCTTCTGGATCATCCAAATGCTTTCTAGCAAACTTCAGACGGGCCTGGACATGTACTTGCTGAAGTAGGGGGACACGTCTGGCACTGCAGGATTTGAGTCCCTGGCGGTGTAGTGTGTTATTGATGGTAGGCTTTGTTACTGTGGTCCCATCTCTCTGCAGGTCATTCACTGGTTCCCCCCCATGTAGTTCTGGGATTTTTGCTCACCGTTCTTGTGATCATTTTGACCCCACGGGGTGAGATCTTGCGTGGAGCCCCAGATCGAGGGAGATTATCAGTGGTCTTGTATGTCTTCCATTTCCTAATGATTGCTCCCACAGTTGATTTCTTCAAACCAAGCTGCTTACCTATTGCAGATTCAGTCTTCCCAGCCTGGTGCAGGTCTACAATTTTGTTTCTGGTGTCCTTTTTTAGCTTTTTGGTCTTGGCCATAGTGGAGTTTGGAGTGTGACTGTTTGAGGTTGTGGACAGGTGTCTTTTATACTGATAACAACTTCAAACAGGTGCCATTAATACAGGTAACGAGTGGAGGACAGAGGAGCCTCTTAAAGAAGAAGTTACAGGTCTGTGAGAGCCAGAAATCTTGCTTTTTTGTAGGTGACCAAATGCTTATTTTCCACCATCATTTGCAAATAAATTCATTAAAAATCCTACAGTGTGATTTTCTGGATTTTTTTTCTCATTTTGTCTGTCATAGTTGAAGTGTACCTATGATGAAAATTACAGGCCTCTCTCATCTTTTTAAGTGGGAGAACTTGCACAATTGGTGGCTGACTAAATACTTTTTTGCCCCACTGTACATGGAAACTAAATAAAAAATAAATGCAGTCACAAGGGCAGTATTTCACCATAATCCCACACCAATCATTGTTCATAAGTACGGAGACCAAGAAGAGTTTAAACTGTAGGCCTGATTATGTTTCATTTCGATCAGGATACCTTTTTGGTACCGTTCACAACAGTCCCAGAGGCAGGTTTTTAGGGATTTGTTTCCTACTGCTTTGCAGAGAAGCCATACATTGTAAAGCACCCAGAGGACAAAGTGCGCTATGAGGGACAGCGTGTGATGTTATGCTGCAAGGCAGCAGGGGAGCCCATGCCAGACAAATACTACTGGTATGATCATGCATTCCTTTGTTAATTTACCAGAAAAAAATCTTACAAATGTTTTTGGGAAGCATGACTAGATAACACATTATATTAAACAACTTATAAAAATTACATTTTCAGTATAGGTTTTTAATGGTATGTTCTTCTCTCCAGGTATCACAATAGGACCCTATTGGACCGGAACATGTTCAAATATGAAGAGGATCTGGTGCTGAGAGACCTGAAGCCTGAGCAGACAGGACATTACTACTGTAAAGCCAGCAGCCAGACAGGAAGCATCAAGTCCTCACAGGCATTCCTCAGCGTTATCGGTACGTATAGACCCTATCCATCAAATCCTGTACTGTACCTGTAGGAATGGACAGTAGGAAAAGACACTGCAGCAAACCGAATGTCAGTGAGGAAAAAACCCTGCAGAAAATCTACTGTATCTGTAACATCGAAAAAATACACCCAAGTAAAATAAGATCGTAAAATATCAAGGCCTCCAGAATCTGGCAGTAAGGTTTTATTATGTTTACATTGGTATAAAGCAGCCTTTTCTAAACAGAGATTATTTACATTATTTATAATAGACTGTAAAAACCAAAATCCCACTTCTCCAGAGCTCCCCTTATTGAAGTGAAATCCAAGATTGTCAATAAATCCTGTTAGTCAAACAAGTATGAGTTTCCACATCCGTGCAGGGTAGATACACATTGTGCGTATTCCCCAGTTACTTGTTAGCCACGATATAGATTGACAAAAAGGGGCCGCGGGGGAGTGTGCTAAAGCATTCAGCTACGGGCTTCTACAGGAGGATATGTTCTGGCTCTGAGTCTCTGCAGCCTGAGAGATTTGCCCCTGTGAATAGAAGAACAACACCTGGAACACCAAGGCTCTGAGTGAAGAATGATTAACCTGCTTTATGCTACCAGCCCATTGTGGTTCCCATCACTAGGGAACATTAGGCTACACTCCAGTTATTTAATAAAACATTCCATCCATATTTAAAGACCGGACTACCGTTTTCCTTTTGTTTCTTTTAGTTATTTAATTAGTTTTTTTATGCAGAGGGGCCAGGAAATGACACATTGGGTAACACAGTTGAAGTCGGAAGTTTACATACACCTTAGCCAAATATATTTAAACTCAGTTTCACAATTCCTGACATTTAATCCTAGTAAAAAGTCCCTGTCTTAGGTCAGTTAGGATCACCACTTTATTTTAAGAATGTGACATGTCGGAATAATAGTAGGGAGAATTATTTATTTCAGCTTTAATTTCTTTCATCACATTCCCAGTGGGTCAAAAGTTTACATACACTCAATTAGTATTTGGTAGCATTGCCTTTAAATTGTTGAACCTGGGTCAAACGTTTTGGGTAGCCTTCCACAAGCTTTCACAATAAGTTGGGTTAATTTTGGCCCATTCTTCCTCACAGAGCTGGTGTAACTGAGTCAGGTTTGTAGGCCTCCTTGCTTGCTTTTTCAGTTCTGCCCACACATTTGTATAGGATTGAGGTCAGGGCTTTGTGATGGCCACTCCACTAACTTGACTTTGTTGTCCTTAAGCCATTTTGCCACAACTCTGGAAGTATGCTTGGGGTCATTGTCGATTTGGAAGACCCATTGCGACCAAGCTTTAACTTCCTGACTGATGTCTTGAGATGTTGCTTCAATATATCCACATACTTTTCCTACCTCATTACGCCATCTATTTTGTGAAGTGAACCAGTCCCTCCCGCAGCAAAGATTCCTCACAACATGATGATGCCACCCCCATGCTTCCCCCTTTTCCTCCAAACATAACGATGGTCATTATGGCAAACAGTTCTATTTTTGTTTCATCAGATCAGAGGACATTTCCCCAAAAAGTACGATCCCAATGTGCAGTTGCAAACCGTAGACTGGCTTTTTAATGGCGGTTGTGGAGCAGTGGCTTCCTTCCTTGCTGAGCGGCCTTTCAGGTTGTATCGATACAGGACTTGTTTTACTGTGGATATATATAGTGGGTATATATACTTTGTATATGTTTCCTCCAGCATCTTCACAATGTCCTTTTGCTGTTGTTCTGGGATTGATTTACACTTTCGCACCAAAGTACGTTCATCTCTAGGAGACAGAACGCGTCTCCTTCCTAAGTGGTATGATGGCTGCGTGGTCCCATGGTGTTTATACTTGTGTATCTATTGTTTGTACAGATGAACATGGTACCTTCAGGCATTTGGAAATTGCTCCCAAGGACGAACCAGACTTGTGGAGGTCCACAAATTTTTTTATGAGGTCATGGCTGATTTCATTTGATTTTCCTATGATGTCAAGCAAAGAGGCACTGAGTTTGAAGATAGGCCTTGAAATAAATCCACAGGTACACCTCCAATTGACTCAAAGTATTTCAATTAGCCTAACAGATGCTTCTAAAGCCATGTCATTATTTTCTGGAATTTTCCAAGCTGTTTAAAGGCACAACCAACTCAGTGTATGTACACTTCTGACCCACTGGTATTGTGATACATTGAAATATAAGTGAAATAATCTGTCTGTAAACAATTGTTGGAAAAATTACTTGTGTCATGCACAAAGTAGATTTCTTAACCGACTTGCCAAAACTATAGTTTGTTAACAAGAAATTTGTGGAGTGGTTGAAAAATGAGTTTTAATAACTCTAAACTAAGTGTATGTAAACTTCTGATTTCAACTGTATATATCAGGCTAGGCGTCTGCTAGCGGGACAACCTCCGGTGGAGCTAGAGGGTGCGCAATTCAAATAAATAGTCACAAAAAACTTCTTGATGCACCCATCCCGTTAGCGGGATAATTTTTGTCAACATCCGCTGAATTGCAGAGCGCCAAATTCAAATTAAATTACTAAAAATATTTAATTTTCATGAAATCACAAGTGCAATATAGCAAAACACAGCTTAGCTTGTTGGTAGTCCACCTGGCATGTCAGATTTCAATAAAACTTTTCTGGAAAAACATACCAAGCGTTTATGGAAGGACATCTCTCTCAGTAGACAAAATATTACAAACAGCTAGCAGCCAAGTAGATTGGTCACAAAAGTCAGAAAAGCAATATATTAATTTGCTTACCTTTGATGATCTTCGGATGTTTGCACTCACGAGACTCCCAGTTACACAATAAATGTTCCTTTTTTTCCATAAAGATTATTTTTATATCCAAAATACCTCCATTTGGTTGGCGCATTATGTTCAGAAATCCACAGGCTCGAGCGGTCACGACATCGCAGACGAAAATTCTAAATAGTATCCGTAATGTTCATAGAAACATGTCAAACGTTTTTTATAATCAATACTCAGGTTGTTTTTACAATATATAATCAATAATATATCAACAGGGACTGTAGCTTCTTCAGTAGGAGAGAGAGAGAAAATGGCTGCTCCAAGCTGTTGCGCATGCAAAACGCTGCTGGCACCCAGCCATCCCCTTACGCAATATGATCTTTCTCGCTCATTTATCAAAATAAAAGCCTGAAACTATGTCTAAAGACTGTTCACACCATGGGGAAGCCATAGGAAAATGAATCTGGTTGATATCCCTTTAAATGGAGTGAAGATAGGCTATGGAACGTGGAGCTTTCAAAATAGAAGCCCCTTCCGGTTGGATTTTCCTCAGGTTTTCACCTGCAATATCAGTTCTGTTATACTCACAGACAATATTTTGACAGTTTTGGAAACTTTAGAGTGTTTTCTATCCTAATCTGACAATTATATGCATATTCTAGATTCTGGGCCTGAGGCAGTTTAATTTTGGTACGTTTTTCATCCAAACATCAAAATACTGCCCTCTACACTCAACAGGTTAAACATGTAGGTACATACAAGTGTCTTGTGTCAATTGAAAGCTTAAATTCTTGTTAATCTAACTGCACTGTCCAATCTACAGTAACCATTACAACGAAAGCATGCCTTGCGATTGTTTGAGGACGCCGCCCCACATCAAAATATTTTTCCACCAGCACAGGTTTCATAAATTTACAAATAGTGATTAAATATTCACTTACACTTTGAAAATCTTCCTCTGATTTGTCATACAAAGGATCCCAGCTATAACATGTATTGTCATTTTGTTAGATAAAATCCTTCTTTATATCCCAAAAAGTCTGTTTAGTTGGCGCCATCGATTTGAGTAATCCACTCGTTCAACATGCAGAGAAAGGAATCCAAAAACTTTGTTAAAACAAGTCAAAATATGTTTCTATTGACTCAGATACACTAACATGTCATCAAACTACAATATTTCATATGGAAAGAAGTATGTTCAATAGGAAACCAATATTAGCAGGTGCATCTTGTCTTCCTTGCGCGCCCAAACATGAATTTCCAATAGTTTGTCCCAGTACTAAAACAAATTATTCTCACTCATTTTTTGGGGGGGATTTTCTCCAACCATATCTATTGTGTTAAATTCTCCTACATTATTATGACATTTCTACGAACTTCAACGTGTTTTCTTTCCAATGGTACCAAGTATTTGCACATCCTGGCTTCAGGGCCTGAGCAACAGGCAGTTTACTTTGGGCACGTCAGTCAGGGGGATATTGAGAAAAAGGACCCTAGCCTGAAGAAATTCAGGCATCTGTCTGCAACAATCTTTTTCTTTAGAGGATAGGGAGTCTAACAGGAACACTGGAGCGTAAACTCAGTCTGCTTAAACTAATAACACCCAAACAATTATACATTTTCATGTCCTTATTGAACACACTGTGTAAAAATTCACAGTGCAGAGTGGAAAAGTATGTGAACCCTTGGATTTAATAACTGGTTGACTGTCCTTTGGCAGCAATAACCTCAACCAAACATTTTCTGTAGTTGCGGATCAGACATGCACAACAGTCAGGAGGAATTTTGGACCATTCCTCTTTACAAAACTGTTTCAGTTAAGCAATATTCTTGGGATGTCTGGTGTGAACTGCTCTCTTGAGTTCATGTCACAGCATCTCAATTGGGCTGAGGTTAAGACACCGACTGGGCCACTCCAGAAGGTGTATTTTCTTCTCTTGAAGCCGTTCTGTTGTTAATTTATTTCTGTGTTTTGGATCATTGTCCTGTTGCATCACGCAACTTCTATTGAGCTTCAATTGGCGGATAGATAGCCTAACATTCTCCTGCAAAATGTCTTGATGAACTTGGAAATTCATTTTTACATTGGTGATAGCAAGCTGTCCAGGCCCTGTGGCAGCAAAGCAGCCCCAAACATGATGCTCCCTCCACCACACTTTACAGTTGGGATGAGGTTTTGATGTTCGTGTGCTGTGCTGTGCCTTTTTTCATCCACACATGGTGTTGTGTGTTCCTTCCAAACAACTCAATTGCAGTTTCATCAATCCACAGAATATTTTGCAAGTAGCGCTGGGGAACATCCAGATGCTCTTTTGTAAACTTCAGACGTGTTTTTTTGGGACAGCAGTGCCTTCTTCCGTGGTATCGTAGACTCGTCAACAGAGATGTTAGCATGTTCCAGAGATTTCTGTAAGTCTTTAGCTGACACTCTAGGATTCTTCTTAACCTCGTTGAGCATTCTGCGCTTTGATCTTGCAGTCATCTTTGCAGGACGGCCACTCCTAGGGAGAGTAGCAACAGTGCTGAACTTTCTCAATTTATAGACATTTTGTCTTACCATGGACTGATGAACATCAAGGCTTTTGGAGATACTTTGGTAACCCTTTCCAGCTTTATGCAAGTCAGCAATTTTTTATCTTAGGTCTTCTGCGATCTCTTTTGTTTGCAGCATGGTTCACATCAGGCAATGCTTTTTGTGAATAGCAAACTAAAATTTTGTGAGTGTTTTTTATAGGGCAAGGCAGCTCTAACCAACATCTCCAATCTCGTCTCCTTGATTGGACTCAAGGTTAGCTCACTACAATTCACTTTTGGGGAATTCATTAGCCTAGGAATTCACATACTTTCCCCAACCGACACTGTGAATGTTTAAATTATGTATTCAATATAGACAAGAAAAATACAATAATTTGTGTGTTATTAGTTAAGCACACTTTGTTTGTCTATTGTTGTGACTTAGATGAAGATCAGATCAAATATGATGATCAATTCATGCAGAAATCCAGGTAATTCCAAAGGGTTCACATACTTTTTCTTGCCAATGTGTGTGCATTATATGCATTATGCATGTGTGTGTTTACATCCATAAAACATGTGTAATCTCATTACTAACTCTATGCACTGTGTATTCCACAGCTAAAGGCATGCAGGCATGCAACCCCACACCTAAGAACCACCTCATTAGGCTGCCCATGGACTGTGTTCAGCCTGGGACTGACTCTAAGCTCTACAACGCTGGCCGCTGCACCCACAACAAGTGTGTAGGCTCCCTGGACTTCGACTTGCGCTGCAGGGATGGAGGTGGCTACTGCTGCGGGGTCCAGAAGATGGAGAGCCGGGTGATCAACTGTGGGAGCTACAGCCTACCCATCAAAGCTGTGACTGAGTGTGGCTGCCTGAAGTGTGTGGTGCCCAAGGTGCTTGTGCGTGGCAGGGTGGTCACAGTTGACAACGATGAACCACTGCGTTTCGGGCACATGTATGTTGGCAAGGAGAGAGTGGGCACCACAGGGTACAAAGGAGGTTTCACGCTCAATATAACTCCAGACACAGAGAGGCTAGTGGTCAACTTTGTGGATCCCACAGAAAAATTCATTGACACTCCTAAGGTGTTTATCTTTGACAAGAGAGGGGGCTCTGTTTATCATGACGTGAAGGTGATGAGAAAGCAGGAACCCATTGATATCAATGCTGGAGAGACAAATACCATTGACTTAGGAGAAATCAAAGGAGAGGACCCCATTGGACAGATTGTCATACCTCCAAATTCTTTCCACAAAAAAAATGGGGAGGTGTACGAAGGTACGGTGAAAGCCAGTGTCACCTTCATTGACCCCAGGAACATCACCACAGCTGCTGCAGCGCCTGGTGATCTCAACTTTGTGGACGATGAGGGTGACATGCTTCCACTGAGGACATATGGGATGTTTTCCGTTGACTTCAGAGATGATACGAACCAGGAAGTCCTAGGGGCTGGAGCGGTCCAAGTACTCCTCGACACGCAGCACGTCAAAATGCAAGAACACATTCCCAAAATGAAACTGTGGTCCCTCAACCCAGACACAGGTGTCTGGGAGGAGGAGAGTGACTTTCACTACACTCAGACCACATCTGGTGGTAATGGACGGCGCAAGCGAGAGGAGCGCACTTTCCTCATAGGTAATATGGAAATCAGGGAGCGTCGACTTTTCAACCTGGATGTGCCTGAGAACCGCCGCTGCTACGTCAAAGTGAGGACATACATGAGTGACAAATTCCTGGCCACTGAGCAGTTGGAAGGTGTGGTCATCAGCCTGATAAACTTGGAGCCCAAGCCTGGCTTTTCCTCTAACCCCAGAGCATGGGGTCGCTTTGACAGTGTGATAACTGGACACAACGGAGCCTGCCTGCCAGCCTTCTGTGATGCTCAGGTGCCTGATGCTTACACAGCTTACGTCACAGGCATTATGGGTGGTGAAGAACTGGAAGCAGCTCCCTCAACCCCCAAGATGAACCCAAACATCATTGGAGTGTCTCAGCCATATTTAGACAAGATAGACTACCAGCGTTCAGACCACAATGATCCAGCTCTTAAGAAAACAGCCTTCAGAATCAACTTGGCAAAACCCAACCCCAATAATTTGGAAGAGACCAACGGGCCAATATACCCCTACCAGAGTTTAATATCCTGTGAAAATGCTGAAGTCAATGCCAACCATTTCCGATTCTTCAGAGTGGAAAAGGACAAATACGAATATAACGTTGTGCCCTTTCAAGAGAACGACTTAACATCATGGACAGGTGACTACCTCTCTTGGTGGCCCAACCCACAAGAGTTCAGGGCTTGCTTCATCAAGGTCAAGATCCAGGGACAACGGGAGGTTATGATAAGGTCACAGAACCATGGAGGCACCCACCCTGAGACTGCAGGCCAGCTGTACGGCATCAGAGACATTCGCAGTACCCGCGACATGCACGTGGCCAACATCTCAGCAGCTTGCCTCGAGTTCAAGTGCAGTGGTATGCTCTTCGACCAAGCCGCAGTCGATAGGTCCCTCATATCAGTCCTCCCACAGGGCAACTGTAGGAGAGTGGGCATCAACAGCCTCTTAAAGGAGTATCTCACCAAGCACCCCCCTACCTCACCGAACAATGAGTCCCATGCCTTCAACATGCTGGCCCCAGTCGACCCCTTGGGGCACAACTATGGCATCTACACAGTCACGGACCAGAACCCAAGGGTGGCAAAAGAGATCGCCATTGGACGCTGTTTTGACGGTACCTCTGACGGCTTCTCCAGAGAGATGAAGTCAGACACTGGGGTTGCTCTGACCTTCAGCTGCCCAGAAAGGACTTTAACCAGGGAGAGTCTCTTCCAACGCCTCCAGACAAACCCCAGCCAGACCCTGTCTCAGATGGCAAGGGACATGAGGGAGGCACAGGGGCTGCAGGCCCGAGGAAGGTCCTCCCGGGTAGTGACCTACCCCTCTGAATCCACGAGCCGCAGATCCAGCTCCTCTAGCAGGAGGAGATCTACGATGCGGACACAGAACCGGCAGTAGATCTGCCGTTAATAAGTGAGTTACAAGTTTTCATTGTGCCACAGAGTGTAAACAAAAGTAGTATTTTTAGTGCATGTAAAGTTTTCCACTTTCTGTACTTGAATCCTAATAACTTTAATTTATTCCTAGGTCTTTGGGTTAGAAATGAAGATGACGTACTCTCACAAACAAAAGAAGGAAATGTCAAGTTGTGTCAGCCTGGTGATGTTGGATGTGAACTTTCTCTGAACACAGTACGGTAATCTATTGAAGCAGTAACTTCTCCAGCAAAACCACACAGGAGAGCGAAATTAAGACTTTTTTTCCTCTGAAACTTACTGGAAGGGTTTGGCAATACATATCAGTATACATTTCTTTAGCTTTCATCAGTCCAGTAAAGCAAAGGATATTTATTTAATTGGCATTAATAGGATTTTAAGAAGGAAACCAATTTCCGAGGAATATTTGGATTTATCGCGTTCCACATTAACCATCGTTAACCAACCGTCTTTTCTGATATCTCTGATCGCTTGAGATATAACCAACTGCAACTGTAAACGCCAGTCAAAATGCTAAACACTTCATAATACATCAGCGCTTTCCATTGCACTCATGAGTCCCTCAAGATCAAAGGATCATGAGGTCCTAGTGATCTAGTTTGTTTGTAACAGACAGTGGGCCCCTTTTCTAGAAACCGGGAAGTCTTTTCTGCCAAAAAGTGGCATTATTTAAGAAGATGCAATGGGGTGCAAGGAGTTATCGAGTTTGTGTAACAGAGGACGCTTCTTAGTGCGTTTGTTTCTAGCGTTTTTCTCTCCAAATAAGCATGTCACATTGCCAACTGAGATCCAGACCTTTTCTCTAACCTGAATCCAACATGTACCGGGCCCCAGCCAACACAAGCATCCCTTATCAAAACGCATCTCAGCAGTTGACTGAACAGAGCCTGCGGTAGGGGACCTGAGAGAGAGAGAGGATATTGTGGGGGATGTCACAATTCCCTTCAGTCCTCAGTTCCCACAAAGTCCCCAAGTACTCATCCAACACACCTCTCTGTCTGTTCTTCAACATCCCCCCCAACATTACTGTCAGGAATGTAAAACACTAAAACAAATCAACATCAGAGAAGAAACCCTATTAAAACATTGCAGATAATTAGCTAGGCTAGTTCCAAGACTAAATGGACTGTATTGTTGTTAAATGTGGGAGTGTCTGTCTTTGTCTCATCAAGTGCAATAGCTATGTTCTATTTTGACCTGAGAGCCCTTGCAAATCATCACGTGACAAGCCAGTTATATACTGCACCAGGTACTGCTGGTAAATCGGGTAAATCCTTCAGTAAGTTTGGCTATGGTATACCGAGTGTATTTGTAAGGGAGCTTGTACAGGATTCAATTGCTTTTTGAATTACCGTGTATAACAATCACTTAAATGTTAGGTCATCATTTTACACTGTCAGTGCCACATATATTTCTGATATTTCTGCAAACTGCTCCCATTATAATGTTTTCATATCTTGCTGCATGACGCATTAACTTTTAGCAAGAAGTGTACAATCATATTTTCAGTTTAGAGAACACAGTCCCTTTCCAGAGGGACACATTTATCTCAACGGTACTATTTCCCCATAGCTACTAAACAACAACTTATTATTAATATAGTTAACTTGCAGACAGACCTCTGATTATTACAGGACCAATTCCACAAATGTGTTTCCCAAAGGGAAAATAGGCTCTGGGAGAATTAAGTTGTATTTAAACAGTCCTTCAGTAGAACCAATTATGAGTATGGGTTTTAGAGGCTCTCCAGTGCTTGGGCATTACAGTGGCAAGTGGGAAGACATTCAAAGAGGCCCATTTAATTGGATTCAGTAATTGGAGGAAAGTTCCCCATTGATAGTAGGTCCAAACTTGTTTATCTATGTAGTGGGTGGTTGTGGGTCCCTTCAGACTGCTGGAGAGCTCCTAGAGCTGAACTAATCCAAACCCAAATGAGTGCCTGTAGAACACGGAGGAAGCAAACATGGCTGGCTCGTAGTTATCAGCCCAGCTGTTAATTAGGAAATACATTACATATACACTTGGGGGTACATTGAAGAGTTTAACCGAGACTGTCACAAACAACCAAACAAGTTGATTTCCAGAGAGCATGTGGATATAATTTAGGCACAAGAGAGGTCTGTGGTCAAGTACGTTCAACATTTAAACGACCATACCTTTAAATTGGCTTAATTTTTGAGGTGTTTTCTTAAATGTCAGTCAGCAAAACCTCAGGGAACTAAGTAAATTGAAACCATTGCAGTTTATTGTACAGTTTATTGTACAAGAAAAGGAGTTTAGATGTTGCACGCAACCTGAAACTAGCAACAGCCCAAAAACTACCTTGTAAAATAGATACTCAGGATCAAATAGATTCAACAAGTATATTGTACAGTGCATCTAGAAAGCGATATGTGGAAATTATCATTTATGGCCCTCTAGTCATTATCAATGACCTCTACCATCATGGGCATGTTAAACCCTCTTAGAATGGACAGTCCAGCAGTTCATTAAAATAAACCAATCAGCTTATTTGGAGAAGATTGTTGCATCCAGGCTATGAGTAAGATGATGGTAATTGGGTCCACGTGTGGAAAAGATAACTCTCATTAACCACAGTAGGGTGTGAGGTGAGAGAGAGGGGCCACAGCAACAACTGTTCAACAACTGGAGGACTTGCAACACCAAAGAGGAGTCACTTCTGGAGTCACTTGTGGGACAAGGGTGAGATTATCTTGTGATGGATTTGAATAATTACAGAGAGCTGTTGTAGAGAAAAAGGGGGAAAAGTGGTCTTTCGCCTCGCTGTCCATCACTTATCTGAAGCTAAAGTCGTCACTTCTGGAAGTAGGCTGTTTAAAGTAAACATGCTCTGATAAGTTGACTGGTAGATGTTTCATGAAGAGGCTTTGAGGGAGGTTGAGAGACAGAGTAAGTCTAATTACCAATGTTACATAACACATTGTGTGAGAAAAATAGTAAGGACTATCCGAACAGTCTCTGATCAGTTTCCAGTTTCCTGATTCATTAGCTTTAAGAGGAGAGAGGAATGGAAGAGAGTTTCCTATTCAAATGTAGAACCATGCCGATGTTGTGGAAGAAAAACCTCAAACAGAAAACAGATTGCAAAGATCTCCTTTTAATACAGAAGAAATAGTCAAATGACATGATCCCCTCGATTCCAGACACAGTTTCAGGTTCTAAAAATTCCCAGACAGGTTCGTGCTTCACATTTCACATAATAAGTGATAAATGACAATTTAAAAAATGTTCACTTAGTTTTCGCTACTTCTCCATGGTAATTCAACAGTCTCGCATTCCCACTTGTCCTGTAGAATGTTGAGGTACTAGTACTTGTAGACTGACGAACAGTATACAGCCCTGCCTTGGCTTAAGGTTGATTTCTGAGTGTGCCTGTGCCATCAGCATGAGTGCATGCATCTGTCCTCTCCTGTACAGTCTGGCTGCTCTCAGGGAGACTGTAACTTATTCAGGAATATCCTCTGGCGAAGCGAGTGTTGGATCTTTCCATATTGTCTGACCTATTAAGAGAGACTTGTATGGTTGCCACTGTGCTCTGGAAGATGTCTTGGGGACCCATAAATGCATTATATAAATCCATTTCTGAGAATTCTCTGTTTAATCATTACATGACATGTACTGCATGGCGTTGCCCATTTGTTTTTCTTTTTCATGTGTAAATTGTGTATTGTATGGAATTTACTAAATGTATAAGGAATTGTAAATAAACCTTTGCTGTAAAATTTTCCAGTGATGTTATGTCCTGATTTGATACATGTCATATGTGTGTATTCAATGATAATTCTCGAAATAGTTCAGAAATATGCAAATGTGAGTTTCAAAAACGTAATTGGCAAAAGGGAATATTCTATTGACGTGAGGTATCGTGAGAATGATATTGAACCCCCCCCCCCCCCCAAGATTAAGGGATAACTGGGTTTGCATAATTCATAACATCAACGACACAAAACACAACAGTCATAACAAGGAATATCAAATGGTACGAGAAACCACAGAAATAGCATCTACAGTATCCGGCATCTACAGTTACAAAAAACACCAAATTACAAAAATAGAGCTTTGCATATGAGAGACAAATGTTAGTTAATAGCCTACATTGCAGAGTTCTGACATCAACAATGGGTCCCCTAATGGCTAAGGACAACCTGTGAATGTAATCCAATAAAATAAACAACAGATTACTCAGAAACATCTGGATCCACAAAATGTGAATACTACTCTTGGACCATTTACACGGGACCCAGTAAAAAGTGATTGTTCTACCAAATACACAATACACAATGATCTCAATTGTCAGTGAATATTACCCCTCAGGTGATGAATCATTAAACACAAGGCACAGGTCCTGTCCTCACAGCACTCAACGCCAATGGAAATATTATCATAATAAAGTCCCACAAGGAGGCTGGGAGGAGGGAAAACTAGAATGGCAAGCCACACTTTCACTGACACTATTTTGGAAAAGTCAGAGTGAGAACATCTATTGGATAGAAGATGTAGTGAATGTTGGTGCCAGTGTAGAAGAAGAAGATGTAGTGAATGTTGTTGTCGAAGAACATGTAGTGAATGTTGTTGCCAGTCTAGAAGAAGAAGATGTATTGAATGTTGTAGAAGAAGAAGATGTAGTGAATGTTGTTGCCAGTGTAGAAGAAGAAGAAGATGTATTGAATGTTGTAGAAGAAGAAGATGTAGTGAATGTTGTTGCCAGTGTAAAAGAAGATATACTGAATGTTGTTGTAGAAGAAGTGACATGCCCTGATCTGGTTCACCTGTCTTGGTGATGGTCTCCACCCACCCCCAGGTGTCTCCTGTTTTCCCCATTAGTCCCCAGTGTATTTATCCCTGTTTTTCCTGTCTCTCTGCGCCAGTTTGTCTTGTTTTGCAAAGACAACCAGCATTTCTCCTAGCGCTGATTTTTCCCAGTCTCTGTCTTTTCCTAGCCCTCCTGGTTTTGACCCTTGCCTGTCCTGTCCGAATCGGCCTGCCTGACCACTCTGCCTGTCTTGACCCTTGAGCCTGCCTATCCCCTTGTTCTGTTTGGACTCGGACCTGTTCACTGAACCCCTGCCTGTCCTGACCTCGAGCCTGCCTATCCCCTGGTACTGTTTGGACTCTGACCTGGTTTATGAACTCTCGCCTGTCCCCCGACCTGCCTTTTGCCTACCTCCTTTGTGTAATAAATATCGGAGCTCAACCATCTGCCTCCTGTGTCTGCATTTGGGTCTCGCCTTCAAATCAAATCAAATCAAATTTATTTATATAGCCCTTCGTACATCAGCTGATATCTCAAAGTGCTGTACAGAAACCCAGCCTAAAACCCCAAACAGCAAGCAATGCAGGTGTAGAAGCACGGTGGCTAGGAAAAACTCCCTAGAAAAGCCAAAACCTAGGAAGAAACCTAGAGAGGAACCAGGCTATGTGGGGTGGCCAGTCCTCTTCTGGCTGTGCCGGGTAGAGATTATAACAGAACATGGCCAAGATGTTCAAATGTTCATAAATGACCAGCATGGTCGAATAATAATAAGGCAGAACAGTTGAAACTGGAGCAGCAGCACGGCCAGGTGGACTGGGGACAGCAAGGAGTCATCATGTCAAGTAGTCCTGGGGCATGGTCCTAGGGCTCAGGTCAGTTGAAACTGGAGCAGCAGCACGGCCAGGTGGACTGGGGACAGCAAGGAGTCATCATGTCAGGTAGTCCTGGGGCATGGTCCTAGGGCTCAGGTCCTCCGAGAGAGAGAAGGAGAGAATTAGAGAACGCACACTTAGATTCACACAGGACACCGAATTGGACAGGAGAAGTACTCCAGATATAACAAACTGACCCCAGCCCCCGACACATAAACTACTGCAGCATAAATACTGGAGGCTGAGACAGGAGGGGTCAGGAGACACTGTGGCCCCACCCGAGGACACCCCGGACAGGGCCAAACAGGAAGGATATAACCCCACCCACTTTGCCAAAGCACAGCCCCCACACCACTGGAGGGATATCTTCAACCACCAACTTACCATCCTGAGACAAAGCTGAGTATAGCCCGCAAAGATCTCCGCCACGGCACAACCCAAGGGGGGGGGGGCGCCAACCCAGACAGGATGACCACAGGGCCTTGTGCCCTTATAGTACGAACTGGCCATGACAGACCCAGCAGACTGAGACCAGCTCCATCACACTGTCTCCCTACAGGGAGCCACCATTGGGAGGCATGAGGAACAACTGCTGTACCTTCCAGGGCTGCGTTCCCTGACTGAACGCCACGACCAAGGGTTCAAGACTATAATGGAGCAAATCAGTGAGTTAGCTCATAGGCAGCCGTCCACCTCTGAGACCTCCCAATCACCCAGTAACCTTTCTACTACTAGTGGATTTGTTCAACCCTTCCTGGCTCCTCGAGAACCCTGCTTACCTCTGGAGCGTTATGCAGGCGATCCTGGTACCTGCCGGGTGTTCCTTTCCCAGAACTCCAGCCCTCTTCGTTCCCGTTGGACCGATCAAAGATAGTCTTTAATCATGCTAACGTCCGGAAGGGTGCTCTCCTGAGCAGCAACTGTGTGGGAGCAGCAATCTGCTGTGTGCCATAGCCTGGAAGAATTCATGGCAGAAGTGTCGAATGTTTTTGATTCTCCGGTGCCCGGGAGGGAGGCAGCTCAAACTACTGCATATGAGCTCGCAGCTCTGGAAATACCACGGGACCTCGATTCCCTCATCGCCATTGATGAGCACCTACGAGAATGCCGGTGTGAGAGGTCGGGTCTCGGGAACACTCATTCATCTGCTGATGCTGGCACCCGTCCGAAGGAATTTCTGTCTCACTGTGCCAGTTTGTCTTGTTTTGCCAAGTCAACCAACGTTTCTCATAGCTCCTATTTTTCAGTCAGTTTTTTTCCGAGCCCTCCTGGATTTGACCCTTCCTGTCCTGACGCCGAATCCGCCTGCCTGACCACTCTGCCTGTTCTGACCACTCTGCCTGTTTGAGCCTGCCTATCCCCTTGTTCTGTTTGGAATCGCACCTGGTTTATGAACTCTCGCCTGTCCCCGACCTGCCTTTTGCCTACCCCTTTTTGTGTAATAAATATTGGAGCTCAACCATCTGCCTCCTGTGTCTGCATTTGGGTCTCGTCTTGTGCCCTTATAAGAATATGTAGTAAATGTTGTTGCCATTGTAGAAGAAGAATATGTTGTAGAAGAGGATACATAACACATTTCTCTTGACTGAATAGCCCATTTCAGGTCCTGAGTCGCTGACGCCAGTTACCAGTCTTTCCTTTGCCATTGCATCAGTAAGGCAAGAACCTGTCTGTGCATCGGTCAAAGGGGAAATGCTGACAAGGCTTTAATAAATACGTATTACAGGACCATAACCAGTAATTACAATACCCTTCATGTGGGTTCTTTTGGATCTCAGCTAGGTACTAAAAATGGCAGACTCCAGTTGAAGTGGGGGTCATTTCAATATAATACTCTTTCACCTTACAGTAATGCATTTTACAGGTGTGAAGATCTGACACTTTTCTACTTAAATGTTACATTTTTCCAGCAGTTCTTAATGCCAGTAAGATTTGAATATTGGAAATATAATTAGAAAATACAATATATATATACTGTATATAGATTCCATAGAGGGGAGAATGAAAAAGTACTTACGTTGAACAGTGGATACTTGACAGCTGGAAAAATAGAAAAGAAACACAACTTGAATCTTAGCTTTGACATGAGCAGAGAGCTCACTCTGGGCAGAACGTGTCAGAACACTCAATACTAGGGATGGGAATTGCCATGGACCTCATGATATGATATTATCACCATACCTAGGTTCTGATATGTTATATATTGCAATTCTCACAATTGTACATGTATTGCGGTTCGATGTTCCAAACATATTGCTCACCATATGTCTGCTGCAGAGGGACAAGGAAGAGCCATAGAAATAAAAGACCTGAAAACATGTTGGCTCCCTATTTAAAAAGGAGAACAAGTTATGAAGGAAAAATACTGGATTTTGAGTGCAGATACAACAAACTAGCAATATGATACATCATCAAAAATAATATCCCAGTATGTAATGGTATCCATTTTTTTTCTACATCACTACTCAATACTGCTGTCACAGTTGCTAGTGTAGCCTCTGCCTATTTTGTTTTTGCACACACTTCACTGACTAAGAATACACATTTCAAAATGTTGAGAAAGTCAACACAAGGACATACCAACACGGAGCTACTGGTGTTTCAAAAGGCAACAGACAAGCAGTCAGACCACCACTTCTAAGTAAACCCCAAACACCTCATCTGACAGCTATGTTAACCTTGGACATAATATCATTACCCCATTACCTATTTGTGTGAGATGTTAACAAAATCATTTGCAGGCAACTCAATCCTTGTTTTTGCTCATGAATTGAATTATAAAGAGAAACAAATGGCTTATTTTCCAGTAATCCATTGACATGAAGGGAAGTTGATGGAAACAGCTACGTGTATAAGGTCATGCACCCTCTTGGAACAGACACCTGTCAGGTGGATTATCTTGGCAAAGGAGAAATGCTCACTGACAGGGATTTAAACTCATTTTTTGCATAACATTGTTGAGAAATAAGCTTTTTGTGCATATGGAAAACGTCTGGGATCTTTTATATCAGCTCATGAAACAGGGGACTAACACTTTACATGTTGCATTTATATTTTTCTTTAGTGTAGTTCACATTCACCAATATAT
The DNA here is from genome assembly GCF_036934945.1 of Oncorhynchus masou masou. Taxonomy (NCBI): domain Eukaryota; kingdom Metazoa; phylum Chordata; class Actinopteri; order Salmoniformes; family Salmonidae; genus Oncorhynchus; species Oncorhynchus masou. The sequence continues at coordinate 81,746,121 of NC_088242.1, read as the reverse complement.
CTGGGCGCTGAATACAAAACAGCTGCAGGATTAGCTTTCAGGGGTAGAGACACCGCATTGGAAGTACATTTGCACATGTATATAGTGAGCAAATAGTTCAACACAATTTTCTCAATGATCAATTCTAGCGCTCCTTATTCTCTTTGGATTTCAGACTTTCCATAATTTGACAGAAGCCAGACTGCCTCTGTCAGGTATTTGGCAAGGGGACATTCTCTGGTTGACTTTTCCATGCTGTGGACTGTTAATAACAGTTATTTAACATAACATGTTTAATTAGAGCTACTTTGTTTCTACCCTTCATGATGAATGACTTAGTTATTACTAGACTATAACTATGATGTCATTAGGTAATGTATAATTTCCTGCATGCCCCAATTTAAGATATAATCCATGTTATTGAAATATGATATTAAAAAAGAGCCTGTTGGATGCTTAACTTTGGTGTAGCTTTATGGACTGAATGGAGATATGATTAAGATGTTATTGAAACGTTTGGAAGATGTCACTTCATACAGGCCAAAGTTGTTATATTTTATATTATATCATAAGCAGGTCTACTCCGGATGACAGTTCATATGAAGTGTCAAGTATGGAGAAAGTCAGTCATAATCAATAAATCGAAAGATCCAAAACCATTCAAAGTTATGTTTCCTTATGGTACCGAGAGACATTTTAACATTTTCTTATGCAAATAACAATTATTTTGTGTGTTTTCCAAAATGTACATATGCTACTTCTCATGATCTGTGTTTCTTCAGCTTCTATAAACTCTGTTTCCATCTCTATTATGGTAATAGCCCTAATGCTGGCAGTAGATTAGTGATGTGACTAACTGTCTAGTACCACAACCCAAAACAGAGGCTCCTTGTTCTGATCTCTTAGCTACTTCCACAGGTATGCTGTATAGTCACATAGGGATACATGCAGATATCAGAAAGAGTGAATGAATGATATTTGACCTCACTCGACCTCAGTGAAAGCACATGCTTTTAGCAGTAATTCTATATACTGGGTGATGAAAAATATGAATAAACCAGTAACCATATCCCAGCGCATTATGTGCTGTAATAAACTGTACCACTGCCTGGTGCCCACAATGAAAGTCATTTTCCCACTTCAGGAGTTTGAAGATGCTAAAAGGTGTTGGTCTGATTTATGGAGTACAAATAAAAGTAGGGAAAAGCATTACACAGTAGGGTTTTTTATTTGCCCACCAGCCTGCCGACGCACAACCTACATGACTACACAGCAGGCTGGTGTTAGCAAATCTATGAGATGGCCGGAGATCCTTTATGTCAATCCATGGAAGGAAAGGAAATATCCACTTTTCTCCTTCTTAAGACAATTTACTATGACATGAAGGTGTCAGGATACACTCATAGTAACTCATAATACTAATAAACAAATAAAAAACCTTAAATCGAGGATTAGGTTGATAATGAATATCTATTTTGGAGACAAAATAATTGTCTTAGAGACTGATTAGGAAGACACAATGGTCAAATTTGGTTTAGTTGTGTTAGTGCATGTGTTGTTAGATTTACAGTGCCTTTAGGAAGTACCCATACCACTTGATTATAGAACATTTTATTACAGCTTGAATTCAAAACAAATTAAATCGATTTTTGTTCTCATCCATCTACACACAATACACCATAATGACAAAGAGAAAAAATGTTGATAGAAATGTTTGCAAATGTATTGAATATGAAATACAGAAATCTCTCATTAACATAAATATTCACACCCCGGTGTCAATACATGTTAGAATCACATTTGGCAGTGATTACAGTTGTGAGTTTTTCTGGGTCAATCTTTAAGAGCTTTGCACGCCTGGATTGTACAATATTTGCACATTTATTATTTAAAATAATGTCCTCTAGGGTTTTGCCTGTGCTTAGCTTGGTTCCATTTATTTTTATCCTAAAAAACTCCCTAGTCCTTTTCGATGATAAGCATACCCATAACATGATGCATCCACCATGCTTGAAAATATGAAGAGTGGTACTCAGGGATGTGTTGTGTTGGATTTGCCCCAAACATAACACTTTCAATTCAGGACAAAGTTAATTTCATTGTGACATTTTTTGCAGTTTTACTTTAGTGCCTTATTGCATGTTTTGGTATATTTTTATTCTGTACAGACTTCCTTTTTTCACTCTGTCAATTAGGTTAGTATTGTGTAGTAACTACAATGTTGTTGATCCATCCTCAGTTTTCTCCTATCACAGCCATTAAACTCTGCAACTGTTTTAAACTCACCATGGGCCTTATGATGAAATCCCTGAGCGGTTTCTTTCCCTTCCAGCAATTGATTTAAGAAGGACGACTGTATCTTTGTAGTGACTGGGTGCATTGATACACCATCCAACGTGTAATTAATAACTTCACCATGCTCAAAGTGTAACGGGTTTCTTCTACCTCCTTCTCTAATGAAGAGGTGGAACAAGGATCGGACCAGAATGCAACGTGGTTCGTTCGATACATCTTTAATGATGAAAAAACACGAACAATACAAAACAACAAATGTCGAAAACCGAAACAGCCCTGACTGGTGCAACAAACACAGAGACAGGAACAATCACCCACAAACACACAGTGAAACCCAGGCTACCTAAATATGTTTCCCAATCAGAGACAACGACAATCACCTGACTGATTGAGAACCGCCTTAGGCAGCCACCCCACACAACCCCAAGACGAAACACACTACAAATAAACCCATGTCACACCCTGGCCTGACTCAATAAATGAAGATAACATAATAAATATAGACCAGGGCGTGATACAAAGGGATATTCAATGTCTGTCACGGCCGTTAAAAGAAGAGGACCAAGGTACAGCGTTGTGAGCGTACATTTTCTCTTTATTTGGAAAATGACACCGAACAAAACAATAAACACTACAAAAACAAACAGTGAAGCTAAAGGCTATGTGCCCTAAACAAAGTCAACTTACCACAAACACAGGTGGAAAAAAGTGCAGCCTAAGTGTGGTTCTCAATCAGAGACAATGATAGACAGCTGTCCCTGATTGAGAACCCTACCCGGCCAAAATATAGAAATACACAACATAGAACATAGAATACCCACCCCAACTCACGTGACAATGTCAGATTTTTTTTTTACCCATCGGCCAATAGGTGTCCTTCTTTGCAAGACTTTGGAAAACTTCCCTGGACATTATAGTTGAATCTGTGTTCGAAATTCAATGCTCGACTGAGGATCCTTACAGATAATTGTATGTGTGGGGTACATCATTTTAAACACTATTGTTGCACACAGAGTATTTCCATAACTTATCTTACTTGTTATTTAGCACATTTTTACTCCTGGATTTATTTAGGCTTGCCACAACAAAGGGGTTGAATACATACTGACTCAAGACATTTCAGCTTTGAATTTTTTATTCATTTGTAACATTTCTAAAAACATAATTCCCTTTTGACATTATGGGGTATTGTGTGTAGGCCAGTGACCAAAACAATTTAAATGTAATCCATTTTAAATTCAGGCTGTAAAACAACATATAGTGGAAAAAGTCAACGACTGTGAATTCTTTCTGAAGGCTCTCTATATTCACTTTAATGCAACAATGCCTGACTATTAGGCTGTAGACAGGAATTTCACAACTTTGCACAACAGTTGCGTAATTGGTTCTAACTAAGAATTCTGTGTAACGAGGTGGGGTTATGAATTCATCAGTCATAGAGCATTCTTCAAATACATTCCTCTGGTTCCCAGTCACCCACAATAGCCTACACTGTTGTGAAGTGGGTGAGGTGGCTTTGGTCCAAAACACTGTCTTGGCAACATGTCCGTCCTCATAGCCTATAAAGTGGAAAAATGTAAAGGTCCAGACTGCTGTTGAGTCAAAACTACTTAGGCTATACATTTTCTATTCATAAATAAAGACGATATATGCATTTTGGAAAATGGAAACAGCACTCTGTAAGGCAACAATAAAAGTAAATATACTGTAGCTGCAAGCAAGTGTAAATTACATCACTCTACTTGCTTAGCGAGTATCCCTTCCTCCTGATTCGGGCCATACCTGGCGCGCACTTGAGACCTCTGCCTTGCTAGCACACATGACCGCCCTCCTAAAGCGTTTTACCAGTCGGCGCCACCAGAAAAGATAGCTATTCTTTGGCGTAAGTAGGGACACCAGGCTGAGTAGTAAGTTTTACACATCCTCATATGCTACAGAATCAGCAGCCACCGGGGTCCAAATTGTCTATAAATGAACTTGGTTTCTACAAGCAAACAACTTTTTCTGCCACTGGTCAGTGTAACTTTGTTTTCAAAGGGCTAAATTTGGCCTTGAGAAATCCCTTCTCAGACAAGTTATTTGCCAGCTAGCGAGGCCCAAACTCATCCATCATTAGCCTCCTCTTGTTCCCAAAACACTGTCCTCATTCCAGCAACCACCCTCAGGAGTCTCTTAACACATTGGCCAACCTTGGAGAGGGGGATAGGTTTCCAGCTAATATGGTTTTCATTATGTGAAAGCACCAGCTAAAGGTTAATAACAGTACCTGCTCACAGTAAATAACATGCCTCATTCTCATCGCTTGCAATTATCCAGCTATTTTTCAGTTTTCAACAGGTGAGATGAATTAGAGACAAAGTCACTCGTGTAATAAGATTGTTTGGTAAGGTATGTGCAATTTCCTTTGGCCTGATCATTATGGAGGTATGTATCCATCTTTCTTTATCGCTTGTATGTTCCGCCAGACACGACCCTGACACACAGATGTAGGATCTTAATTTGATCACTCTTTTATTGATGAGAATTTTATTGCTGAGAAATGACAACTTGTAGTGTATTTGAGTTTGAAAAAGTATTCTAAGGTTTGTAATTTCAGACTTGATTTGCCCTAACAAAAAATGTAGCAACCCCTAACCCCATTCATTATAATCCACATAATTCACAATTCCTTTTGTTGCAGGATTATTATCCTGCTGTAGCAAACTGGCTCAAATTAAGAACCTACATCTGCAGTGGGAATTTAACAGGAAACGAAACCCAGCGGTAAACTCTCCTGTAGCGAGTTCCTCTGGAAACAATAGTGTGTTCTCAGAGAGCACGTTGATTAGGGTTCACTTACGGACCACTTGTGTTTTTTCGGGTTTTTGTCGTACTGTAAATTAGATTAAAACAAGGCCTGTCAACCTTATACCTTCTGTATTCAATATCCAAAACTATAATAAAAAGGACACACTCCTTCAAAAGGCAATCGCGGAGTCATCTACATTAAGAAATTAAATGCACCGAGGAATGTTTTGAGAGCATGAAAAATTACTTTTGTTTGGCTTTGCTCCTCATACACACTGGACAACAGAGTTATGTGAGCGCATAGGTCATATTATTGTGTTGAATATGCTGAAATACAACAGTGAATGTATACAGATATAGGACTTTAATTTGATCACCCTGTTGCAGGATAACTTTCCTGCAAAGCGTATTGTAGTTTTTTTAACTTGATTTTCCCTTATGAAAAATGTATCTATCCCTACAAAAATGTCCATTAATTATAATCCATATAATAATTAACATTTCCTGTTGCTGCAGGATTATTTTCCTGCTGTTGTAAACTGTCTCAAATTAAGTTCCTATATCTGTACTCCCATCTCCTCCATTTAACTTCTTGGCCTGTCAACACTCCTCTCTCCAAACTCACATTGACTTTTTGTTGTAATCTACATGTTCTCTATTGACCGAGGCTTTCTATGTATGTTGTGATGTTACACAGCTGTCATTGTGATGTTACACAGCTGTCATTGTGATGTTACACAGCAGTCATTGCTCGCCTGCCAACATCTTTAGATAGATTGTGAAAGAATGAGAATAGAGGAATAATCCTCACCTGATGTAGGAGTGTGGCTCCAGTCTAGATCAAATCATAGTGACATGTAAGCACATACATTAGGTTATGGGTAATAAAGGACAAGTTGAATGCAAAACAAATAACATTTTGTGGGTGGGCAGGTAGTGTAGTGGTTAGAGTGTTGGGCCAGTAACTGAAAGGATGCTAGATCGAATCACCGAGCTGACAAGGAAAAAAGCTGTTGTTCTGCCCCTGAACAATGCAGTTAACCTACTGTTCCTAGGCTGTCCTTGTAAATTGAAATTTGTTCTTAACTGACTTGCCTAGTTAAATAAATCAAATTAAAATAAATCAGATTGAAGACACCATCTCCATTCCAGATTATTCTGCTTATGAGTAAGGCTATGACTAGGGCCAAGTGTTTTTCACTATTAGTTCTTATTTCCAGGAAAAACTCCAACTCATGGGGGATCAGATCAGAACAGAGCTAGGGTATTGCAGTGGGTGTAAAGATTGTGTCATTCCTAAAGCAGAGTCTGACCCCTGTCCTCACCTCTCCTCTGCTGCAGGTCTGCAGGAGCGATCAGACTCCAATGTATTCCTGTCTCTATGTCTCTTCACTAATGTTCATATCCAGACACAATGTGCCTTGTTCTCCAAGTGGCTGTCTGCAGGGCTCAGAAAACCAGAGGGGAGGGAAGTGAGGAGTGAAGGAGGAGGAGAAGGAGGAGGGGAGTAGTCACCATGTGAAACCACAGAGGGAGACCCAAGGTGGCCAGGTTGGTCTGTGTAGATGCTGTCATGGTGTGGCATATGAGTTAGTTTGGTCCATTATTGATGATGGAGTATGCATTGTATGATTTCTTAGAATGATTGTGTCACGCCCTGGTCGAAGTATATTGTGTTTGTCTTCATTTATTTGGTCAGGCCAGGGTGTGACATGGGTTTATTGTGGTGTGTTTTGTCTTGGGGTTTTGTTAGGTATTGGGTTTGTGGCTTAGTGGGGGTATCTAGCATAGTCTATGGCTGTCTGGAGTGGTTCTCAATCAGAGGCAGGTGTTTATCGTTGTCTCTGATTGGGAACCATATTTAGGCAGCCATATTCTTTGAGTGTCCTTAGTGTCCTATGTCCTTGTTCTGTGTTAGTTTACACAAGTATAGGCTGTTTCGGTTTTCATTACGTTCATTACGTTTATTGTTTTGTAGTGTTTGTGTTTAGTGTGTTTGTTCATTAAACATGTATGAAAATTACCACGCTGCATTTTGGTCCCCTTCTCCTTCACCAGAGGAAAACCCTAACAGAATCACCCACCACAACGGGACCAAGCGGCGTGTCAACAGGCAGGAGAAGGAACAGAGGCAACAGCGAGGTCAGGATTTCGGGACATGGGAGCAGAATTTGGACGACACAACTTGGGAGGAGATAGACAGGTGGGCGGTCGACCCAGGGAGAGTGCCGGAGCCCGCCTGGGATTCGATGGAGCAGTGTGCGGAAGGTTACGAGAGAATGAGGTTGGCGAAGCAAGCACGGCGGCGCGGAAGGAAGCCCGGGAGTCAGCCCCAAAAATGTCTTGGGGGGGCTCACAGGGAGTGTGGCGACTGTGTTATGCTGTGGTGCGCACGGTGTCTCCAGTGCGGGTGCATAGCCCTTTGCGGTATATTCCAGCTCCGCGTATCGGCCGGGCTAGATTGAGCGTTGAGCCAAATGCCATGAAGCCGGCTCTACGCATCTGGTCCCCAGCGCGTCTCCTTGGGCCGGCTTACATGGCACCAGCCTTGCGCACGGTGTCCCCGGTTCGCCTGCATAGCCCAGTGCGGGCTATTCCACCTCGCCGCACTGGTGTTCAACCAGGTAAGGTTGGGCAGGCTCGGTGCTCAAGAGCTCCAGTGCGCCTGCACGGTCCGGTCTACCCTGTATCACCTCCACACACCAGCCCTCCGGTGGCAGCTCCTCGCACCAGGCTTCCTGTGCGTGTCCTCGGCCCAGTACCACCAGTGCCAGCACCACACATCAGGCCTACTGTGCGCCTCGCCTCTCCAGCGCTGCAAGGAGCCGCCAGAGCTGCCAGTCTGCAAGAAGCCGCCAGAGCTGCCAGTCTGCAAGAAGCCGCCAGAGCTGCCAGTCTGCAAGAAGCCGCCAGAGCTGCCAGTCTGCAAGAAGCCGCCAGAGCTGCCAGTCTGCAAGAAGCCGCCAGAGCTGCCAGTCTGCATGGAGCAGCCAGAGCCGCCAGTCAGCATGGAGCAGCCAGAGCCGCCAGTCAGCATGGAGCAGCCAGAGCCGCCAGTCAGCATGGAGCAGCCAGAGCCGCCAGTCAGCATGGAGCAGCCAGAGCCGCCAGTCAGCATGGAGCAGCCAGAGCCGCCAGTCAGCATGGAGCAGCCAGAGCCGCCAGTCAGCATGGAGCAGCCAGGGCCGCCAGTCAGCATGGAGCAGCCAGAGCCGCCAGTCAGCATGGAGCAGCCAGATCCGTCAGTTTGCCAGGATCTGCCAGTCAGCCAAACTCTTCCAGATCCGCCAGTCAGCCAGACTCTTCCAGATCCGCCAGTCAGCCAGACTCTCCCAGATCCCCCAGTCAGCCAGACTCTCCCAGATCCCCCAGTCTGCCAGACTCTTCCAGATCCGCCAGTCAGCCAGGATCCGCCAGTCAGCCAGACTCTTCCAGATCCGCCAGTCAGCCAGACTCACCCAGATCCCCCAGTCTGCCAGGATCCGCCAGTCAGCCAGACTCTTCCAGATCCGCCAGTCAGCCAGGATCTGCCAGATCCAACCACCTGCCTGAGCTTCCTCTCAGTTCCGAGCTCCCCCTTAGTTCCGAGCTCCCCCTCAGTTCCGAGCTCCCCCTCAGTTCCGAGCTCCCCCTCAGTTCCGAGCTCCCCCTCAGTTCCGAGCTCCCCCTCAGTCCCGAGCTGCCCCTCAGTCCCGAGCTGCCCCTCAGTCCCGAGCTGCCCCTCAGTCCCGAGCTGCCCCTCAGTCCCGAGCTGCCCCTCAGTCCAGTGGGGTTCTGGGTGAGGACTACTAGGCCATGGTCGGCGGCGAGGGTGGACTATCCAAGGACGCGAGGAGGAGGGACTAAGACTTTGATAGAGTGGGGTTTTGTTAGGTATTGGGTTTGTGGCTTAGTGGGGGTATCTAGCATAGTCTATGGCTGTCTGGAGTGGTTCTCAATCAGAGGCAGGTGTTTATCGTTGTCTCTGATTGGGAACCATATTTAGGCAGCCATATTCTTTGAGTGTTTCGTGGGTGATTGTTCCTGTCTCTGTGTTTGTTGTCACCAGATAGGCTGTTTAGGTTTTCACACATTTATTGTTTTGTTTGTTATTTCATGTCGAGTTCCTTTTATTAAAGAACATGAATAACCACCACGCTGCATTTTGGTCCGCTTCTCCTTCACCAGAGGAAAACCCTAACAGATTGATTGATCATTGGCCTGTTAATGCCATTCTGGCCTGCCATATAGGATCTCTCTGAGGAAAAAACATAGTGCTACTGCCTGTGTTACTGATGATTTTATAATTATAATGGATTGGGTTTTACAGTATACTGTCTAGACACTTTTCCAGGTGCTTAAAGTGCTTTCCATTGTATGAGGTAAATTCACACTAGGACAAGGCCACTGAATACATTTATCATTTTCCAAAACAAAATTGTTCCTCCAAAAAAGTTTCACCAGGGGAAATGTCTAATCGTTTCATGTTAAAAGTGTATTACAAAATGCATAGAAATGCAGTAGTGAACTTACTCATCCCTCAGCCAGACTTGGCAGACATGACTCAAACATGTACTTTTTCCAATCTCACAAAAACATGAAACTTGTGAAGTCCCACTGTCACTTCTCCTCATTGAGCAAAGTGTCTGGAAAGTCCATAGAACCCGTGCCATCCATCTTCTTTGGAGGAATTTGAAGGCAGCAGTTGGAGAGACTTGGCAGTGAGGTAGCAGTTGCACAAAGCCCTGTATAAAATGGGAAGCAGTGGAATGCAAAGTGGCCCGTAGAGGGGTGTTAAGACGGTTCCAGTCTGCTTCCTGCGCCCAGGGTCAGCTGACAGTCCCAGCTGCCGAGGACCCTGTCCCTCCCCCTTCCTCCTCCCCTCTAGTGGATTCGTCCTCACTACTGCCGACTATACCACAATATGACCCTGTTCAGTGTCAGACAGGGGCAGACTTAATGAGTTGGAGGACCCAGGTATATTTTTTATTGGGGTTTTATAGTAAAGACATAATTTAACTGTAAAAAATGTTTTACATTTTAATGAACCAGTCATCATATTTTCATCTGATTGTCAAACAAATCACTTTAAAAAGTAGGTTACCTTTGCACGTTCATCCAAAATAATGCCAGCCTCCAAAGAGTAGATGAAACTCACTCACTGGAGAAAGCACCCAAGCAAGCGCAGCAGCGTCCCTTTGTCTTAAATATGTAGCCCATGCATCTGCTGCTGTCTGGACAAAGAGAATATGACCTGCCATACTCTTTTTGTCCAGACAGCATCAGATACATCAAAATCAAATTCAAATAAATCAAATGTTATATTTTGCAGTTGTTATGGCAGGTGCTGTGAAATGCTTGTTTCTCTAGCTGCAACAGTGCAGTGATACCTTACAATACAATGCACACAAATACCCAAAATAAAAAGAAAGGAATTCATAAATATCAGAAGGAGAAATGACACAGTCTGGAATATAAATATACTGTATATTTACATAATGGTTTGCATAGACATGGACAGTATATGAATAGAAAAGGTGTGTACAGCAGTTATATAGGATGACTAGAATACAGTATATACAGTACATATGAAGTAGGTAAAAGAGTATATAAACATTATTAAAGTGACCAGTGGTCAATGACTACGATCATAGGGCAGCAGTCTCTAAGGTGCAGGGTTGAGTTCCGGGTGGTAGTCCACTAGTAACCACTAGTCCACCAGGGTACTGGGCGGAGACCGGCTAGAAGTGACTATTTAACAGTCTGATGGCCTGGAGATAGAAGCTGTTTTTCAGTCTTTCGGTCTCAGCTTTGATGCACCTGTACTGTATCCTCCTTCTAGAGGGTAGCGGGGTGAACAGGCCATGGCTCGGGTGTCATCCATGTTTCCAGTCACCTTGCCATGGTTAAATGCAGTGGTTCAGTTTGAGAGAATTCTGCCATCTGTCCATGATTTTTGGTTTGGATAAGTTGCAATCGTCACAGTGGGAACAATATCCTCTTCCTGATGAACTCAGTGATGGTCACTGTATTTGTCAATGCTATTCTCCGAGACAACCTGGAACATTTCCCTGTCCTTGTGGTCAAACAATCTTGGTCAGACCAATGTTGAACAGTCCTTACCACTGGTACTTCCTGTTTAAGTTTATTCCTATAGGAGGGGAGGAGTAGAATGGAGGTGTGATATGACATGCATAAAGCAGGGAGGGGGAGGGCATTGTAGCCGTCCCAGAAGAGGGAGTAGCAATGGTCAAGGCTTCTCTATTAGTGAGTAGCGCAGGAGATGTGTTGATAAAACCTCAGTAGTGTTTTCTTCAGATTTGCTTTATTAACCCTTTGGCACGTACCAACAAACCAGTGTGATCATTCTACAGTGGTCCCTGCAGCGTACGCTCAAATCGGAAGTTATGTAAAGTACTTAAGTGAAAATACTTTAAAGTACTACTTAAGTCATTTTTTGCTGTATCTGTACTTTACTATTTATATTTTTGACAACTTTTACTTCACTACATTCCTCAAGAAAATATTGTACTTTTTACTCCAAACATTTTCCCTGACAACCCAAAGTACTTGGTACATTTTGAATGCTTAGCGGGACAGGGAAATTGTTAAATTCATGCACTTATCAAGAGAAAATCCCTGGTCATCCCTACTGCCTATGGTCTGGCGGACTCACTAAACACAAATGCATCTTTTGTAAATAGTTTCTGAGTGTTGGAGTGTGCCCCTGGCTATCCGTAAATTTGAATAATAAAAAATGGTGCCGACTGCTTTCCTTAATATAAGGAATTTTAAATGATTTATACTTTTACTTCTACTTTGATACTTAAGTATATTTTAGTAATTACATTTACTTTTGATACTTACGTACTTTTACTTCTACTTTTGATTCTTAACTTCTTGCGTCGAGCAATCCTGGATCCGGAATCCTATTTATAGCCTCAAGCTCATTAGCATAACGCAACGTTAACTATTCATGAAAATCGCAAATGAAATGAAATAAATATATTTGCTCTCAAGCTTAGACTTTTGTTAACAACACTGTCATCTCAGATTTTCAAAATATGCTTTTCAACCATAGCTAAACAAGCATTTGTGTAAGAGTATTGATAGCTAGCATAGCTATAAGCCTAGAATTCAGCCAGCAACATTTTCACAAAAACAAGAAAATCATTCAAATAAAATAATTTACCTTTAAAGAACTTCAGATGTTTTCAATGAGGAGACTCTCAGTTAGATAGCAAATGTTCAGTTTTTCAAAAAATATTATTTGTGTAGGACAAATCGCTCCGTTTTGTTCACGTTTGGCTATGAAAAAAACTGTATCCAGTTATAGCCTCAAGCTCATTAGCATAACGTAACGTTAACTATTTATGAAAATCGCAAATGAAATGAAATGAATGTGCTAGCTCTCAAGCTTAGCCTTTTCTTAACAACACTGTCATCTCAGATTTTCAAAATATGCTTTTGAACCATAGCAAAACAAGCATTTGTGTAAGAGTATTGATAGCTAGCATAGCATTTAGCGTAGCATTTAATTTAGCGGGCAATATTTGCACAAAAACCAGAAAAGGATTCAAATAAAATCATTTACCTTTGAAGAACTTCGGATATTTTCAATGAGGAGACACTCAGTTACATAGCAAATGTTCAGTTTTTCCTGAAAGATTCTTTGTGTAGGAGAAATCGCTTTGTTTTGTACATCACGTTTGGGTACCAAAAAAAAACGAAAATTCAGTCATCAAAACGGCGAACTGTTTTCCAAATTAACTCCATAATAACGACTGAAACACGGCAAACGCTGTTTAGAATCAATCCTCAAGGTGTTTTTCACATATCTATTCATTGATATATCGTTTGTGGATGTCTACTTTCTCCTGTGAATCGCTTGGAAAAAGACGTGCAGTTGAAGATGACGCACCAATTTCGACGGAGGACACCGGGCAGACACCTGGCAAATGTAGTCTCTTATGGTCAATCTTCCAATGATATGCCTACATCATGCCTACGTCACAATGCTGCAGACACCTTGGGGAAACGATAGATTGGGCAGGCTCATTCCTTGAGCATTCACAGCCATATAAGGAGACAATGAAAAACAGAGCCTCAAAAATCCTGCTCATTTCCTTTTTGAAGTTTCATCTTGGTTTCGCCTGAAGCATCAGTTCTGGGGCACTCACAGACAATATCTTTGCAGTTTTGGAAACGTCAGAGTGTTCTCTTTCCAAAGCTGTCAATTATATGCATAGTCGAGCATCTTTTTGTGACAAAATATTGCGCTTAAAACGGGCACGTTTTTTTATCCAATAATGAAATAGCGACCCCATAGATGTAACAGGTTAAGTATATTTTAGTAATTACATTTATTATTGATACTTACGTACTTTTACTTCTATTTTTGATACTTAAGTATATTTTAGTAATTACATTTACTTTTGATACTTACGTACAGTACAGTACCAGTCAAAAGTTTGGACACACCTGTTCACAGCCTGGTAGTGTGTTTTGTGTGGGACTGCCCACCGTGAAGCATGGGGGAGGGGGTGTGATGGTGTGGGGGTGATTTGCTGGTGACACAGTCAGTTATTTATTTAGAATTCAAGGCAAACTTAACCAGTATGGCTACCACAGCATTCTGCAGCTATACACCATCCCATCTGGTTTGCGCTTAGTGGGACTATAATTCATTTTTCAACAGGACAATGACCCAACACACACCTCCAGGCTGTGTTAGGGCTATTTGACCAAGGAGAGTGATGGAGTGCTGCATCAGATGACCTGGCCTCCACAATCACCTGACCTCAACCCAATTGAGATGATTTGGCATGAGTTGGACTGCAGTGAAGGAAAAGCAGCCAACAAGTGCTCAGCATATGTGGAACTCCTTCAAGACTGTTGGAAAATCATTCCTCATGAAGCTGGTTGAGAGAATGCCAAGATTGTGCAAAGCTGTCATCAAGGTAAAGGGTGACTACTTTGAAGATTCTCAAATATAAAATATATTTGGAATTGTTTATCACTTTTTTGGTTACTACATGATTCCATATGTGTTATTTCATAGTTTTGATAAGAGTCTCCACTATTATTCTTTAATGTAGAAAATAGTCAAAATAAAGAAAACCCTTGAATGAGTAGGTGAGTCTAAACTTTTGACTGGTACTGTATATTTAAAACCAAAACTTTTATACTTTTACTCAAGTAGCATTTTACTGGTTGACTTTCACTTTTACTTGAGTAACTTTCTATTAAGGTACCTACTGTTTTACTCAAGTGTGACAATTGGGTACTTTTTACACCACGTGCATCCATTGTGATTAGAATGCTTATTCAGAACGTCCAGTTTCAATTGATGCAACAGTCAGTGTTTCAGCTGTCCACGCTGTTTTTTCAAAGAAACATTTTGCACAAACACAGTCCTTACAAAAATATGTCCTGAATGTGACCAGTTTCCAGGCCTCCTGAGCACAGTGGCCAGGAAACCCCCCCTCCCTCCCCATTTCCTTTGCAACTTTGAAACTTCCCGCAGGTTTTGCTGCAGCTTAATCAACCTGCTGAAGCAAGACAGAATGAGAGTAATGATCTGAGCAGCCCATGATTGCTGGTTGTTTGTCAGGGGGGTAGCCTCGAGCGGAGCATTACTAGTATTATTATTTTAAGTTATTCCCAGCTCACGAGATCCCTTGATGATGTAATACCTGATGCAATTGCATCTTCTGCCTAACGGTATGTCCAACACTGGTGTCAGACCTCCACAGCCCAGGGGATCCCAAAACACCTCATGTCCAGTCTCTGCATCCGGCTGGCTGCTCCCACCTCTGGCTCCAGCACAGTCAACCCAAATGAACAACAGGTTGCCTCTCTGTGCGGATAATGCATTACACTAAGATGTAACGATGTGCTTTACATTAAATTCCGAATGGAGTGCATAAAAACCCCCAACATTTACTTTAGTCTTCAATTGAATCAGACAGGCTCCACAGGGTCCAACAAGTCTGTCTTCGGTTATCAGGAAACATATGTAGGCTCCATCAATTTTTTGCGGAGGCAAGCTTACATGAGGTTTTTCCCCAAGTTCATTGTAAAGCTGCATGCCATCATACTGTACCTCTAGACTAGTAGCAAAAACAACACTTTCAGGCTGTTCCATTACAGAATCAGCTAGTCTCACATACCCATCAGGGTGGAACATGGTGAGGAACAGAGTTCCATCAAGGTCCAGGAGAGTTTACTGTATCACCCATAAAGATCATTGGTGGGAGCAGCCTTATTTCTCTATTCATACAATGCCCCCCATGCAGTCATATTGTGTCAGACTGGGAATGAGAGTGTGTGTGGTACACATCTAATGGGGTTTATGATTGGGGGGCTCTCTCCATCTGAGTAAGTGAGCATTGCTTATGACTAAAGGGCCCAGATAATGAAAAAAGATAGAAAATGAAATAGAAAATACAATGCAGCATGTGGACTGCAATCTCAGAAAGGGCACAGGGGAGTGCAAGTATTAATCAAAGCAACAATATTTATCTCTGATGCCAGTTTCTCTATTTTTCGCTTTTTGTTTTTGGTTTCCCTGCTGACAAAAACAGCAAAGACCAGCATACATTTGCTGGTCAGTGCAGGTCTGATGCTGGTCAAACTTGTCTGACCAGAGTGGTCTAGCTAGTTATGCTGGCTTACTAACTTTTTTGCTGGTGATCAGCCTTCGCTGCGTTTATGCTGGCGACCAGCCATTGCTGTGTTTTTGACACTTGTGACCAACATAAGCTAAAGAAAAACCAGCAAAGTCACATTATGCTTAGGCTTGTAAAGTGATGTTTAAATCCTCTTTTCGATCAGCCTCATTTTATTTAAAACAGTAACATTTTCTCTCAGCCTCATGTCAAAGTGTGTTGAATAGTATGAGATTAGCTATACCTTGCTCAGACCTATACCTTGCTCCAACCTATACCTTGCTCCGACCTTGTGGGGCACCCGCAAAACTGCGGTGCGTCACTTGTCAATCAATGTACATTAAAAAACACAGATATTGAAAGAAACCATTCTAAAATTTAAATCACAATAGAGCATTCTGGGAAATATGATAATGATCGGCATGGTTTTGCATTACTTGGGAGTCAACCTCACTTGGGATTTGAACTCACAACCCCCCCCTCCCCCCCATTCATATTGCAATGTACAGCCTCCCTAAAAGGGGTATCAGCCTACTCAGTGACACTCACAGAACACAACTGTGAAGAGTTTTCACAAATATCAAATATTAGCATCGTAGCACCTATTGCAAGACCTTGATATCGGCGTGAAATGAGCCACATTAAGTTCACCAGTCAACCTACAATGTAAAGAACATTCATATTGCAATGTACAGGCTTACCTATGGATCTTGGCTCCATTAATTGGGGTATCTGCCTAATCAGTGACACCCACAGATTACAATTCTGAAGAGTTTACACAACTATTAGCATTGCAGCTAATATTCATGGACCCCACCATAGGGAAGGCTGTACATTGCAATACGAATGTCAATACGCACAATAGGCTGTATAGTGAGGGGATTTCACACAGCTAAAAGTCCCTTATGAGCTACAACACTCATATTTGTGTAAACTCTTCAGAAGTGTTATCTGTGGGTGTCACTGATTAGGCTGATACCCCAATTAATGGAGCCAAGATCCATAGGTAAGCCTGTACATTGCAATATGAATGTTCAGCACATAGTAGTTTGACTAGTGAGCTTAATGTGGCTCATTTCACACCGGTTTCAAAGTCCTTAATCTGTGAATGTTACAGAGTAGGCGGATACCCAATTTCATTGACCCGAAATAAATAGGAAAGGTGATACAGTACATATAAGTATTCGCAGTGCTTGACTTGGATTAAAATAGGTGGTGGTACTCATGTTGGGTGCCGGTACTGTTTAATTTTAGGTGCAGGAGCTCCACAATACTTTTGAGCTAATATTCCATAAGAGGAACAGGAGCTCAAACAGTATAACGTTTCAGGTGCAGGTATCTAGCTCCGGTGAGTTCCTGCCCAAGACAAGCATTAAAGGGGAAACTGGGGATACCTAATCAGTTGTACAACTGAATACCTTCAACTGAAATGTGTCTTACGCATTTAACCCAACCCCTCCGAGTATGCCCATAATGCAATTTTAAAGTCTAAAACATCCACAGTGCGACACCAACTGTTTGTTTTTTTGTGTCATATTAACTAATAATTGTCTTTTGTTGAATTGATATAAAAACATTCTGACCTTGTTCAGCATTATTTAGTCTAAATACTGTGACGACCCTCCCAATCTGTCTGCCGAATTCTTTCTCTTTGCTCTTGTTTTCCTTAATAGGATATCGGTGGACGGAGCCAGGAGGGTCGTCAGCGAAATGGGACACACCTGGGCTCGGGTGTGTCCCGGGATAAATACACCTCTTCCCCATTCATTGAGGAGACTCTCTCCATGCAGACACACTGTTAGAGTTTGGTTGTGGTCTGTCTGTCTGTCTGTCTGTCTGTCTGTCTGTCTGTCTGTCTGTCTGTCTGTCTGTCTGTCTGTCTGTCTGTCTGTCTGCCTGCCTGCCTGCCTGCCTGCCTGCCTGCCTGCCTGCCTGCCTGCCTGCCTGCCTGCCTGCCTGCCTGCCTGCCTGCCTGCCTGCCTGCTTTGGCACCTTTCAACACCCCACATTATCACATATATGCATGCAAACGCTCACTAACACTACTGATTTCACGCACCATTGTTAATTGTATTTAGTTTACTTTATTTAATAAATATATTTTGTTATTCCTTGTCTCCATGTTGTCTCCCTTTTGTTGCGAACGTCAAGCCGGTTCGTGACAATATGGCATGATTCCAATATTTGTATCCATTTGAATCACTTTCCATGGGGCACTTTCATTTTGAAGGCAAAACGCAAATTCCCCTTGAGGCTAATCCTTATTGTGGATAGCTTCACCCAGGTCTATGCTTAGCTGGTAATTTATTTTACTGTTAGCTGTAGTATGGCTAGTGGGGGTCATTGTGGTCGATTGTGTAGCATTGGGTAACATTTATGTTTGCACTACTATAGTGGGTAATCTGTTGAGATGTGTTCGCCTCCCTGCGGACCTGGCATCCTTTCACTCCCTCCTCTCTACATTTTCCTCCTCTGTCTCTGCTGCTAAAGCCACTTTCTACCACTCTAAATTCCAAGCATCTGCCTCTAACCCTAGGAAGCTCTTTGCCACCTTCTCCTCCCTCCTGAATCCTCCTCCCCCTCCCCCCCCTCCTCCCTCTCTGCAGATGACTTCGTCAACCATTTTGAAAAGAAGGTCGACGACATCCGATCCTCGTTTGCTAAGTCAAACGACACCGCTGGTTCTGCTCACACTGCCCTACCCTGTGCTCTGACCTCTTTCTCCCCTCTCTCTCCAGATGAAATCTCGCTTCTTGTGACGGCCGGCCGCCCAACAACCTGCCCGCTTGACCCTATCCCCTCCTCTCTTCTCCAGACCATCTCCGGAGACCTTCTCCCTTACCTCACCTCGCTCATCAACTCATCCCTGACCGCTGGCTACGTCCCTTCTGTCTTCAAGAGAGCGAGAGTTGCACCCCTTCTGAAAAAACCTACACTCGATCCCTCCGATGTCAACAACTACAGACCAGTATCCCTTCTTTCTTTTCTCTCCAAAACTCTTGAACGTGCCGTCCTTGGCCAGCTCTCCCGCTATCTCTCTCAGAATGACATTCTTGATCCAAATCAGTCAGGTTTCAAGACTAGTCATTCAACTGAGACTGCTCTTCTCTGTATCACGGAGGCGCTCCGCACTGCTAAAGCTAACTCTCTCTCCTCTGCTCTCATCCTTCTAGACCTATCGGCTGCCTTCGATACTGTGAACCATCAGATCCTCCTCTCCACCCTCTCCGAGTTGGGCATCTCCGGCGCGGCCCACGCTTGATTGCGTCCTACCTGACAGGTCGCTCCTACCAGGTGGCGTGGCGAGAATCTGTCTCCTCGCCACGCGCTCTCACCACTGGTGTCCCCCAGGGCTCTGTTCTAGGCCCTCTCCTATTCTCGCTATACACCAAGTCACTTGGCTCTGTCATAACCTCACATGGTCTCTCCTATCATTGCTATGCAGACGACACACAACTAATCTTCTCCTTTCCCCTTCTGATGACCAGGTGGCGAATCGCATCTCTGCATGTCTGGCAGACATATCAGTGTGGATGACGGATCACCACCTCAAGCTGAACCTCGGCAAGACGGAGCTGCTCTTCCTCCCGGGGAAGGACTGCCCGTTCCATGATCTCGCCATCACGGTTGACAACTCCATTGTGTCCTCCTCCCAGAGCGCTAAGAACCTTGGCGTGATCCTGGACAACACCCTGTCGTTCTCAACCAACATCATGGCGGTGGCCCGTTCCTGTAGGTTCATGCTCTACAACATCCGAAGTACGACCCTGCCTCACACAGGAAGCGGCGCAGGTTCTAATCCAGGCACTTGTCATCTCCCGTCTGGATTACTGCAACTCGCTGTTGGCTGGGCTCCCTGCCTGTGCCATTAAACCCCTACAACTCATCCAGAACGCCGCAGCCCGTCTGGTGTTCAACCTTCCCAAGTTCTCTCACGTCACCCCGCTCCTCCGCTCTCTCCACTGGCTTCCAGTTGAAGCTCGCATCCGCTACAAGACCATGGTGCTTGCCTACGGAGCTGTGAGGGGAACGGCACCGCAGTACCTCCAGGCTCTGATCAGGCCCTACACCCAAGCAAGGGCACTGCGTTCATCCACCTCTGGCCTGCTATTCCCTACCACTGAGGAAGTACAGTTCCCGCTCAGCCCAGTCAAAACTGTTCGCTGCTCTGGCCCCCCAATGGTGGAACAAACCCCCTCACGACGCCAGGACAGCGGAGTCAATCACCACCTTCCGGAGACACCTGAAACCCCACCTCTTCAAGGAATACCTAGGATAGGATAAGTAATCCTTCTCACCCCCCCTTAATGATTTAGATGCACTATTGTAAAGTGGCTGTTCCACTGGATGTCAGAAGGTGAATTCACCAATTTGTAAGTCGCTCTGGATAAGAGCGTCTGCTAAATGACTTAAATGTAAATGTAAATGTGTTGGACAAACATACATACAATTGGTTATACATGGTTATGTTTATACATGTATATGGTTATAAATGCTAGATGGCATGTCTTTTGCACTATTTGTAAGTGAAAAGCATTTATTTTGGTATAGACACTAATTCATTGTTAAAGAGACATAGGATATGAAAGTATGTGAATATTTTTTTGATATTTATCTTTTGATGATAACTGAGAATTTATCATTTTCTACAAAGCAAATGTAATGAACCAGATAATTGACCCTTGACACTTTGTAGCAAATATGTGTATTAAATTCTATTGAGATCTTTTCCCGAAACCAATTTTCTCATCTCATCGTTTCTCCTATTTGACAGGAAACATGTTATTTGTTTTACTGGTCACACACATTGCAGGAAATTAGCTTTAAAACTGCAAAGTTCTCAGCCTCATGGCAAAATGTGTAAAATGGCAGGAAACAGCACATTTTTCTCCCTGCTCCCATAACATGTTGTTATGATAATGTTATCTGGTGGCTGACGCTACCACACATTCATGGACATTACCCTGCACATATTGTGTAAACCTGTGCTGAATGTATTGCTTTCATCTTTTTGAATAATTCATTGTTTATACTTTACTGATGATTTGAGCCCATGCTCAGATGAAATCTTTCTCCTGGATGAAACAATTTATCAGTCACTCTCCCCCATCCTCACCTACAGGCACTCCTGGCTGGCTGATTTAGTGCTGTATAGCCTATTTGAGCCAATGCAAACAACACTATTTAGGATATCTAGTTTATTCTGTGTGCTGTCTCATGTTTGAAAGAAATCCTGAACATGCTGCAAAGCAATCGTGACACTGTTTATAGTATCTGTAGGCTAGACAATGTTACTAGACATGAACACAATTGTTTGTATTTCACCTTTCATGCGACACAAACACATTTTTGTAAAGTAATCAAATCAGTTGGTTGGAGTTATTTCCCCTGTTACTGAAATAGTTGTTCCACTTTAGATGGTTTAGGTGGTCTCATTTATTCATCTTTCTAACCCTAACAGTCATTCTGAATGCAGATTGTGTTCACATTTTTGATATCCCCAGTCGGGCTGGATTCTAATAGGAATTAGACATCCCTTTGCAAGTCAGCATAATGTGACTTTATGCTGGTTTGCGGGTGACCAGCATATGTTGCTACCCAGCTTGTGTGTCCAAAACACAACGAAGGCTGGTCTCATAGCGAAAACACAAAGAAAGACTGGCCTCATAGTGAAAACACAACGAAGGCTGGCCTCATAGTGAAAACACAACGAAGGCTGGCCTCATAGCGAAAAGACAACGAAGTCTGGCTTCATAGCGAAAACACAACAAAGACTGGCCTCATAGCGAAAACACACCGAAGGCTGGTCTCATAGCGAAAACATAATGAAGGCTGGCCTCATAGCGAAAAAACAACGAAGGCGGGTCTCATAGCAAAAACACAACGAAGGCTGGCCTCATAGCGAAAACACACCGAAGGCTGGCCTCATAGCGAAAACACACCGAAGGCTGGCCTCATAGCGAAAACACACCGAAGGCTGGTCTCATAGCAAAAACACAACGAAGGCTGGCCTCATAGTGAAAACACAACGAAGGCTGGACTCAAAGCGAAAACACAACGAAGGCTGGTCTCATAGCGAAAACATAACGAAGGCTGGTCTCCAGCGAAAAACAGGTTTATGCTGTTTCTTTCGGAATGGTTGTGCTTGTGACCTGGTCTGTCTCTGCTTTTGACCCAAGGCCTTTAGAAGGCACTACGTCAAGCTGATTTTAAAATATTTTTGTTCTCTTCCGATGAAATTCAGATTCTGAGCATGTCTAGATTATGATCCACAGTGTCATCAGTATGTCAAACGACAAGTCAGCAGCATCCTGGTTAGATACAGATGACTTACGGATATGGAAGATAATGGTGCTTCTGTGCATCAGTACCACACAGCAAACATGTCCTCACCTCGTTAAAAGGACAACATTTCTGCCTCTTGAAACGGTCACTGTCAACAAAGAATTTATTATCACTATCCTAAGCCTCGCCAGCACAGCCACCACAGGTACTCATGGTGCATGGACACTTCAAAACCTCCATTACAGAGTGCTAGCACCTGTTTAAAATAGTTTAGCTCACAGGACTAGGGTGGTTGAGAAGCCTGCGTATTGTCCCAGAGAATCTCTACCTCGATCTGACAGACTTCTGAGAGATCCGGAGCTGGACCGTCTCTGTGGAGTCAGTTGATGAAGTGCTGAGTGCCTTTCCAGCCGGAGGCCTTCATTGTCATGCATCTCTGCTAGCTCCGCTGAGAGGCCCGGAAGAAAGTTCTCTCCTCAGTTTTTCATCTATTTCTGTTTCTGATGGCTCAGGTCAAACCATAGATAATTGTTGCAACTGCTCTGGCACATTGAGATGACGCTCTCCTTCTCATTCTTCTTTCTGTTGGAAGGGTGGAAGAGAACAAAGGACAAAGACAGAAATCACTTTTCCAAATGGACAAGACAATATTTCAATTTATTTTATTTTATCCTCTCCAATGATAACCATATTTGAATAGCGTTATATTAGTTATATTAATAAATAGCCATTACACAAAAACTCCCCTATAAAAGCTAAAGCAAATATATCAAAATGAACTTCTTCCATCCCCATTCAGATGAAGCCAGTATAAATCTAACATGGTTGCATCACTGCCATGCCTTCAGAAGACAGAGGGGAGCTGAGAAATGCATCTTTATAGTCAGTAGCACAGCAGTTGTATGTATTTAGAGGAGGGCTATTTTTCTATTAGTTGACAAGTCACCTGGCTGCTGAGGGGCTTGATTATTACTGATGATGATCACTAGACAGGAAATGATCAGAGAGGCACCCAAAGACCCCTACGGTGCATCCCTCAAGCCTCTCACTAAATATGACATTCTTATTACTGTCATAGAGACAGCTGTTTATTTCTACGCTGTCATCCCGGAGACATATCACAGGCCTACCTGGCCTGCATAGACGCCTTACCGTTGCTCACAACAACCATAATTCTGTCTGGGAGCGGTCTTCGTCAGCATCAGCGGTGTGACATTACCCAGCGGAAGCCTTCCATTTCATTGCTGCCATGTCCCAAGCACACCCTCACCGGATCCCATTCCTCAACTCCTGACAGCTTTCCCATCAGAGAGCACTTTTCCATATACAGGTCTAATGTACGTGCAGTTACACCACCGGCCCTCTCTCGCTCTTGTCAACCCCTTCCTCTCTCCCTCTATCCTTCCACCCAATCCAATCTTCATCCCCAGTTCCAGCTATTTTACAAATGTTTCCCACATACCAGAGACCTGTTATATCAAAAACTCCTTGTCCGTCCACAACAGGAATATCATATTAGTGTTGTTGCTAAATGCCAGCGGTCAGAGGCATGAATCATTCAGGCACAACAGAGTATTGTTCCCAAACAATAACACCAATAAAACGGGCAAGAATTATACATTTCCTCTTCAGAGCTCACAGTGTTCTCTTCCTGGGCTTATATGAATACTTTTACAGTCCTTAGGCTGTATTTCTCTCATATAACATAATGGATTCTCCACTGTCCCACTATGTGAACAGTTATTATTTTGGGATTCAGTGGAAGCAACAAAGTCATGAATAAGAATCCCATTGAAATTGAACCCGAGGGCATTTATACACCGTGACAGACAGTTGCACCAGAAGATAGCCAAATCAAAGAAAATCAAATTTATTTATATAGCCCTTCGTACATCAGCTGATATCTCAAAGTGCTGTACAGAAACCCAGCCTAAAACCCCAAACAGCAAGCAATGCAGGTGTAGAAGCACGGTGGTTAGGAAAAACTCCCTAGAAAGGCCAAAACCTAGGAAGAAACCTAGAGAGGAACCAGGCTATGTGGGGTGGCCAGTCCTCTTCTGGCTGTGCCGGGTAGAGATTATAACAGAACATGGCCAAGATGTTCAAATGTTCATAAATGACCAGCATGGTCGAATAATAATAAGGCAGAACAGTTGAACCTGGAGCAGCAGCACGGCCAGGTGGACTGGGGACATCAAGGAGTCATCATGTCAGGTCGTCCTGGGGCATAGTCCTAGGGCTCAGGTCCTCCTCCGAGAGAAGGAGAGAATTAGAGAACGCACACTTAGATTCACACAGGACACCGAATTGGACAGGAGAAGTACTCCAGATATAACAAACTGACCCCAGCCCCCCGACACATAAACTACTGCAGCATAAATACTGGAGGCTAAGACAGGAGGGGTGTTACGGATACAGTTATCCTGTGTGTGTGTGTATCCTGTGTGTGTGTTTCTTTTCTCTCCTTCTCCCCTCACAGGTGAAAATCATCACTCCCCAATCAGTCAAAAATCAATCATCAATCAGAAGACACACCTCCTCATATTTCCTAAACCTATCACAGTTCCTTCCCCATGGTTTAAAAACCCCATCATTTGTTTGTTCTGGAGCTCAGCTCAGCTCAGCTCAGCCTCTCTGTAAATGCCATGTCTGTAGGTCTCTGTGTTTCACTCTCGCTTTGTGTCTTAACCTCTCTTTTGTTTAAGCACCTCATAGCACTTTGTCATCACCTGTGAGTATTGTTTTTGGTTATGGTGTTTGTGTTTGATTGCTGGTGGAAAAGGGGGAAACCAAGACAAGTCGCCCATGGGCATACACTACCCGTAGGTGAACTTTGTTAAATACACTAGTTAGAACTGGGCGGACCACCCACTGTATTTTTGGTTAGTTAGTTAGCTGTTGTTAAAGTAGGCTAGTCTAGCTTAGGGGTGTTTTTGAATACTTATTGTTTCTTTCCTTGGGTCCAGCTCAGCCCCTTTTCCTGCTCTCCCCATTACCGTGTGTTTATAAATAAACCTAGAGTTTGACGGTAGATTTCAGTTGTCGTGCTTATTTCGTTCACACTTTTCCTTTGTCACAATAATAATTTGCATGAGTTATGTTACGAGTCTCATTACCATCCCCCCTAGACTGTCGGGCCAAAAGGGATTCGTAACAAGGGGTTAGGAGACACTGTGGACAGCATTACCCAATCCCTCCACTTCCTCAAACAGCACCTGACCTCAGTTCCATTTCCTCACATCAAAATACTACCCTCGCTACAAAGTTGGAGTAAATTTCGAGGATATACCGTACTATCAGTAACACTCAGCCTGTATGGAGTAGCAGTTTATGTGAGGAAATGGCTTCTACAAAGGTGCATGTTGGAAGGAAAAGAGCTCTGGACACCTTTAGAGTTGTTGTTTTTTACACATCCATCAGTCCCAAGAAAAAGCAACTGCTATCATTAGACTGTCTGTCTGGTCTTTGATAGCCATTTACTCTGTTCTGCCCCTCTTGGGCCTCTCAGAGCAACCCTAACCCAAACCAGTCAATGCACCTTTCACTGAAACCCTTAAATCAACCGCTGGAGCACTGATATGGCTTTCATAACAGGGTGTCCAAAAAAACGACTGTCCTCAGCGTGAAGGATGAGACGCCATTCTCCTGCTGAATGGAGGACCAGGGTAGTTACGTGACGACCAGCATGTCCCTACGATGGGGGCGGACAAACAGACAACATGCAGGAGAACTCTGGACCAGACAGATGAGCAGGCCCTGATCACCAGGATTTGCTGTGGGTCCAGAAAAAAACTGCTGAGAACGCCAAGGCCATGCCGTCAGCGCACAAAGATGGACGTCAGCGCTCACAGATGGATTCGCCATTTTAACTTAGACCACCACTCCTCTCCTCACGTTAGAGGGCCTTCTGTAACAAAGGAGATTGAGACAGTAGTCTATGTCCTCATTTAACCCGGAAGAGTGCTAGAGCACATTGGCCTCTCCATTTCTCATGGTGCCCGAAAGAGAAACAAAACATAAACCATCTCACAGAAAGGGATAAATACTTTCAACGTAAAACTAAAAATCTTACCTGCTCTTTAGCACTTCCTCCTCTATTTGAAAGTGGTCCCAAATAGCCTGGTTTCATAGACTAGACGTAGCATGGTAAATGCATCCCAGTATATTACACTTTACATACATCACAGAAGACTGAAATATAACAAAACCATTTGACATGGAAACACCAGATTTTTGTAGTCTTTATTAACTATGAAATTCTGAAAAATCTGAATAACAATCCACCCAAAGGGTACTTTTGGTCATTGACTGCAGAAAATGGCTAAGTCAAAAACAAAAGTAGGGAGGGTGGGTGGGTGTATAACGCAAACGTCTAGCAACCCAAAGGTTGTGTGGCTCTCATCATGGACAACTTGAGCATTTTAGCTAATTAACAACTTTGCAACTACTTACTACTTTTTAGCTACTTTGCAGCTACT
The DNA here is from genome assembly GCF_036934945.1 of Oncorhynchus masou masou. Lineage (NCBI taxonomy): Eukaryota > Metazoa > Chordata > Actinopteri > Salmoniformes > Salmonidae > Oncorhynchus > Oncorhynchus masou. Next base: position 81,719,648 of record NC_088242.1, on the reverse strand, counting down.
GAACACGTTAGCTAACCTTTTCCCTAACATTAACCCTTTAACGTAACTCCTAACCTTAACCCCTAGCTATCTGCAGCCTTAGCCACCTAGCTACCTAGCTAACATTAGCCACAACGAATTGCAATTCGTAACATTACATTTTTTTTATTTTTTGTTGTTGTCATTTAGCAGACACTCCTGTCCAGCGACTTATAGGAGCAATTATGGTTAGGTGCCTTGCTCAGATTCTTTCACCATGTCGGCACGGGGATTCAAACCAGCAACCTTTGGCACAACCACTAGGCTACGTTTTGTAAATTCGGAACACATTGTACGAATTGCAATTCGTAACATATCACATAAATTCTAATTCGTAACATATCATACAAAATGGATGATGGAGATCTACAAATGAATATACCATATGAAGCATAACATATCATTCTAGTTGGAGTATCCTGGATTTAAGTGTACTATGTTACGTCTACCCCCGAGTCTACCCCCGAATGGCTCTGAGTTACCTACCCTTGCTGGAGTCAGAGCCAGGTCAACTAACAGCAGGTGTGATAGTGAAATATAGAGGTCATTATGCCAAGTATGGAGAAGCTGTTTATATCATTCAACTCACTTCCAAAAACATGGGAAGAAGATAAAAACAAGCACAGTACTAAAGGAGAATTGCTCAGTGAGTACAATAACTATTAGAAAACACATTTTGACTGATGAGTTGTGAACGCAGGAGACCAGACAGACTAGTACTACAAAAAGTAAGCAATACAGTGCATATCACAGTGTTATTATTAAGGTTACCATTCTTAATCAAATAGTGGAGCCCATATGTGGGATGAGAGTTTAGGCATGGGGAGGGGGTGAGGCGCACAGTGTTCCCTATAGCCCCGTCTCGTAGCCCTCCTCCCATAGGTCTGTTCTCATGGAATCTTCAGCTGAAATCCGCAGTCTATTTTCTCCATCCTCTAAAAGCCCTATAATGACCAACATAGACTGTCTACTCTGCTGCCTCTACCCCCCAAACTCCTCCCCCCGAACAAGACCCCTCTAAAGATACTCTTTGTACTGTCCCCCTCATTCCTTCCCTCTTCCATTCTCTGTCTATCTGTTCTATTCCCAAATATCTGCCTCTCTTTTCAGTCACAGCCAAATATCCAGAATACTATTGTGTGCTGCCTGTGTGGAGACAGCCTCCCTCGGGCAGTAGCACTCTATTCAAGGTTCAGAAGGTCGGTAGGTGAACTCAAGGGCTGTATTGAGAAACTTTTCTATACCCAATCACAGTCAAAATATCTATATTTCATTGCCTGCAGTTTTCACACATTTGAAATGCAGATGTTATATCTCCACTTAATTTCAAACTAAAGATAAACATTGAAGTGGAAAAAAGCCATATTGCACAATCGTGTCAAGAAACCTTCCTCGTGGAGTGTGCCTACAGACAAATAACAGTATCTCTGTAGAAAATGAAAATATAAGCACTAAACATAGATCAAGGGGGCGCCACACATTATTTGCCTGTCAAATAAGGCCATGTAGACAGAGTGGGGTCTTTTAGCCTAGTGACAAGGCCCCAGAAATGTTGAGATACACCTACCCGAGGTATAAGAAGACTCTCCCATATATGAAATGGATGGTTGTGTAAAAATATTTTCCTGCAAAGTTGTTAAAGAGTGATAGATATTGTGACACACCCCCTTAACTCAAACAGTGCAGAATAACGCATGGCTGGAAGGGGGCAATTCCTATGATGTGAAGGCCCACAAACATGTACATATACAGGTGATTAAACCACAATTTAATGGTAATGTGGCATCCATAATGGATTTGGAGTCAAATCTAAGAAGGCCCCCTAACGTAATTACAAGAGTAGGGGCTAAACATATGACTGGAAAAACAGTTTTTATCATAAATATTCATAGTTGATATTTCCAACAATTGTATCTTTGTGTTTACAGTAATATATATATATATTTCTAAGATGCATTAAGATATCCTAATGATGTTTGTTTGTGTATGTAGGGACAACTGACTACTTGTATTCCACATTTGAGCATTATCAGAGCTTGCAATTTTGAGTTACATGAGCTTAGGTGGACCACCCCTCCTCCAGCCAGGCATTATTCTGCACTTTTTGAGTTAAGGCGGTGTGTTACAAGCTGACCAGACCGGACATGTTGCGTGTGCGAGCGTGTGCGAGCAAAATAAATGTATTGCACCCGCACTGCTCGAGCGTGCCAACTCCTTTCTATTTCTGACGCAGATCACGCTGGAAGTCCTGCCTCTCCCATCTCCTCATTGGTTTATAGAAGCAGGTACCCATGTGCCATCTCCTCATTGGTTATACCCACGTGGGTGATTGAAAGATGAACTGTTTTGCTGGTTGTCGTGGTAAAAGTGTAGATGCCAATCACCATATAAGTTCAAAGATGAAAAAGCCTGGAAGGAGGAGAGATGACTAGAAACAATTCAGTTGGCTGATTTATGTGTGGATTAATTGTCGGAGTAGAGGACCTTGTGCACTTCAGGTAAAATAACAACTCAATGTGTCATGCCCAGGTCCAAGTATTTTGTGTTTATCTTCATTTATTTGGTCAGGCCAGGGTGTGGCATGGGTTTTTGTATGTGGTGTGTTTGTATTGGGATTGTAGCTTAGTGGGGTGTTCTAGTTAAGTCTATGGCTGTCTGAAGTGGTTCTCAATCAGAGGCAGGTGTTTATCGTTGTCTCTGATTGGGAACCATATTTAGGCAGCCATATTCTTTGAGTGTTTCGTGGGTGATTGTCCTTAGTGTCCCGATGTCCTTGTTCTGTGTTTATTTGCACCAGTATTAGGATGTTTCGGTTTTCATTACGTTTTTTGGTTTTGTAGTGTTTGTATTTAGATTCGTGTTGCTTCAGTTTAATAAACATGGATCGCAATCTACACCCCACATTTTGGTCTGACTCTCCTTCACACCTAGAAAGCCGTAACACAATGTTTATATCCCAGGACAAATTAGCTACCAACAGCAAGCTAGCTAAATAGGACAAATTATCTAGCAAGTACATTCCAACTAGCTAAATTGCCATACATGTTTAATGCTTTTCGACCTGTCCCCAAATTAATGTAATTGGTTCAGAATGTGTTTTGATATTTTAACCTGCGTGTCAAATCTGCAAAATTGTAATTATTCGCCTACCTCCTCATGCCTTTTGCACACAATGTATATAGACTCCCCTTTTTTTGTACTGTGTTATTGACTTGTTAATTGTTTACTCCATGTGTAACTCTGTGTTGTCTGTTCACACTGCTAAGCTTTATCTTGGACAGGTCACAGTTGCAAATGAGAACTTGTTCTCAACTAGCCTACCTGGTTAAATAAAGGTGAAATAAAAAATAAAATAAAAATGATCACATTTGGTGTAGGGGAACAAAATAAATGTATGCATGATAGCGCACGATGGCGCACCCGTTTTGGGTTCCGTGTTACAAAATCTATCAATTTAACCACTTTTGCAGTAAAATATTTTTATACGACCATCCAGGATTGACCACTAGCCTATTTCTGATTGGCTATATCGCTAGGATGTGGCAACCAAACAACCCATATGGAAAATGAGGCATTCATACCCATGTAATCCAATTTGGTTTTCAGAGACATGTCAGCAGAGATCTAACATGTTCTGGCTGTTAAGCCTGCAACACATCCGCGTGAGAGCCGGAGAGGCTGCTTGGTTGTCTGTCACTCCACATGGCATTGGGAATGGGAGCGGTCGGTCTCCTGTCTCCATGAAGGCTCCTTCATTTCGACTGCCCAGCAGCAAGAATTAACCAAGAGTTGCATTTGTATTCACACCACAGTAATGAATCCTCCACTAACAAGTTCCATGGTGAAAACCTATGACCAATTACAACAATTGACCAATACTGGACTCGGCCAGCTAGCTACATCTGGAAGTTCGATTATTCCCCTGGTCTCAACTGAGAAATGTCTAAATATAGTTCTTTTTCTAAATATATAGTTCTTTTAATAAATATCGCCTTTCGGTGCTTATTAATTACAAATGACCCCTACAAAATGAATAATATATTGGAGTCTTAGGTCCCCACTTACAAACCTCTTTGGCTTTCAGTGGAAACCTATACATTTCTGTTTCAATGTTTTGCTTTTCTTTTCCACACTGTTTGGCAGCCACGTTAGCCATATCAGCAACGCTGGATATGTCTACAGACAGAGGTATCTACTGTTGGTCTATATCCCATGGTAGTTTTCCTGGGGCTCTGTGTTCCTCAGACAGCGCTGACTTTAAAGAGGATTCTATTTTGGGCTAAGCATGTATTTCTGTCTGAAAAATGAGTGGAGAAGTGAAAAGGGGGCATGAGCTCCTCCAACACAACCATCATCATGCAGTTGCAAGATTCATCTGATCGTGTTAAACCAAAACAGATTTGGCAGCTAAGAGCCTTCATCTGATCTATGTGGTTGTGTCTGACGCAACAGAACACTATCTAGTCTAGAGTGAGGTGAAAACATTGCACCAGACTTGTTTACTATGCTTAATCCTGGTCCTGGGGATCCAAAGGGGTGCACATTTTTGTGTTTGCCTCAGCACTACACACCTGATTCAAATCATCAAAGATGACGATGAGTTGATCATTTGAATCAGCTGTGTAGTGTTAGGGCAAAAACAAAGATGTGCACCCACTTGGTTCCCCAGGACCAGGATTAAGAAACACTGAATTTGAGTATCACAGCCATTTCCGAATATTCAAAACACCTCTTTATCCACTTGTGTTTTAGCTCAACCCATTGTTTTCTAGGCCCAATCAGAACAATTAGAATGTGTTTGCATTTTAGAAATCATCGGGGAGCTACTCATTGCGGAGTACCTCCCCGAGAACAAATTAACGTCTGTGTGCGTGGCGTAGCGTCTGGCCAAAGCAAGGAGTTTAGGTAGCCAGGCAAACGAAAAGGCACATTTCCCTTGGAATGATTCATGTCCTCAAACCAAAGGGAAACTATAATTTCCTTTCATTCCTCTCATGTTATTTCTCATGTTATTTATTTTACATACTTTCAGACGCCACTTACCTGAGCAGGTCCATTTAGTCCTGATGAGCAGACCTGATGGTTGTCAGAGCAAAGTTGATTCTCCTCCAGTGTCACATTGAGGTCCTGAAGCACAGGGGAGCCTTGCTTTATATTCCTGATAGTGTGTCCCCAGCCTGACACCAGACAGTCCTTGGGCACCTCCTCATCTTTTGTCAGCGGGAGGCCAATGGGTCTCACATGGTCGGTGAAAACTGCAATCTCCTCCAGCTTTGAGGCAGAGAGAGCAGGTTTGTTGACTGTTACAACTTGCATCCTTGGTTCTATAGTCTATTCAGCAAGCCTGGTAGTTAATTTAATGGTGGTTAACTGTTTTTTACCAATCCAATTCATACTTTGACATTGTAGTGACAATGTACATACACAATTTCACCTGTGTAGGTAAAAATAAAAATATGTGCAGCTTTAGGTCCTAGCTTGGACTTTTACCTTGAGTAGCATGATATCATTATTATATTCTTCATCATAATTTGGATGCGAAAATGCCTGTTTCACAAGCATTTCCTGACCTTGCTCCTGCTGCACATTGTGGACTCCCAGCTTGACCTTAATAGATCTGTAGCATACACACAGACAGAGGCACAACGCAATGGAATATACTGTATTCCTACACATATCTGCAACTGACCGTAGTGGACAAACACAGACACTGATTGAAAACATAATGTCAATCTACCGTATATCCTTGCTTCCCGCTTGCTTCAACCTATGCCCTGACATTTCCTTACGGAAAAACCACATTAATTTCACGTGATCACGTGAAGTGTTCCGAAAACACGTTTTCATGTGATCACGTAATCTTATGGGAAGTTAATGTGACAACGTGTAAAGCAACATGTGATAACATGAAACTACACGTGAGCATGTTGTCACGGATTCCCCCTGTACTGCTGCTCCTTCCGTGCACTAGTTCCAGAGGTCTACGTCACCGGCCTCTAGGCGTCACTGAAGTGTTTCATTACGCACACCTGCATACAATTCCCCTGATTAGTAATTTTATACATGTGCCCTCTGTTCACCATTGTTTTGTTGGTTATTGTTCCCATGCCTGTTGGTCTGGGAGTACATGTGCGTTGTTATTTCGGCTTTCGTGCTGCGTGTATTGTGCATTTGTTATTACGGGTCTTGCCCCGTGTATTTATTAGAGGTTTTACCTCGCTCTTTAGTTTGGGTTACAGCTCAATATTTTTGGATACGTGTTTGTTTTGGGCTTCGTCCCGAATCCTATTCATGGCATTACTGTGCCTGTCTCCAATAATTTATTCAACGTGACACACAGGGTTCCAAAAACACGTTTCACATGATTTCATGTTTTTTCTTATAAGGGTTAAATAGTCTGCAGTATATCTTAATGGTGCATGACTACATTTATTGGTAGGTTTTCCATACTGCACCTTTTATCTCAGCCTTTGGCTGTTGGATGTCTTAGCCCCGGGCTAAGCTGTGTTTCACGTCTAAATGCTCCAAAGGGGACATTAGAAATACATTGTTAAAATGTGTAAATGCAACATTAGGAAGAGCTATGTGAAGCATGGGGTAGGATAGCCCGAGGCTAAAAACAGTAAAGATATTCAGGTGTGAAAAACCTAGAGACATTGAAATGGTACCCTATTAAAATGTTGGTGAGATTGCAGGAAAAATCCAATTGAAAGAGTAGTTTGACCAGCATGCATTTTAATTCTAGGCATAGAGCTGTAAGGTAGTGAGTTTCAAGGAGAAACAGTTGAAGCATTTATAGGGCAGATAATGGAGGCCAATGGGCTCCACACATTTTCTATTGGTTTTCCCTCACTAGATAAGCAGACATTACTGACCCCCCATTGCAGTGGGCAGCAGTCATCACAAAGTCCTCTCTCTCACTAGAAAACCACAAAAGCTTCCTGGCTTCAGATTGTTGGCAACAGCTTTCTCCAAAAGAACCATGTAGGGTCTACTGTGGGCCACAGCCTCCTTGCCCCCATAGATACGCCCTGCGTATACTGTGACAACATCAACAATCCGGATCCACTCAACCCATAATATCTAAAACGTTGTGGATTTTTCTTATTTGATACCACCTTGCATAATACCTGATTGGATTAGTAGTAGTAGACTGCAAAAGTACAAGACCCTGAATAAATGCATACAGTGTGCTCAAAGTATTGGGACTAACACAATTTTTTTTGCTATTTTGGCTCTGGATTTGAAATGATACAATGACTATGAGGTTAAAGTGCAGACTGTCAGCTTTTCCATCAGATTTCCATTTCCACTACCGTTCAAATGTTTGGGGTCCCTTAGAAAAGTCCTTGTTTTGAAAGAAAAGCACATTTTTTTGTTCATTAAAATACAAGAAAATTGATTGGAAATACAGTATAGACATTGTTAATGTTGTAAATGACTATTGTAGCTGGAAACAGCTGATTTTTAATGGAATATCTACATAGGTGTACAGATGCCTATTATCAGTTTCATTAAATAGTACCTGCAAAAAACACCAGTCTCCACATCAACAGTGAAGAGGCGACTCCAGGATGCTGGCATTCTAAGTAGAGTTCCTCTGTCCAGTATCTGTTTTGCCCAACTTAATCTTTTCTTCTTATTGGCCAGTCTGAGATATGGCTTTTTCTTTGCAACTCTGCCAGAAGGCCAGCATCCCGGAGTCACCTCTGCTGTTCACGTTGAGACTGGTGATTTGCGGGTACTATTTAATGAAGCTGCCAGTTGAGGACTTGTGAGGCGTCTGTTTCTCAAACTAGACACTCTAATGTACTTGTCCTCTTGCTCAGTTGTGCACCGGGGCTTCCCACTCTTTCTATTCTGGTTAGAGCCAGTTTGCGCTGTTCTGTGAACCTGAATAGTACACAGCGTTGTACCAGATCTTCACTTTCTTGGAAATTTCTCACATGGAATAGTCTTCATTTCTGAGAACAAGAATAGACTGAGTTTCAGAAGAAAGTTCTTTGTTTCTGGGAATTTTGAGCCTGTAATCGCACCCACAAATGCTGATGCGCCAAATACTCAACTAGTCTAAAGAAGGCCAGTTTTATTGCTTCTTTAATCAGAACCATTTTCAGCTGTGCTAACATAATTGCAAAAGGGTTTTCAAATGATCAATTAGCTTTTAAAATGATCAACTTGGATTAGTTAACACAACATACCATTGGAACACAGGAGTGATGGTTGCTGATAATGGGCCTCTGTACGCCTATGTAGATATTCCATAAAAAATCTGCCGTTTTCAGCTACAATAGTAATTTACAACATTAGCTATGTCTACACTGTGCTTCTGATCAATTTGATGTTGTTTTAATGGATAAAAAATGTGCTTTTCTTTCATTAAGCAAGGACATTTAAGTGACCCTCAAACTTTTGAACGGTAGTGTATATCAGGTGAAACATTTAGAAATTACAGCACTTAAGGGAGAAAAAGTATTGGGACAAATTTACTGTAACTTTACTACTTAAAGTATTTGGTCCCATATTCATAGCATGCAAGTACTACCTCAAGCTTGTGACTACACATTGGTTGGAAGCATTTACTGTTTGTTTTGGTTGTTTCTGATTATTTTGTGCCCAATAGAAATGAATGGTTAATAATGTATTGTGTCTCATTGGAGTCACTTTTGTTGTAAATAAAAATAGAATATGTTTATGCCTCTGTCTCACTCATCATTATTCACAATTCGGTCAGGATTATCCATAGTCACAGTAGCATCCACATTATTGTGAAAGTGTTTAGAAACATTCTACTCTTATTTACAATAAAAGTAACTCCAAAATGACACAATACATTATTTTCCATTCATTTCTATTGGGGGTCTATGTAAACAGTGCTGTAAACGGTTCACCCGATATGGATGAAAATACCCTCAAATTAAAGCTGACAGTCTGCACTTTAACCTCCATAGTCATTGTGTCACTTCAAATCAAATGCGCTGTAGTAGAGCCACAACAACAAATGTCTCAATACATTTGGAGCTCACTGTACATGTGTAGTCTAGGTATTTTATTTTTTTACCTTGTGTGTAGAAGAGGAGTATCAGGAGCAGAGTACCCAGGTTCAATGGAATGCCCATAGTGAATGGACTTCAGCTGAGCAATTGATGTGATTGGAAACCTGTGAGAGATGTCATTCACTGTCTCCTCTTACACTTCAGCTTTAAATAGGCCTTGGAGGAGACCAGGAACTAATCATCTATGCATATATTTTGAGTGATTGACACTGAGTGATGCATGACAGAGCTTAAACTCTTTCCCTTTGTGTGCATGTCATTTATTTGAGGTTGATATATTTGCATTTACTGCCTTCGAAGCACTACAAGCAAGACACCAATAGTAGTAATGTTGAAACTATAGCTCGGCTAGTTATGGACTGTAGGGGTCTTTCAGAGCACCATGGGACTGAAAGGAAAGAACATAAATGCTTTGGGTGACATTGAACAAATATCCTGTGATTTACGTTTTGAAGATTTATATGATGTGAAAGTCGCTTCTTGTGTGTGACCCAAGGCTGGTCTACTGGAGCATAATTTAGCATTAATCAAGCCATATGGTGGCCTGTGATGTACATACTGTACATCTGTCAAAATGTACAATCGAATGCCTCTCATGTAAAAACAGTAGACAGCTTTGACGATTCTCATTCCCTGTTCATGGCTCTTCCCTGTTCAAGGTCATGGCTCTTATAAGTCTCTTTTTCTGCCATCGGACCCCAGGTAACGTTATTTAAACTTAACCCTAGTATCGAAATAGGAATTGTTTGGTTTTAGGGTTCATTGTACCCAGTGCTTTGTGATCCGATAGGTTTGTCTGGTATGGGGAAGGCATTAAAGTCCTTTGGGAAGAAAACTAAAGGCTCAAGTGACTAGAATCTCTTATATTATATTAACCTGCACAGATGACAGTGAGCGTCATGGTCAATCAATCTACTTCAACCAAAAATGGAAATAAAATGATACCACTATTAGACATTCATGTGAGGCATATCTCAAAAGCAGATAATGATGTATCTTGGAAGCTTGTGGGTTCTAAAAGGCTCTTTTGGGTTTGTCAAAAGGAGAAACTGACTTGAAAGTTGGCTTCTCTTCTCCCTATGACCTGTGTGAACATATCTACATCTATTAGTCGGCTGTCTCACACCCACACAAAGGGATGCCGCTTCCTGTTTACCATGCAAACCTAAACCAAAAGCTTTCTGATACTTTCTCACCAGATGACCCTCCTTTCTCCTTATGTGACCCTCCTGTCTACCTCTCTTGTCCTTATATCAAATGTCAACATCATGGGGTGAGTTAAACTGCTCAAGATATATTCCTTCATGGGGTGTATAAAACCTACAAACCAGAAACAACCTATTTCCCTTGGCTAAAAAGGGGTACCCCTTTGTTTTTGGTAAGAGTATAAACTGACCGCGTAGCCCCAGGTATGTCTATTACATAGCTTCCAGAGTCTAGACTGAATAATACCCCCTTTCATACCTGAACCACAAGCCTTTTATTCTAATTGATTGGAATGGTGTGCAACAGTGGGTTTTGTGAGAAGGAAAGCGAATAAGAGAAGAGAATGGTCTCTGGGAGCTGTGTGATGGCGTAATGGGAATCACAGGAGGCAGAGAGGAACTGAACAGAGAGGAAGCCCAGGAGGAGAGGCCTTTATCGTCAGCTTGTCAGCTTTATTGGGACTGCGGGGATTGAGCGCCGCCCGGTTTAGCCATCAGCCATTGCGGTCGAAAGCAGGGGAAAGTAATGATAGTCATAAAAAGTCCATCAATAATGGCGAAAATTACATGTTCATTAAGAAGAAAGGAAAATTACAACAATAAAAGGAAGACCTTGATCATTGTGTCGCACATCACGGTGAATTCGAAATCACATATGTGGTAGGCCGGGGGTTCATTCATTGTCTACTGTCTACTGGTGGATGTGGCTTTATTTCTGTGGTATGATCATGTCATAAAGAAGTCTACACCCAGAAACACATGATTGGATCTGTGTTGATAGGATGGAGAGGAACTAAAGACTGACATCCTGAGTCCTCCAGCAGCTCCTTTCTGATAAGTCTGTCCAGATAACTAGCTACAATGCCTGTCTATCTGACACCAGGCAATGTTCATTATAGAAGTAAACCTCAAAACACTTGTCAAGCGTGCTCTCTGAAGCTGTTCACGTGACAGCTGTGTTGTCTTTGGGATTCATGGTTGAGAAAGTACAAATCAAGAGACATACAATTAATATCTAAAGTCTAGATGCTGTTATTTAGACGGGTGAGGAGAAACATTGGTCAACATTCTATAAGGCACATAAACTGGATTATAAACTTGGTGGTTCCAGCCCTGAATGCTGATTGGTTGACAGGCATTGTAAATTCAAGCAATAAGGCACAAGGTATACGAACGACACAACGCAGAGTGCCTGGATACAGTCCTTAGCTGTGGTATATTGGTCATATACCACAAACCCCTGAGGTGCCTTATTGCTGTTATAAACTGGTTACCAACGTAATTAGAGCAGTAAAAATAAATGTTTTGTCATACCCATGGTATATGGTTTGATATACCACGACTGTCATCCAATCAGCATTCAGGACTCGAACCAAATCAAATCAAATTGTATTTGTCACATACACATGGTTAGCAGATATTAATGTGAGTGTAGCGAAATGCTTGTGCTTCTAGTTGCGACCATGCAGTAATATCTAACAAGTAATCTAACCATTTCACAACACCTACCTTATACACACAAGTGTAAAGGAATTAATAAGAATATGTACATAAAAATATATGGATGAGCGATGGCCGAACGGCATAGGCAAGATGCAGTAGATGGTATAAAGTACAGTATATACATATGGGATGAGTAATGTAGGGTATGTAAACATTATATAAAGTGGCATTGTTTAAAGTGGCTAGTTATACATTTATTACATCTCATTTTTAATTATTAAAGTGAGAGTCAGTATGTATTTAATTATTAGAGATTTGAGTCAGTATTTTGGCAGCAGCCACCCAATGTTAGTGACGGCTGTTTAACAGTCTGACGGCCTTGTGATAGAAGCTGTTTTTCATTCTCTCGGTCACAGCTTTTATGCACCTGTACTGACCTCGCCTTCTGGATGAACAGGCAGTGGCTCGGGTGTTGGTTGTCCTTGATGATTTTTTTGGCCTTCCTGTGACATCGGGTGGATAGGTGTCCTGGAGGGCAGGTAGTTTGCACCCGGTGATGTGTTGTGCACTATCCTCTGGAGATCCTTACAGTTGTGGGCGGAGCAGTTGTCGTACCAGGCGGTGATACAGCCTTACAGGATGCTCTCGATTGTGCATCTGTAAAATTTCTTCAGCCTCCTGAGGTTGGATCTCCTGGATACCTGGATCTCGCAGCTAGCTAGCTGCTATATCCGTGTGACTATCGGCTTACGTCGATCCCGGAGCAAACATCAATTATTCCGGAGCTAGCCAGCTGAAGAGTTCCATCAGTCACTCGGCAGGGTAGCTTAGTGGTTAGAGTGTTGGACTAGTACCCGGAAGGTTGCACTTGACAAGGTACAAATCTGTTGTTCTGCCCCTGAACAGGCAGTTAACCCACTGTTCCTAGGCCGTCATTGAAAATAAGAATTTGTTCTTAACTGACTTGCCTAGTTAAATAAAGGTTAAAAAAAAGACTCCTGGGCTACAATCACCTATCCGGACCCGTTTTACTGCCAACGCGGAGCCCCACCGGGCCTTCACAACTGGACTATCGACGTTATCTGCCCGAGGCAGTTATCCAGCCGAGGGAGTTCTACCTGAACACTCATCTGCGGCCCGCTAATCGTTATCTGTCTTATCGGCTACTATCTGAATAGATCTATCGGACAATTCTTTTCCTTTTTTCTTGGGCCTCTATAACTATATCTATTTTTTGGCGAATTGGATTGATCCCCTCTACCACACGGAACCCCACTAATCCTACCGACGGAAACGCACGAGGTGGCTAAAAACAGACCTCCATCCTATGCTGGCTTGCTACCGATGGCCGGCTAGCTGTCTGAATCGCCGTGACCCCAACCAACCTCACTACTCACTGGACCCTTTTGATCACTCGACTAAGCATGCCTCTCCTTATTGTCAATATGCCTTGTCAATTGCTGTTCTGGTTAGTGTTTACTGGCTTATTTCACTATAGAGCCTCTAGTCCTGCTCACTATACCTTATCCAACCTATTAGTTCCACCACCCACACATGCGATGACATCTCCTGGTTTCAATGATGTTTCTAGAGACAATATCTCTCTCATCATCACTCAATACCTAGGTTTCCTCCGCTGTATTCACATCCTACCATACCTTTGTCTGTACATTATACCTTGAAGCTATTTCATCGCCCCCAGAAACCTCCTTTTACTCTCTGTTCCAGATGTTCTAGACGACCAATTCTCATTGCTTTTAGCCGTACCCTTATCCTACTCCTCCTCTTTTCCTCTGGTGATGTAGAGGTGAGTCCAGGCCCTGCAGTGCCTAGCTCCACTCCTATTCCCCAGGCGCTCTCTTTTGATGACTTCTGTAACCATAATAGCCTTGGTTTCATGCATGTTAACATTAGAAGCCTCCTCCCTAAGTTTGTTTTATTCACTGCTTTAGCACACTCTGCCAACCCAGATGTTCTAGCTGTGTCTGAATCCTGGCTTAGGAAGACCACCAAAAATTCTGAAATCTTCATCCCTAACTACAACATTTTCAGACAAGATAGAACTGCCAAAGGGGGCAGTGTTGCAATCTACTGCAAAGATAGCCTGCAGAGTTCTGTCCTACTATCCAGGTCTGTACCCAAACAATTTGAACTTCTACTTTTAGAAATCCACCTCTCTAAAAACAAGTCTCTCACCGTTGCTGCCTGCTATAGAACGCCCTCTGCCCCCAGCTGTGCTCTGGACACCATATGTGAACTGATTGCCCCCCATCTATCTTCAGAGCTCGTGCTGCTAGGCGACCTAAACTGGAACATGCTTAACACCCCAGCCATCCTACAATCTAAGCTTGATGCCCACAATCTCACACAAATTATCAGTGAACCCACCAGGTACCTCCCCAAAGCCGTAAACATGGGCACCATCATAGATATCATCCTAACCAACTTGCCCTCTAAATACACCACTGCTGTCTTCAACCAAGATTTCAGTGATCACTGCTTCATTGCCTGCATCCGTAATGGGTCAGTGGTCAAACGACCTCCACTCATCACTGTCAAACGCTCCGTGAAACACTTCAGCGAGCAGGCCTTTCTAATCGACCTGGCCGGGGTACCCTGGAAGGATATTGATCTCATCCCGTCAGTAGAGGATGCCTGGTTATTTTTTTTAAATGCCTTCCAAACCATCTTAAATAAGGATGCCCCATTCAAGAAATTTAGAACCAGGAACAGATATGGCCCTTTGTTCCCCCCAGACCTGACTGCCCTTAACCAACACAAAAACATCCTATGGAGTTCTGCATTTGCATCGAACAGCCCCCGTGATATGCAGCTTTTCAGGGAAGCTAGAAACCAATATACACAGCCAGTTAGAAAAGGCAAGCTTTTTCAAGCAGAAATTTGCTTCCTGCAACAAAAACTCTAAAATATTCTGGAACACTGTAAAGTCCATGGAGAATAAGAACACCTCCTCTCAGCTGCCCAATGCACTGAAGATAGGAAACACTGTCACCACTGATAAATCCACTATAATTGAGAATTTCAATAAGCATTTCTCTACGGCTGGCCATGCTTTCCACCTGGCTACCCCTACCCCGGTCAACAGCACTGCACCCTCCACAGCAACTCACCCAAGCCTTCCCCATTTCTCCTTCTCCCAAATCCAGTCAGCTGATGTTTTGATAGAGCTGCAAAATCTGGACCCCTACAAATCAGCCAGGCTAGACAATCTGGACCCTTTCTTTCTAAAATTATCTGCCAAAATTGTTGCCACCCCTATTACTAGCCTGTTTCAACCTCTCTTTCGTGTTGTCTGAGATTCCCAGAGATTGGAAAGCAGCTGCGGTCATCCCCCTCTTCAAAGGGGGGGACACTCTTGACCCAAACTGCTACAGACCTATATCTATCCTACCTTGCCTTTCTAAGGTCTTCGAAAGCCAAGTCAACAAACAGATTACCTAACGTTTCGAATCTCACCATACCCTCTCTGCTATGCAATCTGGTTTTAGAGCTGGTCATGGGTGCACCTCAGCACCTCAAGGTCCTAAACGATATCTTAACCGCCATCGATAAGAAACATTACTGTGCAGCCATATTCATTGATCAGGCCAAGGCTTTCGACTCTGTCAATCACCACATCCTCATCGGCAGACTCAACAGCCTTGGTTTCTGAAATTATTGCCTCACCTGGTTCACCAACTACTTCTCTGATAGAGTTCAGTGTATCAAATCGGAGGGTCTGTTGTCCGGACCTCTGGCAGTCTCTATGGGGTGCCACAGGGTTCAATTCCTGGACCGACTCTCTTCTCTGTATACATCAATGATGTCGCTCTTGCTGCTGGTGAGTCTCTGATCCACCTCTACGCAGACGACACCATTCTGTATACTTCTGGTCCTTCTTTGGACACTGTGCTAACTAACCTCCAGACGAGCTTCAATGCCATACAACTCTCCTTCCGTGGCCTCCAATTGCTCTTAAATACAAGTAAAACTAAATGCATGCTCTTCAACCGATCGCTGACTGCACCCTCCCGCCTGTCCAACATCACTACTCTGGACGGCTCTGACTTAGAATACGTGGACAACTACAAATACCTAGGTGTCTGGTTTGACTGTAAACTCTCCTTCCAGACCCACATCAAACATCTCCAATCCAAAGTTAAATCTAGAATTGGCTTCATATTTCGCAACAAAGCATCCTTCACTTATGCTGCCAAACATACCCTTGTAAAACTGACCATCCTACCAATCCTCGACTTTGGCGATGTCATTTACAAAATAGCCTGCAATACCCTACTCAACAAATTGGATGCAGTCTATCACAGTGCCATCCGTTTTGTCACCAAAGCCCCATATACTACCCACCATTGCGACCTGTACGCTCTCGTTGGCTGGCCCTCGCTTCATACTCGTCGCCAAACCCACTGGCTCCATGTCATCTACAAGACCCTGCTAGGTAAAGTCCCCCCTATCTCAGCTCGCTGGTCACCATAGCATCACCCACCTGTAGCACGCACTCCAGCAGATATAGCTTTCTGGTCACCCCCAAAACCAATTATATCTTTGGCCGCCTCTCCTTCCAGTTCTCTGCTGCCAATGACTGGAACGAACTACAAAAATCTCTGAAACTGGAAACACTTATCTCTTTAAGCACCAGCAGTCAGAGCAGCTCACAGATTACTGCACCTGTACATAGCCCATCTATAATTTAGCCAAACAACTACCTCTTTCCCTACTGTATTTATTTTATTTTATTTATTTATTTTGCTCCTTTGCACCCATTATTTCTATCTCTACTCTGCACATTCTTCCACTGCAAATCTACCATTCCAGTGTTTTACTTGCTATATTGTATTTACTTTTTTGCCTTTACCTCCCTTATTTCAACTCATTTGCTCACATCGTATATAGACTTTTTTCTACTGTACTATTGACTGTATGTTTGTTTTACTCCATGTGTAACTCTGTGTTGTTGTATGTGTCAAACTGCTTTGCTTTATCTTGGCCAGGTCGCAATTGTAAATGAGAACTTGTTCTCAACTTGGCTACCTGGTTAAATAAAGGTGAAATTTAAAAAAAATAAAAAGAGCACCTTCTTCACCACACTGTCTCTGTGGGTGGACCATTTCAGTTTGTCCGTGATGTGTATGCCGAGGAACTTAAAGCTTTCCACCTTCTCCACTACTGTCCCGTCGATGTGGATAGGGGGCTGCTCCCTCTGTTGTTTCCACGATCATCTGCTTTGTTTTGTTGACATTGAGTGTGAGATTATTTACCTGACACCACACTCCGAGGGCCCTCACCTCCTCCCTGTAGGCCATCTCGTCGTTGTTGGTAATCAAGCCTACCACTGTAGTGTCGTCTGCAAACTTGATGATTAAGTTGGAGGCGTGCATGGCCACGAAGTCATGGGTGAACAGGGAGTACAGGACAGGGCTGAGAACGCACCCTTGTGGGGCACCAGTGTTGAGGATCAGTGGGGTGGAGATGTTTCCTACCCTCATCACCTGGGGGCGGCCCATCTGGAAGTCCAGGACCCAGTTGAACAGGGCGGGGTCGAGACCCAGGGTCTCGAGCTTAATGACGAGTTTGGAGGGTACTATGATGTTAAATGCTGAGCTATAGTCGATGAACAGCATTCTTACATAGGTATTCCTCTTGTCCAGATGGGTTAGGGCCTTGTGCAGTGTGGTTGCGTCGTCTGTGGACCTATTGGGACCTATTAGTCTCTCAAAGCACTTCATGATGATGGAAGTGAGTGCAACGGGGTGATAGTCATTTAGCTCAGTTACCTTAGCTTTCTTGGGAACAGGAACAATGGTGGCCCTCTTGAAGCATGTGGGAACAGCAGACTGGGATAAGGATTGATGTCCGTAAACACACCAGCCATCTGGTCTGCGCATGCTCTGAGGACATGGCCAAGGATGCCGTCTGGGCCGGCAGCCTTGCCTGGGTTAACACGTTTAAATGTTTTACTCACATTGGCTGCAGTGAAGGAGCCCCGCAGGTTTTGGTAGTGGGCCATGTCGGTGGCACTGTATTGTACTCAAAGTGAGCAAGAAGTTGTTTCGTTTGTCTGGGAGTGTCACGCCCTGGCCATAGAGAGGCTTTTTATTTTCTATTTTGGTTTGGCCAGGGTGTGACTAGGGAGGGCATTCTATGTTCATTTTCTATGTTTTTGATTTCTGTGTTGTTTGGCCGGGTGTGGTTCTCAATCAGGGACAGCTGTTCTCTGATTGAGAACCATACTTAGGTAGCTCTTTCCCACATGGGTTTTGTGGGTAGATATTTTCTGTTTAGTGTGTTTTG
Source organism: Oncorhynchus masou masou (assembly GCF_036934945.1). Lineage (NCBI taxonomy): Eukaryota > Metazoa > Chordata > Actinopteri > Salmoniformes > Salmonidae > Oncorhynchus > Oncorhynchus masou. The sequence continues at coordinate 81,701,617 of NC_088242.1, read as the reverse complement.
CACCAGACGGAGCTGTTTTGGTTGTTTCTTTTGTGCCTTATTGTATTTAGTGTTCAGCCTCAGAAATTGCAGCCCAAATAAATGCTTCACAGAGTTCAAGTAACAGACACATCTCAACATCAACTGTTCAGAGCAGACTCTGTGAATCAGGCCTTCATGGTCGAATTGCTGCAAAAAAAATACTACTAAAGGACACCAATAATAAGAAGAGACTTGCTTGGGCCAAGGAACATGAGTGATGGACATTAGACCGGTGGAAATCTGTCCTTTGGTCTGGAGTCCAAATTTGAAATTTTTGGTTCCACCCACCATGTCGTTGTGATACGCAGAGTAGGGGAACGGATGATCTCCGCATGTGTGGTTCCCACCGTGAAGCATGGAAGAGGAGGTGTGATGTTGTGGGGGTGCTTTGCTGGTGACACTGTCAGTTATTTATTTAGAATTCAAGGCATACTTAACCAGCACGGCTACCACAGCATTCTGCAGTGATACGCCATCCCACATGGTTTGGGCTTAGTGGGACTATAATTTGTTTTTCAACAGGAGAATAACCCGACACACCTCCAGGCTGTGTAAGGGCTATTAGAGCAAGAAGGAAAGTGATGGAGTGCTGCATCAGATGACCTGGCCTCCACAATCACCTGACCTCCACCCAATTGAGATGATTTGGGATGAGTTGGACCGCAGAGTGAAGGAAAAGCAGCCAACAAGTGCTCAGCATATGTGGGAACTCCTTCAAGACTGTTGGAAAAGCATTCCTTATGGAGCTGGTTGAGAGAATGCCAAGATTGTGCAAAGCTGTTATTGGGTAGTTAAGGAAAACAAAAACATCACATTTGCCAAAGGCATGTCATGCTGTGTGTAGTCTGTAAAACTAAACAGGAGGATTTTCAATGATGATATAAGACATTGTTCACGAGAACATCAACTCAACACAGTCTCCCAGACATCTAGCTACCTCATTGATGGACTCCCTGCACCCTGACAGACTTTTGATTTAGATCCTGGCATCTCATCTGATAGCCCTGCCTGCCATGGTAACCCAACTTTAGAGATGAAAACTCTTAACTGGATCCAAATCGGTTATTTTCACCATATAATTCAAAAACATTGGCAGCAGAAGACTGAGAAATTGTGGCTTATTGAATAGAGACTGATGGAACATTTTTGGGACCTCAGTCTGTTTATTTTCCTCTATGGAGTGTTCTCTTCCCCGATTGAATGTACTTCTAAAGCTCTCCAGCACTACAACACTGTAATTCTGAGAACAATTGAGACTTAAGCAGTACATAATCACAGCACACAATTGGCATGAACCCAGGAGGGATTGGATCAGTAATCAGAGATACTTAATATGATGAGCTAATGTTGTTAGTAATGTGCTGGCTATAAATAGAAAACCTGCTTCAGCTGGTTCTCCTCTATCTCCATGCAGAGACACGGGCATGCGCTCTGACTGTGAGGCCATGGTCGGGAATGCTGTTTATTTCCATTGAATAAAATGCTTCATGAAGTCTAATTGGATAGTCTTCCCGTAGGGCAAACAGCAGATAAACCACAATGAAACTCCATCAGTAGCACCCCTTCAATTTCAACTGTCTATTCTGAATGCACCCATCATGACTGACTAGTCAAAATGACTGAACGGCCAGCATCACATAACAGTGGCAATTGGTGCAGTTTAAGATGAGAGAAGACAATTTTTTTTGTTAATGAGCGTGGCCTTATTTCTATTACATCATATTGGATGACTGTCATTCATATTCCATTCACCTAGTTCACTGTAACATCGATAGCTTACTACAACCTAGCCTATGAATGAATGTTTACAGCGTAGGTCCACAGGTTGAGAAATTGTAGTAATCAAGGTGACAAATATTGAAACATTCAATACCGCCTTTTACACACTGGCCTGCATCTAGCTGATCTAGGGTGTAATCATTAGTCCAACAGTTGCAAACGGGAGTTTTTATTGGACAAATTGAGGTATGTTTATCGCCGTTTTCTTCCGTTTTCTTCTGTTTAAGAAACATTTTTCAACCGAATCGACAGATACATACAATTCAGCATGATCCCTTTGATCACTGTATAATTTGTTCTCGCGCTCCTCTTCTCACCTTTTCCCTTCGCTTGTGGACTTCAGACACATTATCCAAACATTCATATTATAACCGCTAACCGCTACACACAGCCTATGTCGTTGTCACCATATTATAATGTCACAGTCAACATAGCTACTAGAACTAACGCATTAGTAAACACACTACTATCATGCAGTACAGAGAGAAAGGAGTTTAGCAGTTACAACAGCGGGCCCAGGTGGCAATAAATTAATAAAACCAAAAGCTTACCTTGACTTGGAGTTTTGGATAGCCATAGTCAGCTAACTAACAACATCACTCTCTGTGTTTGAGTAGGCTAAACTAGCTAGCTGCATTCACCAACTAAGTAAGTGAACGTGAAAGAAATACAAAATATAGCTAGCACTCTCTCTCGCTTCTCCTTCATTTTTGAAGAAATTCATTTGTTAAACTGTTCAACTATTGTATTTTTCTCTCTGAATCAACTACTCACCATATTTTATACAGTGAAGTGCTAGCTAGCTGGAGCTTATGCTTTCAGTACGAGATTCTCTGATTCTTTGATTATGCGGACAACATGTCACTTCATTCTGCAAAAGCTCTGATAGGTTGAAGGACATCCTTGAAGGACGTTGCCATAATTAAGTCTATGGAAGGGGGTGAGAACCACGAGCCTCGTAGGTTTTGTATTGAAGTCAATGTACCCAGAGGAGGACGGAAACTAGCTGTCCTCCGGCTACACCATGGTGCTACCATGCAAAGTGCTGTTGAGGCTACTGTGACCATTGTGAAACAGTGTGTTTTATTAAATTCTTTGGAGACGTGAATATAAACTCAGCAAAAAAAGAAACGTCCTCTCACTGTCAACTGCGTTTATTTTCAGCAAACTTAACATGCGTAAGTATTTGTATGAATATAACAAGATTCAACAACTGAGACATAAACTGAACAAGTTCCACAGACATGTGACTAACATAAATGGAATAATGTGTCCCTGAATAAAAGGGGAGGGGGTCAAAATCAAAAGTAACAGTCACTATCTGGTGTGGTCACCAGCTGCATTAAGTACTGCAGTGCATCTCCTCCTCATGGTCAGCACCAGATTTGCCAGTTCTTGCTGTGAGATGTTACCCCATTCTTCCACCAAGGCACCTGCAAGTTCTCGGACATTTCTGGGGGGAATGGCCCTTCCTCATCCTCCAATCCAACAGGTCCCAGATGTGTTCAATGGGATTGAGATCCGGGCTCTTCGCTGGCCATGGCAGAACACTGACATTCTTATCTTGCAGGAAATCACACACAGAACGAGCAGTATGGCTGGTGGAATTGTCATTCTGGAGGGACATGTCAGGATGAGCCTGCAGGAAGTGTACCACATGAGGGAGGAGGATTTCTACCCTGTAACACACATTGTTGAGATAACACCAAGCTCAGTCCGATGATGCTGTGACACACCGCCCCAGACCATGACGGACCCTCCACCTCCAAATCGATCCCGCTCCAGAGTACATGCCTCAGTGTAACGCTCATTCCTTCGACGATAAACTCGAATCCGACCATCACCCCTGGTGAGACAAAACCGCGACTTGTCAGAGAAGAGCACTTTTTGCCAGTCCAATCTGGCCCAGCGACAGTGGGTTTGTGCCCATAGACGACTTTGTTGCTGGTGTTGTCTGGTGATGACCTGCCTTACAACAGTCCAGCCTCTATCAGCCTATTGCGGACAGTCTGAGCACTGATGGAGGGATTGTGCGTTCCTGGTGTAACTGAGGCAGTTGTTGTTGCCATCCTGTACCTGTCCCGCAGATGTGATGTTCGGATGTACCGATCCTGTGCAGGTGTTGTTACACGTGGTCTGCCACTGCGAGGACGATCAGCTGTTCATCCTGTCTCCCTGTAGCTCTGTCTTAGGAGTTTCACAGTATGGACATTGCAATTTATTGCCCTGGCCACATCTGCAGTCCTCTACGCACGCTGTGCCTTGGTCCAATCATTTTGACGAGCGTGACAGTAAGCTGTTAGTGTCTTAGCCACCGTTCCACAGGTGCATGTTCATTAATTTTTTATGGTTCATTGAACAAGCATGGGAAACAGTGTTTAAATCCTTTACAATTAAGATCTGTGAAGTTATTTGGATTTTTACGAATTATCTTTGAAATACAGGGTCCTGAAAAGGGGACTTTTCTTTTTTTGCTGCGTTTATTTAGTATAGTTTTATCTAAAAAGGATAACTTTTTAAATGTTTCACTATTTACATTTTTCTACAATTCACAGAAGAGGATGGTCCTCGCCTTTCTCCCCTGAGGAGCCTCCACTGTCACATACTCTATATACCACATGTACCAGGGAACCCAAACAAAAGGGAACATTTTTCTTGAAGGATTATAGGAGTCAGACGAAGAATGATACTTTGGCATTGAAAAAACCTAACCACAGCCCGTATCTGAAATACAGACATGACCCAGTCTGAAGCATCATGCCATGCTTAGAAGAGAAAGAGGTTGTCTTGAGCCTGAAGAACATCAATTATATCAGCCTGTGTGGATGTTTTGGTGTTCTGCTCGAATCATTGTGATCTGCAAACCATATGGTGTTCATATTCCAAGGTATCAGATGTACATCAGAGGGGATGGGAACATTTCTGCCAATAAAGCTCCTCTAACTTTGACAGACCCATTAGGACTCAGTCAGTCACATCGTGCAGAGATCAGTGGCAGGATGCCAAATTAAAAGCATCGTACACTCGAGATTGTATCTGTGGCTCCTCAGAAGAGAGAACATGAAAGAAAAAAAACTTGCCACTGATTAAGAAACAAATCGCTGATGACTTTGTTTTGTACAACATTCATAATTTTGATGTCACCACAAACGACTTCAACTATGGAAGTCTCAGACCGAAGTATGTAGTGAACATAGAGCAGCGGAAGAATTCACTTTGAGTCGCCAGGCAACCTTTTCATTTGTTCGGTATTGTGGTCTATGTGTGTTACTTCCAGGGAGACTCTGGTGGTCCATTAGTCTGTAATGGTGTGGCCTATGGGGTGGTGTCTACCAAGACTAGAAACAACATCTACATGCGCATCCCTGACTTTCTGGACTAGATCAATGACACCATGAAGAATTGATATGTCACTGACCAGAAACAGTTTGTTAATTTGGTCAACCAGGTGCCTAGAACATGACAATGATACTGTGAAGAATCCTAATGTGCTTATCATGCTTTCTGATTGATTTACCAGTGCGAGTTAATGTCTTTGTCCGGAGCCACCTCTTCCTAATACTCCCCCCAGTGGAGTTCTCAACTTACTGATGAGAGTTTGAAAAGTAGAATACACAAGGTGCCATTTCGAAATTTGGTTGTGCATCAGCAGTTTTTTTTTTATCTCAGTCACTGACAGTCATTCAATTAACCTATGCTAGCTAAACAATTTATATTGCTAGGTAAGGTAGTCTAGCCAGCTATCTAAACCTTGTAGATGGCCTAATCATCACCAAATTACCGACCGGGCACGTAGGGCATGTACCCAGCAGGTGTATCTCACTGATCATCCCTAAAGCCAACACCTCATTTGGCCGCCTTTCGTTCCAGTTTTCTGCTGCCTGTGACTGGAACGAATTGCAGAAATCGCTGAAGTTTCGCGACTTTTATCTCCCTCACCAACTTCAAACATCTGCTATCTGAGCAGCTAACCGATCGCTGCAGCTGTACATAGTCTTATCGGTAAATAGCCCACCCAATTATACCTACCTCATCTCCATACTGTTTTTATTTATTTACTTTTCTGCTCTTTTGCACATCAATATCTCTACCTGTACATGACCATCTGATCATTTATCACTCCAGTGTTAATCTGCAAAATTGTAATTAATTGCCTACCTCCTCATGCCTTTTGCACACAATGTAAATAGACCTTTTTTTTCTACTGTGTTATTGTCTTGTTTATTGTTTACTCAATGTGTAACTCTGTGTTGTCTGTTCACACTGCTATGCTTTATCTTGGCCAGGTCGCAGTTGCAAATGAGAACTTGTTCTCAACTAGCCTACCTGGTTAAATAAAGGTGAGAAAAAAAAGAAGAAAAAAGGGGCCCTGACCTCTAGAGGCCCCCATTGATTTGTTAGTCACTCTCACACAGATATCACATTTTTGAATTTGTATTTATTAGGGATCCCCATTAGCTGTTGCCAAGGCAGCAGCTACTCTTCCTGGGGTCCAAACACATTAAGGCACTTACATCACACAAAACAAAAGATAAAACGGTACTTCATATAACATTATTACACCACTACATCAATATAAAAGGTATAATACCACCATACAACAATATTACAACGTACATGTGTGTAGAGTGCATGTGCTAGTGTTTGTGTGCGTATGCGTGTCTGTACCTGTGTATCTCTTCACGATACCTGCTGTTCCAAAAGGTGTATTTTCCTCTTTAAAAAAAAAAATCTGATTCTACTTGCTTGCATCATTTACCTGATGTGGAATAGAGTTCCATGTAGTCATGGCTCTATGTAGTACTGTGCGCCTCCCATAGTTTGTTCTGTACTTTAAGACTGTGAAGAGACCTCAGGTGACATGTCTTGTGGGGTAAGCATGTGTGTCAGAGCTGTGTGCTAGTAGTTTAAACAGACAGCTCGGTGCATTCAGCTTGTCAACACTACTTACAAAAACAAGTAGTGATGAAGTCAATCTCTCCTCCACTTTGAGCCAGGAGAGATTGATATGCATATTATTCATTCATGTTAACTCTCCGTGTACATTTAAGGGCCAGCCGTGCTGCCCTGTTCTGAGCCAATTGCAATTTTCTTAAGTCCCTCTTTGTGGCACCTGACCACATTACTGAACAGTAGTCCAGGTGCGACAAAACTAGGGCCAGTAGGACCTGTGTTGTTAAGGCAGAGCAGTGCTTTGTTATGGACAGACTTCTCCCCATTTTAGCCACATGCTGTATTAACATGTTTTGACCATGACAGTTTACAATCCAGGGTTACTCCAAGCAGTTAAGTCACCTCAACTTGCTCAATTTTCACATTATTCATTACAATATTTTATCAATGATTTGTCCCAAATACAATACTTTGTTTTTGAAATATTTAGAACTAACTTGTACCTTGCTACCAATTCTGATATTAACTGCAGCTCTTTGTTTAGTGTTTTTATATCAGACATTAATCATAAATGAGACATACTTTGTTACAGAGCATGGAAAAACGTGTAGAATTGCAGTAAATTAGCCTTATATGCCCCTACATGCAGTAACAATTGAAACCTCTGAATTTCCATCTGTCAAACAATGCTTTCAAATCCTGTTCTGTGCTGCAGCAGTTTTAAATCTTAAATGATTTACTGTGGGATTAAACAGTAGAGTAGGGTGATGTTATTGGACACATTTATTTTGTGAATATCCGAGCAAACGGATAAGATGCGCTTTTATCAAGTTGTCCCTTCACCAGTAAGGCAACAATCATATATCTGGTAAATGGTTCATTTCATTGAGCAGTAAATTGAAAATATATAGTAAAATACATTGAACACACCAAAGATCTTTGAGACAAGACTGCCCCCTTGTGCACATCTGGATAACATACTGTCCATGTAAAATACATTAAAACAGTCTGGAATGGATTTTGAGGGCAACAGGAAAGAATGTCTCATGATGACTACTATTGAGATTACTAATATTGTGACAAATAAAGATGAAAACAAATATGAGATGAAATCAAATCAAATATGAGATTCCCTAAAAACTGCTTAGGATAATTAGGTGAAGGTTAGGATAATTAGGTTAAGTTTAGGAAAAGGGTTAGAGAAAATGCTCTCCTAAACTGCTATGAAAAGTCACTTCCGGCTGTAATGAATTGGCGTTTTTAATGTATGTAGTTCCATTGTTTAATGCAGCATGATAGCAAAGCATCCCTCCCTACCTAACCTACATCATATTGAGCCATTATATTAGAACCCTGGCATGTCAGTCCTCTAGATCTGTTGAATACTGGCGAGTCATTGGTTTGATCGGACCACAGGTAGACGGGATACTCCTTAGTTTGTCTACACATGCATTGTATTTTTTACAGAATAGAAGTCAGCCCCTGCTGGAATTGTTTTATACTGGCATGGCCTATAAACCCTATAGCTGTAGTTTCATGCACAACTTATTACCAGACTTTCCAGAAAATAATCTCATTCGGGGCTGTTCCAATAGCCAGCATGACTTTTATATTAATTAGCAGGTGTGAGTGTACCTCAGACAATATCATCTAATTTCTACCCAGATAGGACTTTCAATATAATCTCATAAATGTATATCTATCAAGTCACCTCTTTTTGAAACACATACAAATGAGAAAATAATATGCCTATAATGTGGCCTATATCAAAACCAGCACCAGAGATTTGTAAAGGTTTTTTATTTAGGAAAAATACAACCATGAAGATACAGAATGCTTAAAGAAAAATCAAATATAAAACCAATCTGATGCTATGACGAGAACAGTTGTGAAATCACTCCATTTGTACCCTCATAAAAAGTAGGTTTGTTGAAAAGAGCTCATAAGTAGTAGTTACCTTTAAGAACTGGCCCGCTTCACATTAATTCACCGCTGTGTACTCAACTGTCATGTGACAGTTCCTTATTCAAAATGTATAGCTAATAAAATAAAAAACGTTCTCAGTAGAAACCAAAATAAATTAGACAAGAACCTGCCATATAGGTCAGTCAAACAACAGATCAGTGATCCAGAAAACAATTGAGTAAGCCCTCTTCATTTACCAGAACCCACAGCGATCCTAAAAAGCCCAGTGGACTAGAGAACGTTTAGAGAACGTCTCCACCATCCCTCCCTCTGTCAGGTAGAACAGTGCAAACATGGTGGTGATGGAAGGTTTCAGACATTTGTGTACATTTCCCTCATTCAGACTCATCACCATTAATGGATGGCAAAGCAGTCACAATCAAATCAACCAAAATAAGTGCAAGCATTTTCATACTTTGTTACAGAGCAGAGCTTTGAAACTACAACAGCATTACCATTCTCTATCCAAGACACATTCCCTGTCTTTCAGGTTGTGCACAGCCCAAAGTGAGGCAAAGGCCTACAGCACATGAGCCTTGCTCTTTCGAGCTCCCCACAAAAACTGTAAATTAAAATTTCATTCTCTGCGGTTTTCAATAACAAATAAGGAGGATCAGAAAGTAAAAAACAAAAACTTGGAACAGACCGGTGGTGGGCGGCTCGGAGTGCAAGCCAGCCCTCCCCGCACTTATCCAGGACTGCTCTTATCTACATGGTGGGTTTCAGAAGAAGATTTAAAGTGTCGCGGAGCAGCAGGCGCTGGGCTAGGACCAGGCCAGGCCCGCCGTCATCGGGATGGGGCCGCTGGTTCGGGGTGAGGGGCCGTGCCCAGACGACAGGCATCCGGACGCCACTGTCCTACCAGCCACCCTCGTCACCTGCAGAGAAGTTGGAAAGACACACACAGGTTACCTTGATTCTGTGGATGGAAGGGGGCTCATCTCTCGAAAGCGGCCCTGCTGCTACTGAACGTTAATTCCTTTTGAAGATACTTAGAAGTGGTAGCAAATTATGCTGGAGTGAATTACATTTTCTGTGACAAATACTCTATCTGAAGGCAGGCCAGCTGATTGAGAACCTTTTTGTTTCTATTTAGCAAGCGTAGTCAACCTCCGCTCGATGAAAGCAATTTTACGTCGGCTTATTCCATGGATAGAAAACTTTAAATAACAAAACTACAGAGCAGACAGACAAGGCAATCCTGCTACTACTATATGCAAATTACGTCAACAAGAAAGGTGACTGGCTCCATTGTGTGTGTGTGTGCAGATCCTTGTACTGCAAGGCAAAGAAGCAAAGGAAAATACACCTCTACAAAAAAGTTGCTACAAGACAGAGAGAAAAAGCTTATGACAAGAAAAGCAGGAAGTAGAGGGCTAATGCTATGGCCCCTGTAGGACAGCTCGCGCCAAGACAGTTGCAGACCGAGGTCAGCCTACCTTGGCTTTCTGCAGTGCTAAACTGGGCCTTCAACATATTTCAACTACAGGAGTCAGCCTCACTGTGCGCCACTGACAACAGCACCGCCTGTTCAGAGAAGAGAAAGCCCAGTGGTTAATGACGAGGTCCCAGGTTCTCCAACAAGGAGGGAAACACAAGTACACTCAGGCCCATCTGCAGACCCTCTTCCACAGATGCTCCCTAAAGGAATGGATGTTGTATATTGAGTCTTTCCTATACCACATACCTTTAACACCAAATGACTCCCATTTTCCAATACTAACCTGGTAGGGCATTTGTTTGTAAGAAATACCCAGTGTCCACCACTAGGTTCATTTGCAACTCTTTATTCTTGAAGATGAATTATGTACCACATATTGTGAAACACCAAAAGTGTAACTTGGGAAGGTGTATTTCTCAATATGGTCAGGAAAGAATGGGAATAGGGTACCCATTTCTCCATTACACATGACTAAAGGCCTCATACATTGAGAAAATTACTAATTTCACTGATCTTTTCATCCATCAGTTGGTCCAAGATCATAGAGGGCAAACCCAGTCCGAGAGGAGCCCATCCAGCTGCTATACAGGGCAAGAACCTGCCTCGGCTCTGGTGTTGATTGGCCGATTCCAAATCTATGGTAGCTTTCAGGGATGTTGCTGTCCAGGCACCAGATTGGCTGCCTATCCTGACTCCCTACACTTGTGTAAGCTTATAAGAAGCCTCACCATAGCTATCGTAGCTGTCTCTGTACGAACCTCCTGAACGATCTCCATATCCTCCTCCTTGTGCTCTGTGGACAGAAGAAGAAATGTCCATCAGTAAACAAGAATTGGACGAGCAAAAGCAAGTTGAGTAACATCAAATTCAAAATGGTCTTCCTAAAAGTGCTTGCCTACTGTCAAAATGGGCACATAGCTCCTGAAAATGCATTGTGATTTACCTATAGGATCTATACTCTTCACCTTTCCTTTGTCTTCCTAAATTCTATCAATTGCTAACATATAGTAGCTATGTAAATGCAAATGTGACTTTATGTAGCTGAGGTGGTATATCACTATTCACCTGTCTTTGTTGTAGTAGCCTCTTTCTGATCCGTATGAGCCTCCACTTCTGCTGTCGTAACGTCCACCACCATATCCCCGGTCTCCACCACCTGTAATATAACTTGTGGTTAACAGCTGACTCAAAGGAATGCTAAAAGCAGCCATACACTCATCTTATGGTTAAATGTGTTAAGAGAATATTGAACACCACTCTTCAGTTTGGACATACTATCAGTAGCCCAACAGATGTCTCAATCAAACCTCTACAGCTACTAGACAACAGCAACACTCACTGCAAAACAAAAAGACATGGGAACGTAGGAGTGGTTATTAAGGATGAGGGATAGGGGGGGGGGGGTCAGAGTGCGGGGTGCACGCATACGCACTGACTACTTCTGGTTAGTTCTGCAAGCCACAGAATCCCAGGCTAGCGCAGGTGTGAGGACATCTTTGTAGGGTTGGGACTGGGGTGTCAGTCACTCCAAGGCAAACGAGGGAGGGACACTCAAGGTCAGGATGCTGTAGGATAGAAAACAACAAACTTGCCTCGTGAGAAGCCACGCCCACCTCTTCCACCACCACCACCTCTGCCTCCACGGAAGTATCCTCCTCCACCTCCTCTGCCGCCTGAAGAGCCCCCTCGGAATCCACCTCCGGACCTGCCACCACCGCCAGATTTGCCCGCCTGGTCGACACGGATCTGTCTGCCATCAAGAGACTGACACAGAAAGGGTTGGGGATATAAAGAATACACCATTAATATTGTTGTTGCACAGTCGACAGAGTTGTGTTTCAGGGCGGAGTTGAGGTTTAATTGTCACCTTGCCGTTCATGGCCAGCATAGCATCCTTTGCCTCATCTGGGTTCTCGAAGGTGACGAAACCAAAGCCCCTGGACCTCTGAGTTTCTCTGTCTTTAATTACAACAACTAGACAGAGACATTTTATTTAAAGACTATAGAGACACAAGGCAACCTTGCAAGAAGTGTATCATTCAAAGCATGTTCAAATAGTGGACCACCAGATACATCTTTTTTATTTATTTATATATATATATATATTTCTATATATATATTTCTATATATATATTTTTTTTTTTTGCATTGCACCCAATATCCAACAGTTAGTTGCTTACCTTCAGATATTTGCCCATATTTGGAGAATACATCTTCTAATGACTGTTCATTAGTGTCAAAGCTGAGGCCACCCACAAAAAGCTTCCCTTCGTCAGACATCCTTCCTTTTCACCACTGCAGAAGGGAAGAAATAACATGTTTATTATGGGTGCAATGATTTATTTGCAATGAACTGTTAGCAGCAGGGCTGGAATTCGTTGGTGGATGGGCCAACGGGGAAGTTCTGAGTGTGTATATATATATAAGTTTTTTTTTTTTTTTAGCTAAATCTGATTAGGTGGGCCTGGCAGTGCCTACGCCACTGGATAGGGGGTTATTATTGGATGCAAACCTCTGTTCTATTCTTGCAATGGTGCACTTACACACGCAATAACAAAATTATTTTTAAGTTGTTTGGCTAGATTCTGATTTGTATTTTTACCCAATGCCAAGTATGTTGTATTACCAACATGAAGGTAACCTAGCAAGTTTGATAAAAACCAGTCAAGTGCCAGCGATTGAAGAACAAATGCGTATGGGGGGGCTTAGCTCATCAAGGCCCAAGACCCCCCCCCCCCCCGGTAGCTAGCGCTGCCTTCTCGTCCTCTCTTTCCCAATATAACGCTACCGTAGCTAGCAAGTTCACCGTACCTAGCCAATGAAATTTGCGTTTTCGCAACAAAAAGCGGTCCTCGCTCCACAAGCAGATAAGTGCGTGCGATTCAGTTCCGTTTTTAGTACAAATCAGTAAGCGACATAGTCTTCCCCGCCCCCTCATGTCCCAGGCCGAGATGCGAAACTCCCTTTGTTCAGCATTGTCCAACAACCACAACGGCGCCATTTATGAGTGCTAATGGCCCCTGACTAGCCAGCTATCACTGCGTCATTGCATCGACTAACGTTTCTGAGCACGCTCGCTTGTATAGCAAAATGTGGGCATCGGCATTATGACAAATGTAAGAACATTGGTCTGTTCCGCACACCACAATATAATTGTCCATTAATTCGGACATCGAACACAATTTACTATCATGTTATCGTTGGCTACTTGCTCGCTAGTTAGCTGCATCTTGAGCCACCTTCAGACTCCTCCTCGGGTGATGTCACACTCATTTAGCCTGCCACAATCTTGGTAGCGCCTGTCACGAATTAAATAAAATACGTTTACGAACACAAACATTTATGGAAAAGGTTATTACAATCGCTTACCTCCGATAAAACAGAATATCTTCCGACCGACCTGCAGCAGATGGGAATGAATGAGATGCGAGGCCTCCCGGTATATGTATTGATGCGTCCCTTGCAGTTACGCCCAGCTTATGAATATTAAGCAGAGAAAACCCTCCACAGCTCAGGAATAGCATTTCAGATTGATTAAAAAAAAAAAAGTAAATTTGTTACGTTGGAGGGTCAACTACAGCCAACTGCCTATGCATTCGGCCCATCTTTGGGTCACAATACATCCACAGAGTCAATGAGTAGCCCTGAATAGAAAGTCTATTTAACATCAGAAATATGTGTACTGTACTACAAGAGAACTTGTTCTCAACTTGCCTACCTGGTTAAATAAAATAAGACATTACAAGAACATCCCATAAAATGTGCAAGAGACAACCAATTTGAAAAAAAATATTTAATTCATTCAATTTCCAAGACGTTCGTTTGAGTACTTCACCAAAAAAATACAAAATGTATACTTGTAATACAGGTACTGCATTGGCAGGCCAGAATGACAATCCGTTTGGTAAACGTCATGGATATATAAAATCTGGTTCAGATATGCACTCCCATTCCAAGGCAGGTCTTGACTGACTAAACAACAAGTCCAGTTCAGCAGAAAATCTCCAGTTCAGTCTTAGATATCTCCTGGTGACGATTTTCCAAGGAGCTGTTTCAGGGCAAACCATCCTGTGGTGAACCTGGAATAAAGTTAGAATTAGTCAGAAGGAATACAGTAAAATGACAGGAGTGCACTGCTAGAAATGTAAACTCAAGTTAGTTGCACCATACGCTACTGTTAGTCAGATCAACAGCATGCATCCCCAATTCTTACCAAGTGTGTACTTCTCCCCACACTTAAAAGCATTGGATTGGTGTAAGCATATTCTGTAGGGAGTTCTCACACGGTCATACACACAGGGATTGAGCAAAAAAACCTGCTTGTCCTTTGATGCAACTCTTCTGAACACAGCCAAAAGTTGACTTGTATCTTTGGACAAACAGACAATGTAGGTCGTATAAGATTTCAGTGTTCATGTATCTGAGTGGAACCATAGCCTTATTACAAGCCAATTTAAAACATGCACTGGTTGTATACTGCAAATATGAACCCTTCCGTGAGTGACACCTGATCTCATCTGACTAAAGGACAGAAAAGCAGGGTTTCACAACACTGCCTTCAACAATAAATGTGTCAGATCAGTGACTGTCATTTAAGGGGAACGCAAACAAGGCCCATGACTTCAGCTCGAAGGCATTCAGTACTGGTCAGAGAATACCCACCTCCAAGGAAGCACTGGAACGAAACAGTCAGCGTCGAAGTCCACAACCTCGTGTTAAAGCAGGCTTTCACATCCAACGCTTAGTTTAACCTGATCGAGTAACAAGACTGTAATTAGTTGAGTACAGCTTTTGAGGGCAACAATATGACATGCATTTGTTTATCATTATCAACATGAACTACAGATGTGCTAAACAGCATCAACTTCTAGCATTAGACAGTGTTAATCCTATCGAAGTCGATTGAATGTTAAGATGTTTATACAAAACAAATTACATAGTGATAAACTTGACAAGCAAAAGTGGAAAGGTGATAGCTGTCTAGAATTGAGGTAGACTCAGCAATATGACGTAGATGCAGAAAGTGAACAGCATAGTGGGCCAATTTCCACAACTACTAAACGCTTGAAGCACAAGGCTCAACTTTGCTGTTTTGGTGCCCTGGCTAAAACGCTGTGAAGCGAACCTGTGCACAGAGTGTGACCAAGTCTATTGCGTCCCAATCAATGTCTGCACTTCTGCTTGTGACAACGTCATTTTGCTGAGTCTACCTTTAAGATGAAGACATATTTTGCAATCACTGGGAGAACAATACTTGTAGTTTCACAGATCAAAACTGGGAGGATCTTGTTTTACACTAGGGATACTTGAGCCATGACAACTTATGGAATTTTCAAAAGGTCAATGGTCATTTCAGAGTCTAGTAGTCCCAATGGTCTACGGGGACAGGGTGAAAATTCTAAAAAACACAAAACAGGATACGCTACTGAACGTACTCATGCAACTCAGGGTTCGGAACAGTAACGGCTAGGGCCTGAGGAAGTGACAGCGGCAGTTGGGTAAAGTTGAAGGCAGTTAAGATGGACATCAAAATGAGAACTTTGAGGGATGCGAACAGGAGAGCAAAAGTCTTTACCTCACATTACTGGCCTATTTCCACTTATGAACTAGCCAAGAGAGCAGCATTCACCAGAGCGGATTCACGTGTCGGTAGGCACAACACTTCATTCTCCAAGGACTTTGTTGAGTTCCAAAACGATAGTAGAGCTCTTGGGCGCAATGAAGCATTATAAAAGAACCAGTGCCAGCACGACATTTCATTTCTATTCTGCTTGCAACACACCCAGGCCCCACACAATGACTAGCTTCAGGTTAGATCTTTTAGCATCCTCTGAGTATTAAGTCAGCCACCCTTCCAAAATGAGATCCCACCTTTCAGAATACCCTTTCCAGCAGAGACTATGCTTTTATTTCTCAACATCACTCCCTACCAGACTCGCATTGCATAACATTCAGCTGGCTTAGTGTGAACAGGCTTAAGGTCTTTGAAGGCACAAGAAATCAGAGCATTTTCAACGGATTGTTTAATAGGCTTCATGAAGCCAGGATATACAAAAAAAAAAAAAAAAAAATTGGGTGTTTGCACACAGAACAGAGCACATATCCTTGTAGTAACATTGAGTGATCGTGAATGTTGAGTCCATCATATTATGCACGTTTGAGAAGAGCAAAGTACCTTAGGCCAACTGCAGAAGGCTGCAAACACCTAGTATACCTTTCAATGAAATTAAGTTATTTTGCCAGTAAGTCATTCACTCTTTGGATACTGAGTATTTACAAATCTTTAGCAATATCAAGGTGGTCAGCTGGAAACCATGCTCTCACTTAGCATTCCTACCTTGTTACACTAAAGGAATGCATTACAGAACTGAAGGAGCACATCACAGCTTGTCAAGCTTCTAGTGTAAATTTCACAGATTTTTTTTTTAAAGTCCAGAATTCACAACGCCAGTTAAAATAAGCTTAAATGGAAACATGTTACTACTGATATTTGAGTCTTCCGATTGAGCAGGAACATGGGCAAGACTGAATTTGTCTTAGAAGCTATCAGGCTGTGTTGAACAGATTACGAGTCAACGGTGGAAACAGGTTTCATTGCAAATAAAGCCATTAATTATCAAATTTGATTCTCCCAGTGTCCACTCTTCCTGCACCACCAGGAGGGCATACTGAACTTGAGGTATTAAGATCCTTAGTGAGCGTCAAGGCTTACAGTAATTAAACGCTACAGGATTTCAATTACTGCCATGACAGATCCTGTAGAACACAACACAAAAAACTAAAGATACTGCCAAGTTTGTTAAAGAAAACACTAGAACCAGATACCACAAACAGAAGAAAAAGTGTCTTCGAAGAGCGCATCTTTTAAAAAACAGCCAGCGAAGGGACGATCTTGCAATCAGGAAGTTTGTTTTTGTTTTTACTCGTGTGTAGCTGAGGACAAGAAGAAGCCACAAGTGTAAAGGCACTGCAGCATTCGGACATTTCTCACACAGTAGACTAGAACCTATTCATATTTTGTGCCACAGTTCTCATTGAAACAGTAAAGCATCAGGGCAAGGGGCATTGGACGTGAACTTATGCCTCTTCAAAAGAAAACTGACTCAGTGGAAAAAAAAATATTGAAATGTCTTTCTGCTTCTGTGTGGGTGGCAGAGCTGGATTTTTGAGCGGGCCTGGGTATTTTAACATGCTAATCCAAGAGGGCACAGGCTTTCGGATACTGAGCAACAAAAGTCTTAAAAGGGCCATTCTGGGAGTCTATGCAATCATGTCCAGTCCGTACTAAACATTTCTAGTCCATACCAACAGTGAGTTCATGGCAACTAGGCTACATCAAACTTACCATAGCTGTCATAGCTGTCTCTGTAGGATCCCCCAGAGCGGCCACCATAACCACTTTCACCACCACTCCTAAAAATGTGCACATATGAACGCTGGTTAACGGAAACCAAGGAAAAGTACATGATTACCCTAGAAAAACAACTTCTGAAGCTAAAAGCCTATTAATGTTACTAAACCCAGCTGACTGATCACTCAGGTCAGCACTTTAGAGAAAAATAAAACCATTAAATTAAGTCTTACCTGGCCTCTCTGTAACCTCCGCTGCCACCCCCAGAGGAGTATCCTCCACCACTCCTGTAGCTACCACCGTAACTTCTGTCTCCCCCACCACCGTAACTTCTGTCACCTCCATAGCTTCTTTCCCCACCATAGCTTCTGTCACCACCATAGCTTCTGTCACCACCATAGCTTCTGTCACCACCACCATAGCCGCCACCTATGGCAAAAATAAGAGCATTTCAGTCAAAGGCCCTTCAGTTTGTGGAGCAAGGTCAAAAAAAAAAAAAGAGGGGTGTGACAGAGCAAACGGAAGCGAACCACTTCGCAATGCCAGCCCTTAACATCTCTTAAATAACCATGCCCACCTCTTCCTCTGCCTCCTCTGAAGCCACCAGAACCCCCCCTGAAGCCACCAGAACCCCCCCTGAAGCCACCACCACCACCACGGTCAGATCTTCCTCCCGACTTGCCAGCTTCATCCACACGGATCATCCTGCCATCAACAGACTGAAGGGGGGTGGGGGTAAGTTAATACCAGTGGTTTATATTCGTCGAAGATCTGCATGTGTCTGTGGAAAGAATCCCCTCACCTTGCCATTCATTGCAGCCATTGCATCTTTGGCATCTTCAGGGTTTTCAAAAGTCACAAAGCCAAAACCCCTGGACCTCCGAGTCTCTCTGTCTCGTACAACATCAACTGTGTATGGGGGATAAAAACATTTTATTTTTTTTACCAACCACCCATATGGCCAAAACCTACTTGAGGCACCACAAGCATCATTGCCAAACTGTTAACCGGGTCCTGGAGAGGCAACATACCTTTAGCAATGTTGCCATACTTGGAAAACGCCTCTTCCAGTGAAGTTTCATCTGTGTCAAAACACAATCCTCCAACAAAAAGCTTTCCTTCGTCAGACATCTTTATCTAGAGAGAAAAAAATAAGAGCCTGGCCTACACACACACATTGTTTAGAAGACATTCACTGTTTTGAGAACTGAAAGAAAAACTGAGAAAAACAATTTCACATACGGATGGCACCAGAAGCGCTCATTGCTATGGAGCCATACATTTTAGGCGATAACGCAATTTTCTTCCACCAATAGTTTAAATGCGTGCAGCAGCCGTGTTTTAACCCGTGCAATAACGTTACCTAACGTCATACACTCGCTATAATTTAGTAGGCCAATTTACTAACGTTAGCTAAGTTACCTGGGAAACAGTGGTAAAATGCTCAACCATGGTGACTAACCAAACAGGCAAGTACCCACCATAACCTTGAGCTGAGGTTAGCTAGAAAAGCGCTAGCCAAAAAACAGGCAGCACACAAAGGATAGTTAACAACCCAGCTAAGCGTTAGCAGGTGAACGATAAACCAGTCCCATTAGCCATTTCAGTCCACACAGTAAACACGACCTGGCCCCGACTTGGCCTATCCTGCAACGTCAGCTAGCGTATTATCTGGTAATTCGTTTACGTTACCTAAACAGCGGCAGTAAAATAACATGTTGCCACGCCGACGTCCAAAATATATCTAGTTACTTTAGTTAGTTAACGGTTAATGTTAGCTAATGAAACGTGCATTAGCGGGCGGCCATTTTGTAGGTAACTACCAACGACGCTGTTAGCAAGTTACTGGACCGAATTTGGCTTTGAAATACCATCCAGTTGTTACGGCAAATAACGTGAAAAAACAAGTAAACATTGGCATTGGAAATAGAATAACGTTACATACCGAGTGAAGTTACACACGAGGACGGGGGCCTAAGAAATAATGATGGCTAACGCTAGCTCGTTAACGTTATAATCGCTTCAATTCCTTAATCGTCGTGAACACGTTTGCTTGCCAAATTGCAAAGCGAACGTTGATTAGAAAGTAAATGGTCAAAGACAATTATTTTCCATAGGAAATTAAAAGGCATTGTGGTACATTTACCCGGTAATGATTAGAATTGAGTGAGTAAACATTTACCTTTGTGTGGTTTGGCGTCGTCTGAGAAATATGTCAAAATGGCTCCAATATATGAGCATCTGCGTGAGTCATGAATAAATGGCAAAAGGGGCGTGCGCATCATGGAGGTAAAATAAGAACGGAGTGCATGCGGCGAGTAGTTTTTGCGCAGTCCACCTGACGGCGGTAAAGCGTCATGTAGTGTACAGGGGAGGCCAAATAAAATAAAACAAGTGTGGGTAGGCTAGGTATACTGTATTTTCATGTGTGATATTATCTCATGATATTCCGAATACACTTGGTGAAAGATTTGGACTGACAGTTTCCGAGTTCGTGCAAAGATTATTAACCCAATATAGGATATCTGCATCGTTTTCAATGGCAGCAAATGGCCACTCTACTCCCAAATTCGCTGCTCTGGTGTCTGAATTGGGATGTTTTCTGATAAACCAAAACTACTGTACATAGGCTACATTAACGATACAAACCAAAGGTTTGCCATTCAAATTCCTATACACCAGACCGGTCTGATCAGATTTACAGTTTTGCAGCCCCTCTGATGTTGCTGTTCTTGCACTAGACAAGACCAAGGAGCATATTGGTGCCAACCACAGCCAGGCTATAAATACCAGAGCTAACAGGCCAACATGAGTGCTGCTATCCTCTGCCTTACCTCCTACACACATACGCTCTGCGGCTTCCTGTTCGTTACCACAGTTTTCCACCCAGCGCTGACTGCCTCACCGCCTCCTCATATTCTCTCTAAGCAAAAAGCCATCCTTTCCACCCAACTGGATGACAGATGTGCAGGCCACCACCATCTCTCTCTATCTCTCTCTTTTTCTCCGGTTTACAATGTCCCATTATTCACTCAGGGCCTCAAACCATTACTAATAATTCAAATTATGTGAGAGAAGAGTAAGGAATGCCAAAAACACGTGCACATGTAAACTTGTCTAGTATGTGTGTATGTGCAACCTCAAATAATGGTAGCCTATGTAATGCAGATGAGGTCAACATATTATTTAATTAAAGTAAAGCTGCGCTAATATTACAATCAGACAGAGGGGGGCGCTGTAAGTGCATATTTTGATGGTCGGATGGCACCTGCCTTCTCATAGTGCTGGCTGGAACAGTGCTTCCACAGAGGTTCATTGACTGCAGCAGATATTGCTGTGCCATGGCAGTGGGCTCTCTGTTAGATGTTGATTGTTATTCTGTGGATGCAGCATTTCAGAGGCAGTGTGAGCCTAGATGTGTTCAGGCTTGGCTGCCATGGCATGTTGTTTATCTCACAAAACAATCCATCAAATGTATTTATGAAGCCCTTTTTACATCATCAGATGTCACAAAGTGCTATACAGAAACCCAGCCTAAAATCCCAAACAGCAAGCAATGCAGATGTAGCAGCACGATGTTTAGGAAAAACAACACAGCTGTCTGCCCTGGTTCTGAGCACCATTGCTAAGCCCAAAACTGACAAGCAGAGCAAAGCAATATCTGCTAAAATAGGATAGCAATGGACAATGGGTTTTTGTGGCACTATGATATATACTTTTAAAGATTGCTTTGATATGTTGTGCAATCAGAAGCCACAGTACATAACAAAAATACTTTGCCCCAACCACATAAATAGCAAGCCTTTCACATTCACTTCCCTTTTAAAGCAGTATAACACTGACCACACCTACCAGAAGAGGAGAATACATCTACCTATGTTGAACATTCAGAGAACAAGCTGAAATAGCAGCTCCTGACGCAATGGCCCTGTGCCTTTAAGAGGTAAAATAAGATCACATTGTTATTCTGGGTTTGTTCACACACTGCTTGTGGAGGTGGATGTATAGTGGTGGTGACGAGGGTGGGGCGATATGTAGGAGTCTCGAAACATGTGTCTCCGGAGGCCAATATGGATTAGGGAGAGAGGGAGGGAGGGAAGGTGACAGAGAGAGAGAGAGAAATGAAGACAGCAAGAGAAAGAGAGGATAGTCCTTTGAGTGGATCCTCTCTGATTTACTGCTCTTCTATGATAGAAATGTATAATTTCCCCAATTTCCTCTAATTCTGTCATTATGTTGAGACCACAGCTGATGCCTCAGATGCTACACTTCTCAGATTTCAGCACTGCGAGGAGAATTTGCACTCGTCATTATAAAGCTAACCTCTCTCAACCATTGTTTTTGAGATGTTGGTCTATGCTGAAAAAACCCGAATGCATTTTTTTTCACTCACATTAGAAAACCCATTCACAGCAGGCTCAATGCAATAAATCAATGTATTAAGTGTTAAGTAACATGCTGCAGTCCCTACACCTAAGCGTTAGACTAGTGATTAAAGCTAATTGTAATTATTGAAATGCTCTATGGTGGTGCTAGAGTAAATTGAAGGGCTCACACAGATGAAGGAGGGAGAGGCTGGAGAGGGTTGGGAGTACTCCAGGTAGAGGAGGTGAGTCATGTCCAACTCAGACAGACTATCAGCGAATGTGTGTGTGTGTGTGTGTGTGTATGTATGTGCAGTCTAAAATCTGTACATGCGTATGTGTGTGTGTGCTTATTCCCATTTGAGTGAGGATGTGTGTGTGTGAGCATGTGCCAGACATAGTGACTGTAGCCTTCTTTATCACCCTGCGCCAAGTGCCCTCCAGTGCCCAGTGGGAGTCATGGTTCATGTGACCTACAGTAGTATCAAACTGCTTAGTGGATGGAAGGAACCTGTAAAAAAACACAGAAAGGTTTTAGGTTATTCTGATTAGGACAGGAGATGAGTTTATGAGTCACTCACCGCACACACACTTGTATATCAAATTACACAAGCAAATTTGGGTAGAGTAAGATTTGAATAACCATAAGTGAGCATGTCAGTGACTCTCTGGTCCAATCCCAAATCGACCCATAGACCCTACACCCTATGCACTTGTAAAGATCGGAGGATTTGACAGGTGTAAGCAATTTGGTAATAGTACCAACTTGCCCTCTGATAGGCTTGGTGGAAGTTTTACCATATTTCTTAGACCCATAAATCATCTTCAATCTCCACAAGTGCATAGGGTCTGGGGATCTATTTGGGATTGGGCCAGGTATCTTCCTCGGCCTCTATCTAACACCACCCAAAGGCACACACCAACACTTCTAGAGAAACAAAACCTATTGCTGATACTCTGCTGCTCAGTCATTCTGTAAGTGTGAGCACCAAAATGGAAACATCTATTGATTCTATCAAGACAATGACTGAACCCAAGACCAGGAAGCCGCAGAGTGTGTGTGTAGGAGGTAAGGCAGAGGCTAGCAGCACTCACATTGACCTGGCGGCTCTGGTATTTATAGCATACACACACACGTTTATTTTACTCTCTTTGTGGGGACCAAACAATTTCCCCCAACCCATGGGCTCCCGAGTGGCACAGCAGTCTAAGGCCCTGCATGTCAGTGCTAGAGGTGTATGGATCTGTCTGAGGGGGGACAGAAAGGTGACTTGGAGTTGTATGGCCAAATATGTTCCTTGTCACCCACACAGATCCTTGTCACCCCCAGGTGCTGTGTAGAGGGTCTGTGGATCATTCTGGGGCCCTGGAGAGTCATGCCAGTGGCTGGGTTTTCTGCCACAATAATATGAAGACTACTACCTTGGGCCCACCTGTCCCATGCTCCTCAATAGTATTAGTGGTGTACCTGGACCACAGTGTAGGAACTCTGACCCTCCTCCACAAAGTCCAGACCTCATTCACTGAGCCCCTCTATCCTGGGTGCTTTATATGGGATGCGTCTGCGAAGATGCTGACAACCAAACAGTGAAGAACTTTGATAAGAATACGAACATGCATGTATGACATGCTCAAGTATCCTAAGGTCTAAGATTTCAACCTAAAACCCCTTAATTGAATAATTTACGAAGTTTAAATAAATGTGTGTATGGATAATCAAGATCGTTGTTCTTTCTTTTAAAACTCCCAAGTCCAAGTCTTCCACAGTCAGCATCATTCATCGATCAGAGGGGAACACAGGTATGTACCCAGCAAACATGCCCACATTGGCACAATGTGGGTCCAATGCAAGCTAAAATATTGGCCCCATGTAGGCCCATTTGATAAGTCATGGCACTTGCAATGCTAGGGTTGTGGGTTCAATTATAGTATGAAACATTTATGCATTCACTACTGTAAGTCGCTCTGGCTTAGAACGTCTGCTAAATTACCAAAATGTAGAATGTAGGCTGCCCACATCAGGGCAATGCGACTTTGCTAATCGACTCCATATTGGCTCCAAGGCATTGGTCCAGAGTGGGCAGCTCATTTCTGGTGAAGGCAGCTCACACGTGGTCTGAAATAAGCCTACCCTTTGGATGGTTTGCCTTTATTGGGCCTCAATGAGCTCATGGTATTGGCCCTATGTCAACTAATCAGTTTATTATTTATTAGGAATTTATTACAATTTAACTCAATGCATACATTTGATCATTTTCATTGTTGTGTGTTATTACCTGCTGTATGCAGTCATGTTATCTTGTTGTATGATGTGAAAGTGGTGTTTGTATGGCTCTGCATAGCGGTCAAAAAATGTCCCGTTGTTCTGGAGCTAGAGCACTATACTCAAATCAATGTCTATTGGTCGTGTACACCGATTTGCAGATGTTATTGCAGGTACAGCCAAATGCTTTTGTTTGTATCTTCAACAGTGCAGTAATACATAACAATACACACATAATCAAAAATGTAATTAGAAAGAAATTAAGAAATGTTGTAACGAATCCAATTAACAACCCAAATAACTAACAGTTAACCAAATACAAACTATACGACACCGGTGTCACGATCATCGTATTGAGGAGACCAAAGCGCAGCGTGGTGTGAATACATACTTTTAA
Organism: Oncorhynchus masou masou; assembly: GCF_036934945.1. Classification (NCBI taxonomy): domain Eukaryota; kingdom Metazoa; phylum Chordata; class Actinopteri; order Salmoniformes; family Salmonidae; genus Oncorhynchus; species Oncorhynchus masou. The sequence goes on along the minus strand of NC_088242.1, from coordinate 81,677,143 downwards.
TGTTAGACGAATGAACAAGAAGAACACTAAACAAACAAACAAACAAAATAATAATAATAATTAGCAATTTCTTCTTAGCTAGCTACATAGCCGTCTTTGTATCAAAGATAATTGCGTAATTATCGTATTTCGTCGTCCTAACGTAGTCTACACTGCTATCTGCCCAGCAGCTAGCTAACGAATACCAGCACGGTAGAAACTATTCACTCAACTGAACGACTCGATTAGTGTAGTGTTAGCTAGCTACATAGTTGTCTTTGCTGTCTTCGTATCCAAGATAATTGTGTAGTTTAGAGTGTGTAGGCTTAGAGTGATTATCTTAATTTACCGAGGTTAGCTAGCCAGCTATTTGTCGTCCTTAACGTAGGAGATACTGCTAGCTAGCTAGCCAACAGCTAGCCAACGTCTACCGATTAGTACTTCAACAACCCGGTCAACATTCCGCTTCGCTCCACAGGTAGTATCACATTTTCATTTCACTTCATTACAGTACAACGGTTTGATTTGTTTGATCGTAGCTAGCTAGCTACATAGCCGTCTTTGTATCTAAGACAATTGTGTAGTCTAGAGCGATTTTCTAGGTTAGCTAGCCAGCTATTGTCGTTCTTTTAACGTAACGTAATCAACACTGCTAGCTAGCCAGCTAGCCCCCGAATAGCAGCACTGTAGAAACTATTACACTCGACGGAACGACTTGATTAGTGTAGTGTCAACAACGCAGCCACTGCCAGCTAGCCTACAAAGTCAACAACGCAGCCACTACCAGCTAGCCTACTCCAGCAGTACTGTATCATTTCAATCATTTTAGTCAATAAGATTCTTGCTACGTAAGCTTAACTTTCTGAACATTCGAGACGTGTAGTCCACTTGTCATTCCAATCTCCTTTGCATTAGCGTAGCCTCTTCTGTAGCCTGTCAACTATGTGTCTATCTATCCCTGTTCTCTCCTCTCTGCACAGACCATACAAACGCTCCACACCGCGTGGCCGCGGCCTCCCTAATCTGGTGGTCCCAGCGCGCACGACCCACGTGGAGTTCCAGGTCTCCGGTAGCCTCTGGAACTGCCGATCTGCGGCCAACAAGGCAGAGTTCATCTCAGCCTATGCCTCCCTCCAGTCCCTCGACTTCTTTGCACTGACGGAAACATGGATCACCACAGATAACACTGCTACTCCTACTGCTCTCTCTTCGTCCGCCCACGTGTTCTCGCACACCCCGAGAGCTTCTGGTCAGCGGGGTGGTGGCACCGGGATCCTCCTCATCTCTCCCAAGTGGTCATTCTCTCTTTCTCCCCTTACCCATCTGTCTATCGCCTCCTTTGAATTCCATGCTGTCACAGTTACCAGCCCTTTCAAGCTTAACATCCTTATCATTTATCGCCCTCCAGGTTCCCTCAGAGAGTTCATCAATGAGCTTGATGCCTTGATAAGCTCCTTTCCTGAGGACGGCTCACCTCTCACAGTCCTGGGCGACTTTAACCTCCCCACGTCTACCTTTGACTCATTCCTCTCTGCCTCCTTCTTTCCACTCCTCTCCTCTTTTGACCTCACCCTCTCACCTTCCCCCTACTCACAAGGCAGGCAATACGCTCGACCTCATCTTTACTAGATGCTGTTCTTCCACTAACCTCATTGCAACTCCCCTCCAAGTCTCCGACCACTACCTTGTATCCTTTTCCCTCTCGCTCTCATCCAACACTTCCCACACTGCCCCTACTCGGATGGTATCGCGCCGTCCCAACCTTCGCTCTCTCTCCCCCGCTACTCTCTCCTCTTCCATCCTATCATCTCTTCCCTCTGCTCAAACCTTCTCCAACCTATCTCCTGATTCTGCCTCCTCAACCCTCCTCTCTTCCCTTTCTGCATCCTTTGACTCTCTATGTCCCCTATCCTCCAGGCCGGCTCGGTCCTCCCCTCCCGCTCCGTGGCTCGACGACTCATTTTGAGCTCACAGAACAGGGCTCCGGGCAGCCGAGCGGAAATGGAGGAAAACTCGCCTCCCTGCGGACCTGGCATCCTTTCACTCCCTCCTCTCTACATTTTCCTCCTCTGTCTCTGCTGCTAAAGCCACTTTCTACCACTCTAAATTCCAAGCATCTGCCTCTAACCCTAGGAAGCTCTTTGCCACCTTCTCCTCCCTCCTGAATCCTCCTCCCCCCCCTCCTCCCTCTCTGCAGATGACTTCGTCAACCATTTTGAAAAGAAGGTCGACGACATCCGATCCTCGTTTGCTAAGTCAAACGACACCGCTGGTTCTGCTCACACTGCCCTACCCTGTGCTCTGACCTCTTTCTCCCTCTCTCTCCAGATGAAATCTCGCTTCTTGTGACGGCCGGCCGCCCAACAACCTGCCCGCTTGACCCTATCCCCACCTCTCTTCTCCAGACCATTTCCGGAGACCTTCTCCCTTACCTCACCTCGCTCATCAACTCATCCCTGACCGCTGGCTACGTCCCTTCCGTCTTCAAGAGAGCGAGAGTTGCACCCCTTCTGAAAAAACCTACACTCGATCCCTCCGATGTCAACAACTACAGACCAGTATCCCTTCTTTCTTTTCTCTCCAAAACTCTTGAACGAGCCGTCCTTGGCCAGCTCTCCCGCTATCTCTCTCAGAATGACCTTCTTGATCCAAATCAGTCAGGTTTCAAGACTAGTCATTCAACTGAGACTGCTCTTCTCTGTATCACGGAGGCGCTCCGCACTGCTAAAGCTAACTCTCTCTCCTCTGCTCTCATCCTTCTAGACCTATCGGCTGCCTTCGAACTGTGAAGCATCAGATCCTCCTCTCCACCCTCTCCGAGTTGGGCATCTCCGGCGCGGCCCACGCTTGGATTGCGTCCTACCTGACAGGTCGCTCCTACCAGGTGGTGTGGCGAGAATCTGTCTCCTCGCCACGCGCTCTCACCACTGGTGTCCCCCAGGGCTCTGTTCTAGGCCCTCTCCTATTCTCGCTATACACCAAGTCACTTGGCTCTGTCATAACCTCACATGGTCTCTCCTATCATTGCTATGCAGACGACACACAATTAATCTTCTCCTTTCCCCCTTCTGATGACCAGGTGGCGAATCGCATCTCTGCATGTCTGGCAGACATATCAGTGTGGATGACGGATAACCACCTCAAGCTGAACCTCGGCAAGACGGAGCTGCTCTTCCTCCCGGGGAAGGACTGCCCGTTCCATGATCTCGCCATCACGGTTGACAACTCCATTGTGTCCTCCTCCCAGAGCGCTAAGAACCTTGGCGTGATCCTGGACAACACCCTGTCGTTCTCAACTAACATCAAGGCGGTGGCCCGTTCCTGTAGGTTCATGCTCTACAACATCCGCAGAGTACGACCCTGCCTCACACAGGAATCGGCGCAGGTCCTAATCCAGGCACTTGTCATCTCCCGTCTGGATTACTGCAACTCGCTGTTGGCTGGGCTCCCTGCCTGTGCCATTAAACCCTACAACTCATCCAGAACGCCGCAGCCCGTCTGGTGTTCAACCTTCCCAAGTTCTCTCACGTCACCCCGCTCCTCCGCTCTCTCCACTGGCTTCCAGTTGAAGCTCGCATCCGCTACAAGACCATGGTGCTTGCCTACGGAGCTGTGAGGGGAACGGCACCGCAGTACCTCCAGGCTCTGATCAGGCCCTACACCCAAACAAGGGCACTGCATTCATCCACCTCTGACATGCTCGCATCCCAACCACTGAGGAAGTACAGTTCCCGCTCAGCCCAGTCAAAACTCTTCGCTGCTCTGGCCCCCCAATGGTGGAACAAACTCCCTCACGACGCCAGGACAGCGGAGTCAATCACCACCTTCCGGAGACACCTGAAACCCCACCTCTTTAAGGAATACCTAGGATAGGATAAAGTAATCCTTCTCACCCCCCTAAATGATTTAGATGCACTATTGTAAAGTGGCTGTTCCACTGGATGTCATAAGGTGAATTCACCAATTTGTAAGTCGCTCTGGATAAGAGCGTCTGCCAAATGACTTAAATGTAATAAGACAAACGTGAGCGCTATCAATACTGTGTGCAAACATGCAACATCACATAGACAATAACACAAGAAATACCGAAACAAGTGTCACGATCGTCGTATTGAGGAGACCAAAGCGCAGCGTGGTGTGAATACATACTTTTAATGTTAGACGAATGAACAAGAAGAACACTAAACAAACAAACAAACAAAATAATAAGAGAAACGTGAGCGCTATCAATACTGTGTGCAAACATGCAACATCACATAGACAATAACACAATCAATACCGAAACAAGATGGCTGCCTAAATATGGTTCCCAATCATAGACAACGATAAACAGCTGCCTCTAATTGAGAACCAATCTAGGCAACCATAGACATACATAAACACCTAGATGGTAAACAACCCCATAAACCTACAAAACCCCGCAGACAGTACAAAAACACATACATCACCATGTCACACCCTGACCTAACCAAAATATATAAAGAAAACAAAGAATACTCAGGTCAGGGCGTGACAACCGGATTAATTTACACAATATATACTAGGAACGATATGTACAGCATTTTAGAGTGAGCTATGTCAAGAATATAGTGTATAAATAACAATGCAGTGTGTATAAACAGTGTAACTAAAATGCAATGCACAGTAGTTGAAATATTAGAATGAGCTATGTCAAAAATAAAGTATATCAATACACAGTACAAAACCCCATAGAAAAAGTAATAGAATTGCAGGAGATAAGCTTTCCGGACCTAAGTCCGGAATATAAATAAAATATACAGTTGATGTCGGAAGTTTAAATGCACTTGGGTTGGAGTCATTAAAACTAGTTTTTCAACCACTCCACAAATGTATTGTTAACAAAGTAAAGTTTTGGAAAGTCCGTTAGAACATCTACTTTGTGCATGACACAAGTCAAAAGATCAAACAATATCAGCCAAGACCCCAGAAGAAAAATTGTAGACCTCCACAAGTCTAGTTCATCCATGGGAGCAATTTCCAAACGCCTGACGGTACCACGTTCATCTGTACAAACAATAGTACGCAGGTATAAACACCATGGGCCCATGCAGCCGTCATACTGCTCAGGAAGGAGATGCGTTCTGTCTCATAGAGATGAACGCACTTTTGCGCGAAAAGTGCAAATCAATCCCAGAACAACAGCAAAGGACATTGTGAAGATGCTGGAGGAAACGGGTACAAAAGTATCTATATCTGTCACGAATATTACCGAAGGTGACTCCCCTTCTTGTTTGGGTGGCGCTCGGCGGTCGTCGTCGCCGGTCTACTAGCTATCACCGATCCGTTGTTCTGTGTTCCTTTGGTTTTGTCTGATTGGTATCACCTGTTTCTTGTTTGGTTGTTAGGGTAGGGTTATATATAGTTTGTTCAGCCCGCTTCTGTTTCGTGCGGGCTTGTTCGTCTGTTCTATGTTTGAGTGTATTTTGTTTGTATTTTGGGTTTCGCGCTGTCCGTTTATATTTCTGATCATTTGTTTTCCTACTTTTGTTCATGTTATTTTTCTGGGACATTAAAGCGTGTTTTCCCCCACATCTTTTGCTCTCTGCGCCTGACTCCACACCTCCTCACTCATTTGCCGTAACAATATCGACAGTAAAACAAGTCCTATGTCGACATAATCTGAAAGGCCATTCCACAAGGAAGAAACCACTGCTCCAAAACCGCCATAAAAAAGCCAGACTACAGTTTGCAACTGCACATGGGGACAAAGATTGTACTTTTTGGAGAAATATCCTCTGGTCTGATAAAACACAAATAGAACTGTTTGGCCATAATGACCATCATTATGTTTGGAGGAAAAAGGGGGAGGCTTGCAAGCCGAAGAATACTATCCCAATCATGAAGCATGGGGTGGCAGCAACATGTTGTGGTGGTGCTTTGCTTCAGGAGGTACTGGTGCACTTCACAAAATAGATGGCATCATGAGGAAGGAAAATTAAGTGGATATATTGAAGCAACATCTCAAGACATCAGTCAAGAAGTTAGAGCTTGGTCGCAATGGGTCTTCAAAATGGACAATGACCCCAAGCATATATGTTCAAAGTTGTGGCAAAATGGCTTAAGGACAACAAAGTCAAGCTATTGGAGTGGCCATCACAAAGCCCTGACCTCATCCTATAGAAAATGTGTGGGCAGAACTGAAAAAGCGTGTGCGAGCATGGAGGCCTACAAACCTGACTCAGTTACACCAGCTCTGTCAGGAGGAATGGGACAAAATGCACCCAACGTATTGTGGGAAGCTTGTGGAAGGCTACCTGAAACGTTTGACCCAAGGTAAACTATTTGAAGGCAATGCTACTAATTACTAATTGAGTGTATGTAAACTTCTGACCCACTGGGAATATAGTGAAAGAAATAAAAGCTGAAATAAATCACACTCTACTATTATTCTGACATTTCACATTCTGAAAATAAAGTGGGGATCCCAACTGACCTAAGACAGGGAATTTTTACTAGGATTTAAAGTCAGGAAATGTGAAAAACTGAGTTTGAATGTATTTGGCTAAGGTGTATGTAAACTTCTGACTTCAACTGTATGTCAGTATGTGTGAATGGTGCGGTTTTGCATGTGAATAGAAATAGTCATTATATAGGATGAGCCATGAGTACAATACAGTATATACATGTAAAGTGGGTAAAACCGTTTGTAAGCATAGTTAAAGTGACCAGTGTTCAATTACTATGTACATAGGGCAGCAGTCTCTAAGGTTCAGGGCAGGGTACTGGGCGAAGGCCCGGCAAGTGGTGACTGTTTAACAGTCTGATGGCCTGAAGATTGAAGCTGTTTTTCAGTCTCTCGGTCACTGTACAACCAACAGTGAGTGTGCTTTAAACCGGAGATTTGTGGCAGTTAACTATGTTGTCATGTGTGCTCATACCAATTTGTAAGTCGCTCTGGATAAGAGCGTCTGCTAAATGACTTAAATGTAATGTAATGTAATAAAATATGCCTCCTCTGATATTTGCTATCAAACGTTACATGGGATGCTAGCTGTCGTCCAAGCTAGCCCACAAACAGGCTAATAGGTCAATATAACACCACAGTAAAACAATATATATTTATTATTTGAGAAAGTAAGTTTCTAATTATGTCACATACCTACATTTTTTAAAGACATCAACAATGGCATTGTACATGGTTACTTTTTTGGCATGACATAATAGAACAGTTAAACTGGAACAACAGTCAGTAATGGTTGCACAAAACAACCTGGACTCAGGGGTAGATGTAATATAGTCAACAAAATCCAGGCTACATATGATATGGTACAAATTCCAATATGTTATGGCTAACAATAGCTAGGCGCGGCTAACGCTAACGTTAGCTAGGCGGCTAACCCTAATGTTAGCTAGGCGGCTAACATTAGCTAGTAGGGGTTAATGTTAGGGTTAGGAGTTAAATTAAAGGGTTAAGGTTTAGGGTTGGTGGAAGGGTTAGCTAACATGCTAAGTAGTTGCAAAGTAGCTAATTAGCTCAAATGCTAAATGCATCTGTGATGAGATTCAAACACACAAACTTTGGGTTGCTTGACATTTGCATTATACACCTACCCACCCACCCCGACCAACCACTCTACTTTTGTTTTTGACTTAAAGGAATAATCCATTCAAAACCACACATATTGTTCTCACATATTTGACTATTAAACTGGAACAACTAACAACATTGTTAGTAGTTACAGTTTAATAGTCAAATATGTGAGAACAATATATGTTGTGAAAAAAACAGGCATTTCGCCTTTATAACAAGTTAGGAAGCAACGTGAAAATTGTTGTGAAAATCTGCAGAGTTCAAATCAACTATAATACCCACAATGCAATGGTCTCTCTCGAAAGGCTGTCTGTCTAGCTAGGTAGTGTAGCAAGCTAGAAAAATTAGCGACACACAATAATACCAGTCAATATCTGCATGTGAAGTAGTTAGCTAGTTGTCAAATCAACCTGGTAAAGATTGTGTTTCTAGCTCAAAGCTTTGTGAGTCAGGTTGCTATGGCAATGCGCAAGAGCCCTGTGGGTCTGCAAGCAGGGAGACAAGAGGAGAAAACCGCTTTGCTCCATGGTAGTTAAAGAAAGGATATTGAACTGGCAGCGCACTGTGAACTTTGAGGACATTTGAAAAAAATATATACTTTGTCATGATGATATACTGTAGACAAGTATGCCCATACCATCTATTCTGTCATCTCCCATAATTATAACTTTATCATAATGATGTATCAAGTCATATTTCATGTCTCGGGTGGATTATTCCTTTAACCCTTAGCCTACAGTGGTTGCACCCTGCTAAAATCTAATTAATATAATAAAAACATCTGGGTCAAAATCAGTCTGTTTAAGCTAGAGATATCCGTTTTTTTGTTGCATGGGCTGCATCTCAACCCACCGCATCCGCCAATGCCGCCCCTTCCGCATCTGCGTTAAATGGTGGCAGAGCTCGAGCGGTGTTTGTCAGACCATGAGACATCCTGAAAATCTGTCTTCTCACAGAATCGTATGAAGTAATCTAACTATCATCTATTGAAAGATGACACTAACGAACACGATGGTGTTCTTCGTTTTGCTCTAAGACACCCACAAGCCTCACAAGACTCCTCTGAAGTTGGTGCAACCTCTTTTGCCAACCTCTGTCTGTAGGGTCTGACGGTTGGTACCAGTTAAAAAATGAATGGAAGTATATATGGAGATAAGGGGATAATATAAGGGGATAAATACATGTCAAAATATATATTTTTGTGTTTCCTGATCTTTCTTTTCTCTCAGCTATAGAACAAACACTAAATAACACTTTTTTTGACTGTCTGTTGTTCCATGTAGTAAATCTGTTATTCAATGCATTTCTATTGGCTAATAGCAGTAATGCCAAATTCAATGTTTTATCCCCCCCCCCCAAATATATATATTTTTTATTACCTTTCAGGGTCTTAACATTTCTAAATGGGTTAAGTAACTTTCTGGTAACCATATCAAATGTGATATCACACTAATTTCAGCATCCCGGATTTTTGTTTACTATGTTACGTCTAGTCTATGAGACTAGTCTGCACAAAAAGACCTGTGTGCAAACCAACACCCACAAATACTCTAAGCACCTGCCTCTACATTATGAAGTAGCTGGACTTGGTATGGCCTAGCCCATGCTGGACTTCATGTGGGCTAGTCCGTGCTGGGCTTGGTGTGGGCTAGTCCGTGTTGGGCTGGTGTGAGCTTGATGTGGGCTAATCCATGTTGGGCTTGGTGTGGACTAGTCTGTGTTGGGCTTGGTGTGTGCTTGCCCATGCTGGGATTCATGTGGGTGTGCCTGTGCCTGTGCTGGGCTAGCCCGTGTTGGGCTGGTGTGGGCTAATCCATGCTAGGCTTGTCGTGGGATAGCCCGTGTTGGGCAAGCCTGTGTTGGGCTCATGTGGAATTGGTGTGGGCTACCTGTGTTGGGCTGGTGTGGGCTTGGTGTAGGCTAGCCTGTGCCCACCTTGTCCACCGAATACCTACACAGGACCAATGGGGTCAGGTTTGCTGAGGTATTTGTGCTGAAGAACAAGTGATGAATCTGTCAGTTGGGAGGGGTGTATACGAGCTGGCTTCCACCCCCGCCTGCCCAACCCAGCGCACCAACCTGTCTCTTTGCCTAATAACTTTGCCAGACCCTCTCCTCTACAACAACGCCATTGAGGAAGCACAACTAAAAATATGTTGTCATGGAAACCTACCGTGCCCTCCTCCTCACCCACCCAACTCTCACGTCTGTACTCGGAGGACATCAAGACGGAGGACATCAAGAGGAAACACAGATACAGTGCAATACTGGCACACTCTTCAGGTACAAGTGCAAGCACATTTTTTTATGTTGACATTTTGGTCATTTAGCAGACACTCTTATCCAGTGCAATTAGGGTTAAGTGCTTTGCACAAGGGCACATCAACAGAATATTCATCTAGTCGGATCAGGGATTCAAACCAGCAACCTTTCAGTTACTGGCCCAAAGCTTGTAACCCCTAGGCTACCTGCCTCTGTCCATATCCCTATCAAGGTGGTAAAACAGTAGTATGGATTTAAATAACTACATCTCAATTCCAAATAAGACACGGCATAGACAAAGATTCTGTGATAGAGGTTACAGGAAATAAAATCCTGGCAGGAGGCCAGGATATCTGTCTAAACAGCACAGGGAGGAGCTGCTATGTTGTTGTGGTTATGTAGTTCTTCCGGTGAGAACATAAGAGTCTTTTAGGAAGCCAGCCAGCCAGCGTCAGTGTCAGCTTTGCCATATCCTGGCACCAGGGTACAAACAGCCCTGTTTGCTGTGGGAATGTCCTGGCTGCCTGGCGGGCTGACGCACTTCCACTCCTCCCCTACGCTCCTGGGAGAGAAGCCTCATGTTTCCCCTCAGGTCTCTATTCATTCAAGGTGAGATGCAGCTGACATGACAAGAGGGCTGCCATGGCAACCGTTGTGGGTACAGCAGAGCAGCATGCACCTACACGTCAGATAATGAAGTTTCTCAGCTCATACTCCCTATGTTCTTACCTCTTACTGGCCTTCTTGGGTTGGCTGACTATCTATGTATCTCTCTGGATCTCTCTGGATACATGAGGATACAGTTCTATGCTGAACAATGCTATATGTAGTTAATGCTGTCCTCATTTCTTTACTAATCAATTTAATTTATTCTGTATTGTTTATTCAAAATAAGGCTGCTACACTTCTGCTTGTTCAATGCGTTCGTTCGGGTAGAAGCAGTAGTAAATACAGACTCCTTGCCGTACGTAAACAACAGACATATTTCAATGCTGAATTAAGCTGGGGTGGATGAGGCAGCAATTCTCCACACTTCCCTCTGATGCACGGAGCAGCATGATTGGCACTTGAAAAAACGTGCCAATCAAAGAACAAAGTGTTTGGAAAATTAGTCGATCACCCCCCCAACAGTTAGTGTATTTGATATGATAATTAAGTTCATTTGTTTATTTGTTTTCCAGCAACTTGTCAGACTAATTAGAGTTTAACAAGCCAATTTAGCAGAAGTTTGTAGGGGTGAAGATTTAAAGCACTTCCCTTTTTTCCAATGACTTGGGATGTTGTTGTTTTGGAATAATTGATGTTAATTTGATGCCAACCACCACAGCCTTGTATTGATATAATCTTCTATATCATAAGATTGTCACGTTTGATACCAGCCCCTAATGGTAGTACTTTTGGCGATATATTTCGTTTTTGTAAATTCATCAAACTTAATAATAGAGCATTGTGCACCATAGTAGGTGACAGTTATATTTTTCAGTATTCAACATGACTTGGCCTGTTGAAACGTGATGAAACAGAAACAAGTCTCTTCAATTCAAATTAAGACCCTATAACCTCCCTCTCTCAAACCCCCTCTCCTTCTCTCATATAGAAACATGTCCCAGCCAATGCTCTATAAACACATAACACATCTTTCTTTCTAAAATGGTCCTCTAATGGTGTTTTCAATGGACCCACCGCAGCCCTTTAGATGAGAGGATACCTTCCCTGTGACATTCAAAAGCAGTCCCTACCCCTCATCCACCCTTCCATTGTGACCATCTTCTGTGCCCTATAATGAGTGTGTGCACGCCCAGGCCATTATAAATAGCCAATGTCCTGGTTAAAAGCAATACCTCTCTCTATGTGCCGTATAATTGGCCTGCATGATTCACCCTGATTCATGCCAGTACATGTTCTGCTCTCTGAACGCGCTGTCGTGTGTGTGGGGGGAGGGTTTGTTTGTGTGTGTTTGTGTGTGTTTGTGTGTGTCTGGGTTTTGTCAACCCACATTGTTTCACACCCTCACAGCAATCAGGCCAACTCACAGACATACAAAAAAAACATTACATCAAAAGAAGAAGAAAATAAATGCACAGGGCAAGACAGTTTGATTGTCTGTAGACACAAATACAATATGTGGTCCAGGAATTTTATGCATAAGGTGTGTGTGTGTGTGCGTGTACATGTGCATGCATGTGCATATATTTGTGGTTCAGGTACAGGCAGCGGAGGTGTGACAGGTCCCATTGTCATGTGTTGGTATTTTCCTGCCTTACATTCCCTCCCCTGTTGGTGATAGACAGTGACTGATTGATGGAAATGTTATTAATTGCCACCTGCTTTCTCTGGCCTATTAGCCAGCTAGGTAGGTGGGGAGGGTAATAGCTAAAGAAGAGGTGAAATATGAGGTATCTCCAAGCGGACACAAATATATGCCTTTTGAACAGCCTAATGTGCTGGATGCCTATTTAGCTATTATTATGTGTGTACACCATTGGCATCGGTAAATGTGTGTGTGCTTGCATCAGTGTGTACACCCCTGTGCATGTGTATGTGTGTTTATGCACCCATTGTACATGTGTGTGCTCCCAACAGCACATGTGGGTGTATGGTGGGTAGCTGAGAGTTGCAGTAATAACCTGGGGGCAGGGAGTGAGCAGCGAGGAGACAGGAAAAGGAAATACAGTTCACTGGTCGCCCACCACTTCCTGTGTCTCTGTCTCCTACTCATGCAGCCCACGGACCAGCACTGCATCTAAAACCAGTTCGTTTGGAGGCACTGATATAGAGGCTTTAAGATAAAAACAAAGTGAGAGAAGGCTTTCGCTCTGGCTGTCATGCCACTGCAGAAAGATTATGCAAGAAGACATTATCCAGTCCAAATCAGATTAATGTTTATCTCTGGCTAGATCTGTAGACTGAGGCGGGTGCATCAGCAAACAGATCGCTCAATCAATATATAATTTATGCTCCATTGTTAAGAGTGATTAAGTCTGTATTGCTCAGCTGGCTTGTCTTGATTGTTGCAATTAGGTGACCAGACATGCAATGAGACTGTAGGCTGACTGACTACAGCTTTTTTAACATGCAGAACCAGATGAGTCACCTTATGATTCATAAATACGATAAACTGTTTTGATCAACATACCAATATACCAGATAACTTAGTCATATAACATCTGTCACTTGTCTCAATATTACTATCTAATATTACTATCTAAGTCTGTACCCAAACAATTTGAGCTTCTACTTCTAAAAATTCACCTTTCCAGAAACAAGTCTCTCACTGTTGCCGCTTGCTATAGACCTCCCACTGCCCCCAGCTGTGCCCTCGATACCATGTGTGAATTGATTGCTTCCCATCTATCTTCTGAGCTTGTGCTACTAGGTGACCTAAACTGGGACATTCTTAACACCCCGGCCATCCTACAAACTAAGCTTGATGCCCTCAATCTCACACAAATTATCAATGAACCTACCAGGTACAACCCCAAATCAGTAAACACGGGCACCCTCATAGATATCATCCTAACTAATCTGCCCTCCAAATACACCTCTGCTGTTTTCAATCAAGATCTCAGCAATCACTGCCTCATTGCCTGCATCTGTAATGCTATTCTGGCTATTCTTTAAAAGTGCCTTCCTCACCATCTTAAATAAGCATGCCCTTCTCAAAACATTTAGACCGAGGAATACATATAGTCCTTGGTTCACGCCAGACCTGTCTGCCCTTGACCAGCACAAAAACATCCTGTGGCGTTCTGCATTAGCATTGAATAGCCCCCGTGATATGCAACTCTTCAGGGAAGTTAGAAACAAATATACACAGGCAGTTAGAAAAGCTAAGGCAAGCTTTTTCAAACAGAAATTTGCATCCTGTAGTACTAACTCCAAAAAGTTCTGGGACACTGTAAAGTCCATGGCGAATAAGAGCACCTCACAGCTACCCACTGCTCTGAGGCTAGGAAACACTGTCACCACCGATAAATCCACTATAATTGAGAATTTCAATAAGCATTTTTCTACGGCTGGCCATGCTTTCCACATGGCTACCCCAACCCTGGTCAACTGCCTGGCACCCTCCACAGCAACCCACCAAAGCCACCACCATTTCTCCTTTACCCAAATCCAGATAGCTGATGTTCTGAAAGAGCTGCAAAATCTGGACCCCTACAAATCAGCCGGGCTAGACAATCTGGACCCTCTCTTTCTAAAATTATCTGCCGAAATTGTTGCAACCCCTATTACTAGCCTGTTCAACGTCTCTGTTCAACCTCTCTCTTTATTTTGATTTGTCTGAGATTCCCAAAGATTGGAAAGCTGCTGCGGTCACCCCTCTCTTCAAAGGGGGTGACACTCTAGACCCAAACTGCTACAGACCTATATCTATCCTACCCTGTCTTTCTAAGGTCTTCGAAAGCCAAGTTAACAAACAGATAACTGACCATTTCGAATCCCACCATACCTTCTCCGCTATGCAGTCTGGTTTCAGAGCTGGTCATGGGTGCACCTCAGCCACGCTCAAGGTTCTAAACGACATCATAACCGCCATCGATAAGAGACATTACTGTGCAGCCGTATTCATCGACATGGCCAAGGCTTTCAACTCTGTCAATCACAACATTCTTATTGGCAGACTCGACAGCCTTGGTTTCTCAAATGATTGCCTCGCCTGGTTTACCAACTACTTCTCTGATAGAGTTCAGTGTGTCAAATCGGAGGGCCTGTTGTCCGGACCTCTGACAGTCTCTATGGGTGTGCCACAGGGTTCAATTCTCGGGCCGACTCTCTTTTGTGTATACATCAAAGATGTTGCTCTTGCTGCTGGTGATTCTCTGATCCACCTCTACGCAGACGACACCATTCTGTATACTTCTGGCCCCTACTTGGACACTGTGTTAACTAACCTCCAGACGAGCTTCAATGCCATACAACTCTCCTTCCGTGGCCTCCAACTGCTCTTAAACGCAAGTAAAACTAAATGCATGCTTTTCAAACACTCACTGCCCGCACCTGCTCGCCCGTCCAGCATCACTACTCTGGACGGCTCTGACTTAGAATACGTGGACAACTACAAATACCTGGGTGTCTGGTTGGACTGTAAACTCTACTTCCAGACTCACATTAAGCATCTCCAATCCAAACTTAAATCTAGAATCGGCTTCCTATATTGCAACAGAGCATCCTTCACTCATGCTGCCAAACATACCCTTGTAAAACTGACCATTCTACCGATCCTCGACTTCGGTGATGTCATCTATAAAATAGCCTCCAACACTCTACTCAACAAACTGGATCCAGTCTATCACAGTGATATCCGTTTTATTACCAAAGCCCCATACACTACCCACCATTGCGACCTGTACGCTCTCGTTGGCTGGCCCTCGCTTCATACTCGTCGCCAAACCCATTGGCTACAGGTTATCTACAAGTCTCTACTAGGTAAAGCCCCGACTTATCTCAGCTCACTGGTCACCATAGCAGCACCCATTCGTAGCACGCGCTCCAGCAGGTATATCTCACTGGTCACCCCCAAAGCCAATTCCTCCTTTGGTCGTCTTTCCTTCCAGTTCTCTGCTGCCCATGACTGGAACGATTTGCAAAAATCTCTAAAGCTGGAGACTCACATTTCCCTCACTAGCTTTCAGCACCAGCTGTTAGAGCAGCTTACAGATCACTGCACCTGTACATAGATGGGCTGTTTACAGATGGGCTATCTACCTACCTCATCCCCATACTGGTATTTATTTATTTATTTTGCTCCTTGGCACCCCAGTATCTCTACCTGCACATTCATCTTCCGCCGATCTACCATTCCAGTGTTTAATTACTATATTGTAATTACTTCGCCACCATGGCCTATTTATTTCCTTAACTTACCTTATTTGCACTCACTGTAGACTTTTGTTTTCTTTTGTTCTACTGTATTATTGACTGTATGTTTTGTTTATTCCATGTGTAACTCTGTGTTGTTGTATATGTCGAATTGCTATGCTTTATCTTGGCCAGGTCGCAGATAAAGGTGAAATAAAATATTAAAATCTGGACGTCTAAATTTCAACAGTCTGGTTTCACAGACTAGCCGTAACATAGTAAATGTAAATCGAAGACATCTAAATGAATATGATACATTATACAGTGCCTTCGGAAAGTATTCGGACACCTTGACTTTTACTATTTAGTTATGTTACAGCCTTATTCTAAAATAGATTTTTTAAATGTTTTATTCCTCAAACTACACACAATACCCCATAATGACAAAGCAAAAAAATGTTTTAGACAGTTTGATAATTTTTTAAAAACCTTTTTTATTTAACCTTAAATTAACTAGGCAAGTCAGTTAAGAACAAATTCTTATTTACAATGATGGCTTACCAAAAGGCAAAAGGGAGCTGGGATTAAAAATAAAAATAAATAAAATAAAAATATAGAACAAAACAACACATCATGATAAGAGAGACAATACAAAACTACATAAAGGGACAACATAGCATGTCAGCAACACATGACAACACATGGCAACACAACATGGTTGTAGCACAAAGCATGATACAATCATTATTGGGCACAGACAACAGCACTAAGGGCAAGAAGGTAGAGAAAATAATACATCACACAAAGCAGCCACAACTGTCAGTAAGAGTGTCCATGTGTCACGTGTGCTCCCTGTATTCACTCCCTGAACCTGCTTCCCGACTCCCAGTGCATACGTTACAGAATGATGCCTCACCGAAGGAAAGCATCAGGGGGTGTTTTTTTCTGTGTGTGTTGGAGGTGAAGGTGGGTCCGGGTATCCTAACCGGAGCTACCTGGGATGCCTCTGCGGGTTCGATGGGCTCCCATGCCTCAGTGGGTGAACAGGTTCTTGTGCTGCGACCAAGGCAACCGGGGAGGTCTCAGCCGGCTAATCAGGCCCTCACGCCTCAGCCGGTTCATCAGGTTCCTGCGTATCAGCGGAGGCGACAAAGTCCGCTCCTGATCCCTGGGATCGTCCCTGTGGTTGGCGTCGTGCAGCAGGAGCTGCGCGCCGGGGAGGGGGTACTGTCATGTAAGCGCTCTCGCCGGTGCTCTAGGTCGCCATGCTCCCGCACCTCAGCTGGATCGACAACGTCCCGTGCCTTAGCAGAGGTGACCGGTCCGTTCCTGATCCCCGGGATCTTTATTTTGGTCGGTGTCCTGCCGCTTGAGCCGCACATTGGGGAGGGGGTACTGTCACGTGTGCTCCCGCTCTGGCCTCTGTGTCACCAGGCTGCTCGTTATGACGCACACCTGTCACCATCGTTACGCGCATCAGCGCATAATGACACTCACCTGGACTCCATCACCTCCTTGATTACCTGCCCTATCTGTCATTCCCTTTGGTTCCTTCCCAAAGCGTCATTGTTTCTCTATGCGTTGTTTGTGTTTCTTGTTTTGTTTATTCATTAAATGTTTTTAACTCCCTGAAGTTGCTTCCCAACTCCCAGCGCACACGTTACACCATGATTGAGTCTTTGAATGAAGAGATTGAGATAAAACCGTCCAGTTTGAGTGTTTGTTGCAGCTCATTCCAGTCGCTAGCTGCGGCGAACTGAAAAGAGGAGTGACTCAGGGATGTGTGTGCTTTGGGGATCTTTAACAGAATGTGACTGGCAGAACGGGTGTTGTATGTGGAGGATGAGGGTTGCAGTAGATATCTCAGATAGGGGGGGAGTGAGGCCTAAGAGGGTTTTATAAATAAGCATCGACCAGTGTGTCTTGTGACAGGTATACAGAGATGACCAGTTTACAGAGGAGTATAGAGTGCAGTGATGTGTCCTATAAGGAGCATTGGTGGCAAATCTGATGACAGAACGGTAAAGAACATCTAGCCACTCAAGAGCACTCTTACCTGCCGATCCATCTAGCATGGGTAGGATGGTCATCTGAATCAGGGTTAGTTTGGCAGCTGGGGTGAAAGAGGAGCGATTTCAATAGAGAACACCAAGTCCAGATTTAACCTTTGCTTGGAGCTTTGATATGTGCTGAGAGAAGGACAGTGTACCGTCCAGCCATACTCTCAAATAGTTGTATGATGTGACTACCTCAAGCTCTAAACCCTCAGAGGTAGTAATCACACCTGTAGGGAGAGGGGCATTTGTCTTACCAAACCACATTACCTTTGTTTTGTTTCAGAGCAAGGATAAGGGCAGAGAAAGCTTGTTGGACAATAAGAAAGCTTTGTTGTAGAGCGTTTAACACAAAATCCGGGGAGTGGCCAGCTGAGTATAAGACTGTATCATCTGCATATAAATGGATAAGATATGTGGATAAGATATACTGCCTGAGCTATGTTTATGTAAATTGAGAAGAGCGTGGGGCCTAGGATCAAGCTTTGGGGTACACCCTTGGTGACAGGCAGTGGCTGAGACAGCAGATGTTCTGACTTTATACACTGCACTCTTTGAGAGAGGTAGTGAAGATGGTGCTGGCTAAAGCTAAAACTGGCGAGTGTAGAGAGTATAGAGATATTGTTATCCACGTCGGCACCAACGATGTTAGGATGAAACAGTCAGAGATCACCAAGCGCAACATAGCTTCCGCGTGTAAATCAGCTAGAAAGATGTGCCGGCATCGAGTAATTGTCTCTGGAACCCCTCCCAGTTAGGGGGAGTGATGAGCTATTATAGTCAATGAACTAATCACTGATCATAATCTTGATGTGATTGGCCTGACTGAAATATGGTTTAAACCTGATGAATTTACTGTGTTAAATGAGGTGTTAAATGCAGGCCAGAGGTGTTCACATTTACGATGTCATTTTTTTTGTAAATTGAAATTTGCTGGCTTTTGAGCTTCTAGTCATGAAATCTATGCAGCCTATCAATCTACTGTTTACAGGCCCCCCATATGTTCCTCATCCTGAATTCATATCGGACCTTGTAGTCATAGCAGATAATATTCTAATCTTTAGTGACTTTAATATTCACATGGAAAAGTCCACAGACCCACTCCAAAATGAGATCGACTCAGTGGGTTTTGTCCAACATGTCTCTGGAATACTCTGGACCTAGTTTTGTCCCATGGAATAAATGTTGTGGATCTTAATGTTTTTCCTCATAATCCTGGACTATCGGACCACCATTTTATTACGTTTGCAATTGCAACAAATAATCTGCTCAGACCCCAACTAAGGAACATCAAAAGTTGTGCTATAAATTCACAGACAACACAAAGATTCCTTGATGTCCTTCCAGATTCCCTCTGTCTACCCATGGACGCCAGAGGACAAAAATTAGTTAACCACCTAACCGAGGAACTCAATTTAACCTTGCGCAATACCCTAGATGCAGTTGCACCCCTAAAAACTAAAAACATTTCTCATAAGAAACTAGCTCCCTGGTACACAGAAAATACCCGAGCTCTGAAGCAAGCTTCCAGACAATTGGAACGGAAATGGTGCCACACCAAACTGGAAGTCTTCCGACTAGCTTGGAAAAACAGTACCGTGCAGTACCGAAGAGCCCTTACTGCTGCTCGATCATCCTATTTTTCTAACTTAATTGAGGAAAATAAGAACAATCCGAAATTCCTTTTTGATACTGTCGCAAAGCTAACTAAAAAGCAGCATTCCCCAAGAAGTGATAAATTCAAGAACTTCTATGAGGAAAAGATCATGATTATTTGAAAGCAAATTACGGACTCCTCTTTAAATCTGCGTATTCCCTCAAAGCTCAGTTGTCCTGAGTTTGCACAACTCCGCCAGGACCTAGGATCAAGAGAGACGCTCAAGTGTTTTAGTACTATATCTCTTGGCACAATGATGAAAATAATCATGGCCTCTAAACCTTCAAGCTGCATACTGGACCCTAGTCCAACTAAACTACTGAAAGAGCTGCTTCCTGTGCTTGGCCCTCCTATGTTGAACATAATAAACGGCTCTCTATCCACCGGATGTGTACCAAACTCACTAAAAGTGGCAGTAATAAAGCTTCTCTTGAAAAAGCCAAAACTTGACCCAGAAAATATAAAAAAACTATCGGCCTATATCGAATCTTCCATTCCTCTCAAAAATTTAAGAAAAGGCTGTCACTGACTTCCCGAAGACATACAATGTATATGAAATGCTTCAGTCTGATTTTAGACCCCATCATAGCACTGAGACTACACTTGTGAAGGTGGTAAATTACCTTTTAATGGCATCAGACCAAGGCTCTGCATCTGTCCTCGTGCTCCTAGACCTTAGTGCTGCTTTTGATACCATCGATCATCACATACTTTTGGAGAGATTGGAAACCCAAATTGGTCTACATGGACAAGTTCTGGCCTGGTTTAGATCTTATCTGTCGGAAAGATATCAGTTTGTCTCTGTGAATGGTTTGTGCTCTGACAAATCAACTGTACATTTCGGTGTTCCTCAAGGTTCCGTTTTAGGACCACTATTGTTTTCACTATATATTTTAACTCTTGGGGATGTCATTCAAAAACATAATGTTAACTTGGCTGCAAACTTTCTACTTTTAAACTCAGACAAAACAGAGATGCTTGTTCTAGATCCCAAGAAACAAAGAGATCTTCTGTTGAATCTGACAATTAATCTTAATGTTTGTACAGTCGTCTCAAATAAAACTGTGAAGGACCTCGGCGTTACTCTGGACCCTGATCTCTCTTTTGAAGAACATATCAAGACCATTTCAAGGACAGCTTTTTTCCATCTACGTAACATTGCAAAAATCAGAAACTTTCTGTCCAAAAATTATACATAAAAATTAATCCATGCTTTTGTCACTTCTAGGTTAGACTACTGTAATGCTCCACTTTCCGGCTACCCGGATAAAGCACTAAAAAACTTCAGCTTGTGCTAAATACGGCTGCTAGAATCCTGACTAGAACCAAAAACTTTGATCATATTACTCCAGTGCTAGCCTCCCTACACTGGCTTCCTGTCAAAGCAAGGGCTGATTTCAAGGTTTTACTGCTAACCTACAAAGCATTACATGGGCTTGCTCCTACCTATCTCTCTGATTTGGTCCTGCCGTACATACCTACACGTACGCTACGGTCACAAGACGCAGGCCTCCTAATTGTCCCTAGTATTTCTAAGCAAACAGCTGGAGGCAGGGATTTCTCCTATAGAGCTCAATATTTATGGAATGGTCTGCCACCCCATGTCAGAGACGCAAACTCGGTCTCAACCTTTAAGTCTTTACTGAAGACTCATCTCTTCAGTGGGTCATATGATTGAGTGTAGTCTGGCCCAGGAGTGGGAAGGTGAACGGAAAGGCTCTGGAACAACGAACCGCCCTTGCTGTCTCTGCCTGGCCGGTTCTCCTCTTTCCACTGGGATTCTCTGCCTCTAACCCTATTACAGGGGCTGAGTCACTGGCTTACTGGGGCTCTCTCATACCGTCCCTGGGAGGGGTGTGTCACCTGAGTGGGTTGAGTCACTGATGTGATCATCCTGTCTGGGTTGACCCCACCCCCCCACCCCTCTCAACGACATGCTTGCAGACTTAACGCCGCAGGCCACACAGTCTAACACATCTAAAGAGAAGAGGGAAAGGGAAAGCTGACCCTAAACAGTGATAAAGCTCAGGAGCACATTACTCGTTGTGAATACCTGGAAAAAAAGACCAGAGAAGAGACAGTGTTAGACTTATCTGTGATTTTCAGAGAAATACAGCCCGTGTAGGACTCGCACACGATACTGTACCTACCTGAGTTGTTGCACCTGAAAATAAATCTGAAGACCAGAAGAGTCCGAAGAAGGAGAACAAGTAGAGGAATACTTACCTGCTGAACAAGCATGGTCAGACACAGAAGTGGGAAATGGACAAAGAATACCTGTAGAAGAGGAAAGACACATAGTGAACCCCACACTAGTTGACACAGATTGAACAGGCTAGGATGTCCACATGTGAGAGAAGGCCTGCACAGATGTTACTTACCAGACACTAGATCAGCCATCCTTACAGCCACACACCGTAATCAACACTGTAGAGGTTGAGTCACTGGCTTACTGGGGCTCTCTCATACCGTCCCTGGGAGGGGTGTGTCACCTGAGTGGGTTGAGTCACTGACGTGATCATCCTGTCTGGGTTGCCCCCCTTGGGTTGTGCCATGGCAGAGATCTTTGTGGGCTATACTCAGCCTTGTCTCAGGATGGTAAGTTGGTGGTTGAAGATATCCCTCTAGTGGTGTGGGGGCTGTGCTTTGGCAAAGTGGGTGGGGTTATATCCTTCCTGTTTGGCCCTGTCCGGGGGTGTCCTCAGATGGGGCCACAGTGTCTCCTTACCCCTCCTGTCTCAGCCTCCAGTATTTATGCTGCAGTAGTTTATGTGTCGGGGGGCTAGGGTCAGTTTGTTATATCTGGAGTACTTCTCCTGTCCTATTCGGTGTCCTGTGTGAATTTAAGTGTGCTCTCTCTAATTCTCGCTTTCTCTCTTTCTTTCTCTCTCTTGGAGGACCTGAGCCCTAGGACCATGCCTCAGGACTACCTGACATGATGACTCCTTGCTGTCCCCAGTCCATCTGGCCGTGCTGCTGCTCCAGTTTCAACTGTTCTGCCTTATTATTATTGGACCATGCTTGTCATTTATGAACATTTGAACATTTTTGGTCATGTTCTGTTATAATCTCCACCCGGCACAGCCAGAAGAGGACTGGCCACCCCACATAGCCTGGTTCCTCTCTAGGTTTCTTCCTAGGTTTTGGCCTTTCTAGGGAGTTTTTCCTAGCCACCGTGCTTCTACACCTGCATTACTTGCTGTTTGGGGTTTTAGGCTGGGTTTCTGTACAGCACTTTGAGATATCAGCTGATGTACGAAGGGCTATATAAATAAATTTGATTTGATTTAATTAGCAAACCAGGCCAAAGACCCCTCAGAGACACCAATACTCATTTGCCGGCCCACAAGAATGGAATGGTCTACTTTTTTAAAGATACTTTGCAACTCCTTAGCATGTTAACTAACCCTTCCCCTAACCCTTTCACCTAACTCCTAACCTTAACTCTAGCCTCTAACCCTTAGCCTAGCTAACTTTAGACAAACAATTTGGAATTCGTAACATATCACATATTTTGCTAATTTGTAACATATCAAGTGATATCGAATGGACACCCACAAATACCATACGAAATTAAACATATTTTACTATTTGGAGCGTTATTGATTTACGTTGACTATGTTACGTCTACCTTTGAGTCCAGGTTGGTTCCAAAGAAAACAGCAGAGCTGCTGTAGCTCTTAGTGTCCAGCAGGGGTCCTCCACTCATTAGCTGACGACTGACTGGGACTGTCCTCCCTATCCAAGAAGAGAGAGATAGAGAGAGCAGCTGATCTATTCATAGCGGCTGAACTGCAGAACTTCTCTGTCCAGTGATCCCAGTATGGATGAGCAGTCTGGGGCACATTTCAGTCCCTCTGCACCCCTCAGGGCTTCAAACCACCATACAGTCTAGTCACCCACTTTCACTCAATGGAGCAAAGTGGCCTTGCAGAGAGGAGAGAGATGGGAATGGCTGATATAACATGTCTCTCTTGTTGAACAGCGAACCCCATGCCCTTTTGGGCTTCTACATCCCCAATGAATCTTCCGCCCACTCACTGAGGAATGTGGAGAGAGCAGGGAGGGGATACAGGGAGGAGGGGAAAGAGGGAGGGAGACAGAAAGGGAGCAAGGGAGAAGGAATACAGAGAATGAAAGGGGAGGAATAGCGATGCGAGAGAGATATAGGGGGAAAGATATAGAGGGAGGTAAGAAAGGGAGACACATTATGAAACATGTTATGCCAAGCACTGACACCTGAGCCATCTCATCTCATCTGCTTGCTGGGTTATGTGATATGAGCCCAGGGCCTGTATGTTTCACTGTGTGTCTCCCAACAAGGGATTTATATAGGCTTGCATGGCCATATTTGGGTTGAGAGCTTCCTCCTGTGTGAACTGACTAGGTGGAGATTGTCACAGAAGAGCATTGGAGCCGGATGACAAACACACACAATGACAAACACCCTGCTGTGAATCAAAGGCTGGTACGTCGTGATGTTTCACTGTGGTGATGTTGTTTACCTGGAGTACAGCAATGCAAAGGTGACATCTCCCATAGGGCGCAATGACAAACTCAGGTGGGGTCACACCTGGGAGGCAGTAACAAAGCAATTGGAATGAGGATAGTGGAGAAACACAGAGGTGGTGGGTTGTGAGATGAGGTGTGTCAATGAGCAAAGCTGAACTAGCCTTATATATCACAGGACAGTCTGATCTGAATGGCCTCACTGTGTTGTAACTAACAACATAAAACCTGTTTATGACTCATGACATCATAAGATGCCCTGAGGTGTTTGATTCACTTTGTTTATATCACCTCTCTCTTGTCAACAAGGCGCTAATATCCTCTCTGTCTTTGCCAACTGGGCAACAGTTCAAAGCACATTGGCTTTGCTGAAAAAAGGGCTGGATATTGGTAGAAGGGTGTTCATTGAATGTGGAATTCCACTGCCGGCACGGCGTAAAGTGTGGTATTGTTGATAAAAGGTTAGAGCTGTTTCAAATTCCAGAAATGAAAGGAGCTCCTCTCCAGTGGCTGCACTGAAATAATGGTGACATTTTGGTTGCATCAACTGTATCTTTAATGTGGCAGAAGTGAAATGCCAAAATGATCAAAGCCAAATCCAGAGAATAATGAGCTCCTTTTCTTTCTATCGACAAACAAACTTCAATCAAAAAGCCCCTCAAATAATAATTAGCTGAATAATCATCATTAATGATAAACAAAACTGTTAAGAGAATTCCGCTGGAGGGAATAGCATCTGCTTTATGGGCTCCTGACCAATTGTGCTATTTAGTGTATTTTTGCCCTGACCTTAACTTTTATGAACATGATGTGCTATAGAGGCCACCGTGTGCAATTCCTGACGAGACTACGTCATCGAGTGGATAAACTGCCTTTGCCCTCCCTTCTATTGCTGAACGTGCAATTACTGGAGAATAAACTGGATGAGCTCCGTTCGAGACTCTCCTATCAATGTGACTGAACAAGGACATATCAATCTAGCTGTTTTTTCTATACATCGGCAGGACAGAACGGCAGCGTCGGGTAAACTGAAGGGGGATGGTGTGTGTGTCTTTGTTAACAACAGCTGGATGTCAATCTCTAATATTAAGGAGGTCTCGAGGTCCTGCTCACCTGAGTTAGAATACTTCATGATAAGCTGTAGACCATACTATTTACCAAGATAGTTTTGATCTATATTTTTTGTAGATGTCTATTTACCTCCAAACTGACTAGCCGTATAGGGCCATTAGCAAACAAGAAGATGCTCACCCAGGAGTGGCGCTCCTAGTGGCAAGTGATTTTATGCAGGAAAACGGAAGCATGTCACCTGTCCAACTAGAGGAGAGGAAAAACTCTTGATCACCTTTACGCCACACACAGAGACACATGTGTGATGCACACAAATACAGTGGGGCAAAAAAGTATTTAGTCAGCCACCAATTGTGCAAGTTCCCCCACTTAAAAAGATGAGAAAGGCCTGTAATTGTCATCATAGGTACACTTCAACTATGACAGACAAAATGAGAAAAAATCCAGAAAGTCACATTGTAGGATTTTTAATGAATATATTTGCAAATTATGGTGGAAAATACGTATTTGGTCACCTACAAACAAGCAAGATTTCTGGCTCTCACAGACCTGTAACTTCTTCTTTAAGAGTCTTCTCTGTCCTCCACTCGTTACCTGTATTAATGGCACCTGTTTGAAGTTGTTATCAGTATAAAAGACACCTGTCCACAACCTCAAACAGTCACACTCCAAACTCCACTATGGCCAAGACCAAAAAGCTGTCAAAGGACACCAGAAACAAAATTGTAGACCTGCACCAGGCTGGGAAGACTGAATCTGCAATAGGTAAGCAGCTTGGTTTGAAGAAATCAACTGTGGGAGCAATTATTAGGAAATGGAAGACATACAAGACCACGGATAATCTTCCTCGATCTGGGGCTCCACGCAAGATCTCACCCTAGTGGGGTCAAAATGATCACAAAAACGGTGAGCAAAAATCCCAGAACCACACGGGGGACCTAGTGAATGACCTGCAGAGAGCTGGGACCAAAGTAACAAAGCCTACCATCAGTAACACACTACGCCGCCAGGAACTCAGATCCTGCAGTGCCAGACGTGTCCCCCTGCTTATGCCAGTACATGTCCAGGCCCGTCTGAAGTTTGCTAGAGAGAGTGTCTTATGGTCAGATGAAACCAAAATATAACTCAACAATATAAAAACTCAACTCGTCGTGTTTGGAGGACAAAGAATGCTGAGTGGCATCCAAAGAACACCATACCTACTGTGAAGCATGGGGGTGGAAACATCATACTTTGGGGCTGTTTTTCTGCAAATGGACCAGGACGACTGATCCGTGCAAAGGAAAGAATGAATGGGGCCATGTATCGTGAGATTTTGAGTGAAAACCTTCTTCCATCAGCAAGGGCATTGAAGATGAAACGTGGCTGGGTCTTTCAGCATGACAATGATCCCAAACACACCGCCCGGGCAACGAAGGAGTGTCTTCGTAAGAAGCATTTCAAGGTCCTGGAGTGGCCTCGCCAGTCTCCAGATCTCAACCCCATAGAACATCTGTCCCGAGACCGGGGGGCAAGACCCGTGCCTTGCACTGGAATCTCCTGCAGCTAGGTCAACGACATGCTTGCAGACTTAACGCCGCAGGCCACACAGACTAACACATCTAAAGAGAAGAGTGAAAGGGAAAGCTGACCCTAAACAGTGATAGAACAGACCGAATAAAGCTCAGGAGCACATTACTAGTTGTGAGTGAATGCCTGGAAAAAAAGACCAGAGAAGAGACAGTGTTAGACTTCTGTGATCCTCAGAGAAATACAGCCCGTGTAGGACACGCACACGATGCTGTACCTACCTGAGTTGTTGCACCTGAAAAATAAATCTGAAGACCAGAAGAGTCCGAAGAAGGAGAACAAGTAGAGGAATACTTACCTGCTGAACAAGCATGGTCAGACACAGAAGTGGGAAATGGAAAAAGAATACCTGTAGAAGAGGAAAGACACACAGTGAACCCCACACTAGTTGACACAGATTGAACAGGCTAGGATGTCCACATGTGAGAGAAGGCCTGCACAGATGTTACTTACCAGACACTAGATCAGCCATCCTTACAGCCACACACCGCAATCAACACTGTAGAGGTTAATGGGGTACCACCTATGACAGTCTGGTAAACTACACCTTACCACATTCTTACCAAAACCTAACCTACCCCACACTGTGTTTTTTTATAAAGTGAATAACAGTAGAGAGTGAGAGCTACAAAATGGTATATCATACACTACAGTTGAGGAACATGGGAAAGTAATTCTGCTTTGAAAGTTGATAGACTTGTTACCCCACTTTTGAGAAAATGGCCCTTGAATGTTTTAGTACACCTACTGGAGAGCTCTTCTTTGTCTACTCCTATTCAACATCGTTCACACCCTCTTAAACCTTAGCCCCACCCATCTCTTTAATGATTCACATGAGGCTAGGTGCTAATCAGAGTGAGTAAGGTAGTAGTAAACAATCAAAGATTTCAAGACTAAAAGTGGTTTAACCTCTCTAGGGTAGGTGAGACGCTAACGTCCCACCAGGCCAACATCCGGTGAAACTGCAGAGCGCTAACATTCTAAATACACCATTTGTTATAGTAAACATTCTTGTAAATACATGTATCTTACATCATTTAAAAGATGAACATTTTATTAATCCAGCCGCTGTCAGATTTCTAAAAAGGTTTACTGCAAAAGCAAACCATGCAATTTTCTGAGGACAGCTCCCCGCACACACAAGTATTACTAGCATTTTCCAACCAAGCATTAGCGTCACTGTAACGAGTTTCTTCTAATTCCTCCTCTGACAAAGAGGTGGAACAAGGATTGGACCAAAATGCAGCGTGGTTAGTGAGATACATCTTTAATGAAGATGAAACACGAACAATACAAAAACAACAAACGTGGAAAACCGAAACAGCCCTATCTGGTGCAACAAACACAGAGACAGGAACAATCACCCACAAACACACAGTGAAACCCAGGCTACCTAAATATGGTTCCCAATCAGAGACAATGACTAACACCTGCCTCTGATTGAGAACCATATCAGGCCAGACATAGAAATAGACAAACAAGACATCCAACATAGAATGCCCACTCAGATCACACCCTGACCAACCAAAACATAGAAACATGCAAATAAACTATGGTCAGGGTGTGACAGTCACGAAAGTCAGAAATAACAATCAAATAAAATGTCTTACCTTTGAAGATCAATAAAAAACAGAAAACATATGTTTATTTCCTTGTATTTTCTTCTACCAGATCTATTGTGTTATATTCTCCTACATTCAATTCACATTTCCACAAAATTCAGAGTGTTTATCTTCAAATGATACCAAGAATTTGCATATCCTTGCTTCTGGGACTGAGCTACAGGCAGTTAGATTAGGCTAGGTCTTTAGGTGGAAATTGAGAAGGGGGGGGGGGGGGTACCCCAAAGAAGTTTAGTATCCTACAATAAGGAAAAACTTGTTAATGGGATTTATATGTTTAAATTAATGATTAGAATATTCCACCCTGAAACCATATGATTGTAGAAAATTGATCAGAATCATGAGATTATTCTAATGATGTGTGTAGTTTTAGTCAGTAGAATTATATATCCGTGAGTGTAGTTTTTAGTCAGAATTAGGGTATAACAATATTTCTGTACAATATGTCTATTATAGTATCTTAAAAACAGACTGTCTGAGCAGGATTCGGTGCCGACCTTGGCTGAGGGACACAGAGTACTTCCCATGGTCTCCTTATCTTGAATGAGGATGGGGAGTGATTCTCATGGACTCCCCTAATCTTTGTCAGCTGGGTCGCAGGACAGTGTGTGCGTAGGATACCTAATATTTGTGTGTGAAAGTATGTGCCTAAGAAGCCAGTATAAAATTAATGGTTTTGTACAACAGACCAGCGCTCTCGTGAATAAACCTTTTTGACTATTTTAGCTGAGCCTCCGTCTGTTTCATTCAGACTGAGTAGTATAATTGGCCTATATCCTAATCTGTTAAAAAAAAATATTGTGTCAATATTAGATGATGCTTGCCTCGACACTTGTCTAAATTGATGGGCCATATGAAAGAAATGGAGGAAATACAATAGATGGCTGTAGTCAACCCCAGACACACCTGGCTAACTTGATGGGTCATGTAATCATTCTCTACTTTTGTTTTGACATGTAGCTAGCTAGCTAAACAATCTACCATTATACCAAACCATAGCTACAGTACAACCAGAGTGTCATAGCTCGCCACCATGCCCGAAATGCTGGAGTATGAATCTGCAGGTAGCTAAAGCTAACCAACTGGGTTCAGTGTTAGCTAGCTAGCTAACATTAAGCCATAACTAGCAATGCAAATGGATTTACATTACATTACATTTAAGTCATTTGGCAGACGCTCTTATCCAGAGCGACTTACAGATAAGAATAAAATTACTACACAGATCATAGACTTAACGTTAGCTAGCGAGCCATCAAGCTAACGTTTGCTAGCTAGCTAACAGTACCCTTAAACTGGCGAAGAAAACGACTTTCTGACAAAAGCGTATAATATCTGAAAATACATGGATGAACGCTTCACTGCATTGTGTCTTTTCCATTTGGTTTGTAGCCCGTTGCTGTGTCAAGTCACCCCGGTTCACACTGATCGTGTGCAGAAAGTAGTCCATCACTACAGCCACGGTTGCAAGGATTATCTACATATACTGAACAGCTCATGTTATAGAAAGAGGTTTGCTACATGGCAGAACAATCCGAACTCATCTCTCAGCATTGTCCAGCCCATTTATAATCTCAGCCAATCATAGCTAGCAGGAAGGTTTCTGTCTTTTTCCATGGCTAAACCAACTAGGCTCGTAACAATTGTATTCATATTTACAGATGGTATACAAGTTTGTTATTAAGGTACATGAAGTTCACATATTCCAGAAGGCATTTCTCCCCCAAAAACGCATTTAGAAAATAAATATTAAAAAACCCCATTAAAATGCCTCTCCTGTGAAGTAGTGACGTGCGACATACTTCTTGAAACGGGTCACATATTCCCATTTTTATGTGCTAGGAAAGTAAGAAAGAATCTAAAGTGAAACACTTATATTTGAGATGTAAAAAAAGGATTAAATGTCAGGAGCAATTTCATAACTATATGTATGGCCATATTTTTTTACGTTTTATTATTTTTATTATTTTATGTACTCATCCCTTGTATAAATGTCTAGGCCTCCCAGTTATTGCATTGAAATGTATATGATTTCTGCAACCAGGGGGAGCTGTGAGGTATTGGATGTTGCTTCTTCAATCTTGGAGAATGCCTGCTAATGAACACTAACTTTTCTATGTCTCATCATTCCACCCTGTTAATTTAAGTATGTAATACGCAAAAGTGCAATATGACTCACGGAATACTGAGATAACATAGTTAACTAATGGTTTATATGTAAGAAAAGGGAATAAGATGGCGTCCAAACTTTTTGTGCTTTTTTTCAATAATGTTTTTAGCTCCTATTTGTTTTATTCTCTATGAACAAAGGCATTTTGCTTCAGGTAAAATCTGTGCATATGCGATGTGACAATAACATGTGTTGTGTTTATATTTGTAAGAAAAGAGCATTTAACAGTTCGTTAGCTTTATGCTAACCAAATTTGACCTTCCTAACCGCTAGCTAGCTCTAGGCTATTGGGTTTCAGATAGTGTTAGCTCCCGTGTTGATGGTTTAAAATACAATGGTTGTAGCATTGTTTAGCACAGGTCTCCAGTCATTTGTAGCTTTATTGAAATTGACACTGCTAGTACAGTGAGCTCCATATAATGTAATGTATCCTCTTATGGTACAATTTTATGGTTTTACATGCCAATTAGCTTTTGTTGCTAGACAATTAGTTTGACTATTAGTGAAAGGTGAATGTATTTGAATGTGAATATGGAGAAAACTTTTAGAACTTGATACTTTTATTTTAAAAATGGAATTTGAAAATACTTAATACTACAATGCAGTTGTAATGCATAATTGATTTTGGCAACATAAAAAAGATAAACAAAGGAAAGCTTTATTTTAATAAATGTTGGAGAATGCCTAATACTGAACACTACTGACTTTTCTCTGTCTCATCATTCCACCCTGTTAAATTCAGGGCAATTATCTGCTTACCACGTCTCAGTCTGAGATGTGTAACACATACAAAGCTCTTCCTCACCTTCCATTTGGCAAATCTGACCATTACTCTATCCTCTTGATTCATGCTTTACAAGTAAAAAGTCATACAGGAAGTACGAGTGACAAGCTCAATATGGAAGTGTTTTGCTAGCACAGACTGGAATTATGTTCCAGGATTTATCCAATGGCATTGAGGAGTTTACCACATCAGTCACCGGCTTAATTAATAAGTGCATCGACGATGTCATCGTACATATTCCAGCCAGAAACCATGAATTACAGCCAACATCCTTACTGAGCTTAAGGCTAGAGCTGCTGCTTTCAAGGAGTGGGACACTAATCCAGACGCTTTTAAGAAGTCATCAAACAGTCAAAGAGACAATACAGGACTAAGATTGAATCCTACTACAGCGTCTTTGATGCTTGTCGGATGTGCAAACTATTACAGATTACAAAGGTGAAACCCAGCTGCTAGCTGCCCAGTGACGCAAGCCTACTAGACAAGCTAAATGCCTTATTGTCTTCCTTAGAGGCAAGCAACACTGAACCATGCATGAGAGCACCAGCTGTTCCAGACAACTGTGTGATCATGCTCTCTGTAGCCGATTTGAGTAAGACCTTTAAACAGGTTAACATTCACAAGGCCAGTCGGCTAACCAGGATGGGTACTCAGAGCATGCACTGACCAACTAGCAAGTGTCTTCACTGACATTTTCAACCTCTCACTGACCCAATCTGTAATACCTACTGTATATGTTTCAAGCAGACTAACATAGTCTGAATCCCAGAAACGCCAAGGTAACCTTTCTAAATGACTATTGCTCCGTAGCATTTTACCCCTACCTAAATGTACAAATTACCTCAATTACCACGATTAACCAATACCTCCGCACATTTACTTGGTACTGGTACCCCCTGTATAAAGCCTCGTTATTGTTATTTTATTGTGTTACTTTTTTATAACTTTTGTATATTTAGTAAATATTTTCTTAACTCTATTTTCTTAAAACTGCATTGTTAGTTAAGGGCTTGTAAGTAAGCATTTCACAGTAAGGTCTACCTACACCTGTTGTATTCGGCCCATGTGACAAATAAAAATTGGTTTAATTTGTAGCCATCAAAGACTGGTAATGGCTCATATCAGCACCATCATCACAGACACCCTGGACCCAATCCAATTTGCATACCTCCCCAACAGATCCACAGATGATGCAATCTCTATTGCACTCCACACTGCCCTTTTCCACCTGGGCAAAAGGAACTCCTACGTGAGAATTCTGTTCATTGACTACAGCCCAGCGTTCAACACTGTAGTTCCCTCCAAGCTCATCACTAAGCTAAGGACCCTGGGACTGAACACCCCCTCTCCAACTGGATCCTGGACTTCCTGAGGTGGTGACGGTAGACAACAACACATCCACCATGCTAACCCTCAACACGAGGGCCCCTCAGGGGTGCATGCTTAGTCTTCTTCTGTATTCCCTGTTCACCCACGACTGCCTACACCATCATTATGTTTGCTGACGACATGTGTTTGGGTTGATCACAGACGACGATGAGACAGCCTATAGGGAGGATGTCAGAGACCTAGCAGTGTGGTGTCAGGACAACAACCTCTCCCACAACATTAGCAAGACAAAGGAGCTGATCATGGACTACAGGAAACGGAGGGCCGAGCACGCCCCCATTCACATCGATGGGCTGTAGTGGAGCAGGTCGAAAGTTCCTTGGTGTCCACATTACTAAGGATCTATCATGGTCCAAACACACCAACACAGTTGTAAAGAGGGCACGACAATGCCTCTTCCCCCTCAGGAGGCGGAAAAGATTTGGCATGGGCCCTCATCCTCAAAAAGTTATACAGCTGCACCATTGAGAGCATATTGACTGGCTGCCTTCCCACTAGGTATGGCAACTGTTTGGCATCAGACCGCAAGGCACTACAGATGGTAAAGAGTACAGTTCAGTACATAACTGGGCCGAACTCCCTGCCGTCCAGGACCTCTATACCAGGCTGTGTCAGAGGAAGGCCCTAAAAATGTTCCAATAATCTAGACTCTAGCCACCCAAGTCACTGTTATCTCTGCTACGGCAAGAGGTACCGAAGCATCAAGTCTGGGACCAAAAGGCTCCTGAACAGCTTCTACCCCTAAGCCATAAGACTGCTGAACAGTGGCTACCCAGACTATTGTCATTGAATCTCTTTTTTTTGTTGCACTGACTTTTTAGCACACACACACATGCTCACAAACACAAAATACGGACATGCATAACGATGCCACACGCACGCACGCACACACACACACAGCTGCTATTCTGTTTATTATCTATCCTGATTGCTTGGTGACTTTTAACCCTACCTAAATGTATACTGAACACAAATATAAATGCAACATGAAACAATTTCAAAGATTTTACTGAGTTACAGTTATAAGGAAATCAGTCAATTGAAATTAATTAATTAAGCCCTAATCTATGGATTTCACATGACTGGTAATACAGATATGAATCTGTTGGGCACCTAAAGTTGAAGTCGGAAGTTTACATACACTTAGGTTGGAGTCATTAAAACTTGTTTTTCAACTACTTCACAAATTTCTTGTGAACAAACTATAGTTTCGGCAAGTCGATAAGGACATCTACTTTGTGCATGACACAAGTAATTTTTCCAACAATTGTTTACAGACAGATTATTTCACTTATAATTCACTGTATCACAAATCCAGTGGGTCAGAAGTTTATATACACTAAGTTGACTGTGCCTTTAAACAGCTTGGAAAATTCCAGAAAATGATGCCATGGCTTTAGAAGCTTCTCATGGTCTAATTTACATGATTTGAGTCAACTGGAGGTGTACTTGTATTTCAAGACCTACCTTCAAGCGCAGTGCCACTTTGCTTGACATCATGGGAAAATCAAAAGAAATCAGCCAAGACCTCAGAAGAAAAAGTGCAGACCTCCACAAGTCTGGTTCATCCTTGGGAGCGATTTCCAGATGCCTGAAGGTACCACGTTCATCTGTACAAACAATAGTATGCAAGTATAAACATCATGGGACCACACAGCCATCATACCGCTCAGGAAGGAAACACATCCTGTCTCCTAGAGATGAACGTACTTTGGTGCGAAAAGTGCAAATTAATCCCAGAACAACAGCAAAGGACCTTGTGAAGATGCTGGAGGAAACAGGTACAAAAGTATCTGTATCACAGTAAAACGAGTCCTATATCGACATAAGCTAAAAGGCTGCTCAGTAAGGAAGAAGCCACTGCTCCAAAACCGCCATAAAAAAAGCCAGACTACGGTTTGCAACTGCACATGGGGACAAAGATCGTACTTTAGGAGAAATATCCTCTGGTCTGATGAAACAAAATATAACTGTTTGGCCATAATGACCATTGTTATGTTCGGAGGAGAAAGGGGGAGGCTTGCAAGCCGAAGAACACCACCCAACCGTGAAGCACGGGGGTGGCAGCCTCATGTTGTGGGGGTGCTTTGCTGCAGGAGGGGCTGGTACACTTCACAAAATAGTTGGCATCATGAGGCAGGAAAATTATGTGGATATACAGTGCCTTGCGAAAGTATTCGGCCCCCTTGAACTTTGCGACCTTTTGCCACATTTCAGGCTTCAGACATAAAGATATAAAACTGTATTTTTTTGTGAAGAATCAACAACAAGTGGGACACAATCATGAAGTGGAACGACATTTATTGGATATTTCAAACTTTTTAACAAATCAAAAACTGAAATTTGGGCGTGCAAAATTATTCAGCCCCTTTACTTTCAGTGCAGCAAACTCTCTCCAGAAGTTCAGTGAGGATCTCTGAATGATCCAATGTTGACCTAAATGACTAATAATGATAAATACAATCCACCTGTGTGTAATCAAGTCTCCGTATAAATGCACCTGCACTGTGATAGTCTCAGAGGTCCGTTAAAAGCGCAGAGAGCATCATGAAGAACAAGGAACACACCAGGCAGGTCCGAGATACTGTTGTGGAGAAGTTTAAAGCCGGATTTGGATACAAAAAGATTTCCCAAGCTTTAAACATCCCAAGGAGCACTGTGCAAGCGATAATATTGAAATGGAAGGAGTATCAGACCACTGCAAATCTACCAAGACCTGGCCATCCCTCTAAACTTTCAGCTCATACAAGGAGAAGACTGATCAGAGATGCAGCCAAGAGGCCCATGATCACTCTGGATGAACTGCAGAGATCTACAGCTGAGGTGGGAGACTCTGTCCATAGGACAACAATCAGTCGTATATTGCACAAATCTGGCCTTTACGGAAGAGTGGCAAGAAGAAAGCCATTTCTTAAAGATATCCATAAAAAGTGTCATTTAAAGTTTGCCACAAGCCACCTGGGTGACACACCAAACATGTGGAAGAAGGTGCTCTGGTCAGATGAAACCAAAATTGAACTTTTTGGCAACAATGCAAAACGTTATGTTTGGCGTAAAAGCAACACAGCTCATCACCCTGAACACACCATACCCACTGTCAAACATGGTGGTGGCAGCATCATGGTTTGGGCCTGCTTTTCTTCAGCAGGGACAGGGAAGATGGTTAAAATTGATGGGAAGATGGATGGAGCCAAATACAGGACCATTCTGGAAGAAAACCTGATGGAGTCTGCAAAAGACCTGAGACTGGGACGGAGATTTGTCTTCCAACAAGACAATGATCCAAAACATAAAGCAAAATCTACAATGGAATGGTTCAAAAATAAACATATCCAGGTGTTAGAATGGCCAAGTCAAAGTCCAGACCTGAATCCAATCAAGAATCTGTGGAAAGAACTGAAAACTGCTGTTCACAAATGCTCTCCATCCAACCTCACTGAGCTCGAGCTGTTTTGCAAGGAGGAATGGGAAAACAATTCAGTCTCTCGATGTGCAAAACTGATAGAGACATACCCCAAGCGACTTACAGCTGTAATCGCAGCAAAAGGTGGCGCTACAAAGTATTAACTTAAGGGGGCTGAATAATTTTGCACGCCCAATTTTTCAGTTTTTGATTTGTTAAAAAAGTTTGAAATATCCAATAAATGTCGTTCCACTTCATGATTGTGTCCCACTTGTTGTTGATTCTTCACAAAAAATACAGTTTTATATCTTTATGTTTGAAGCCTGAAATGTGGCAAAAGGTCGCAAAGTTCAAGGGGGCCGAATACTTTCGCAAGGCACTGTATTGAAGCAACATCTCAAGACATCAGTCAAGAAGTTAAAGCTTGATTACAATGGGTCTTCCAAATGGACAATGACCCAAAGTTGTGACAAAATGGCTTAAGGACAGCAAAGTCAAGGTATTGGAGTGGCCATCACAAAGCCCTGACCTGAATCCTAAAGAAAGTTTGTGGGCAGATCTGAAGAAGCGTGTGTGAGCAAGGAGGCCAACAAACCTGACTCAGTTACACTAGGTCTGTAAGGAGGAATGGGCCAAAATTCACCCAACTTATTGTGGGAAGCTTGTAGAAGGCTACCCGAAACATTTGCCCCAAGTTAAACAATTTTAAGGCAATGCTACTAAATACTAATTGAGTGTATGTACATTTCTGACTCACTGGAAATTTGATGAAATAAATAATAGCTGAATAAATCACTCTCTTTACTATTATTCTGACATTTCACATTTTTTAAATGAAGTGGTGATTCTAATTGACCTATGACAGGGAATTTTTATTAGGATTAAATGTCAGGAATTGTGGAAAACTGAGCTTAAATGTATTTGGTTAAGGTGTATGTAAACATCTGACTTCAACTGTACCTTAAAAAAAGGTAGGGGTGTGGATCAGAAAAACAGTCAGTGTCTGGTGTGACCACCATTTGCCTCATGCAGCGTTACACATCTCCTTCACATAGAGTTCATCAGGCTGTTGATTGTGGCCTGTGGAACATTGTCCCACTCCTCATCAATGCCTGTTTCAAAGTTGCTGGATATTGGTGGGAACTGGAACACGTTATCGTAAACATTGATTCAGAGCATCCCAAACATGCTCATTGGGTGGCATGGAATTGTGTACAGATCCTTGTGACATGGGGCAGTCCAATATCATGCTGAAACATGAGATGAAGGTGAATGGCACAACAATGGACTTCAGGATTTCGTCCTGGTTTCTCTGTGCATTCAAATTGCCATTGATAAAATGCAATTGTGTTCATTGTCTGTAGCTTGTGCCTGCCCATACCATAACCCCACCATAGGGCACTTCACAACGTTGACATAAGCAAACCGCTCACCCACATGACACCATACACGCTGTCTGCCATCTGCCTGATACAGTTGAAACCGGGAATCATCTGTGAATAGCATATTTCTCCAGCATGCCAGTGGCCATCGAAGGTGAGCATTTGCCCACTGAAGTTGGTTACAACGCAGGTCAAGACCCTGGTGCGGACGAGCACACAGCTGATGCACCTGGCTGATGAACACACAGTTTCATCAGCCGTCCAGGTGGCTGGTCTCAGACGATCCCCCAGGTGAAGAAGCCAGATGTGGAGGTCCTGGGCTGGCGTGGATACATGTCGTCTGCGGCTGTGAGGCCGGTTGGACGTATTGCCAAATTCTCTCAAGCGACGTTGGAGGTGGCTTATGATAGAGAAATTAACATTCAATTCTCTGGCAACAGCTCTGGTGGACATTCCTGTGGTCAGCATGCCAATTGCACACTCCTTCAAAACTTGAGACATCTGTGGTATTGTGTTGTGTGGCAAAACTGGACATTGTAGAGTTGCATTTTATTGTCCCCAGCAAGAGGTGCATCTGTGTAATGATCATGCTGTTTAATAAGCTTTTTGAGCTCTGAAGCTCCGCGATCCAGTTCAGGTGGTCACTGCCGAGCGTCTCAGCTCTTAAAGATGTCCACTGAGAAAAAAGGAAGGAAAACTCCACCATCAAAAGGTGCTGTTAAATGGTAGGACAGGAGAATATGACTCTTCCTTGACTTTCATTGTCACAGCCATCCATACAGGTCAGGCCTTTGAAGGTCTCCTCTAAATTGTTCATTGTGAGGAAAACAGGCAGTCTGTACCTAGAACCTGGCTGATGCCTCTATGCCTTAGTCCCACAGTGACTCATTAAAGAACCAGGCTTTTAATATTGACTCCTCTTTCAAGCAATACCTCTCTGATTGAGTGACTGGGAGTAGCCAGTCTAGCTCAAAGCTGGAATCCTTAATGGTGAAATAGCCTGTTTGTGATACTACAACAACAAAAAAGTTACTGCAAACAACAAACACAGTTTCTTGCCCTCTGACATCATTGTACACTGACATCATTGATAGAAGAGTATAACATGTACTGCTACATTTTTTTTACCATGCTGCTTGTGACACGCCCTGATCTGTTTCACCTGTTCTTGTCTTCACCCTCCTTCAGGTGTCGCCCTTCTTCCCAATTAGGCCCTGTGTATTTATACCTGTGTTCTGTCTGTTTGTTGCCAGTTCGTCTCATTCGTTCAAGCTAACCAGCAGTTTTCCTGTCAGCTCTTATCATTTCTCACCCTCTTTCCTCGTCCTCCTGGTTTTTGACCTTTGCATGTCCTGACACTGTACCCGCCCGCCTGACCTCTCTGCCTGACCCTGAGCCTGCCTGCCGTCTTGTACCGTCACTCCACCTCTGGATTACTGAACCTTGCCTGTCCCTGACCTTGTTCCCCCCTGCCGTCCTGTACCTTTGCCTTACCCTGGATCTTCGACCCCTGCCTGCCTTGACCTGTCTTTGCCTGCCCCTGTTGCTACAATAAACATTGTTACTTTGACAGTCTGCATCTGGGTCTTACCTTGATTCCTGATTTAAAAAACAATAACAACAGTGTTGGGGTGGCCAGTATAACCTGGTCTCTGAGCATTTTGTATGTGAATCTGAGATACTATATTTAGTATGATTTGTTACATTTCGTATGGTATGTATTAATTTGTGGATGTTCATCACCCATTTTGTATGGAAATAAAGTTGCCGTGATGAGATTCGAACTTGCAACCTTTGGGTTGCTAGACGTCCACGTTATACACTAACCCATCCACCCTACTTTTGTTTTTGTCTTGAGTAAGGGAAAGGAAAGGGGGATATCTTATGTAACCATACCAGATGTAACATATCATACTAATTTGAGTGTCCCAGATTTATGTTTACTATGTTACGTCTAATCTATGATACCAGGCTGAGTATTTAAGCATTATCAAAGGGACATGATATCCAATGTGGACTTCTATTTCCTGCAAGGGCTCCAGAGCAAACAGTGTGGATATATTTGATTTTCATGTGAAAATCAATGGGCCCAGACAGATTGCTGTTTGTTTCCTTGGTATTTACTCTCAGGCTCCATGACAAATGCCCCTCTTTCCCTCCTGTGTTGACGCACAGGTAAGAAAAAATACATCCTTTCCACCCAACTGGATGACAGATGCGCGGGCCTCCTCTCTCTCTCTCTCTCTCTCTCTCTCTCTCTCTCTCTCTCTCTCTCTCTCTCTCTCTCTCTCTATCGCTCCTCTCTCTCTCTCTCGCTCCTCTCTCTCAGCTACTTCTCTGGTGCTGACCTGTTACTGCAAATAGCCTTGAGCTAATTTGAAAAACACATGGAAAAGCATCACATCTGCAAATTAGGAACATACAGTATAAGCTCAATGCACATTGCACATCATATACAGGGCCTTCGGAAAGTATTCTGACCCATTGACTTTTTCTACATTTTGTTACGTTACAGCCTTATTCTATAATGTATTAAATGTATACATTTTTTTCTCAGCAATCTACACACAATATCCCATAATGACTAAACCTGGCACTATACCTACGGTGAAGCATGATGGTGGCAGCATCATGTTATCGGGATATTTTTCAGCAGCAGGGACTGGGAGACTAGTCTGAATCGAGGCAAAGATGAATGGAGCAAAGTACAGAGAGATCCTTGATGAAAACCTGCTCCAGAGCACTCAGGACCTCAGACTTGAGTAAAGGTTCCCCTTCCAACAGGTCAATGACCCTTAGCACACAGCCAAGACAATGCAGGAGTGGCTTCAGGACAAGTCTCTGAATGTCCTTAAGTGGACCAGCCAGAGCCCGGACTTGAACCCGATCTAACATCTCTGGAGAGACCTGAAAATAGCTATGCAGCAAAGCTCCTCATCCAACCTGACAGAGCTTGAGAGGATCTGCAGAAAAATAATGGGAGAAACTCCCCAAATACAGGTGTGCCAAGCTTGTACAGTCCTACCCAAGAAGACTCGATGCTGTAATTGCTGCCAAACGTGCTTCAACACAGTACTGAGTAAAAGGTCTGAATACTTATTTAAATGTGTCATTATGGGTTATTGTGGATATCGTGTGTAGACTGATGAGGATTATATTTGAGGATTTTATTTTTAAAAACAATTTTAGAATAAGGCTGCAACATAAGGCTGCAACATAACAATATGTGGAAAAAGTCAAGGGGTCTGAATACTTTCAAAAGGCACTGTAACTACACCACATTGTTGCACATTGCATCTGCAAAGTGTTTTGAATAGAAAATGTCAGGGGTTTATTCATAGTCATTGATAATTCATAGAGAACAACAGTAGGCCGTCTGTGCTGTCCAGCTCTGAGCCAGCACCAGGCACACAGTGATGAATAAAGTGATGGGTACTTATTCTAGCAGTACCCAAGGTCTATTGATCTATCTCATGCCTTCAAAAGGTTATCTTGACCCAGCTCTTGTAAGAGCATGGGCTGCTGAAGGGCACTGTGTGCTATAGATAAAACAGTTTAACAATCTTATTCCATCCTGAATCACGGAGTCGCCATTCTGACTCATAGAGACATGCTAATAGTAACACTGGGTAATAGGCACACTATGTCTGTGATTCTACCAGCACACCACTAGCTTAGTATTAGCATCAAAGTTAGCTGAGTCTCTGGGCTTATTGTGAACCAAAACCTCCAGTGGATTAGGCTTTTCCTCATCCTGCTGCTTTTGGGAATACATTCAGTCCATGGCTCTTTGTGCTGAGCACAAGCACAAATACAGTGCCTTGCGAAAGTATTTGGCCCCCTTGAACTTTGTGACCTTTTGCCACATTTCGGGCTTCAAGCATAAAGATATAAAACTGTATTTTTTTGTGAAGAATCAACAACAAGTGGGACACAATCATGAAGTGGAACGACATCTATTGGATATTTCAAACTTTTTTAACAAATCAAAAACTGAAAAATTGGGCGTGCAAAATTATTCAGCCCCTTTACTTTCAGTGCAGCAAACTCTCTCCAGAAGTTCAGTGAGGATCTCTGAATGATCCAATGTTGACCTAAATGACTAATGATGATAAATACAA
Organism: Oncorhynchus masou masou; assembly: GCF_036934945.1. Lineage (NCBI taxonomy): Eukaryota > Metazoa > Chordata > Actinopteri > Salmoniformes > Salmonidae > Oncorhynchus > Oncorhynchus masou. The sequence goes on along the minus strand of NC_088242.1, from coordinate 81,635,820 downwards.
TCCACCTGTGTGTAATCAAGTCTCCGTATAAATGCACCTGCACTGTGATAGTCTCAGAGGTCCGTTAAAAGCGCAGAGAGCATCATGAAGAACAAGGAACACACCAGGCAGGTCCGAGATACTGTTGTGAAGAAGTTTAAAGCCGGATTTGTGTTGCTTTATTTCTTCTGTGCTTCAAGTTTTTGCGGCCTCAAAGTGGGAGTGGGTGAGAAGGGCGCAAGGGAGGTGACGGAGAGATAGGAGAGGGGCAAGAGCCGGCATTCCAGACAGAGCAGAGGGCATGAGCTGTGGGTGGAGTGGTGGTGCAGGGGCGTTTCAGAGCAAAGAGCAGCGTCTGTGCACTCCTGATTCCATGGCCCTGAGCTCATCACCTTTGAGCCAACCGCTACCTCCCTCCCTCTCCTCCCACTTTCCATCCCAGGCGTTAACATCTTGCTGGGCCTCATGAGAGACCGCTCCACTAGTACTGTCCCACTGGTGGCAGCAGACTCAGAGAGAAGGGCACAGTTTTGCAGTTGAGCATGTTTTCTGGGAAACTAACGCAATATGATAGTAGAAGATGAATCACACTGCTAATGTCTCTTCCCATCAAAGGATCACTTACCCAGCAATTAGCCTTCATGTGACCTGTCCTGCAGGATATGTCCTGGCCACACACTGACTGGCAGAATGTGTGTCAATGTTGGTAGAGAGACAGACAGACTATAAAGGGCAGGGTAGGGTGTGTGCCACACTTGAGTAGTTCACTCCTCTGTTTACCTCAAAGTTACTGGATTTACTGAACCCTGAAAGGTGCCAACAAAGACATTTCCCAAGCCTCACCTGCAGCAGGAGATTAAAAAATAAGATTACCATTGTTGCTACTTCTATTATTCCAAACAGCTCACAATGGGCTATAATACTAAATACGGAGACATGTTGAGATTACACATTTTCAAGCAAGTACAGACACATTAAACAGTAGTGCAGGCAGGAAAAAGTCCCATAAATGTCACCCTAATAATGTCCTAATACAGAGGGGTTTAGAGAGAGGATGCAGGGCAGGGGGTTGGAATGTATTTCACAATACAAGGAATGGTCAGGGAACTACGGTGAAAAAGAACATTGAAATCCATTATCCACACTGTTTTTCCACAGAGTGCAACGGAGGCAAGCAGCAGAGAATGACATTTGAATGTGCTTACTGTCCTTGTCATAGGTAACGCGGTGCAGGTGACGCATAACCAGTGGAAAAAGATGACCTTAATGATAAGGATCTGTTAATGCACTCAGTCTCCTTTTTCGTGCTCTTCGTGACCCCCCTCTTCCCACACACCCCCTCTCTTTCTGGTTCCTTAATGAAATAAATAGAAGTCTACTGTATTGTCCTCCTACCAGTGCTATAAAATACCAGCTTTGCCTCCTGTTTATTTATCAATGAATCTGGAATACTTCATGGGCCCACTTCCACTTTGTGTCAAATGACAAATGATTAAGGGCTCTGTCAGAGCAAGCTGCTCTCCAAATGAGTTAAACCACTGCAGGTACCAGGGGAGGCTGGTGGGATGAGCTATAGGTGGATGGGCTCATTGTAATGGCTGGAATGGAACCAATAGAACAGAGTTAAACACATTGTTTCCATGTGTTTGATGGGTTTGATTCCATTTCAGTCATTACAATGAGCCCGTCCTCCTATAGCTCCTCCAACCAGCCTCCTCTGGTAGGTAACGTACACTACAGCAACTTCAATCTGAACTCTACGACTAATTCTCCAATACAATTCAAATCAAGACTTTTGGCCTTTCACATGTTTTTAACAGTGGTAGTGTAACAATAAGCTATGTGTGTGTGAGAAGAAGTCATATGGGCTGGTGGTGTAGAACAGAGGGGGGGTTAATGAACGGGTCTCAGTGTGTTCTGGTGGAGTGGAGTGGCACCCCTGCTCCAGCCTGCAGTCCTGCGGTTCTGCAGCCCGGGTCCACACTGAAGAGAGGATGTCAATGTAAACACAGCCAGGCAGCGCTGAGGAATGTGTGAGCTACGCAGCACACTGTGGCTAGGGCCAGGGGAGAGGGGGAAAGAGGAATGGAGGCCAGGGGAGTGGGAGGAAGTCAGGGAGAAAAGAAGAGAGGAAGGGAGAAGAGAGCTGGACCAGAGGGCAGAGAGATGGATGGAGGGATGATGAGAGAGGAGTGGTGAAATCTTGGAAAGAGGAGTGTGAAGAGGAGGTTGTGGTGAGGATGAGGGTGACAGGGTTGTAGTGAAGTGATTTGGGGGCGAGGAAGAAAAGTCATAAGGAACTTCAAAGGCAGGGAGGCTTTCAGAGGTCTTGAGTCACTCGGTTTCTGGTGCTGTCCGCAGCACTGCTGAAACCAATTTAGGCGAGTCCTCGGAGGCCTCTGGAGAGGCAGGGTCGTAACCGGAGGAGCTGTGAGTGCCAAAGAGCAAGGGGCTAATCATCCTTTATGCTGATGACTCTAAACTTCTGGTGTCTCATAAAAGTAAAACTATGTTGGAGAGCATACTTAGCACAGAGCTGACTAACATTAGCAAATGTCTTGGAGATAATAAGCTATCTTTGCCACTTAGGTAAAAGTGTGGCAATTATTTTTGGGTCCAGACCTAAATTGTGTAGGTCCTCTGAAATCAGAGTGGAGTTAGGGGGTGAGGTGCTGACCTCTATTAGCTACCTGGGATGCATCCTTAATGGAATCCCGGGAGGTGTGAGCATGACCACTGAAGGGCAAGGGAAGGTTAATACCAAGACTCATTTTTTGGCTAGAAAGTCCAAGCTGCTTGATAAGGACTCCATAAGAGTGCTAGCCTCTGCCCCCATTTAATGCCATCTTGGCTACGTTAGTACTTCCTGGTTTGGGGGCTTATCTAAGCTTCTGAATGGGAAGCTACAGATAACCCCGAATAAGCTGATCAGGGTAGTATTGAAGGTGAGTCCACATACTCACATAGACAGGGGCTGCTTTTAGGAACTCAACTGGCTGCCTGTCGAGGCTAGGGTGTCCCAGATTAGACTGGGTTTGGTTTACAGTATTTATGGTTCTGCGCCCAGATTTCTAACAGATTACTTTCCCCATGTTAGGAATGCACACAATCACAGCACCAGATCAGGTGTTGCTAATGTGGGCTTATACAGGTTTAGGAGTAATGCAGGAAAAGTTACTTTCTAGTATACTGGAGCCTCAGAGTTGCCTCTGCCCATAAAAATGACATCCTCTCTGGGCAGCTTTAAAATAAAGTAAAAAAACGTTTGATGCATTCTGTGCCCATTTGAATGTACCTTATGATGCAACTGCAATGATGAGATAGATGTTCTTCTTCTTTGTTTTTATGTTTTATTATCTTGTTGTCATACTGTCTGCAACCATGTTGGATCCTGCCTAGCCATCTGTCTCAAGAGGACCACAATGGAAATAATTCCCAGACTTCATTGTGTTATCCTCTTGGATTTTACTTATGTGCATGTATGGCTTTTCAAGTTTTAGGTGTGCTTATTTTTTTAAACGGTTGAATGAATAAACTGAACTTAAAGGGAGCAGATCTACAGAGAATGGGAACACAGAACATGACTGACCCGGACTACACACACTTTTATTCAACGGGTTACCAACATATTCAAATAATGATTGACATATTTGAATTAAAAGCGTAATTTTGATTCATACTATGTCATCCTTCCACGAGCTATAGTCCTGACACAAATCTAGGGTTGCTACCCAAGCCGGCTGGTCGTCCGTTCTATCGGTTCGGTTGCCAGAGACGCGACCCAGTTATTAAGTCTTTTTGTTCTGTATCTATGGACGCGACTCAGTCGTTTGTTATAAAAGTTCTATTGCCATACTGGCTGGCAACATTCTTATCCCTTGCTTGCTAGCTAGCCAACTACTGCTAACTGACAGTCATGTCAAAATAAGAGCAAAGTAGCAGCATTTGCATAAGCTGTTTTCTCTTAACATTTATTTGGATACATTCATAAACAATGAGCTAATGATACACGATTTCAAGTGGCATAGAAAATGTGCACTCTCATCAAGACACTGTTGTTAAGAGGAGCTAGCCAACAACACAGCTAACACAACCACTTCAAACTGAAGCTGGAAAGACTGCAAACGAGCTGCATTTCATTTTTACCTATTTTCTATTGACATTTCTTTGTGTAGGTCCATAAAAATGATGCTGATTCATGATTTCGACTAGCTGAGAAAAGCTGCCTGCCTGCTTGTCTCATCACGACTCCAAACCCATACACGTTCATTACTATGAGATAGCTGGAGATCAAATTTCAATATTGAAACAATGTTGCAAGTGTCAGAGACCACAAGTTTTATCCAAATCTCCGCTATTGAAAACCAATCGCTAGTTGAAAGGAAATGGGAGATAATGTCTCAATGCTTTTTACAGTGGAGATCTAGTTTATAAATTGCCTGGCTGGGCTGAGACAGTGGATTGCACAGTGAGATGGAACAGAGTAAATTAGCATATCGACGTCATAGCTGTAGCTGGTGGTAATTTATGGAATAGACATGAATGTGGTTTTAACCAATCAGTGTCCAGGATTAGACCCACCCGTTGTATAAATCTGCTCACAGCATTCTCAATCAGTGATAGTGAGAGTTATTAGGTATGATCTATCATCATAAACATGTTTGAGTAAAATCTAACACTCATATCTGCAGTATAAAGTGTGTTTACAAGTCTGAGATGGTGATGTTTGGTGTAAAAGGACACAATTGCAGCCATTCAGCTACATTCTCTGGGACATGTGAGCACAATGTACCGACAGGGTGGAGAGGACATTTAGTTACAACCCTTCATCATGGCCAAGGCAGGGATATAACCTTCATATTTAGAAAAAGAGGAGGTGCAACCAGGATACAATCATGTTTCACAATCTCACTTATTCATGCCTCAAAGAATTGTTTCCTAGCTGACACACATGGAATCAAACCCACCCCAACCTTCCTAGTGAATGTCTCAGAAAACTGTCAAGTCTGTGTGAACTTCGTGTAATAAAACACTATTGTGACATCTGTGTGCTTTTTGTTGAACAGGAGTGAAGGGAGTGAAAGTGGATGACTGACCCAGTGGCAGGCGGAGTCGGTGAAGAGAACAAACTGTACATTTAGAAAGCAGATCACATGAAACAGGGAGAATAGAATGTGTGGACCGGGTGGGTGTGGAAAGTGAATGTGTGGACCGGGTGGGTGTGGAAAGTGAATGTGTGGACAGGGTGGGTGTGGAAAGTGAATGTGTGGACCGGGTGGGTGTGGAAAGTGAATGTGTGGACCGGGTGGGTGTGGAAAGTGAATGTGTGGACCGGGTGGGTGTGGAAAGTGAATGTGTGGACAGGGTGGGTGTGGAAAGTGAATGTGTGGACCGGGTGGGTGTGGAAAGTGAATGTGTGGACCGGGTGGGTGTGGAAAGTGAATGTGTGGACCGGGTGGGTGTGGAAAGGAATGTGTGGACCGGGTGGGTGTGGAAAGTGAATGTGTGGACCGGGTGGGTGTGGAAAGTGAATGTGTGGACCGGGTGGGTGTGGAAAGTGAATGTGTGGACCGGGTAGGTGTGGAAAGTGAATGTGTGGACCGGGTGGGTGTGGAAAGTGAATGTGTGGACTGGGTGGGTGTGGAAAGTGAATGTGTGGACCGGGTGGGTGTGGAAAGTGAATGTGTGGACCGGGTGGGTGTGGAAAGTGAATGTGTGGACTGGGTGGGTGTGGAAAGTGAATGTGTGGACTGGGTGGGTGTGGAAAGTGAATGTGTGGACCGGGTGGGTGTGGAAAGTGAATGTGTGCGGTTATGTTGTTTAAAACATGTTCTGTGGTTTGGGGGTAGTTGGGTATGTACGATGGCAGGGGGGAGTGTGTGAGAGAGAGTGTGAGTCATGCTCAGGGTCCTCTTCTGTGAGTCATAGAGTTAACAGAGCTTGGAGCCGCTCCATGGCCTTGCCTGACCGCCCGTATGTACTGGAATGGCCCTGCATGTGAGCATATACGTGTGAGTAGTGGGAAGGTGGGGAGGCAGTAATGGGGGTAGGAGCTTTCCCCAATACGCAACCAGGAAAAACTCCTAGACCAGGGTTTAACAGTATGGGGTAAGATGAAATGGACTGCAGTTGTTTGCTTCCCAGGTCTCATTAGGGGGAAAAGGAATGACTTCACAAGGAAAGGAAAGACAAAACAAAGAATGTGTGGGTGGCTGAAATGTCTAATAAGTGCAGAGGAAGTGTAAGCTGCAGGTATATACTTCTAGAGATGTGTGTGTGCGTGGGCGGGTGTCACTGCACTGTGTGGGTTTCGGGTGTGGGTTTTGATTACCGGCTGCTGAGCCAACAAGCCAAAGCACAGCAGATGTGCACACACTGATACCAGTGTACGAGTCATACAATCACGTGCACACACACAAGAACACAGGCACATCCTGTCCCCCCTCCCTCCTCCTTACCTTCACATTCCAGTCCTTTTCATTCTTCCCTCAACCCACCTCTTCTCCATCATCTCCATGTTCCACTCATCAGTTCTAATCCCTCCATCTCCCTCTCTTCTCTGTGACAGTGTTGTTCACATCCATCCCTCCCCACAGGCAGGTCCTCGGCACACAGCAGACCCGCTACATCTCACACGCTTTTAATTAGCCAAAAGCCCCACTTCTCCCTCCTTCTCCCACTTCTCCCACAACCCCTCTCTCTCGCCCTCGCTTCACTCCCCCCTTTCTCTCTCTCTCTCTCTGTCTCCCTCTCTCAGATCCTTTGTACTCTCTCAGTGTGAGAAACCCATACTGATCCTATCATTTCTCCAATTATATCACAGGGGAAGTATGGACCCTTAACTGGCAGAAAGCAATCAAAATATTCTCCATATAACATGTCTGAATCATAGCAGCTCCACCAGAATGTCAGAGATCTCCAGATTACATCTGATTGGACAGGTGTGTGCTGTATGATATGAGGAAAAATATGCCATTATGTTGTTCCACAGAATGGCTGGGATACTGGGGATAACAGTCATTTTAACTCATGAGCATGTTGAGAATATATTACATTGTCAAGGTGAAATGGTAAGAGAGCCCCTACGGAGAGGAAAATGGTTGCTTTTCTGAAATAAATGAGCCCATATGTTAAGAGTGCTCTGCGATCATACCTAATTGTGTATATGTGTGTGTACCTTGTAAAGAGATCAATAGATTTATCTTGACCTCATTCAAGCTATGCACCGACAGCGCAGTAGAGACCCGAGGCAGAAGCATAAAATAAGTGTTTACCTGGGGAAATGCTACAACATGACTATAATGAGCATTCCCCAGTTGGAAATTAGATCACAACTCTCATTCTAGGAGTGCATACAGAGACACCCAAAGGTCCTGAGTGACCTAGTTAGCCAGTCCCTGTGGTGGGTCCTCATCGTGTGTACGATTGAGAGGCCTGCCTGCTCTTTTTAGCACTTTCTTTCTCTTCTCTTTACTCTCTTTCTCTATTTTCATTCTCTACTGTGTCTTCTTTGCCTCCCACCTCCCAGCCTTTTCTCTTATCCCCTGTTCTCTCTCAATATTCAGGACCAAAGGTTCATGTGCCTGTGTAATAACCCTGAAGATCTATTTTTCCATTCGGGCTCCATTTCTTTCTCGTCGTTTTTTCTTTTGACCCTGTATGCATAACAGGTTTCATCGGAAGGTAAACATAATTCTGAGAAATGTAGTTTCAGGAAGGGCAATGAGGTTGTGACTACATGACAGGTGGTTGGACCGGAAGTGACAGTTAGGAGGGTCATCACTGTGCTGTTGAGGGCATAAATGTCACTGTGGGGAAGGCTGTCACAAAGGGCATGGGCCTCTCAATAAAGCTCAACATTTTTGGATTGACTCCGCTATGTCTGCCTGCCTGGATTTCTGTGTGTTCTCATTGCCAGACACATCATGTAGAAAGAAGAGTAACTTGTTCCCCCAACCCAATCACTAGGGAACATCCTCTCTTGTCAGAGTGGCAGAATGAGAGAGTGAGAGGGGAGGTAGGGAACAGTTCTAGCAGGTCCACTGAACCATGGAAGTGGACCTGGCCTGCTGGCATTTGTCTTTTACTACACTGTTTTTCCTGAGGAGCGTTCTCACCTGACAGTTAAAAAGTGTGGATTCCAAACTTGTCAAAGTTCCAAAGTGACACTGGGTCTCCGAGCCTGTAGAATTGAACGTTTAAATGATAGAAACTGGAGGGTGTAAAACTGTAGGATAGAGATTATTTTGTGTCGTACACTCCTCAGAGATGTTAAACACTCCTTCCACACCTCTGCTCTCTGGTCCAGAGGGGCTGATTAAAGACATGTTCTCTATCAGAAGACTCCCCTGTCCCTACCTGGTGTAATTACCCATTAACTACACACAGCCTGCCTAATGAAGAGCCCTCACTGTGAATAATGGTCTCCTCACAGACACACACACACACACACACACACACACACACACACACACACACACACACACACACACACACACACACACACACACACACACACACACACACACACACACACACACACACACACACACACACACACACACACACACACACACACACACACACCCCTGCTGGGAGTGAGGACTGTGCTCTGAGCTGAGCCAATTGGGCTGTGTAGTGTGCATGTGATTTCAGCTTGTATATGAGAGCCACTGTGAAACAGCTGTATGGCTTGGCAAGCAAACACTAAACTAGACAGAAGCTACGCACCTGCTTGATTGAGGTACTGTATAGGAGCCAGCTCAGGAGAAAAGCAAAAAGGTTTGGGTTGGGAATTATGATGATGATGATGTGATTATGATAATTGTAGGACTGTGAAAATATTATGATGATTATAATATGCATTATTAGTGGTATCATTAAACATGTACCTGCAAGAAATAGATACCATTAAAATATGTTACAGTAAAATATTGTGTAAAATACTAAAATCCATGGAAATCAATGACGTTCATGTTGTCTTGTGTGAGAAATGGAGAAGTGATAGGAGAGTGGGCCGACAGCTGCTGTCAGTTGTAGGAAGTGATGGATGAATGAAAGTGAGGAGGAGGAGGAGGGAGGATGGAGCTCCTAAGAGCCAGAGGTGACTCCTGACCTGCACAATGGGCAAAGGTGTGGGAGGGAGAGAGAGAGAGAGAAAGAAAGAGAGTAAAAGTGGACCGATGGAGAGAAAGGAAAGACGTGGGTCGACCTGTTCTCTCCCAGCAGTAATGGTTGAACCAAGGCCCCAGCAGGATGACTAGGTGGGAGGCAGAGTGGGATTGGAACATCATCCATTTGTCATCTTTCTACTTTTCTCTCACTCTATCCAACCCTCTCTATTTTGCTCCATCTCCCCCTTTCCCTTCTCTCTCTCTCCCCTCACACACTCTCTCACCCCCATACTCTTCCTCTCTCTCTCTCTCTCTCCCACCCTCTCTCCCTCTCTCTCTCTCTCTCTCCCACCCTCTCTCTCTCTCTCTCTCCCACCCTCTCTCCCTCTCTCTCTCTCTCTCTCCCACCCTCTCTCTCTCTCTCTCTCTCTCTCCCTGCCCACCTCTGTCCTGCTTCTTCTCTCATCTCGTGGGAGTAGAAAATGGCAAATAAACAGAGGAGATTGTTTACTTCTGCCAGTGGGAAATAACAGCACATTATTAACCTTGCTTTACCTTGCCTTGGGTTACTTCAACCTACAAATGTATAATTGTGAAAAAACATGAATGATTTCTTCTAGCCTGGATATGTCTGCATAACACAATGCCCATCTCAGAGGTGCACAGCCCCCCACATCTTTCACGCACGCATGCACGCACGCACGCACACACACACACACACACACACACACACACACACACACACACACACACACACACACACACACACACACACACACACACACACACACACACACACACACACACACACACACACACACACACACACACACACACCCCAGTGCCAGCTGTGCTGTGCCACCCACATGCTCACGCACAACACAAGGCCTCTCGTCCTCCACAATCACAGGAAGTCCATGTTGACTGTTATCTCCCTCTGGAGGCCTGTGTACCACCAAATAAGACGAACAGCCTTCATCTGTCACCACTGCTTTCTCTTTCTCCCAACAACATCAAGCCGTTCTACACAAAATCCCTTTAAAGAAGTGAACTAGAACCAGAGGCAGCGCCTCCCTCCCACAGATCTCTGTGTCCCACATCTCCACCTCACGTCACAACCCAAAAATACTTCTAACTGAGAGATCAAGTGTTCTGAAACAATTTCTGAGCTTACATGCCCACACGGTCATGTAGCCTCTGTTTAAACTCCTATCCGTTAATTACTGTGGAGGACAACTAACGACGAAACACAGCACAGCAGCCCAAGGGAGCGGTGAGTAAGCAGGGAAAGAGAGAGAACAGACCAGGCGGAATGCAGAGCTCAGATTATATATCATGTTTTTACAGTATATTTACTTCCCTGTGGGTTCAGTGGGAGTCAGGCTGAGTGCGAAACTGTACATTAAAAACAGCAGCATGTCTACCTGGCTGTGTCACCATCCTCTCCATTCTCTTTGACGGGAGTGATAATTAGCTTCTGTGTCCATTCAGCTAATGCATCGGCCTTAAAATAGATGTTTGATTGTCAAGACAAGCTTGTCCTGAAAGGGAGTTAATACCATGTACAAATGTTTTTTTTCCTGTACGTGCTCTCTTTTGTTTTGGATGTCTTTGTCCTGGCCAACTGAGATTTGCACCTCTCATGCATCTTCCCCCTGACCTTACAGAAGTAGGTGGTGAAGCTGAAGCAATCAGCACCTCAGGGGAGATATATTGAGTAAGAGCAGCATCACCAGTCATGCAAACTGCTGATGTCCACACCACACACAAACACAGTCAGACGCACACAAGCACACTGCCCACACAACCTGCAAACACATACACACAGTGCACATGCTCGCATGCACGCACACACACACCTACACACACACACACACACACACACACACAGTCTTTCTCTCTCTGCTGTGCATGCATGAGGAGGGAGAAGCAGCATTGATTTCTTCTCTATCGTCTCAGAAAACCTGTTTTCTTGTTGAAAACGGAGACTGAATAATTAATACCTTCATTCCATTTTTATGTCGCTCCCCTTGGATAAATAAAGCTTCCTGAGTAAGCCATGGTATCCTTCACAATGTGTACTGCTGCAGCTCCTCTCACATGAGCCGCATGCATAAAAACCATGTTCTTCGGTCTTTCACCTCCCTCCCTCCCTCAATCTCTGGCCTGTGTGTGGGGGGTTGCTGCGGGGTGAGAGGGAGAGGAACAAAGGGAGGGAGAATTAGATCATGTAATCGGATCTGCTGGCAGTGTGGGCAAATTGGCTAACTATAACTAAGTACATTACAAACTGACCACCTGGGCCTCTCATGTCCTCCCTCTGTTCCACCTGATGGAAAAGTCAGAGGAACATGATCGACATAAGACTCTGCTTCCATCATCGCTGCCAACAGGGATTTCCTGAGGACAAATGGAAAGTAAAGAGTTGGGAGAAAGGAGATGGTATTAAGGTGGGCTCCGAGTTTTTGGAGGGTTGGAGGGATACGAGAGTAAGGACAGCGAAAACTCTAAGCTTGTTTAATCATCTTTACCACAGTGAGCCTGATGTGCCTGTGTCCACAACTGGCAGCTAGCCTGTGTGGAAGGCAGTACCAGGCAAGCTGTGCCCGGGCACCTGTGTTGACACTACAGCTGCTGGGCAACCTGAGAGGCCAGGATTATGCACACTGGGTAGAGGATGGAGGGATGGATGGAGAAAACGAGGGAGAGAGGAGAGAGGGCAATGGCTATGGAGTAATAGCAGCAGGCACTTAGACAAAGATGAAATATTTGCAATTCCATAGTGTCCCTGGGCTGCAGGCTCGCAATCCATTTGTATGGAAATTAGTTTGTCTTTCTTTTTCTGCGAACAGAGAAGAGCGAGGGACGAAGAGACGAGTGATAGAGTGGGTGAGAGAGAGAGTGAGAGCCTTTCAAGGTTATTGCGATGCCTGCCAATGAAATTGGAAAACTGGGATGCTGGGCTGAAGGTGGGAGATTTGGGCCCTGGTTGTTTCTCCACGGCACATATGGATCAAATAAATCTGTGTTCATGACAGACTGAGCCATGCTGTGGCCACAGTGGGCTAGGAGGGTTTGTTTTTGGGGGCAACACTTTGTCTGCTATTGACAATATTTCACAGTTTTTTTCTCCGTGCCATCCTCCCTAAGACATAGCTGTGAGAGCAGAGCGCTGATCCACAGCCCAGCCTAGTTATTGGCCAGATAATTAGCAGATGTTGTGGAGGGACTCTGTTTAGCCACGGCTTACTTTCTGCCCGCTCTGGCTAGTGTGTGTGTGTGTTTGTGTATGTGCTTGCTTGTTTGTGTGTGTGTGTGGAGTGGGGGTATAATGCTGCCACTCATCTATTCATGGCCAGCTGCTCTTCTGTGATACCATGGATGGCTGAGGTGAATGCATACCCTCTCTCTCCCTCTCTCTCCTCGTTCCTCTCTGACTCACTGCCCTGCGAGCCACAAGTCTGCCCTGGTGTGAGTCATGGTTCTCATCTCGTGAGATGGACTCTGCTGTCTCTCAAACCGCAAGAAGACAGGCAGATAGACAGACAGCATGGGAAATGAGAACAGACAGACAAGAGTCACATTAGGATCTCTATAAGATGAGTCAGAGAGGAACTGGATGACGTGATTAGTTTGAATTGGGACTTCATGCCATGGTCTGGCTGGTCAGGGTGTGTCAGAAAAAATACTGAGGCCTAAGCTACTGTTTATATCTTGCAGACCAAATGCTTGAAAATGAAATGCATGAAATGGAGAGAGAGCAAACTGGATCTACACAAGATATGAATTCAACCCTTTCTGATAAAGAAAGTAAAAATGGATACAAGTTCAGTTCTTGGAGGAAGTTTCCTTGTACCTTTCCTCCCAGAGTATCTGAATATCATTAGAATCTGGTCAGAGTGTGTCTGGGGGTCCAGTTCTCCAGGGCCAGTCAGGCTGTGTTCAGATATGGGAGCTGCTCTCTCTGTGTTCTGCCTGGCTGCTGTCTGTCAGTGACTCAGTGGTGTTGTAACACCAACCAGGCTTTTGCCTTTGTTCCCCACTGAGACCTAGCTAGTCTGTCTGCACAGAGAGACAGTGACAGCATTTTGCTCACTCAGCCTCTCGCTAAAGACAACCAACAGTGTTTTGGTTTAGCATGGCTTGTGTTGCCATGGAGACAGATGTGACATTGCAGTATGACATCAGATAGATTAACATTGGCCAAAAGATTCGATCACCTGAGGTATTTGAGTCTGTGTGAGTGACATTGAATTCTACCACAATTCAAGCAATGACTGGAGACTTTTTTCATTACGAAAGATCAAAGCCCTATTCTCGGTTCATGAATAAGCGGGGCACCTCAACTTGCAAATACTGGCACTCTGTTTCAGCATGAGAGGATTAGCTTCGCTTCCTCTATAAACAACAAAAACAAACAGAGAGACAATTAAAAAACACACCGTTTGAGCTGGGAAACAGCCACATTGAATCATTAAAGTCTTGGTGAGAATGGAAGCGTTCTTTACCTAATGGTAGGCCAAGGGGTAGATGGTACATTATATGACCAAAAGTATGTGGACACATCTCATTCTGCTCGTCAAACATCTCATTGCAAAATCATGGGCATTAATACGGAGTTGGTCCCCCTTTGCTGCTATAACAGCTTCAACTTTTCTGAGAAGACTTTCCACTAGATGTTGGAACATTGCTATGTGGACTTGCTTCCATTCAGCCACAAGAGAATTAGTGAGGTCGAGCACTGAGGATGGGAGATAAGGCCTGGCTCACAGTCGGCGTACCAATTCATCCCAAAGGTGTTCAATGGGGTTGAGGTCAGGGCTCTGTGCAGGCCAGTCAAGTTCTTCCACACTAATCTCGACAAAACCATTTTTGTATGGACGTCACGGGGGCATTTTCATGCTGATACAGGAAAGGGACTTCCCTAAAATGTTGCCACAAAGGTGGAAGCACAGAATCGTCTAGAATGTCATTGTACTGTATAATGTAGTGTTAAGATTTCCCTTCACTGGATCTAAGGGGCCTAGCCCAAACCATGAAAACAACCGCAGACCATTATTCATCCTCCACCAAACTTTACAGTGGGTACTATTTATTGAGGCAGGTAGGATTCTCCAGGCATTTTCCAAACCAAAATTCATCTGATAGACCACCAGATGGTGAAGTGTGATTCATCACTCCAGAGAACGTGTTTCCGCTGCTAAAGAGTCTAATGGCAGCAAGCTTTACAACACTCCAGTCCACACTTGGCATCGGCCATGGAAACCCATTTCATGAAGCTCCCAACGAACAGTTCTTGGGCTGACGTTGCTTCCAGGGGCAGTCAGTTTGGAACTCGGTAGTGAGTGTTGCAACCGAGGAAAGATGTCCCATTCTGTGAGCTTAGATTCATAATGGCGCAATAGGGGATAGCTGCCATTTTACAGGCTCCATAACAACTGGGCTATTTTGTGTGTATTTTCGCAGTGTTTGTAACTTATTTTTTACATAATGTTGCTGCTACCGTCTATTATGACCGAAAAGAGCTTCTGGATATCAGAACAGCGATTACTCACCTCAAATGGATGAAGATTTTTTCTTTAATGAGTCCGGCGCGAAAGATGTACTGCTTCTCCTAGACCAGGCCCAAATCCCCGACAGAAATACAGGGGGCGGAGATCAGGGTACCTTGTGAGAATTTGTCGGTGAGTGGGTAACCCAGCTCTACCATCCGTTCTATTGGCCAATGGGGCAGTCACTGTAAAATAAACTGGATGATCTCCGCTCGAGACTATCCTACAAACGAGACATTAAAATCAGAAATATTTTATGATTCAAAGAGTTGTGGCTGAACGATGACACCGATAATATTCAGTTGGCTGGGTTTTCCGTGCATCGGTAGGACGGGACAGCTACATCTGGTAAGACGAGGGGTGGGGTGTACATCTATTTGTCAATAACAGCTGGTTCACGATGTCTAAGATTGCTCATGATAAATTGTAGACCACACTATCTAGCAATAGAGTTATCATTGATATTTCTTTGTAGCCATCTATTTAGCACCACAAACCGATGCTGGCAACTAAGACCGCACTCAACAAGCACTATAAGGCCATAAGCAAACAAGAAAATGCTCATCCAGAAAATGTGCTCCTGGTGGCCGGGGACTTTAATGCAGGCAAACTTAAATCCGTTTAATAAACTCTAGACCACCTTTACTCCACACACACAGAGACGCATACAAAGCTCTACCTCGCCCTCCATTTGGCAAATCCGACCATAATTCTGTCCTCCTGATTCCTGCTTACAAGCAAAAATAAAGCAGGAAGTAAAAGTGACTCGTTCAATACAGAAGTAGTCAGATGGCGCCGATGCTACGCTACAGCACTGTTTTGATTGCACAGACTGGAAAATGTTCTGGGATTCATCCAATGGCATTGAGGAGTATAACAACACAGTCACCGGCTTCTTCAATAAGTTCATCAACGACGTCGTCCCCACAGTGACCGGACGTACAGAGGCAAGAAAAAGTATGTGAACCCTTTGGAATTACCTGGACTTCTGCATAATTTGGTCATACAATTTGATCTGATCTTCATCTAAGTCACAACAATAGACAAACACAGTCTGTTTAAACTAATAACACAAACTATTATACATTTTCATGTCTTTAATGAAGACACTGTGTAAACATTCACAGTGCTGGGGGGGAAAGTATGCAAACCCTTGGTTTAAATAACTGGTTGACCCTACTTTGGCAGCAATAACCTCAACCAAACGTTTTCTGCAGTTCCGGATGAGACCTGCACAATGAGGAATTTTGGACCATTCCTCTTTACAAAACGGTTTCAGTTCAGCAATTATCTTGGGATGTCTGGTGTGAACTGCTCTCGAGGTCATGCCACAGCATATCAATCGGGTTTAGGTCAGGACTCTGACTGAGCCACTCCAGAAGACGTGTTTTCTTCTGTTGAAGTCATTCCGTTGTTGATTTACTCCTGTGTTTTGGGTCATTGTCCTGTTGCATCACAAACTTCTGTTGAGCTTCAATTGGCAGAAAGATAGCCTTACATTCTCCTGTAAAATGTCTTGATAAACTTGGGAATTCAATTTTCTGTCGATGATAGCAAGCTGTCCAAACTGTGATGGTTCACCATACTTTACAGATGGGATGAAGTTTTGATGTTGGTGTGCTGTGCCTACCGTCCCACCTATCCCAGAGAAGTTAAACAGGTCAACATTCACAAGGCCGCGTGGCCAGACGGATTACCAGGACGTGTACTCAGAGCGTTCGCAGACCAACTGGCAAGTGTCTTCACTGACATTCACTGACAACTCCCTGACCGAGTCTGCAATACCTACATGTTTCAAGCAGACCACCATAGTCCCTGTGACCAAGAAAGCGAAGGTAAACTGCCTAAATTACTATCGCCCTTAGATCTCACATTGGTAGCCATGAAGTGTTTTGAAAGGCTGGTCATGGATCACATAAACACCATTATCCCAGAAACCCTAGACTCACTCCAATTTGCATACTGCCCCAACAGATCCACAGATGACACAATCTCAACTGCACTCCACACTGCCCTTTCCCACTTGGACAAAAGGAACACCCATGTGAGAATGCTGGTCATTGACTATAGCTCAGTGTTCAACACCACAGTGCCCACAAAGCTCATCACCTAAGGATCCTGGGACTATACACCTTCCTCTGCAACTGGATCCTGGACTTCCTGACGCGCTGCCCCAGGTGGTAAGGATAGGCCACAACACATCTGTAGCGCTGATCCTCAACACGGGGGCCCCTCAGGGGTGTGTTCTTAGTCCCCTCCTGTACTCCCTGTTCACCCACTCCAACACCATCATTAAGTTTGCTGACGACACAGTAGTGGTAGGCCTGATCACCGACAACAATGAGACAGCTTATAGGGAGGAGGTCAGAGACCTGGCAGTGAGGTGCCGGGACAACAACCTCTCCCTCAACATGAGAAAAACAAAGGAGATGATGGTGGACTACAGGAAAAGGAGGGCCAAACCTGCCGCCATTGACATTGATGGGGCTGTAGTGGATCGGGTTTAGAGTTTCAAGTTCCTTGGCATCCACATCACCAACAAACTATCATGGTCCAAACATACCAAGACAGTCATGAAGAGGGTACAATAACACCTTTTCACCCTCAGGAGACTGAAAAGATTTGGCATGGGTCCCCAGATCCTCCAAAAGTTTTACAGCTGCACCATCGAAAGCATCCTGACCAGTTGCATCACTGCCTGGTATGGGAACTGCTCGGCATCTGACTGTGAGGAATACAGAGTGTCATGTCTTTGGCTATGCCAGATTAAGTGATATGACATGCTATTCTATAAAATAATTTCACTGTAATTAATATTACCTGATTAAGCTAATCAGGTAAATGTAATTAACTAGAAAGTCGGGGCACCACAAAACAAGGTTTATATAGCTGTTATCTTCGGAATAAACTCTTAAAGACATAGTAATGTTTTACATCAGTAGCAGTCAATATTTAATTGTCACCTTATTTCAGTCTCATCTGAAAGTTGCAAATTCTTTGTTATCTTCACAAACCCTGGCTAACAAGTTCAATCAGCTATACAAAATTTGGTTTAATTATTTATTTACTAAATACCTAAATAATCACACATAATGACATATACACAGAATGTATCATACATTTGATTACAAATGATGTCATAAAGGAAAACGTCCCTGGCGGACGGAACAGATACAACGGCTGGTTACACAAAGAGAGGGGGTTGGGTTTGAGTGAGGAGCAAAAAGGTTTTGTGTCTCTATCGAGCCGTAGGCAGCTATGCTATCGTAAATACAATATCTTATGCATTCTACATTACTGCCCATTTGAAAAAGGAAAATGCAATAAATATTTAATCTGAGCTGCGCTTCGATCAGTTGGTCGTAGATGGGAGGCCGGGTTGTCCATTGAAGAATGTCTGGTGGTAGGATGGATACTTGGTAGTATAATCGTTGTGTGGTAGAACAGATACTCTGTCCATCCTCTCCTAGCCCCCGTCTACAGTTGCTGCGCTAACGCAACGGCTAGGATGTATCACTTCTTTAGTGAATAAGGGTTCAAAGTTCATACCAAGTTTCCATGCTATATGCTCATGCTATATTCTGGCTGGTTTAGTCAAAATTCATCCTTCCAGCGTGTACCTTCACCTTCACATTGAAATTCAATGCTAATTTTGTTAGATTCTTGCTGAGGTTGGCTTAGTTCTGTAGGTGGTCATTGTCCTTTCAGCGTGGGGACCACAAGTCCACACGTCCTTGGAACAGGAAGTTACATTTTTGTAAAGGGGCTTATATAGGGTTGGGAGAGAGGGCCGTGTTTCATAGTTTACAACCAGTGTTAGTTCACATGGGCGGGGCCACTGAGTTGAGCATAGTTCACTCATGAAAACCAATTCCTTCATTTAGGAGCTAAAATTACATTTAATCTTTTCACAAATAGTTTCATATTTAAACATTTAAATTTCACAACAATTCCATGTGAATCTGATAACTAGGATGTGTAGACTTTCCAAAATACAGTTTATGTCATCCTATATCAGTAATAATGTCTCAGACACCAACTGATCTGACATCATATTCATTAAGTACCAACGCACATTTTCAACTGGTTGGATTACCAAAATAGGGTTCAGTTTCCCACCTTTTGATGTTACCAGACTCTCCATGTTAACAGAGGGATTTTCAATAGTCACACGGTAGAGTAGAGAGAGGAAAAGGGGGAAAGGTATTTATGGGGGTCATAAACCTCCCTCAACAGTCCAGCGTCATGACAAGAGGGTAGTGCGTGTGGCCCAGAACATCACTGGGGCCAAGCTTCCTGCAATCCAGGACCTATATACTAGACAGTGTCAGGGGAAGGCCCAAAAAATGGTCAAAGACTTCAGTCACCCAAGTCATAGACTGTACCCTCTGCTACCGCACGGCAAGCGGTACCGGAGCACCAAATCTAGGTCCAAAAGGCTCCTTAACAGCTTCTACCCCCAAGCCATAAGACTTCTGAACAACAATCAAATGGCCACCCAGACTATTTACACCCCCCCCCCTTTGATTTTACACTGCTGCTATTCGCTGTTGATTATCTATGCATAGTCACTTTGCCCCTAGCTACATGTACAAATTACCTCGACTAACCTGTATCCCAGCACATTGACTCGGTACCAGTACCCCCTGTGTGTAGCCTCGTTATTGAAAGCATCCTGTCAGGCTGTATCACTGCCTGGTACAGCAACTGCACCGCACGCAACCGCAAGGTTCTCCAGAAGGTGGTGCGGTCTGCCTAATGCATTGACAAACTACCCGCCCTCCAGGACACCTATAGCACCCGATATCACAGGAAGGCCAAAAAGATAATCGAGGACATCAACCACCCGAGCCATTGCCTGTTCACCCCGCTATTATCCAGAAGGCGAGGTCAGTACAAGTCCATCCAAGCTGGGACCGAGAGAGCGGAAAACAGATTCTATGTCAAGTCCATCAGACTGTTAAACAGCCATCACTAGCACATTAGAGGCTGCTGCCTATAGGCATAGACTAGAAATCACTGGACACTTTAAGGAATGTGTCACGCCCTGGCCATAGAGAGGTTTTTATTCTCTATTTTGTTGAGGCCAGGGTATGACTAGGGTGGGCAGTCTAGTTTCTTTATTTCTATGTTTTCTATTTCTTTGTTTGGCCGGGTGTGGTTCTCAATCAGAGGCAGCTGTCTATCATTGTCTCTGATTGAGAATCATACTTAGGCAGCTTTTTGCCACCTGTGTTTTGTGGATAGTTTTCTGTTTTGTGTCTGCACCAGACAGAACTGTTTAGTTTTGGTTCTACTTTGTTATTTTGTTTCAGTGTTAAGTTTGAATAAATTATCATGAACTTGTACCACGCTGCGCTTTGGTCCTCTTCTTCAGACGAGCGTTACAGAATGGAACACTATTCATTTAAATAATGTTACATGTCTGGCATTACTCATATCTATAGACTGTATGTTATACTATTCTACGGTATCTCATTCACTTAATTATGTTTACATATCTTGCATTACTCATCTCATATGTATATACTGTATTGTATACTATTCTACTTCCACTCTGACATTGCTCGTCCATATGTATATAGTCTTAATTCATTCCTACTTAGATTTGTGTGTATTGGGTATATGTTGTGGTATTTGACCTTGGATATTACACGTTAGATATTACTGCACTGTCAGAGCTAGAAGCACTAGCATTTCGCTACACCCACAATAACATCTGCTCATCACGTGTATGTGACCAATAAAATTTTATTTGTATTATTATTATTATTTTTTCACTCTATTCATAACTGTAGTTCTTCAACTGCATTGTTAGGCTTGTAAGTAAGCATTTCATGGTAAGGTTTTGATTTGTTTTGATTTGTGTGTCCTACCACTTCGAGGCTGAGCCGCTCTTGCTCCAAGACATTTCCACTTCACAATAACAGTACTTACAGTTGACCAGGGCAGCTCTAGCGGGGCAGAAATTTGATGAACTGACTTGCTGGAAAGGTGGCAACCTCTTGACGGTGCCAAATTGAAAGCCACTGAGTTATTCAGTAAGACCATTCTACTGCCGATGTTTGTCTATCGAGATTGCATAGATTGCATATGCACCTGTCAATAACGGGTGTGGCTGAAATAGCCAAATCCACAAATATGAAGGGTTGTCCACATAAGCATGAGCTTAGCTAGGGGTCAAAGATGAATGCTGAGTGGGTCAAGTGAGACTGAATGTGCCCACCTCGCTGCCAGGCGAGTCCATCAAGTCCATCAATGGGCCTGGGATTCGTCATTCAAATGTTTTTATTTGCAGCCTGCGCATATATTCCTGGTAAATAAGGCTGGGGTATATACACTCAGGTGCCAGTTTATTAGGTACACCCATTTAGTACCAGTTCGGACACCCCTTTGCCTCCAGCACAGACAGAATTCTTCGGGCATGGATTCTACAAGGTGTGGCGTTCAAACAATGCTCAATTGGTATTAAGGGACCTGACATGTTCCAGGAAAACATTCCCCACACCATTACACCACCGCTACCAACCTGTGCAGTTGACACCAGGCAGAATGGGGTTATGGACTCATGCAGCTTACACCAAATCCTGACTCTGCCATCAGCATGACAGGTTGACCAGAAGCAGGATTCATCGGACCAGGCAATGTTTTTCCACTTCTCAATTGTCCAGTGCCGGTGATCACGTGCCCACTGGAGAAGCTTCTTCTTGTTTTTAGCTGATAGGAGCGGAACCCGGTGTGGTCGTCTGCTAAAATTGCCCATCCGTGACAAGGACTGATTAGTTGTGCGCTCCCGAGATGCCGTTCTGCACACCACTGTTGAACTGCGCCGTTATTCATCTGTTTGTGGTCTGCCTGTTAGCTTGCACGATTCTTGCCATTCTCCTTCACTCTCTCTCATCAACGAGTTGTTTTTGCCCACAGGACTGCTGCTAATTGGATGTTTTTTGTTGTTTGCACCGTTCTTGGAAAACCCAAGACACTGTAATGCATGAAAATCCCAGGAGTCTGGCCATTTCTGATATTTTGAAACCGGCACACCTGGCACCGATGATCATACCACGCTCAAAGTCACTTTGGTCACTCGTTTTGCCCATTCTAACATTAAATGGAACAGTAAATGAATGCCTTGATGCCTGCCTGTCTGCCTGCTTTATATAGCAAGCAAAGACCAATTGACTCTGTGTCTGTTGGAGTGAACCATTTTCATGAACAGGGTTGTGTACCTAATACACTGGCCACTAAGCGTAGATGTGCACTCTGGTGGATTGATTTTGGATGGCAATCATCTTGACCTGCAGGCAGGGTGCAGGCTAGCGAATCGTCTGATTAATATCCATCAATGGTGGCATAGCACTGTTGCATAGCTCATCTACTGGGCCAAGGCCAATGCCAGCTGTGCATGGACAGACACATTTGACCAAAACATCATCAAAATCTATTAATTTGAAACCCTTCCCATTCAAATCACTCCTGGTAAATTTGTCCCAAAAATGTAATAAACTTAATGTGGCATAGTATTGAAAATACTGCAAAAGTAAATCTGCTCGTTGGAATTCTTCCCATCTCCTTCTCGGAGATATCAGCCTTGGGATTTCATCCACGTCTGGATCAGCAGCTAAATTGGACAGGTGTCCATTCCCCCGCACTCTGGGCTTCAGAGCGCGGCCCAACACTCCCTCGGAAAAGCTGGGATGTCATTTGTATTCCGTCAGAATTATCTGGCAGCAAAGACAGCAGGCCCTGCACTGCAGTCCTACACAGAGGGAGAGGAGGAGAGAGAAGCAGGATAGAGAAGGAGGAGAGAGAGAAGAATACAGAGAGATGCTCACATGGAACTGTTAGTCTTTGGCAGGGACTGAAGGAACAGGGGCAGGATTGAGAAGGAAGGGGTGGTTTTGGAGAAGAAAAGAGGGTATGAGAAATCAAAGACACCTGAGGGGAAAATCTGACATCTCCATTCTCTGTTCACTCTCCTTGCATTGTTAGAGAGCTATACAAGAAAGCAAAAACCTCCTCCTTTCTCTCTTTCTCGTTCTCTCTCCTCTCTCCTTTCTCTGTCTCCCCCCCGCTCTGCCTGTCACAGTGAGGTGTGTAGGCTGCATTGTGATAGGAATAGATGTTCCCCTAAGCGAGACCTGCAAAAGCCATTTGAAAATCTGCTTAATGGAGAACAGTAGGTCAGGAGTGGGCTGCTCGGCTCGATGCTTTTCACTGCTTTTCTTCCACCGTCTGTCATTCTCTCCCCATCCCCTTCTCCCACTCTCACTCTTTTCTCCCCTCTCTCTCTCAATGTCCTTTCTTTCACCCCCCTGTTCTTCAACCCCACGCCTGTCTTCCCGCACTCCAAATGGTTCTCCACAGGGGGCACATACCCCCATCCCTCCCTTTTACCCTTCCTTCTATCCATCCATCCACTTCTCCTCACCCACCTCACTCTTCTTGACCTTGCTCTCTCTGTCTATCTGTGTCTATCTCTCTCGCTCTGCTTCCCCTCTACGCTCTGTTTTTCTTTCACTTTCTTTTATCTGGGCGCACATTCCTTTCCTCCCACACTCAACATTCTCACTAAATGATTCCAAGTGTCTGGGCCCCGTGCTTCCCCAAGCAGCCGACACACACATGCTGG
Source organism: Oncorhynchus masou masou (assembly GCF_036934945.1). Taxonomy (NCBI): domain Eukaryota; kingdom Metazoa; phylum Chordata; class Actinopteri; order Salmoniformes; family Salmonidae; genus Oncorhynchus; species Oncorhynchus masou. The sequence goes on along the minus strand of NC_088242.1, from coordinate 81,612,547 downwards.
GAGCTGGGAAGGGGCTGGGAGCTGTGGGAAGGGGCTGGATGCTGTGGGCAGGGGCTGGGTGCTGGGGGTAGGGGCTGGGTGCTGTGGGCAGGGCTGAGAGCTGTGGGAATGGGCTGGGAGCTGTGGGAAGGGGCTGGGAGCTGTGGGAAGGGGCTGGGTGTTGTGGGCAGAAGCTGGGAGCTGTGGGAAGGGTTTGGGAGCTGTGGGAAGGGGCTGGGAGTTATGGGAAGGGGCTGGGCGATGTGGGAAGGGGCTGGGAGCTGTGGGAAGGGGCTGGGAGCTGTTGGAAGGGGCTGGAATCTGTGAGAAGGGGATAACGGGGAAACAAAGAGAGAGGGCTTCATTAACTCTTAGTAGTGTTCCACTCTGCTCCACTCAGCAGCAATCCCCTCAGCACAGGGAAGAACTGACCTTTAACAGTCTCCTCATCCGGCCTCGAGCCCTCTCACTCAATCTCCTTTCTGTTTTTCCCTCTCCCACTCTCTCTCGCTCTAATCTCTCTCTGTTTCTCTTCTCATGGTGTTTTGATTGAGGCCTGCTGGCCCATCGTAACCTTTTAAACTACAGTAGCTACTCATACCCCTTGGTTAGTCTGGGTTAGTTCCCTATAAGTGCATGTCTGTGGATAATTGCAAATAACCTAAAAGGATGAATAAGTACAGAATATAATTATAAAACAATAGCTGTCCTCTCCGTTGCATCAGTCTGCCTAGCCCCCATAGGAAGGCTGCAGAGCAGGCAGGAGACAGTTCGTTTTCTGTTGCCTGTCTCTCTGTTCTCCTCACACATCAATAATTCAGCGTTGAAGTTGCGGATGAATTATTCACATCCTGATGTCAGACATAAGTGCACTGTGCTCACGTTACAAGGCTGCAACCCCTCTTTGAAATATACTTAAAAAGATGAGGTACCTCCATCACAAAGACAAATGCGAATCCACCTTCACTTTCCCATGCCTCCTCGTCGCAGTCTCCCTCCCTAGTATCCCTCCCTATACCCTCTTCCGTCCCATTTCCAGTCGCTTCACACAAATTCAATTCTCTTTCTTTTCTTTCTTGTCACCTAGATTACATGCATGTAGAGCGAGGCGCCTCTGTTTGAATGAGACAACACAGGGACAAGGATAAGTAGTGGTGTCTGAAAAAGGGATTTGTCTGCCTATCCTCTCAGTGCACAATGCCGCCAACAATCACACAAACTAATCCCATCGCTTAAAACTCAGGGTATAAACACACGGTGCCCAGGCTGTACCACCACCAGGACACAAACTCTGCTCAGATATATAGAACAGTATATATCCCTCCTTATACCGTTTCTCCTCAACCCTCCTTCTGCTGCAATCACAACCGTGTGAGAAAGTCTGCATCATACGATAATGCTGTCTTATCTTGCCTTGGGGACTATACACACACACACTGTCTCTTTACCGCTGTGCTCAGATAAATCACTTTATTCAGCATGAAAGGCATTTCACTTTACTTGTGCAAGTGACATTAAAAACATGAAACTACGTATCTGTCAATATCATTAATCTACTTCTGTCTCAAGACGTCTGAAGTATATCTGTATATCTGCATGAAGATGGAACCAGAATGGACACCAGTGGAGATGGTATCATTAGACAGCCACTGGACTGACCATTCTGACCTAGGCACAAGGATGTGTCACAGTGTACAGGAACATCTGAGCCATACATGCAGCCTACTTTCTGAGAGGGAGTCAGAGGAGGGAGAGGGAGAACGAAAGAATGAAAAGAAAGGTGGTGACAAACCACCTGCGCGTAGCGAGGCCAGACATGCCAGAAGTTCAAGGGAGAGGGCTGAGGTGAGACAGACCCAAGCCCTGACAGAACAGCGGCCTGTGCCAGGCCTGGGAGACACAGAGACTGTGGGAAGTGCCCCTGCATGGGCACAGACTTAACCTCACCCTCCCTCCCCCCTCTCACTTTAATTTATTATTATTTATTTATTTTTATCTCCTGCCCACACTGCCTGAAGTGTTTAAGTAATTGTCATGTAATAATGCACCTCAGTGTTTGCCCAGATTACCACCATCTACATTTCATACTGAGCCCTTCAGAAGAAGGCCGGGCAGGGCTGCTCCCCCTCTATACACTATCAGTAAACGTATACACACAGAGGCCTGTTACAGCTCAGGTAATCACTACCAGGCCAGTGTTTGAGGTGATGGAGGGAGGTGGGACAGTCCATCTGTAGATGCTATACAGACTATCAGTAACATTTTATCTACTAACCCTAACCACAGCTCTAACCCTAACCTTAACCCTTATCCTAACCCTAAACTTAGCCCTTACCCTAAAGCTAGCTGTAACCGTAAACTTAACCCTTGCCCTAACCCTTATTCTAAACCTAACCTTAACCAGAACATTAGCAAGCAGTTGCTTATCCACAGATTGTTGATAGAATGGCCATCTGTAGAGCATCTACAAATGAAAAATCAAGACAATTCGAATAAAAAGTGTGACCAAAACAATATTTAGCTTTGGGATGCTGATTGTGGGGCATACTTGTAATATGTAGCATTTAGTAGTAAAGGAACAACCTAACAGTGGTGTAAAGTACTTAATAAGTAAAAATACTTTAAAGTATGACTTAAGTCGTTTTTGGGGGTATCTGTACTTTACTATTCATATTTTTGACAACTTTTACTTTTACTTTACTACATTCCTAAAGACAATAATGTACTTGTTACTCCAGACATTTCCCCTGACATCAAAAAGTACTAGTTACATTTTGAATGCTAAGCAGGACAGGAAATGGTCCAATTCACACACTTATCAAGGGAAAATTCCTACATCCCTATTGCCTTTGGTTTGGCAGACTCACTAAATACAAATGCTTAGTTTGTAAATCATGTCTAAGTGCTGGAGTGTGCCCCTGGCCATCCGTATATATATATATATATATATATATATATATATATATATATATATATATATATATATGAAAACATTTGTGCTGTCTAGTTTGCTTAATATAAGGAATTTGAAGTGATTTATACTTTTAGATTTACTTTTGATACTTAAGTATATTTTAGCAATTACTTTTACTTTTGATACTTAAGTATATTTAACACCAAATACTTTTAGACTTTTACTCAAGTAGTATTTTACTGGGTGACTTTCACTTTTACTTGAGTCATTTTCTATGGAGGTATCTTTACTTTTACACAAGTATGACAACTGGGTACTTTTTCCACCACTGCAACCTAATATTATTCAAATCATATACTCAGGCTGTGTTCACTCTGATTGCATAAAAATAACACATTGATTCATGATAAATGTAATGTTGTGGCTGTTTATAAAATGTAAGAGTCTAAGCCGGGAGAGGCTGGGTTCTGCTAAGTTATAGGGAATTATTTTAAGTTCTTACCAAGCATAATTTAGCTGTTTGATTTTTTTTAAGACCCCTTGAAGTATCAAAATAATATATAAATATCAAGCAATGCAATGGCCATCTGTAGAGCATCTGGCCTGCACAGAGTCCTGGCCTCAACCCCATTGAACACTTTTGGGATGAATTGGAACACAGACTGACTGCGAGCCAGGCCTTAATCACCCTACATCAGTGCCCAACCTCACTAATGCTCTTGTGGCTGAATGAATGGAATGTTCCAACAAGTGGAAAGCCCAGAAGAGTGGAGGCAGTTATAGCAGCAATGTTCCAACATCTAGTGGAAAGCCTTCTGAGAAGAGTGGAGGCAGTTACAGCAGCAATGTTCCAACATCTAGTGGAAAGCCTTCTCAGAAGAGTGGAGGCAGTTATAGCAGCAATGTTTCAACATCTAGTGGAAAGCCTTCTCAGAAGAGTGGAGGCAGTTATAGCAGCAATGTTCCAACATCTAGTGGAAAGCCTTCTCAGAAGAGTGGAGGCAGTTATAGCAGCAATGTTCCAACATCTAGTGGAAAGCCTTCCCAGAAGAGTGGAGGCAGTTATAGCAGCAATGTTCCAACATCTAGTGGAAAGCCTTCTCAGAAGAGTGGAGGCAGTTATAGCAGCAATGTTCCAACATCTAGTGGAAAGCCTTCTCAGAAGAGTGGAGGCAGTTATAGCAGCAATGTTCCAACATCTAGTGGAAAGCCTTCCCAGAAGAGTGGAGGCTGTCATAGCAGCAAAGGGCAGGCCAACTCTATATTAATGCCCATGATTTTGGAATGAGATGTTCAATGAGCAAGTGTCCACATACCTTTGGTCATGTGGCGAATAAGAAAGATCAGGATTATATTATTATAATTTTTTACATGTATCTAATCCCTTATTTTTGGCGCTAAACAGTCTCCATATACATTAATTCTTTCAACTGGTACTAAGGGACCTTCACACAAGTTGTGTGAGGCCTGTGGGCATCCTAGACCAAAACAACTGACATGTACGTGTTCGTGACAGTCTAACCTTTACACCGAGGGGTGTGTAGTCCAAACTGTTTGGACGCTACATACAGAAGTTGGCAGATCGGCTGTATCGACTTCAGACGAGTCCCAAGATGCTTGGGTCGTAGTGCAAAACTGAGAACACATGACAGTCTCAAAAGTTCGTAGGCCAAATGCTACAGCCGATTTTGTGAGAAAAACGATTTTTGAGATGTCTCACTGTCTGACAAACACCACTCTAGCTCTGTCACCTTTCACCGCAGATGCGGAAGGGTTACATATGCGGTGGATTGAGACGCATCCAATGCAAAAACCCTGATCTCCAGCTTAAAGGACAGATTTTATGGGGATTTTTTTATTATGCGAATTAGTTGTCCGGGTGGGTGCGGATATCAACATTAGGGGGTAAAATAAGTAGGAGGAAGCAACCTGTAGAGCGGAAAAAACTGCTGGCGTACATTATACTTTACAAAGCCATGGGAAGTGGAGTTTTGTTGAGATCTGCAAGTAAGACAGAGACAGTTCTGAGGCCTCTTTCTCTTTGCCCAGTCATGATTTATCGCAGTGCAGAGTTGAAAAGATGTTGAGAATACCTGGACAACGCAACAGAGTCAACACACAAGGAGGGGAGGCCATTTTCAAAGAGCTCTTAAAAATAAGTTTATTTTATTTTATACTTAACTTCAGTATCAGAGAGCCAACCAACCAATGTAAAGGCCACCAGTAAAAGTGCCTGCACTGTATGTAGGGGTCTGTGGTGTGTGGTCAGCATTTTGTCTCTGTGTTAAAAATCCCAATACAAAAGGGCAGCTTCCTGTGCTGGGCGACCGGGGGACAGTACCCTAGTTCTGCATTCACTAGGGTTTTAGTCACAACAATCACCGCTCAAGAGCATTGTTCAGCCCTGCTTTTCTTTTCTTTTTTCTCTCTCTCTTTCTCTCTCTGTTGGTTGATGTGTCAGCAGCTGGGCCTCACAGATCTTCATCTCCGGCAGAGAGACAGAAAGGTCAGAGACTCCAGGAAATGGCCCCCAACCACATGTTGGGCTGGGTGAGATGTGCTCTGTTCTTAGCAGGGCCAAATTTAGAACCCGAGGGCCATGAAATAACCTGAAGAGCAAGTGTTTATCTTTACTATTTTGAAGTGTGGACAAGTCGTTATCATTGCATGTAGTTAGAGGGTACGTCATGTCTGCTCCCGGTTCCCTCTAGCCTCAGAGACTCCTGTGTGAATCTCAGGCTGTCCTCAGCCTGCAGGCTGTTTAGATGGGTTTCAGGATGTCTTTGGTTGCTATGGCATTTTCCCTGAGAGCAGGTCATACTCTGGAACTTTTGTGGCCACTGTCCAGACCTGGCCTGCCTGCATTATTCCTCTGTACCTCAACTGGCAGTACCTCTACCCCAATGTTTTCCCATTGTCTCTAACTGCTGAGCTGCAGGGCCAAGAGGGACAGACAGAGGCTTTTAATGACAATTACATGAAGTTGATGCAAAGAGTCAATATTTGCAGTGTTGACCCTTCTTTTTCAAGACCTTTGCAATCTGCCCTGGCATGCTGTCAATTAACTTCTGAGCCACATCCTGACTGATTCTTGCATAGTCAATGCTTGAAGTTTGTCCGAATTTGTGGGGTTTTGTTAGTCCACCCGCCTCTTGAGGATTGACCACAAGTTCTAAATAGGATTAAGGTCTGGGGAGTTTCCTGGCTATGGACCCAAAATATCAATGGTTTGCTCCCTGAGCACTTAGTTATCACTTTTGCCTTATGGCAAGGTGCTCCATCATGCTAGAAAAGGCATTGTTCGTCACCAAACTGTTCCTGGATGGTTGCTGTCTGAGGATGTGTTGGTACCATTCTAAATTCATGGCTATGTTTTTAGGCAAAATTATGAGTGACCCCACTCCCTTGGCTGAGATGCAACCCCACACATGAATGGTCTCAGGATGCTTTACTGTTGGCATCAGAAAGGGGATTCATCAGAGAAAATGACTTGGATTCATCAGAGAAAATGACTTGACCCCAGTCCTCAGCAGTACAATCCCTGTACCTTTTACAGAAAATCAGTCTGTCCCTGATGTTTTTCCTGGAGAGAAGTGGCTTCTTTGCTGCCCTTCTTGACACCAGGCCATACTCCAAAAGTTTTCGCCTCACTGTGCGAGCAGATGCACTCACACATGCCTGCTGCCATTCCTGAGCAAGCTCTGTACTGGTGCTGCCCTGATCCCGCAGCTGAATCAACTTTAGGAGACGGTCCTGGCGCTTGCTGGACTTTCTTGGGCGCCCTGAAGCCTTCTTCACAACAATTGAACCACTCTCCTTGAAGTTATTGTTGATCCGATAAATGGTTGATTTTGGTGCAATCTTACTGGCAGCAATATCCTTGCCTGTGATGCCCTTTTTGAGCAAAGCAATGATAACGGCACGTGATTCCTTGCAGGTAACCATGGTTGGCAGAGGAAGAAAAATTATACCAAGCACCACCCTCCATTTGAAGCTTCTAGTCTGTTATTCGAACTCAATCAGCATGACAGAGTGATCTCCAGCCTTGTCCTCGTCAACACTCACACCTGTGTTAACGAGAGAATCACTGACATGATGTCAGCTGGTCCCTATGTGGCAGGGCTGAAAAGCAGTGGAATTTGGGGGATTCATTTCATTTGCATGGCAAAGAGGGACTTTTCAATTTATTGCAATTCATCTGATCACTCTTCATAACATTCTGGAGTAAATGCAAATTACCATCATACAAACTGAGGCAGCAGACTTTGTGAAAATTAATATTTGTGTCATTCTCAAAACTTTTGGCCATGACTATACGCTTGTGCATGCATGTGTGTGAGAGAGAGAAAGAGAGAGAGAGAGAGGAAGAGAGAGAGGGAGAGAGAGAGGAAGAGAGAGGAAGAGAGAGTGTGCCTTAGTGCATGCATGCGTGCATAAGTGCATCTGTGCGTGTGTCCCTAGACCCAGCCATGTCCGTTACTCACCGGGCTGCGTGATGCTGTGATCCCGGCAGGACCCTGAGCCAAGCCTGCGGCGGGGCCAGGAGGAACTCACAAACTCCAGAACCTTTACATGTTATCAGGCCGAGTGGTGGAAACAGAGAGCTGGCAGCGCCTGCAGCTACCATTAATATTCTGGAGAGTCAGGGGCAGCAGGCGGCTGTCAGCACATGGCTCTCTGGTTTCAGATCCACTGTGGCACTGGTCCCATAAAGGGGATGGCAGACATGACTCACCTACACTACATAGCAGGACAGGGTGAGCTGTAATGGGCCCACAGACGCACAGACCTACCTCAGCTCCCAGTCACCCTCCAAGCCACTGACGTCATACGACCCAGATAGACATGCCTTCCGACATAAAATAGCCTAACCCCCCATGACCAGGAGAGAGAGAGTAACTTACCGGGCTTTGTGCATCGCTGCTCTACTGAAAATCAGGCATAGAAACACTATGGAGTGGAAAGACAAACACGAAGTCACACTCCAAGGAGAGTGTATGGAAATAGAGGAAGGGGTATAGGTCAGGGCACCGTAGTTTGTTATGACACAAAACAACGGACGGGGTGAAAAAACATACAAAAGGGGAAATGAGAGACAGGAAAATGTCAAATGAAAGATAAATCATGTCCAGCAGTTAGAATGTCCAGCTAAACTCCTTGACCAGAGGTTTGATTCTGGAGAGAAAGCCTGCACTAGCAATTTATGTTTGAAATAAAGGCCCAAGGGGCAAAAAGGAAATGAGTGTGTCCAAAAATAATTTAAGAAAGAGTTACAAAGAAACGGGAAATGAAAAATGAACACAAATGCCATTCAGACCCATTAGTTGCCTTTTCCTTTTACCAAGAAGAAACCCAAATAAGTAGATGAGTCTGATGTGGTTTTTTGAAGGTCTGTCAAATCATGGGAGCTCCCGTTTCTTTTGGACAGGAACCAAGTTAGTCCATTCTGGGTTGAGATATAGAGGACAGCTGTCCAGGCCCTCCCAGTCAGCATCCCAGTCTACTCAAACAGAAAGGGCCCTCATTATATGACAACCCACACCACCATGGCTCTTTTCAGAGAACTTTCATTTGCACAGCTGGGCCTCACAGGCAACAATTAATTGTGAAATTTATGCTATGGCAAAGTCCTAATATGCCAGCGCAATCTCAACATTGATTTTGTAAAAATCGATGTAGTTCTGGGGGGTGGTTCTGGTGGCTGACTGCAGCCATTTATAGAGTTGTCAGTCCAGACTTCCTGTAGTTAGTTCTACAAGGTGAGCATGTACAATAGCTCTGGCCAGGGTTTGTTTAGGGCCAAGGCCCTGTGTGTATTGACACAGCTGCCAAGGAGGGCAACAAAGGAGAGGGAGGGAAAGAAGTTTGGGTAAGACTGCCTTGAGCTTTGGGTTCAGGGGCAATGATGAAGGTGAGATGCAATGCATGGGGGTGGGAGAGTTGTGTCGAAAAGGGCAAGAAATATGATTTAGAAAAAGGAGTTTTGGCTTCCCGTATACACAATGATATCTGTTAATCTACTGTGAGGAGGAGCCAGAGTGTGTTTATGTACGTGTTTTGTGAGTGTGCGTGGGTGTGTGTGTGTATACACGTGGGAAGGGGAAGTAAGGAGGACTGGGTCATCATTATCAGCATTCATCGTTCAGTGTGACCCCTTGCTCAGTCATCAGCATGCCGTTTGTCTGTGTCGGATTAAAGAGCTTTTCTGCTAGAGGAAGCTTGAATGGTACTTAGCCGAGATTTCCTTAACCCTGCAGCAAACAACCTTTGTCCAACCCTCATGTTTCTCACTCCACCACAAATATCTGAAGATTAAATTGCATAGCGCACCAATGGATTTTAGCAACAGTAACACAATGGAGAAGCGCTTTTATTTCTACATTACTTGAGGTTCTAGGTTTCCTGAATTATTAAACACAAATTTGTCAATGTTACACTTGGATCAATCAGGCAGTTGCAAGATTAGTCTAGCAGTGTGTTTTGATTGAAGCAGTAAGCCTACTACAGTATATTGATAAAGAGAGAGGCTCTTCTCCCCTCCAGAGGTTATGTTGATAAAAAAAGAGAGACTCTTCTCCCCTCCAGAGGTGATGTTGATAAAGAGAGAGAGGCTCTTCTCCCCTCCAGAGGTGATATTGATAAAGAGAGAGAGGCTCTTCTCCCCTCCAGAGGTGATGTTGATAAAGAGAGAGAGGCTCTTCTCCCCTCCAGAGGTGATGTTGATAGAGAGAGAGGCTCTTCTCCCCTCCAGAGGTGATGTTGATAAAGAGAGAGGCTCTTCTCTCCTCCAGAGGTGATGTTGATAAAGAGAGAGGCTCTTCCCCCCTCCAGAGGTGATGTTGATAAAGAAAGAGAGGCTCTTCTCTCCCCCAGAGGTGATGTTGATAAAGAGAGAGAGAGGCTCTTCTCCCCTCCAGAGGTGATGTTGATAAAGAGAGAGAGAGGCTCTTCTCCCCTCCAGAGATGATGTTGATAAAGAAAGAGAGGCTCTTCTCTCCCCCAGAGGTGATGTTGATAAAGAAAGAGAGGCTCTTCTCTCCCCCAGAGGTGATGTTGATAAAGAGAGAGAGGCTCTTCTCTTCCCCGGAGGTGATGTAACTCCCCATTATCCTGTCAAAGATAACAAAGAGAAGAAGTCACTCTGTCCAAGAAGTCAGACACAAAGTAATTGAAAGGGGAGCATGAACATCACCATCTACCTCCCCACATGATTTGTTCTCTTTGAATAAACCTATTTTCCTCCCCCTGATTTACTTCTGGGTCTGTGTTTGTCACGACTTCCGCCAAAGTCGGTCCCTCTCCTTGTTCGACGTCACCGGCCTTCTCGCCATCATCGATCCACTTTACATTTTCCATTTGTTTTGTCTTTGTTTTCTACACACCTGGTTTCAATTCCCCCCATTACATGTTCATTATTTAACCCTCTGGTTTCTCCCATGTTTGTGTGCGTGTTTGTTTTATTGTTAGGCTGTATCTGACGGCTGGTATTATTGTTGCCGAGTTTTGTTGTTACGCTGGTTTTATTCATGGTACCGGTACTTTTCCAGCACAATAGTATTTGTGTTTGTACTGGTGTTTTCTTGAATTAAATACCTTGAAGCGGTGTTGGACCACTCGAGGATTTCACCCGTTGCTTCCGGGCAGTCTTTGACCACCCACCTGAGGGTAGAGCAGCGGGTGAATGCCTTGCTCACCTGAGGCAGGGGACGTGGAGTGCATAGGAGTTCGAATTGGACGTTCGTCGGGACTTGGCCTGCAGGGACACCACTCTCACATTCGACCAGCTGGTGGACCTGTCCATCCGGCTGGATAACCTGCTGGCTACCCGCGGACGTCCAGTTCAGGGTCTGTCGGTTCCATCCCCCAGCGCCACCATGCCGACGCCCATGGAGCTGGGAGGTGCTGCCCTTAGGGCGACCAGAGAAGGGGCCGTTCCATGCACCATCTGTGGCCGCAGAGGGCACACTGCTGGTCGGCGTTGGGGAGGTTCCTCTGGGAGTCGAGGCACTATGCAGGGAACTCTCGTTTCACCCCAGGTGAGTTGGCACCAGGCTCGCCCAGAGCCCCCTGTTGCTCACATGTTTTTGTTTATTAATTTTCCTGAGTTTTCCCCGCATTCCCAGCATTATTTTTATTTTTTTACCTTTATTTAACCAGGCAAGTCAGTTAAGAACAAATTCTTATTTTCAATGATGGCCTGGGAACAGTGGGTTAACTGACTGTTCAGGGGCAGAATGACAGATTTTTACCTTGTCAGCTCGGGGGTTTGAACTTGCAACCTTCCGGTTACTAGTCCAACGCTCTAACCACTAGGCTACCCTGCCGCCCCGAATCTATGAGCATAAGGCGCTCATAGATTCAGACGCAGCTGGGTATTTTATTGACAGATCATTTGCCCATAGTTTAGGGATCCCCATTGGTCCTGTGGATATGCCTTTCCCTGTTCACGCCCTAGATAGTCGACCATTAGGGTCAGGGCTAATTAGGGAGGCCACCGCTCCACTGGGCATGGTGACACGGGAGGATCACAAGGAGAGAATCAGTCTCTTTCTTATTGATTCTCCTGAGTTTCCCGTGGTGCTGGGCCTACCCTGGTTGGCCTGTCGTGGCAACGGAGGGCTCTCACAGGGTGGTCGCAAGAGTACTCAGGGAGGTGTTTAGGGGTTTCCGTCGGTGCTACTACGGTGGAACGTCCAGATCAGGTCTCCACCGTGCACAGCCCCTCTGAATATGCCGATTAGGCACCACCACACCCTGCCCAATTTCCACCCCATCGACGGGGGATTGTGCGATAGATCTCCTGGTAGACGCAGCACTTCCCAGTAGTCACGTGTATCCCCTGCCTCAAGAGGAGACGAAAGGCTATAGCAACATATGTCTCCGAATCTCTGGGGAAGGGGTACATTTGGCCCTCCACTTCACCTGCCTCCTCAAGTTTCTTTTTTGTGAAGAAAAAGGATGGAGGTCTGTTCCCGTGCATTGACTTTCGAGGCATCAACCAAATCACTGTGAGGTACAGTTACCCGCTGCCTCTCATTGCCAGTGTGATCTAGTCAATGCATGGGGTGCGCTTCTTCACAAAATTGGATCTCAGGAGTGCTTACAACCTGGTGCGTATCAGGGAGGGGGACGAGTGGAAGATGGCATTTAGTACCACCTCAGGGCACTATGAGTACCTCGTCATGCCATACGGGTTGATGAATGCTCCATCAGTCTTCCAGGCCTTTGTAGACAACATTTTACGGGACCTGATGGACAGGGTGTGCTGGTGTATATCGACGACATTCTGATATACTCCGCTACACGCGCCGAGCATGTGTCCCTGGTGCACAAGGTGCTTGGTTGACTGTTGAAGCATGACCTGTACATCAAGGCTGAGAAATGTCTGTTCTTCCAACAGTCCGTCTCCTTCCTAGGGTACCGCATTTCCACTTCAGCCGTGCGTAATTGTCCGACTTCCACCACGGTAAAGGATGTGCAGTGGTTTTTAGGGTCCGTCAACTACTACCGGAGATTTATCCAGGGCTTTGGTCAGGTAGTGGCTCCCATTACCTCACTGCTGAAGGGGGGACCGGTGCGTTTGAAGTGGTCGGCTGAGGCTGACAGGGTTTTTGGTCACCTGGAGGCTCTGTTTACCTCGGCTCCAGTGCTGGCTCATCCGGATCCCTCTTTGGCGTTCATAGTGTAGGTGGACATGCACGAGGCTGGGATAGGAGCTGTGCTCTCTCAGCGCTCGGGTAAGGAACCAAAGCTCCGCCCCTGTGCCTTCTTTTCGAAGAAGCTCAGCCCGGCGGAGCGAAACTATGATGTGGGGGACCGGGAGCTGTTGGCTGTTTTCAAGGCTTTGAAGGCATGGAGACATTGGCTTGAGGGGGCTAAACACCCCTTTCTCATCTGGACTGATCACCGCAATCTAGAAGGAGTCTGAGGTGCGGGAGGTTCCTCCAGACATCGAGGGGGCCCCGGCGTATGCTGTCCGATTCATACTGGACTCGAGGTGTCAAGCGAGGAGCCTTCAGTACCCCGTGGAGTGGGAGGGGTACGGTCCGGAGGAGAGATGCTGGGTGCCAGTGGAGGACATATTGGACCCTTCGATGCTGCGGGATTTCCACCGTCTCCATCCAGATCGCCCTGCGCCTCGTCCTCCGGGTCGTCCCCGAGGCCGGTTTCGGTGCACTACTGGAGCCGAGCGTCAAGGGGGGGTACTGTCACGACTTCCGCCGAAGTCGGTCCCTCTCCTTGTTCGGGCGGCGTTCGGTGGTCGACGTCACCTGCCTTCTAGCCATCACCGATCCACTTTTCAATTTCCATTTGTTTTGTCTTTGTTTTCTACACAGCTGGTTTCAATTCCCCCTTACATGTTCATTATTTAACCCTCTGGTTTTCCCCATGTTTGTGTGCGTGTTTGTTTTATTGTTAGGCTGTATCTGAAGGCTGGTATTATTGTTGCCGGGTTTTGTTGTTACGCCGGTTTTATTTGTGGTATTTTTCCAGCACAATAGTATTTGTGTTTGTACTGGTGTTTTCTTGAATTAAATACCTTGTCCATGCATCTCAGCTCTCCTGCGCCTAACTCCTTTCACTAGTTACCCACAGCCTTGACAGTGTTATTGAAGAGTAACATCAACTGCTGACACTATCCTCCAATTTATTTGACCATTGCTGATATAGAAATCAAGGGAAAATAAATCAAATTAGTCGCTGGAAAGTAATGTAATTATCTAGCACTTCAGTGAGTAGGAGAGTTGGGGGGGGGGGGCGAACATTCTCGAAATGACAGGATTTCATGCAGAAAATGTATTCCACTGTCAATATCATTTAGATCTGTGTGGATGAGCAGTGGGGGTGGTGAGGAGGGGTCACATATTGCAGCTCAATCATACTGACTCCTTCAAGCTGCGTCTTAACACAATGATGCTGCTATGACAAGAAAGCAACGCATGAACCTGACCTCTCAATCTGACAAGATATGAGACCATTTTCTCACCAGATAGTGAGTTTGTAGTGCAAATGGTGTTACCACCTCAATCACTAATGCATTAGTGCTGTTTGAGTCCTGATGAGAATAGGTGAAACAGCTTTCCTGGAATTAGAGAATGGTGAGCTCTCTCCCTCTCTCTCTCTCTCTCTCTCTTTCCTTCTCTCTCTCTCTCTCGCCTCTCCTCTCATCCCACCCAAGATTACATCTCTCCAGTTCCTTTCATTTTCTGCCTTGAACTTCATATGAACTTACGCCTTCACAGAGGAACATCTTTCAAAGAACAAGCTATCAGAGAGGAGATTTCCATTCAGACAGCTTGATGCATTAGGCCAGTTTCTCTGTCTGACTAATACTGGGCCAACAGAAGTGCCAGTGGGCATGGAGGAGGCACCGACAGTCCATCGCATCAAACCACACTCTCAACCTGCTACAGATACAAGAGAGAGTGGATGAGTGCAAGAGAGAGAAAGGGAGGGGTAGAGAGAAAGGTTGGGGAGAAAAGGAGGGGAGGAAGGATAGAGAGAGAGAAAGAGAGAGAGACAGAGACATAGAATGCATTACTATATAATTTGCATTTGGATACTCAGTGCGCTAAAACCCACAACAAACATATTTAAATTTTCTTTGTGATCATTTGCATAAGCAAGACAGGAATTACAAGTGTTTTAACTCATTGTCTGTAAGGGTACAGTACATTTCTAAATAATTACTGTTTTTGGTAGGTAGCCTAGCTGATGTTTACATTGCATAACTGTGCCAGAATGTCTACCACCCACACTCCCCACCATACGACATGCTGTTATGTTGAGGCCACAAGACTATGTTTAAAATTCCCCTCAGGCTATGTCCTTGCCATTGGTACTTCATGGACAGAATGTCACAGCAGAGAGGGAGGGAGAGAGAGAGAGAGAGAGAGAGAGAGCGAGAGAGAGAGAGAGAGAGAGAGAGAGAGAGAGAGAGACCAATAAGAAAAGAGAAAGATGAGAGAGAGAGCACGCTAGCTGAGGCCTGAGGGACAGTGCTGAGAGTATCAGCCCTGAGGCTGTCCTACATACAGTAGAGTGTAGACAGGACTGTGCAGGCTCCCAGTCTGTCCCACAGTGTTATATCATAGCCCTGATACAGGTAACAGGATGGAAAGCGTTGGAGAGATAGACTAACAGGAACAGTAATTTGACTTAGAGATAATCTAGAAGATAATGCAAAGGTTGGAACATTGTTGATATGAGAGGAGCAAACAGTAGGTGGCATTACAGTTGTCCCTGGCCTTTCCTTCACTGTTTCCTCTGTTCCATTAGTGTAGTGTAACATTCTGCCTCCGTGTGACGCACTGCTCCTGCCTCACCGGACGCTGGCTGACATTATATTCCACATGTTCAGTGAGGTAAGCCTTAACCTGGGAGCTACCCCTCAATAAGCTCATATGTCGCATGTAGACAGTGACATACAGTGGGGCAAAAAAGTATTTAGTCAGCCACCAATTGTGCAAGTTCTCCCACTTAAAAAGATGAGAGAGGCCTGTAATTTTCATCATAGGTACACTTCAACTATGACAAACAAAATTAGAAGAAAAAAATCCAGAAAATCACATTGTAGGATTTTTTATGAATTTATTTGCAAATTATGATGGAAAATAAGTATTTGGTCAATAACAAAAGTTTATCTCACACTATACATACTATACATATCTATACTTTGTTATATACCCTTTGTTGGCAATGACAGAGGTCAAACAATTTCTGTAAGTCTTCACAAGGTTTTCACACACTGTTGCTGGTATTTTGGCCCATTCCTCCATGCAGATCTCCTCTCGAGCAGTGATTTTTTTGGGGCTGTTGCTGGGCAACACGAATTTTCAACTCCCTCCAAAGATTTTCTATGGGGTTGAGATCTGGAGACTGGCTAGGCCTTGAAATGCTTCTTACGAAGCCACTCCTTCATTGCCCGGGTGGTGTGTTTGGGATCATTGTCATGCTGAAAGACCCAGCCACATTTCATCTTCAATGCCCTTGCTAATGGAAGGAGGTTTTCACTCAAAATCTCACGATACATGGCCCCATTCATTCTTTCCTTTATACGGATCAGTCGTTCTGGTCCCTTTGCAGAAAAACAGCCCCAAAGCATGATGTTTCCACCCCCATGCTTCACAGTAGGTATGGTGCTCTTTGGATGCAACTCAGCATTCTTTGTCCTCTAAACACGACGAGTTGAGTTTTTACCAAAAAGTTATATTTTGGTTTCATCTGATCATATGACATTCTCCCAATCTTCTTCTGGATCAGCAAACTTCAGACGGGCCTGGACATGTACTGGCTTAAGCAGGGGGACATGTCTGGCACTGCAAGATTTGAGTCCCTGGCGGCGTAGTGTGTTACTGATGGTAGGCTTTGTTACTTTGGTCCCAGCTCTCTGCAGGTCATTCACTAGGTCCCCCCGTGTGGTTCTGGGATTTTTGCTCACAGTTCTTGTGATCATTTTGACCACACGGGGTGAGATCTTGCGTGGAGCCCCAGATCGAGGGAGATTATCATTGGTCTTGTATGTCTTCCATTTCCTAATAATTGCTCCCACAGTTGATTTCTTCAAACCAAGCTGCTTACCTATTGCAGATTCAGTCTTCCCAGCCTGGTGCAGGTCTACAATTTTGTTTCTGGTGTCCTTTGACAGCTCTTTGGTCTTGGCCATAGTGGAGTTTGGAGTGGGACTGTTTGAGGTTGTGGACAGGTGTCTTTTATACTGATAACAAGTTCAAACAGGTGCCATTAATACAGGTAATGAGTGGAGGACAGAGGAGCCTCTTAAAGAAGAAGTTACAAGTTTGTGAGAGCCAGAAATCTTGCTTTTTTGGAGGTGACCAAATACTTATTTTCCATCATAATTTGCAAATAAATTCATAAAAAAAATCCTACAATGTGATCTTCTGGATTTTTTTCCTCATTTTGTCTGCCATAGTTGAAGTGTACCTATGATGAAAATTACAGGTCTCTCTCATATTTTAAGTGGGAGAACTTGCACAATTGGTGCCTGACTAAATACTTTTTTGCCCCACTGTACATACATACATACACACACACACTGCACGGTAGATACATATACCTTAGCTCACACACACAATGACAGTCACACACACACACAAACATACTTACTTTATACCTACCTACACTCACCCATACACGTGCTACCTTACACACTCTATGCACATGAACTGATCGACAGACTGAAAAACAAACAATCTCTTTCTTTTTCACACTCACTCAGAAAAACAGACAGACAGAATGAAAGACAAATACTCTTCTTTCTTTCTGTGTCTCTCCCAGATACCCACCCACTCACATAGAGAAACGCACGACTGCACAAAGTACCCTTCAAACGCAAATACATAGCCTCCCTGGAAGCCTCATGTACCTTTCTCCTTCCATTGGCCAACTCATGAGCCTGAGTCACTGGAGGTCCCAAATAGCTGTGTAAATGTTAAGGTAACTAGCTGCCTCCCCGACTTGATTTGCCCCAGCTCACGGACACCGCTATGATGACTTTATCTGAACTGTCCCTAAGCCATATGAATCCATGTCTCTTACTCTCTCTCTCTCTCTCTCTCTCTCTCTCTCTCTCTCTCTCTCTCTCTCTCTCTCTCTCTCTCTCTCTCTCTCTCAATTCAATCCATTTCAATTCAATTCAATGGATTTTATTGGTAAGGGAATCATGTTTACATTGCCAAAGCAAGAGGAATAAGTAATAAACAAAAGTTAAATAAAAAATCTTAAATTAACAGTAAACATAACACTCAGAAAGTTTCAAAAGGACAGAAACATTTCAAATGATATATTACTGGCTATGTACAGTGTTGTAACAGTATGGAAATAGTTGAAGTACTAAAGGGAAAAGAAAACGACAGATATAGGTTGTATTTCCAATGGCGTTTGTGCTTCACTGGTTGGCCTTTTGTTGCAACGGGTCACAAATCTTACTGCGGTGATGGGATACTGTGGTATTTCACCTAATAGGTATGGGAGTTTATCAAAATGTGTTTGTTTTTTTCAAATTCTTTGTGGGTCTGTGTGATACGAGGGAAATATGTGTCTCTAATATGGTCCGACATTTGTCAGGAGGTTAGAAAGTGCAGGTCAGTTTCCTCATGTTGTGGGCAGTGTGCACATAGCCTGTCTTCTCTGGCCTACAGCGGTCTCTCTCAATAGCAAGGCTATGCTCACCGAGTCTATACATAGTCAAAGCGTTAGTTGTGGGTCAGACACAGTGGTCAGGTAATAGGTATGGGAGTTTATCAAAATGTGTTTGTTTTTTTCAAATTCTTTGTGGGTCTGTGTGATACGAGGGAAATATGTGTCTCTAATATGGTCCGACATTTGTCAGGAGGTTAGAAAGTGCAGGTCAGTTTCCTCATGTTGTGGGCAGTGTGCACATAGCCTGTCTTCTCTGGCCTACAGCGGTCTCTCTCAATAGCAAGGCTATGCTCACCGAGTCTATACATAGTCAAAGCGTTAGTTGTGGGTCAGACACAGTGGTCAGGTAATCTGCCACTGTGTACTCTCTGTTTAGGGCCAGATAGAGTTCCAATTTGTTTCGTTTTTGGGTTCTTTTTTTTTTACATGATTTGGCTGGGTATAATTTGTTGCTGTCCTGGGTCTCTGTGGGTCTCTGTGGGGTCTGTTTGTGTATGTGAATAGGACCCCAGGACAAGCTTTCTTAGGGGACTCCACTAGGTTCATCACTCTGAAGGTGATGGTTTTGTAATGAAAGGTTTGGGAATCGCTTCCTTTTAGGTGGTTGTGGAATGTAACGTCTCTTTTTGGGATTATTATAATTAGCGGGCATCACCCGAATTGTGCCCTGCATGCATTATTTGGTGTTTTGTGTTGTATACAGAGGATGTTTTGCAGAATGCTGCATATATTATTTGGTGTTTTGTGTTGTATACAGAGGATGTTTTGCAGAATGCTGCATGCATTATTTGGTGTTTTGTGTTGTACACAGAGGATGGTTTGCAGAATGCTGCATGCATTATTTGGTGTTTTGTGTTGTACACAGAGGATGGTTTGCAGAATGCTGCATGCATTATTTGGTGTTTGTGTTGTACACAGAGGATGTTTTGCAGAATGCTGCATGCATTATTTGGTGTTTTGAGTTGTACACAGAGGATGTTTTGCAGAATGCTGCATGCATTATTTGGTGTTTTGAGTTGTACACAGAGGATGTTTTGCAAAATGCTGCATTCAGTCTCAATTTTGTGTTTGTCCCATTTTGTGAATTTTGGTTGGTGAGCGGACCCCAGACCTCACAACCGTGGAAGACAATGGGTTCTATAACTGATCCATAACTGATTCATAACTTATGCAATGGGTACTATAACTGATTCAAGTATTTTTTGCCAGATCCTAATTGGGAAGTCGAATTTTATGTTCCTTTTGATGGTGTAGCAGGCCCTTCTTGCCTGGTCTCTCAGATTGCTCACAGCTTTGGTGAAGTTACCTATGGTGCTGATGTTCAGTCCAAG
The DNA here is from genome assembly GCF_036934945.1 of Oncorhynchus masou masou. Lineage (NCBI taxonomy): Eukaryota > Metazoa > Chordata > Actinopteri > Salmoniformes > Salmonidae > Oncorhynchus > Oncorhynchus masou. Next base: position 81,593,161 of record NC_088242.1, on the reverse strand, counting down.
GTAAGTATAGTTTTTGTGTGTACTCTAGGTGTCTAGATGGAATTTATATTTGTGGTTCTGGCAACTGGACCTTTTTTGGAACACCATTATTTTTGTCTTACTGAGATTCATTGTCAGGGCCCAGGTCCAGTACTTTCCCCCCCAAAATAATAATAATGTATCTTTCATCAATAATAATAATGTATCTTTCATCTCTCTGTGTTTCATGATTTTCCTTCAATGCGCACGAGGCTGAATGTATCGCACCAGAGAAAGCATCCAACTCAACAGCTCCCCTCTTTCTCAATATGTGTAGTACTTTCTAAATACATCAATCATCCCCGAATGATGCATTTTACACTATATGATACTGCGTTTTGCATCACATGATTTATGATTTAAGGGGATGATTTATGTATTTTGAAACTTACATATCTTGAAAACTTGATTGCCTACAAGCAAAAACTTTTGAGATTATGATCTATACCATGTAGGATGGCAATATCTGTCTTTCTGATTTCTTTGGTGAAGTCTGGGTTCCTGCTCTTTAGGCCAAAGGCAGATTATCTCAGACCTTGTAAATTCCAGCAAGAGATAGCAAACCTTTGTTTTCCATAGTATCCAGTGTAGTTATTTGTGTGGTTTATGCTCGGACCATTAGGTGTGAGCAGAGCATGCTGAGCATCTGCTGAATGCCTTTTAGGTCGTAGGATGGGGCTTGGGTGGGTGTACTGGTGGGGGTTGAGCCTGTTGCTTTGTTCAACCCCCACCACCCCCACTGCTCACAGACTGGGCATATGTGTGGCTGACATGTTGAGGTTCTTGTTGCAGGGTTGGGGGGCATACATGCATAAGCCTGATCTGGGGGGGGGGGGGGCTATCTCTCTCTCCCTCTCTCTCTGCAAGCATTTTGGTGTAGTTTATAGTCCCACCACCACCACTCACTCACACACACACACACACTCACATACACTCTCTCTCCGAGTTTTCTACTTCTACATCAACCGACTCCCAAAGGCACAATGAGATTGCCTTGTTTGGGACATCCTGGCCAGCCTCACAGAACGAGTTTCAAAGGCTACAGGAGTCAGGGAGAAAGATTTGAGGGAACACAATGGATGTGTTTGTGTATCTGGGTGAAACACATGGCACAACAGCGGTTGGATATCAAACAGGCCCAAAGTGTACTGTAATCAAACATTTACTCTGTGGAGTGACAAGGTAACCTATAATTAAGGAACATGGACTAGCATGTCATTTGTGGAAGGAGACAGTGTCAGAGTTATACATGCATCATTATTTTGCCAGGAACAATCTGTTGTTTGGTAGTCTTTACCATACATTTACATGTTATGTTTTATGGATGAACTGTAACTGACTTGGAGACACATTAGAGACTGTACAGTACTGTATAGGAGACTGCAAAGGGAGTATTTCAAAAACACAAAGCAATGTGACAAATATGTCCTCTGCGTGCAGTGTCTTTTCTTAGTTTGTGAGCTGCTAGGAGAGGGATGTTGTGGACAGAAGCACAATGGTCCTTTTTCTAATGGACTGAGAGGGGGCGGTAGTGTGAAGGGTAGGGGTTGTGGGGGTGGTTTTGGGAGGTGTGTGTATGCCTGCCTATGTATATGTGTAGGAGTGTGTATTGTAGGTGTGTGTGTCAGGTAGGTGTGTGTACTGTAGGTGTGTGAGTCAGGTAGGAGTTTGCTTTGTTCTTGCTGCGCTGCGTGCGCTGTACAATGAAAGCCTGAATGAGGACTGCGTGGGTCTGATCTGCACTCTCCCCACCCACACAAACACACACAGCCCGCCGGTTGGAGCTGTCTTTATTTTCTCCTTGGCAAATGTGCAAGTGTGTGTCTGTGTGTATAGCAGAGACTGAGTTTCTATCTCTCGTGTTTGTCCAAGGCAAATACAAATCATACCTTCATGCAGTGTTTTACATATTCCTCAGGAGAAAGAAAGGCTTCAGGTGTAGCTATGACAACCTCAATCTATCTGTCAATCAGCAAGCTTACCTAATTTTCTGACTATGTGTCTGTCTCTTCAGGGTTGACCGGTCTGCAATTGGCGCCACACAAAAACAATAACAAGAACATGGTAACGTACATACAGCACTGTACACTGCATTCTATGTCACAAACATTCGTTTTTTGATTCCTTTATATGCTTGACTCATAGTTCTATGAGGCTAGTATCATTCAGCCAAACCCCATTGGAATAAAACAGGATCTTCAGAATACAGGACAGGACAAGACAGGACAATGACAGGACTTGATATGACGCACAGCATCACACAGAACTATACTGAACATGACACGATTTCAACAATTTTACTGAATTACAGTTCATAAGTAAATCAGTCAATTGAAATAAATGCATTTTAATTTATGGATTTCACATGACTGGGCAGGGGCGTAGCCATGGGTGGCCCTGGGAGGGTATAGGCCCACTCACTTGGGAGCCAAGCCCACCCACTGGGGAGCCAGGCCCAGTCAATCAGAATTAGTTTTCCCCCACAAAAAGGCTTTATTACAGACAGAAATACTCCTCAGTTTCATCAGTTGTCCCGGTGGCCGGTCTCAGACTATCCCGCAGGTGAAGAAGCCGGATGGGGAGGTCCTTGGCTCCCTGCAGGGAGGCTACATACAGACACTGGTTAGTCAGGCTGATTGAGGTACTATGTACATGTAGATATGGTTAAAGTGACTATGCATATATGATGAACAGAGAGTAGCAGTAGCGTAAAAGAGGGTGTTGGTGGGTGGCGGGTGGCGGGACACAATGCAGATAGCCCGGTTAGACAATGTGCGGGAGCACTGGTTGTGCGGGAGCCCAATTATCAAATCAAATCAAATTTTATTTGTCACATACACATGGTTAGCAGATGTTAATGCGAGTGTAGCGAAATGCTTGTGCTTCTAGTTCCGACAATGCAGTAATAACCAACAAGTAATCTAACTAACAATTCCTAATCTACTGTCTTATACACAGTGTAAGGGGATAAAGAATATGTACATAAGGATATATGAATGAGTGATGGTACAGAGCAGCATAGGCAAGATACAGTAAACAAAGTGGCATAGTTAAAGTGGCTAGTGATACATGTATTACATAAGGATGCAGTCGATGATATAGAGTACAGTATATACGTATGCATATGAGATGAATAATGTAGGGTAAGTAACATTATATATGGAAGCATTGTTTAAAGTGGCTAGTGATATATTTACATCATTTCCCATCAATTCCCATTATTAAAGTGGCTGGAGTTGAGTCAGTGTCAGTGTGTAGGCAGCAGCCACTCAATGTTAGTGGTGGCTGTTTAACAGTCTGATGGCCTTGAGATAGAAGCTGTTTTTCAGTCTCTCGGTCCCAGCTTTGATGCACCTGTACTGACCTCGCCTTCTGGATGATAGCGGGGTGAACAGGCAGTGGCTCGGGTGGTAGATGTCCTTGATGATCTTTATGGCCTTCCTGTAACATCGGGTGGTGTAGGTGTCCTGGAGGGCAGGTAGTTTGCCCCCGATGATGCGTTGTGCAGACCTCACTACCCTCTGGAGAGCCTTACGGTTGAGGGCGGAGCAGTTGCCGTACCAGGCGGTGATACAGCCCGCCAGGATGCTCTCGATTGAGCATCTGTAGACGTTTGTGAGTGCTTTTGGTGACAAGCCGAATTTCTTCAGCCTCCTGAGGTTGAAGAGACGCCGCTGCGCCTTCTTCACGATGCTGTCTGTGTGAGTTGACCAATTCAGTTTGTCTGTGATGTGTATGCCGAGGAACTTAAAACTTGCTACTCTCTCCACTACTGTTCCATCGATGTGGATAGGGGGGTGTTCCCTCTGCTGTTTCCTGAAGTCCACAATCATCTCCTTAGTTTTGTTGACGTTGAGTGTGAAGTTATTTTCCTGACACCACACTCCGAGGGCCCTCAACTCCTCCCTGTAGGCCGTCTCGTCGTTGTTGGTAATCAAGCCTACCACTGTTGTGTCGTCCGCAAACTTGATGATTGAGTTGGAGGCGTGCGTGGCCACGCAGTCGTGGGTGAACAGGGAGTACAGGAGAGGGCTCAGAACGCACCCTTGTGGGGCCCCAGTGTTGAGGATCAGCGGGGAGGAGATGTTGTTACCTACCCTCACCACCTGGGGGCGGCCCGTCAGGAAGTCCAGTACCCAGTTGCACAGGGCGGGGTCGAGACCCAGGGTCTCGAGCTTGATGACGAGCTTGGAGGGTACTATGGTGTTGAATGCCGAGCTGTAGTCGATGAACAGCATTCTCACATAGGTATTCCTCTTGTCCAGATGGGTTAGGGCAGTGTGCAGTGTGGTTGAGATTGCATCGTCTGTGGACCTATTTGAGCGGTAAGCAAATTGGAGTGGGTCTAGGGTGTCAGGTAGGGTGGAGGTGATATGGTCCTTGACTAGTCTCTCAAAGCACTTCATGATGACGGAAGTGAGTGCTACGGGGCGGTAGTCGTTTAGCTCAGTTACCTTAGCTTTCTTGGGAACAGGAACGATGGTGGCCCTCTTGAAGCATGTGGGAACAGCAGACTGGTATAGGGATTGATTGAATATGTCCGTAAACACACCAGCCAGCTGGTCTGCGCATGCTCTGAGGGCGCGGCTGGGGATGCCGTCTGGGCCTGCAGCCTTGCGAGGGTTAACACGTTTAAATGTTTTACTCACCTCGGCTGCAGTGAAGGAGAGACCGCATTTTTCCGTTGCAGTCAGTGTCAGTGGCACTGTATTGTCCTCAAAGCGGGCAAAAAAGTTATTTAGTCTGCCTGGGAGCAAGACATCCTGGTCCGTGACTGGGCTGGATTTCTTCCTGTAGTCCGTGATTGACTGTAGACCCTGCCACATGCCTCTTGTGTCTGAGCCGTTGAATTGGGATTCTACTTTGTCTCTGTACTGACGCTTAGCTTGTTTGATAGCCTTACGGAGGGAATAGCTGCATTGTTTGTATTCAGTCATGTTACCAGACACCTTGCCCTGATTGAAAGCAGTGGTTCGCGCTTTCAGTTTCACACGAATGCTGCCATCAATCCAAGGTTTCTGGTTAGGGAATGTTTTAATTGTTGCTATGGGAACGACATCTTCAACGCACGTTCTAATGAACTCGCACACCGAATCAGCGTATTCGTCAATGTTGTTATTTGACGCAATACGAAACATGTCCCAGTCCACGTGATGGAAGCAGTCTTGGAGTGTGGAGTCAGCTTGGTCGGACCAGCGTTGGACAGACCTCAGCGTGGGAGCTTCTTTTTTAGCTTTTGTCTGTAGGCAGGTATCAGCAAAATGGAGTCGTGGTCAGCTTTTCCGAAAGGGGGCGGGGCAGGGCCTTATATGCGTCGCGGAAGTTAGAGTAACAGTGATCCAAGGTTTTTCCACCCCTGGTTGCGCAATCGATATGCTGATAAAATTTAGGGAGTCTTGTTTTCAGATTAGCCTTGTTAAAATCCCCAACAACGATGAATGCAGCCTCCGGATAAATGGTTTCCAGTTTGCAAAGAGTTAAATAAAGTTCGTTCAGAGCCATCGATGTGTCTGCTTGGGGGGGGATATATACGGCTGTGATTATAATCGAAGAGAATTCTCTTGGTAGGTAATGCGGTCTACATTTGATTGTGAGGAATTCTAAATCAGGTGAACAGAAGGATTTGAGTTCCTGTATGTTTCTTTCATCGCACCATGCCTCGTTAGCCATAAGGCATACACCCCCACCCCTCTTCTTACCAGAAAGGTGTTTGTTTCTGTCGGCGCGATGCGCGGAGAAACCCGCTGGCTGCACCGCTTCGGATAGCGTCTCTCCAGTGAGCCATGTTTCCGTGAAGCACAGAACGTTACAGTCTCTGATGTCCCTCTGGAATGCTACCCTTGCTCGGATTTCATCAACCTTGTTGTCAAGAGACTGGACATTAGCAAGAAGAATGCTAGGAAGTGGGGCACGATGTGCCCGTCTCCGTAGTCTGACCAGAAGACCGCTACGTTTCCCTCTTTTTCGGAGTCGTTTTTTGGGGTCGCTGCATGCGATCCATTCCGTTGTCCTGTTTGTAAGGCAGAACACAGGATCCGCGTCGCGAAAAACATATTCTTGGTCGTACTGATGGTGAGTTGACGCTGATCTTATATACAGTAGTTCTTCTCGGCTGTATGTAATGAAACCTAAGATGACCTGGGGTACTAATGTAAGAAATAACACGTAAAAAAACAAAAAACTGCATAGTTTCCTAGGAACGAGAAGCGAGGCGGCCATCTCTGTGGTATGTACAGCGACAGACCCATAGTATGTACATGAATGTAAAGTTAAAGTGACTATGCATATATGATAAACAAAGAGTAGCAGCAGCGTAAAAAAGAGGGGTTGGGGTGGGCACACAATGCAAATAGTCCGGGTAGCCAATTGATTACCTGTTCAGGAGTCTTACGGCTCGGGGGTCAAAAACTGTTGAGAAGCCTTTTTGTCCTAGACTTGGCACTCCGGTACCGCTTGCCATGCGGTAGTAGAGAGAACAGTCTATGACTGGGGTGGCTGGGGTCTTTGACAATTTTTAGGGCATTCCTCTGACACCGCCTGGTGTAGAGGTCCTGGATGGTAGGAAGTTTGGCCCCAGTGATGTACTGGGCCGTACACACTACCCTCTGTTGTGCCTTGCAGTCAGAGGCCGAGCAATTGCCATACCAGGCAGTGATGCAACCATGTGATGTTGCAGCTGTAGAACCTTTATAGGATCTCAGGACCCATGCCAAATCATTTTAGTTTCCTGAGGGGGAATAGGCTTTGTCGTGCCCTCTTCATGACTGTCTTGGTGTGTTTGGACCATTATAGTTTAATGTTGATGTGATGTGTTTGGGTGGTATGCAAATTGGAGTGGGTCTAGGGTTTCTGGGATAATGGTGTTGATGTGAGCCATTATCAACCTTTCAAAGCACTTCATGGCCACGAACGTGAGTGCTACGGGTCTGTAGTCATTTAGGCAGGTTGCCTTTGTGTTCTTGGGCACAGAGACTATGGTGGTCTGCTTGAAACATGTCAGGGACATGTTGAAAATGTAAGTGAAGACACCTGCCATTTGGCACCTGCCACCTGCCATTTGGTCAGCACATGCCCGGAGCACACGTCCTGGTAATCCGTCTGACCCCGCAGCCTTGTTTATGTTGACCTGTTTAAAGGTCTTACTCACGTCGGCTACGGAGAGCGTGATCACACAGTCGTCCGGAACAGCTGATTCTCTCATTGCTTGCCTTGAAGCGAGCATAGAAGTGGTTTAGCTCGTCTGTTAGGCTCGTGTCACTGGGCAGCTCGCAGCTGTGCTTCCCTTTGTAGTCTGTAATAGTTTGCAAACCCTGCCACATAAGACGAGCGTCTGAGCCGGAGTAGTATGATTCAATCTTAGCCCTGTATTGACACTTTGCCTGTTTGATGGTTTGTCGCAGGGCATAGCAGGATTTCTTGTAAGCTTCCGGGTTAGAGTCCCGCACCTTGAAAGCGGCAGCTCGACCCTTTAGCTCAGTGTGAATGATCCCTGTAATCCATGGCTTCTGGTTGGGGTATGTACGTACAGTCACTGTGGGGGGGACGTCCTCGATGCACTTATTGATAAGGCCAGTGACTGATGTGATGTCCTCCTCAATGCCATCTGAAGAATCCCGGAACATGTTCCAGTCTGTGATAGCAAAACAGTCCCATAGTTTAGCATCTGCTTCATCTGACCACTTTTTTATAGACCGAGTGCGTCACTGGTGCTTCCTGCTTTAATTTTTGCTTGTAAACAGGAATCAGGAGGATAGAGTTGTGGTCGGATTTACCAAATGGAGGGCGAGGGAGAGCTCTGTACGTGTCTCTGTGTGTTGAGTACAGGTGATTGAGAATTGTGTTCCTTCTGGTTGCACATTTAACATGTTGATAGAAATTTGGTAGAACTGATTGAGTTTCCCTGCATTAAAGTCTCCGGCCACTAGGAGCGCCACCTCTGGGTGAGCGGTTTCCTGTTTGCTTATTTCCTTATACAGCTGACTGACAAAATGTATAGTTGAAAACTCTCTAGGCAAGTAGTGTAGCCTGCAATTTATCACAATATACTCTACTTCAGGTGAGCAAAATCTAGAGACTTCCTTAGATTTCATGCACCAGCTGTTGTTTAAAAATATGCACAGACCCCCCCGTCTTACCGGATTGTGCTGTTCTATCTAGCTGGTGCAGCATATATCCCGCTAGCTGAATATCCATGTCGTCATTTTGCCACGATTCCGTGAAACATAGGATATTACAGTTTTTGATGTCCCGCTTGTAGGATATTCGCGATCGTACCTCGTCTAATTTATTGTCCAATGATTGCATGTTGGCAAGTAGTATTGATGGTAACGGCAGCTTTCCCACTCGGCTTTTCCTGGTCATGACCAGGCATCCGGCTCTTTGTCCTCTGTACCTGCGTCGCTGACTCTTGCAAATAACGGGGATGTCGGCCCTGTGGGGTGTTTGGAGAGTGTCTTGTGTGCCCTCCTTGTTATAGAAAAAATCTTAGTCTAATCCGAGGTGAGTGATCGCTGTCCTGATATCCAGAAGCTCTTTTTTCGGTTACAGAAACATTATGTACAAAATAAGTTACAGATAACGCGAAAAAAAAACACATAATAGCACAATTGGTTGTGCTCCCTCAAAACTGCTGCCATTTCTTCCGGCTCCATTTTAATAATGATCATGCTGTTTAATCAGCTTCTTAATATCCGACACCTGTCTGGTGGATGGATTATCTTGACAAATGAGAAATTCTCACTTACAGGGTTGTAAACAGATTTGGGCACAAATATTGGAGAGAAATTAGCTTTTTGTGCATATGGAACATTTCTGGGATCTTTCATTTCATGAAACATGGGACCAACACTTTACATGTTTACATTTTTTGCTCTGTAATAGATGCATCCACAACCCCAGTGTGTTTGGACTGACTGACTGCCTGCCTGCAGAGTGTACTCACTGTGCCTAACTGCTTCAGTAATTGCTTTTTCTTCTCTAAATTTATCATCATCATCTGCCTGGCCTGTCATGTCAGCTGAGCTGAAGTACTGGACGACGAAGGAATCTGCTCGTGAGCCGGCACCAGAGTAGAGAACCGCTCTACTGCCTGAGGGGAGGGAGGGGAGGACTGGTTCCCCAACACAATCTAAGGGACGGACCTCTGTAGATTACGGATAGTCATGAATGTATCGTTAATAGTGATGAGTGATGCTAGCATCCACATTAATGTAGAAGTGTTCCGAAAAATATTGTATTCATATTTACAATGAAAATGACTCCAAAATGACACAATGCATTAGTTACCATCAATTTCTATTGGGCATAATATAATTGGAAACAGAACCAAAACAAACTGCAATTGCATCCAACAAGCTGGATGCAGTCATTTTGTTTAGGACTATGGTACCGAATACTAAACTTTTGACAAATGTTTTACATTATAAGTGAATTTGTCCAAATACTTATGACACATTCATATCAGGAGACTAGATACATTAAGTGCTTTCATTTCTAAACATCTATGAAAATACCCTCAAATAAAAAGGTGGGTGACATTCCACATTTCTGGATTTTTAAAGTTTTTTTTAAATTTAACCCTTAATTTACCAGGTAAGTTGACTGAGATCACATTCTCATTTACAGCAATGTTACAGGGGAGAGGTGGGCGGATGAATGAGGAGTATAGAGCCAAATGAAACATTTTAGTGATTTGAGTGTGTGTAGACAGAGCGTCGGCCTGTGGCTGGTGGAGGTTTGATGCTGATAATGCTCTTTAATAGGAATGAACAGGGAAGCGTGAGGGGAAGAGATTGGCAGTTCATTTGGAGCCAAGCCATCTATGAGCAGTGTGGTGCGCTATCCTATTTATTCCCCCTGCCACCGTGGCTCGGCTCTGACCTTTCTTATCCAATGACAGTAATGTCACATTGTCACTAGGGCGTTCAACCTTTGTGTGGTGTTCATGTTTTTGTTATTCACCCAACGTTCGCGGGTCTGATGGACCCACAACATTATTGGGTTTTTAAAACAATACAGCCATAACAATTTATGTAAATACTTAATACTTAGATGTTGACTTATATTAATTACAAGCAATATAGACAGCATACAGTGGGGCAAAAAAGTATTTGGTCACCTACAAACAAGCAAGATTTCTGTCTCTCACAAACCTGTAACTTCTTCTTTAAGAGGCTCCTCTGTCCTCCACTCGTTACCTGTATGAATGGCACCTGTTTGAACTTGTTATCAGTATAAAAGACACCTGTCCACAACCTCAAACAGTCCCACTCCAAACTCCACTATGGCCAAGACCAAAGAGCTGTCAAAGGACACCAGAAACAAAATTGTAGACCTGCACCAGGCTGGGAAGACTGAATCTGCAATAGGTAAGCAGCTTGGTTTGAAGAAATCAACTGTGGGAGCAATTATTAGGAAATGGAAGACATACAAGACCGCAGATAATCTTCCTCGGTCTGGGGCTCCACGCAAGATCTCACCCTAGTGGGGTCAAAATGGTTCTCGTCTGGTGAAGGAGAAGCGGACCAAAATGCAGCGTGGTATTTTTGAGACATGTTTAATGACGATGAAAAAACACGAACAAAGAGTGCGAGAAAAGCGGGAGACAGGCAGGGAGACAGACAGGTTCTTGGTGCTGTGTTGAAAGAGCAGGCACAGGGAGGAGGAAGACGGAGTGAAGGCACACAGCAAACCTTTTTGTTTCATTATTACTTGCTTTCACCTACACACACACACTTCTAACACCACATATGTAATATAAATGTGTTGGGGTGTACACCGTGTGCACTCAATGAAAGCCTGTTATTTTACACAATCTTCACAGAAAATGAAACAAGGCCAATGAGTCCCAGGTTGAACAAATTATTCATTGTATCATTTTTCTTTTAGTAAACATTGAAAATGGGTCCCACAGAACCGAACACCACACAAGGGTTAAGGTCCCATTGACACTAGGGTGTTTAAAAGCCTCAAAGCCCTCATACGATTTTCAAAATTCACCAGCCAAAGCCTGTCACAGCCAGACAGAGACAGACCAACCGCCCTTCAGACAGGGCCAGTAAACACTCCAATTGAAATGAATTGTGCGCATGTAAAGTATTCCAGGTTTGACTATGCAAAACCAGGGATTAGGAAAGAGAAAAGGAAGAAAGGAAGGGAGGGAAATAATTGGGTTGGTTATCGGGAACATCAATTGTATTTTCAAGGCTTGGGCCTATCTATATATCTGCACGTAGCAAGTACAAAGACACGAATAAGACAAACACAAAAAAGAATGACAGTGCTATGTAAACACTCAAGAACCGGCAGCCATTGTGTACTACTACTCCAGATGGCCAGAAAATGACCATATAAAAAAAAACAGACACGACGTCATACATGAGACGTCAAAATTCAAACAAAAAGCACACATCCAGACAAAATAAACAGATAACCCTCCCTACTCCCTCCCTCATCCTATACCTCTCCTCCCTTCTCCCCCCTCTCTTCCCTTCTCCCCTCCCTTCTTCCTTTTCCCCACAAAGCCAATTGCCCTATGCGGTTGGCTCTGTGGAAGCAGTGTTCACCCAGAGAAAAGACTAGAATGAAAAGCAGCCCTGCATTATAAGAAATCTAAAAATAAATGAGTCATTGGGTGCCGGAGAAGCAGGAAGAAATGTTCTGCAGCTTAAAATAGCTGGCCAAACACAAAGGCATGAATAAGCGAGAATTCCTCTCTCTCTCTGGCTTTCGCTAGGGCTCCCTCTCTCACAGCTTCCCCGCGGTTGCTAGGTTACGTCACTTGCAGTAGTCCGTACGCTGGAGGTGCTTGACAACGGCGAGAGACACGAGAGGCAGCCTGGCTTTTATTCCATCATTTGAAACATAGGAACACATGGATCTCAATTAGGGGAATGCCAGACAGTCAGTGACACCCAACACAACTATTTTTACAAACACATCTTGGTTTTTAGATGGTGTGGAAGCATATTTTCTAGCACTAAAGCTGTCTTCACAAGGATTGGTGATACATTTAGTGGTGCCAAATTAAAAAGCTGCAGTCAGTCCAATGTGTTTTAACTCTGCAGTGTTTATTCATCTTCATGGAAACCATTTGCTTAATGAAAACCCCATTAAACATCATATTCTCTATTTAATGTTAATACCAGTGAATTTCCTCCAGTTTCAGAATGTGGCTCTGTTTGAAAGTGAGATTCCCCTCAAAGCCTCAGATGTTTATTCTAGTGGATTCCTCATCCACTACTTTGTCATGTTATTGTAATTAACCTCAAAACACACCATTGTGTCACTGAGAAGTGATGACTACCACTGACCGAAATGATCAATGAACAAAAATGAATTTTGGATGTTTTGGAGGTAATATAATGTGGATCAGTGAAGCTCTTCTATAGGCATGCTCCATTGACTAACACAATTGTCTGTTGTCTGCCTGAAAGCAAGATGCCCCAGTAACGCTTCACAAAAACCAAAATGTCACAGTTCAATTTGACAAAGCAATTTTAATCAATAAATCTTCTTACATGAATGGATATTATTGCAGCTGTATTACATAGTGCATTGTGCATTGTTGACTGATCATCACGTCTCATTTGTTACAAAGTAAACCTCCTGTCAGTTATATCAGCATCAATTTGCCCTGTGCACACGTACCCTTATTCACCTCACCTTCTCACCCTGACTTCCCCTCTCAGTCATGACACTTTAAACATACAGTCACACGCACGCACACAGACACACACACACCCATTAGAGACTCCATCCTGTTCAAACAAAACCATGCCCCAGACCCAGACCTATAGACCTGGAGCCCACATTTCATGAGGCAGGGGTCAAAGTTGAAGCCCCAAGGACATGCTGCTTCCCTTTCCTCCCTGGGAGACAGAGGGAGTAGCAAACATTGTTTACAGGATAGGAGGTCTCTGGCCTCACTAGGACCGGTGGGAGTGTGCCTTTGCCTGCCTCCTTTAGAGCACAGAAATCAAGGTGATTTAAAACTCCTAAGCCCCGAGCAATAGGATCCAGGCCCATTCCCCATTCCCTCAGTTCCTGCCTTTCATTCATCCCCAGTAAAAAGATCACAGTGCCTGTCACCCAGTGTTTTGGGGGCTGTTATGGTGTCCTTGAGCAGCTGATTTACAGGGTAACCTTGTGTGCAGAATTTCAGAGAGCTGCTGTGGCTCTCCATTAACTGTGGGGCTGAAACAGAGACACAAAACCCTGTTTTTTGGGGAAGGGGAGAGGCTTCTCTGGCCAGAAGGCAGGAGATGAAATGTCTTATTAGGGAGTCAATAGAAACCAGACGGGCCTGAGCCGAGCCAGGGCCTCCATTAATCTGTCCTCCAGGAAAGGGGCTCGTAAACAAGGCTGTGATGGCAGGAAGGGCATGGGGTGCTGGGGGTACGGGGGCAGGGGGCATTTAGGGAGGTCAGAGGCCTACAAAGAGTAGACTAAGCGGAGGCTTAGAGGAAATCCTAAAGGTAGTGAAATTACTAGCAGTCATTCTTTGTAAAGGAGACATGAGAGAGACAGAAAGAGTAATTGATCTTCTCTCGTACTCAGATACTTACTAAAAAAAAATTATGCTAACAGAAGCCTGTCAATGCCAAGATGTTGTATTCTCATGCTACTGCGGCACTGGCTGGGAGATATATTCCCTGAATGCTAACTAGGCCCCCTCCTACGCTAGGCATGGCTGTGTCCCCTCCACAGCCCTGAGGCACTTCTAGGATGCGGGCCGAGGCTGGGTACGGAAACGGGAACAGGAGTGCTGCTCTCGCCCCCACAGCCTCCGGAGCTCAGCTGTCTCCATGGCTGGGCTGTTTTCTCTGACAGGCGGCGAACGCCAGGAACAGGAAGACACAAGGGACCCGGACACCTTGACAACACGCGCCCCCTCAATCTGCTCACAGCGACCGTACCCCCACTCTCCTTCTCTCGCCCTTTCTCTCCTTTTATCACTTTCTCTCTCTTTCCCAGACTTGTTTCTCTGCCTTGCTGTCATCTCTTGTTTTTGCTACAGCCATAAATCATTTCTTCAAAAACAGCAACGAGAGAAAAAACCTATGGCTGAAAGATCGGAGGAGGTTAAAAAAGCATGTGAAATGAGATGGAGGCAGGGTGAACTGGCTGCAGAGATGCAATTGATAGGGTAGCTGGGATTTAATAAGCACTTCTCTGGCATTAGTAGACTCTTTGTTTGCCTCGATGCCAAAGCAGAAGCATTGCATGGTTTCCCCATTCTCAGACCCAGATGGGGGAGAGAAAATGGCTGAGGGCTATGGGGGGCTTTTTACTTCTGCCTTTTCCCTGGCTGGCTGAAGATGGAGCTTGGGACCACGGTGATGCTGAGTGCCTGAGGGTGAGCGATGGGGAGCGGTGAGTAGCCTGCACGGTAAATAAACAGCCCACTCTCCCTGCATGATGTGTATGTACTCTTCTCTCCTCCTCTCTCTTCATTTCAAACCCAGAAGGACAGTTTCACATCACCGTGGACTCCCCCATTCCCTCCTTCTCTTTCCCATGACAAACCTCCTCTACGCATACACCAACATCTAAACACACTAGATCAAAGGGGGTTGAAAATGGGATCTTTGTAATTCAATTTTTTTCCTGCCAACCCACACCATTGTGAAGTTTTTTTGTTGCCTTTTTTTAAAGGAGAGGAGAACAATGAACAATGTGGGATCTGTCACCTAGCCTTGTACCCTGGGAGAGCACTTCAGAGGGGCTCCTCTAAGGATGGGGGATGAAATGCTACAACACTCGCAGTAAATTAACAAGGTTTAAAGTGGAACACTGGCATAAACTCAGGGGTGGTAGCCAAAACTTGTGTGCATATTAAACTTCTGTGATATTAGATTTGTAAGGATTTGTGATGGGTTCAATGTTTGTTTGACAATATTGAACCAAGCAAAATGTTCTCAATTCTCCATTGCCATATTAGATTTGCTAGAGGATTTGTGACTGGTTCAATATTTTCAGCAACACTGAAATAAAGAAAATGTTTGCAAAATTCACTATTAGATTAATTTATTTTCACTACATATAGGTCTTTGCAAAATCATTTGTCTGATACATTACATCAAAACAAGTTGTTTTTTTCCCAAAGCCCTTGTGTCCTTCAAAACACATCTTAGTCAGACAACCACTGACTCTGACAAGGCATTGGGTCTAGATGCACGAAAGTGACAGACGTCAAAATAGCATTTCTAGGACATAGTTATACAACCTTTACTTCACCATAGACAAATCACATCCGATCAGACCATTTCTCAGCCTACCCACACAATGTACAGAAGCTATACCCTAGTCGTGACTGTCATATTGTGTATGAATATAAATAGCATCTTTAATACCGCAGTTGTATCTCTGCATGGCTTTATTTCTCCAAGTACTCCAAGACCTGTCACTGTGCTCCTCAAACTACATGAGACAATGGGCTTGACCCAGTTCTTGATGGTGAAGTCCCCCACCCCCACAGTGTCTTCCTTCACTACATACCATCTACTGATGAATAAAACATGTCATTATTTGGACTTAATAATTCTATAAATTAAGCATGTTCATCAGGACCTTTCACGTCACTGAAGATCGCTGCACCTGACAGGCAGCGCACACACACACACACACACACAGGCTCACCACACCGTCTCTGCTAGACTGGCCTCATTTTGCAGTCACTTCCCTTGTGCATATGTTGTCAATGTGCGGGGGAGGCTGTGTGTGTATCTAAGTGCATGTACTGCTCGCTCTAACTATCCGCTGTGCATGCCCACTTTCTTTTATATAGTGTTCCGAATCCACTTCACAATAACATGTCAAACAGGTTCAGCGGATCCCAGGCCACCACACAGATAGTTTTAAAAAGGCAATAATGTTTATTGTAAGACTTGTCAAGGTTACTCTCTCTCTCTCTCTCTCTCTCGCTCTCTCTCTCTCTGTCTGTCTGTCTGTCTGTCTGTCTGACATTACAGAAAGAATCCTCGACCCCGCCACCTCTCTGGCTGTGTCTCCCCCAGATAGAGGCTTCTCCTGGCCTGAAGCCCAGTGTTCTGAGCTGAACTGACAGAGCTTTCCCCCAGGGCAGGTTTAGCTCCAAACACACACTCAACACTGAGAAAATGCACCGTATCACGCATTCTCACATGGCACAGACACACAGCCATGCCCCCCCAGAGACATGCAGCCTTATATGGCTCTATATCGCAGAGGGCAGTGTGTGTTGTGTTGGGGGCAGAGAGTGCATTGGGTGTGCCATGGGAAAGGTCACTACAAAGGCATCCATGCGCAGCTAAGGCCTTCCATGTACTGAACGACTCTTGAAGTGTGGCCTACAAACAGGAGGTAGGCCACACCTAAAGAGTGGTTCAGTACATGGAAGGTCTTAGCTTCACATGGGAAGAGAACAGCCTCTCATAAAGTGTCTGCTGTTGAATGTGTAGGCTTAAAGTGAGTCTAGCGGGGTGCTGAAGATGGCGGCGAATACAGACGAGATTTCAGCTTGCTCCGTAACCTTAACTTTTATCCCACTCAAACTTACATAAATATAACGGAACTTGGCTTATAGTAAACACAATAGAGGACAACGCCTAGTTGACCGCTAATTTGATCTGAAACTTTGAGAAATGGAAGAAAAAAATGTGCGAAAGAGCAAAGGGAGGTGAAGGCAGTTGGTAGCTGAGCACTCAAACATTGGAGAAAAACCGCCCCCTGACTCCTCGGGAGAAGAAATGGAGGATTCTGGACATTCGGTTGATTCTGAAACTCCAGTCAATGGTCCTGCACCCAAAAAGACACAGAAAGAATTGTCTTTGCGCGAACTACAGGTCAACATAATTGATGCTGTCTCTGCAAAGATAAACGAAAGAGCCGATGGTCTGGAGAAAATTATACGCAAAAACACATAAAAAAAGTCAAATCAAATCAAATGTTATTTGTTACATACACATGGTTAGCAGATCTTAATGCGAGTGTAGCGAAATGCTTGTGCTTCTAGTTCCGACAATGCAGTAATAACCAACAAGTAATCTAACTAACAATTCCAAAACTACTGTCTTATACACACAAGTGTAAGGGGATAAAGAATATGTACATAAAGATATATGAATGAGTGATGGTACAGAGCAGCACAGGCAAGATACAGTAGATGGTATCGAGTACAGTATATACATATGAGATGAGTATGTAAACAAAGTGGCATAGTTAGAGTGGCTAGTGATACATGTATTACATAAGGATGCAGTAGATGATAGAGTACAGTATATACGTATACATATGAGATGAATAATGTAGGGTATGTAAACATTATATTAGGTAGCATTGTTTAAAGTGGCTAGTGATATATTCTACATCCTTTCCTATCAATTCCTATTTTACAATTCCCATTATTAAAGTGGCTGGAGTTGAGTCAGTGTGTTGGCAGCAGCCACTCAATGTTAGTGGTAGCTGTTTAACAGTCTGATGGCCTTGAGATAGAAGCTGTTTTTCAGTCTCTCGGTCCCAGCTTTGATGCACCTGTACTGACCACGCCTTCTGGATGATAGCGGGGTGAACAGGCAGTGGTTCGGGTGGTTGTTGTCCTTGATGATCTTTATGGCCTTCCTGTAACATCGGGTGGTGTAGGTGTCCTGGAGGGCAGGTAGTTTGCCCCCGGTGATGCGTTGTGCAGACCTCACTACCCCCTGGAGAGCCTTACGGTTGTGGGCGGAGCAGTAGCCGTACCAGGCGGTGATACAGCCCGCCAGGATGCTCTCGATTGTGCATCTGTAGAAGTTTGTGAGTGCTTTTGGTGACAAGCCGAATTTCTTTAGCCTCCTGAGTTGAAGAGGCGCAACGGCGCCTTCTTCACAATGCTGTCTGTGTGGGTGGACCAATTCAGTTTGTCTGTGATGTGTATGCCGAGGAACTTAAAACTTACTACCCTCTCCACTACTGTTCCATTGATGTGGATAGGGGGGGTGTTCCCTCTGCTGTTTCCTGAAGTCCACAATCATCTCCTTAGTTTTGTTGACGTTGAGTGTGAGGTTATTTTCCTGACACCACATTCCGAGGGCCCTCACCTCCCACTGTTGTGTCATCCGCAAACTTGATGATTGAGTTGGAGGCGTGTGTGGCCACGCAGTCGTGGGTGAACAGGGCGTACAGAAGAGGGCTCAGAACGCACCCTTGTGGGGCCCCAGTTTTGAGGATCAGCGGGGCTCCGGGCAGCCGAGCGGAAATGGAGGAAAACTCGCCTCCCTGCGGAGCTGGCATCCTTTCACTCCCTCCTCTCTACATTTTCCTCCTCTGTCTCTGCTGCTAAAGCCACTTTCTACCACTCTAAATTCCAAGCATCTGCCTCTAACTCTAGGAAGCTCTTTGCCACCTTCTCCTCCCTCCTGAATCCTCCTCCCCCTTCCTCCCTCTCTGCAGATGACTTCGTCAACCATTTTGAAAAGAAGGTCGACGACATCCGATCCTCGTTTGCTAAGTCAAACGACACCGCTGGTTCTGCTCACACTGCCCTACCCTGTGCTCTGACCTCTTTCTCCCCTCTCTCTCCAGATGAAATCTCGCTTCTTGTGACGGCCGGCCGCCCAACAACCTGCTCGCTTGACCCTATCCCCTCCTCTCTTCTCCAGACCATTTCCGGAGACCTTCTCCCTTACCTCACCTCGCTCATCAACTCATCCCTGACCGCTGGCTACATCCCTTCCGTCTTCAAGAGAGCGAGAGTTGCACCCCTTCTGAAAAAACCTACACTCGATCCCTCCGATGTCAACAACTACAGACCAGTATCCCTTCTTTCTTTTCTCTCCAAAACTCTTGAACGTGCCGTCCTTGGCCAGCTCTCCCGCTATCTCTCTCAGAATGACCTTCTTGATCCAAATCAGTCAGGTTTCAAGACTAGTCATTCAACTGAGACTGCTCTTCTCTGTATCACGGAGGCGCTCCGCACTGCTAAAGCTAACTCTCTCTCCTCTGCTCTCATCCTTCTAGACCTATCGGCTGCTTTCGATACTGTGAACCATCAGATCCTCCTCTCCACCCTCTCCGAGTTGGGCATCTCCGGCGCGGCCCACGCTTGGATTGCGTCCTACCTGACAGGTCGCTCCTACCAGGTGGCGTGGTGAGAATCTGTCGCCTCGCCACGCGCTCTCACCACTAGTGTCCCCCAGGGCTCTGTTCTAGGCCCTCTCCTATTCTCGCTATACACCAAGTCACTTGGCTCTGTCATAACCTCACATGGTTTCTCCTATCATTGCTATGCAGACGACACACAATTAATCTTCTCCTTTCCCCCTTCTGATGACCAGGTGGCGAATCGCATCTCTGCATGTCTGGCAGACATATCAGTGTGGATGACGGATCACCACCTCAAGCTGAACCTCGGCAAGACGGAACTGCTCTTCCTCCCGGGGAAGGACTGCCGTTCCATGATCTTGTCATCACGGTTGACAACTCCATTGTGTCCTCCTCTCAGAGCGCTAAGAACCTTGGCGTGATCCTGGACAACACCCTGTCGTTCTCAACTAACATCAAGGCGGTGGCCCGTTCCTGTAGGTTCATGCTCTACAACATCCGCAGAGTACGACCCTGCCTCACACAGGAAGCGGCGCAGGTCCTAATCCAGGCACTTGTCATCTCCCGTCTGGATTACTGCAACTCGCTGTTGGCTGGGCTCCCTGCCTGTGCCATTAAACCCCTACAACTCATCCAGAACGCTGCAGCCCGTCTGGTGTTCAACCTTCCCAAGTTCTCTCACGTCACCCTGCTCCTCCGCTCTCTCCACTGGCTTCCAGTTGAAGCTCGCATCCACTACAAGACCATGGTGCTTGCCTACGGAGCTGTGAGGGGAACGGCACCGCAGTACCTCCAGGCTCTGATCAGGCCCTACACCCAAACAAGGGCACTGCGTTCATCCACCTCTGGCCTGCTCGCCTCCCTACCACTGAGGAAGTACAGTTCCCGCTCAGCCCAGTCAAAACTGTTCGCTGCTCTGGCCCCCCAATGTTGGAACAAACTCCCTCACGACGCCAGGACAGCGGAGTCAATCACCACCTTCCGGAGACACCTGAAACCCCACCCCTTTAAGGAATACCTAGGATAGGATAAAGTAATCCTTCTCACCCCCCCTTAAATGATTTAGATGCACTATTGTAAAGTGGCTGTTCCACTGGATGTCATAAGGTGAATTCACCAATTTGTAAGTCGCTCTGGATAAGAGCGTCTGCCAAATGACTTAAATGTAAATGTAAATGTTGTTGCCTACCCTCACCACCTGGGGGCGGCCCGTCAGGAAGTCCAGTACCCAGTTGCACAGGGCGGGGTCGAGACCCTGGGTCTCGAGCTTGATGACGAGCTTGGAGGGTACTATGGTGTTAAATGCCGAGCTGTAGTCGATGAACAGCATTCTCACATAGGTATTCCTCTTGTCCAGATGGGTTAGGGCAGTGTGCAGTGTGGTTGAGATTGCATCGTCTATGGACCTATTTGGGTGGTAAGCAAATTGGAGTGGGTCTAGGGTGTCAGGTAGGGTGGAGGTGATATGGTCCTTGACTAGTCTCTCAAAGCACTTCTTGATGACGGAAGTGAGTGCTACGGGGCGGTAGTCGTTTAGCTCAGTTACCTTATCTTTCTTGGGCACAGGAACAATGGTGGCCCTCTTGAAGCATGTGGGAACAGCAGACTGGGATAGGGATTGATTGAATATGTCCGTAAACACACCAGCCAGCTGGTCTGCGCATGCTCTGAGGGCGCGGCTGGGGATGCCGTCTGGGCCTGCAGCCCTGCGAGGGTTAACACGTTTAAGTGAAGGAGAGTCCGCATGTTTTCGTTGCAGGCCGTGTAAAAAAAAAGTTATTTAGTCTGCCTGGGAGCAAGACATCCTGGTCCATGACGGGGCTGGTTTTCTTTTTGTAATCTGTGATTGACTGTAGACCCTGCCACATAGCTCTTGTGTCTGAGCCGTTGAATTGAGATTCTACTTTGTCTCTATACTGACGCTTAGCTTGTTTGATTGCCTTGCGGAGGGAATAGCTACAATGTTTGTGTTCGGTCATGTTTCCGGTCACCTTGCCCTGATTAAAAGCAGTGGTTCGCGCTTTCAGTTCCACGCGAATGCTGCCATTAATCCACGGTTTCTGGTTTGGGAATGTTTTAATCGTTGCTATGGGAACAAAATCTTCAACGCACGTTCTAATGAACTCGCACACCGAATCAGCGTATTCGTCTATGTTGTTGTCTGACGCAATACGAAACATATCCCAGTCCATGTGATGGAAGCAGTCTTGGAGTGTGGAATCAGATTGGTCGGACCAGCGTTGGACAGACCTCAGCGTGGGAGCTTCTTGTTTTAGTTTCTGTCTGTAGGCAGGGATCAACAAAATGGAGTCGTGGTCAGTTTTTCCGAAAGGAGGTTCGGGGCAGGGCCTTATATGCGTCGCGGAAGTTAGAATAGCAATGATCCAAGGTTTTGCCAGCCCTGGTTGCGCAATCAATATGCTGATACAATTTAGGGAGTCTTGTTTTAGCCTTGTTAGCCTTGTTAAAATCCCCAGCTACAATGAATGCAGCCTCAGGATGTATGGATTCCAGTTTGCAAAGAGTAAAATAAAGTTCGTTTAGAGCCATCGATGTGTCTGCTTGGGGGGGAATACATACGGCTGTGATTATAATCGAAGAGAATTCCCTTGGTAGATAATGCAGTCGACATTTGATTGTGAGGAATTCTAAATCAGGTGCAGAAGGATTGAGTTCCTGTATGTTTTTGTGATCACACCACGTCTCGTTAGCCATAAAGCATACGCCCCCGCCCCTCTTCTTACCAGAAAGATGTTTGTTTCTGTCGGCGCGATGCGTTGACCTCTCTGAATCATGCATACAAAAGTATCAAAGAGCTTAAACTTGCAAACACTGCTACTTCTTAGAAATGCACTGTACAGGAGAAAACCATTGCAGACATGCAAGAGCGCTTATCGGAAGCAGAGCGATACTGGAGAAGGTTGGGGGCTACGGCTTTACGATGTCTCCGAGGACCAGGATGAGAATGTGAAGCGCTTAGTAAGAGACATCTGTAACCGTGTGGCACCGGACGTCCCCGATGGATATATGGATATGGCTGTGGATGTCGCTCATCGTAGGTGAAGAAACAAGATACCATTGTCAGCCGCTCGATCATCATCCAGTTTGCTTTTCGCACAGCGAGAGATGCATTTTGTAAGAAAGCAAAGGAAAGCACCTTTCTGAAAGAGAGAAAATGTAGATTCGGTGAGGACTTGACTGCAGCAGATAAGGCAGCAAAGGCAAAATTGTGGCCTCTTGTACAACAGGTCCGAAATCAAGGAAAGGGTGGATACTAGATGGGAATCAGAGCCTTGTTCGTGCAAACTGAGCGTTCTAGTTTTGAATTATGTTGTTACTGTTTACAAGTTAAGACTTCTCTTAATACATATATGAAGCAACTTTTTATAGTACGGGTAGAGTTGAGATTTGCATAGGATTTTTCTTTCTATTCTATAGATATGGACTTGAAGTTTATGTTAATCAATGCCAGGGGGATACGAAACCTGTTGAAGAGACAAGCTTTTGTTTTGGTTTTGTAAGGACTGCAACGCAGATCTTGTATACGTTCAAGAAACACATTCATACAAAGAGGACTAGAATTATTGGAAAAATCAGTGGGGCAATGTTGTTTTTTTGGCCCACGGAACTAATCATTCAGCTGGGGTTGCAATTTTAGCACACAATTTCAAAGGGAAATTTTTGTTTACTCAAATGGACTCCAATGGACATTGGCTAGTAGCGGTCATCAACCACATGGACAGATTATTTGTGTTGTGTAATGTACAGTATATGGATACTCTTCTAGTCCTCCAAATAACTTACTTCTAGAGGAAATTGAAGAAATTCTTAAGTCTTCTGAGAAAATATCCATCCAGTCAGATTATAGTTGGAGATATTAATATGGTTTATTCTAATGAGACTGATAGATTGCCCCATAGGCCTAACATTGGTGTGAACAAGTTGGTGAATTTCTGCCAAAGCCTGGACTTTGACATAATTGACATATGGAGAGTTAAAAACCCTGGAGAGAAACAATACACATGGAGTAATAGAGATTGTTCTTTACAATCAAGAATTGATTTGTGGGTGATAACCTCTAGTCTTGAGCCCACCAGTGTAGAAGTAAAAATACTGCCTGCAGTCCTGACGGATCATAAAGTCATATGTGAAGTAATATAGGTAAGAAATACTCTGGTGGATATTGTAAATTAAATAACTCGTTATTGCATGATGATTTAAATAATGTGATTGTAACGGCGTTCTTGTTTAGTTGAAGGAGAGTCGGACCGAAATGCAGCGTGTAAGTTACTCATGTTTATTGAGTGAAGACAAAACGAACGAACTAACACGAATAACTAATAAATACAAAAGAAACAACAAACAGAACGAAACCTAATACAGCCTGACTGGTGAAACTAACACAGAGACAGGAACAATCACCCACGAAATGCAAAGCGAAAAACAGGCTACCTAAATACGGTTCCCAATCAGCGACAACGAGAAGCACCTGACTCTGATTGAGAACCGCCTCAGGCAGCCAACCTAATTAACACCACACACACCCCTAATCAACTAGAATCCCAAACACTACAAACCCCAAAACGAAAATACAATACATAATAACCCCATGTCACACCCTGGTCTGACTAACTAATAAACTAAAACACACAATACTAAGACCAAGGCGTGACAGAACCCCACCCCTAAGGTGCGGACTCCCGAACGCACCTCAAAACCATAGGGAGGGTCCGGGTGGGCGTCTGTCCATGGTGGCGGTTCCGGCTCCGGACGTGGACCCCACTTCATAAATGTCAACGTTCCTCCGCTTCGCGTCCATGGATAATCCACCCTAACCGCCGACCATGGCCGACTAGTCCTCACCCAGAACCCTACATAATAGAAAAGCAGCTCGTGACTGAGGGGCAGCTCGGGACTGAGGCAGCTCGGGACTGAGGGACAGCTCGGGACTGAGGGGCAGCTCGGGACTGAGGGGCAGCTCGGGACTGAGGGGCAGCTCAGCACTGAGAAAAAGCCCAGTACTGAGAAAAAGCCCAGCCAGGAAGTAGAATCCGGCAGATCCAGGCTGACTGGCGGATCCTGGCTGACTGGCGGATCCTGGCTGACTGGCGGATCCTGGCTGACTGGCGGATCCTGGCCGACTGGCGGATCCTGGCCGACTGACGGATCCTGGCCGACTGGCGGATCCTGGCCGACTGGCGGATCCTGGCTGACTAGCAGATCTGGCAGATCCTGGCTGACTGGCGGATCCTGGCTGACAGGCAGATCTGGCAGATCCTGGCTGACAGGCAGATCTGGCAGATCCTGGCTGACTGGCAGATCCTGGCTGACTGGCGGATCCTGGCCGACTGGCGGATCCTGGCCGACTGGCGGATCTGGAAGAGTCTGGTTGACTGGCAGATCTGGAAGAATCTGGTTGACTGGCAGATCTGGAAGAGTCTGGTTGACTGGCAGATCTGGAAGAGTCTGGCTGACTGCAATGGTCTGGCTGACCTGGAAGAGTCTGACTGACTGGCAGATCTGGCTGCTTCATGCTGACTGACGGCTCAGGCTGCTCCATGCAGATTGACAGCTCTGGCGGCTTCCTGCAGATTGGCAGCTCCATGCAGACTGGCAACTCCATGCAGACTAGCAGATCTGGAAGAGTCTGGTTGACTGGCAGATCTGGAAGAGTCTGGTTGACTGGCAGATCTGGAAGAGTCTGGTTGACTGGCAGATCTGGAAGAGTCTGGCTGACTGGAATGGTCTGGCTGACTGGCAGATCTGGAAGAGTCTGGTTGACTGGCAGATCTGGAAGAGTCTGGTTGACTGGCAGATCTGGAAGGGTCTGGTTGACTGGCAGATCTGGAAGAGTCTGGTTGACTGGCAGATCTGGAAGAGTCTGGATGACTGGCAGATCTGGAAGAGTCTGGCTGACTGGCAGATCTGGCTGCTTCATGCTGACTGACGGCTCAGGCTGTTTCATGCAGATTGACAGCTCTGGCGGCTTCTTGCAGATTGGCAGCTCCATGCAGACTGGCAACTCCATGCAGACTAGCAGCTCAGGCTGCTGTATACAGACAGGAGGCTCCGGCAGCGCTGTAGAGGAGGAAGGCTCTAGAACCGCTGAACAGACGGGAGACTCCGACAGCGCAGGAGAGGGAGAAAGCGCTGGCTGCGCTGAACAGGCGAGGCGCACTGTAGGCCTGATGCGTGGTGCTGGCACTGGTGGTATTTGGCCGAGGACACGCACAGGAAGCCTAGTGCGGGGAGCTGCTACTGGAGGGCTGGGGTGTGGAGGTGGTTCTGGATAGACCGGACCGTGCAGGCGCACTGGAGCTCTTGAGCACCGAGCCTGCCCAACCTTACCTGGTTGAATACTCTCGGTTGCCCTGCCAGTGCTGTGAGGAGAAATAGCCCGCACTGGGCTATGTAGGCTAACCGGAGAAACAGAGCGCAAGGCTGGTGCCATGAAAACCGGCCCAAGGAGACGCACTGGAGAACGGATGCGTAGAGCCGGCTTCATAGCATTTGGCTCGACGCTCAATCTAGCCCGGCCGATACGCAGAGCTGAAATATACCGCACCGGGCTATGCACCCGCACTGGGGACACCGTGCTCACCTCTGCATAACACGGTGCCTGTCCGGTCTCTCTAGCCCTCCGGTATGCACAGGGAGATTGCGCAGATCTCCTACCTGACGCAGCCATACTCCCTGATAGCCTCCCCCCCAAAAAATTTTGGGGCTGCTTTTCGGGCTTCCTTGCCAACCGTGTTCCCTCGTAACGTCGGCTCCTATCTCCGGCTGCCTCTGCTCTCCTTAGTGCCTCCACCTGTTGCCATGGGAGGCGATTTCTTCCAGCCAATATCTCCTCCAGAGTATAGCAACCTTTACCATTCAGCACGTCTTCCCATGTCCATTCTTTGAATAATTCCTCCTCCCTTTGCTTCTCCAGCTGTCGCTGCCTGTTAACACGCTGCTCCTGATTACGCTGTTCCTGCCTGTTGACACGCTGCTCGGTCCGAGAGTGGTGGGTGATTCGGTAACGGCGTTCTTGTTTAGTTGAAGGAGAGTCGGACCGAAATGCAGCGTGTAAGTTACTCATGTTTATTGAGTGAAGACAAAACGAACGAACTAACACGAATAACTAATAAATACAAAAGAAACAACAAACAGAACGAAACCTAATACAGCCTGACTGGTTTTTATAAAAATAATTTATTATCATCAGTACCATTCATTCTTTACAAATCATAATTTACATACATACACAAAAAAAGATATTTTTAATTAAACTAATTAAATTAAACTAAACATAAACCCCAAACAAAACCTCAGGGGAGCATCTTCCCTCCCCGTCACCCTACAAAACACCTTTCCCTATCTCCCCGTCCCTAATCTATCCTCTTACAAATCTAAATGACTCCCAGCCTTAAACCCCCCTTCCACCTCTCCCGAGCAGCATGCTGCCCCCACTTCCTCTCCTCCCTCTTCATCCTCCCCCTCAAATCTCCTTCCACTCTCCTCACTATCCCTTCCACCCCCAATCTCTCCCTGTCTTCACCATGTTCTGCCTGGCTTCCCACAGCCCCCGTTTAAAGAGACTCATGAGAAGCCAGAGCAGAAACCTGTCCCTATCCGTCCCTCTCACTCTCCCTACACCCCTCTCTAACCTGGCCCACGTCAATACAAAATCCCCCTTTACCAAACCTAACAACACCCGTGCCCTAGCCCATACTACTCCGGCAAAGGCACAGTCCCAAAAGACATGACGCACAGTCTCCTCCCTGCCACAAGAGGATCTTGGACAGGTGGGGGATTGCACTAAACTAAACCGGTACAAGACGGAACGTACCGGCAAACACTTATGAAGGCTCAACCAATTCAGGTCCTTGAGCCTGTTGTCCAGACCCCGCACCTGCACTCCCTCCCAGACCGCTTCCGAGATGCCTACTACAGGCGCCCGACTCTCTGCCTTTCTGACCTCCTCGTACAGGTGCCTATGATCTAAACCTACTCGGGCAACTTCAACCTCAGGGTGCTCACGCAGCCACTTGGCCGCATGACCAAAGTGTCACGGCAGCTGTTCCGCCCGAGGACCCGTGTTAGACCACACCATTATGCTTCTCGCCTGATACGAGAAAAACACCCGCAGGAAGTAACCGGACGGGTGTATCACTGGCTGAGCAAGCTCCGTTAACAAGAAAGAAACAAAAATTGTGTCCAGCTTGAGGGGGAAATGTGGTACCCCCTACCTCCCTCCCCCGATGGGACAGATCATACGTGCCCTGGCGACCCACTCATACCTGCCACTCCACATAAACTGAAACACAAGCTTCACTAGAGGCCTTCTCAGACAAACCGGCAATGGGTAGATGTATGCCAAATACAAAAGCGACAGCAACACATCCACCTTTAGGACCAGGACTTTGCCCATAAAATACAAATACCTAGCTTTCCACATTGCTAGCTTCCTCTGTACCACTGCAATACACATGTTCCAGTTTAGCGTCGCAGAGCCGGAGGTCTCAAAATGGACCCCGAGAATCCTCAGGGCCCCCTCACAGAGAGATAACCCCCCAGGCACATCCGTTCTACCGCGCCATCTTCCGAAAAACTTGACAGAAGACTTTGCATGGTTCAGAACTGCTCCCGACGCTCGAGTGAAATCCCCAAAGATGGCAAGGGACCTTGTCAGGCACGAGTCTTTGCACAACAACAAGGAAGTGTCGTCGGCGTACTGCGTCATCTTAACACGCAGTCCACCACTTCCAGGGATCAGCAGACCTTCCACCCCTGTGTCTGCCCTAATGGCAGCCCCCAGAGGCTCCATGTACAGAACGAAGAGGAGAGCCGAGAGTGGGCACCCCTGCCTGACCCCAGACGAGAGGTCAAAAACGTCACCCAAGTGACTATTTACACTAACTCGGCACCCCGCTCCGACATATAATGTACGAATCCATCCTATAAACTTCTCCCCAATCCTAATCGACCTAACACTCTGAATAAAAAGGATCTATTCACGCGATCGAAGGCTTTCGCCTGATCTAGCGCTGCTACCATAAAAGGCAGTCCTCTATCTTCAACCCAAGCGATGGAGTCCCTGATTAACTGTAGGTTCCATCTAATAGAGCGGCCCTCTACCCCGCACGTCTGATCCTCATGAACGACGTAGGGAAGGGCTGTGCGCAACCGGTCTGCTAAAACCTTTGCAAGTAGCTTGTAATCTACACACAGCATGGTCAACGGCCGCCAGTTGCCAAGGTCAGTTACTTCCCCCTTCTTATATAAAAGTGACAGCACACCAACAGCCATTGATCCCCCGGGACCCCGTCTCAAGGATGGCCTTCAAGACTTTGAGGACCACTGGTCCAAGTATACCCCAAAACTTGAGATAAAACTCAGCCGGCAGCCCATCCATCCCAGGCACCTTCCCTTTTCCCATCCTCCTAAGAGCGCTCTCAACCTCTTCTAGTGAAATCTGGGCCTCCATCACTTCTCTAATGTCCTCCGGCAACCGCCTGGACAAGTGTTCTAAAAACACATTTCCCTGCTCTACATCTATTTCCCTTTCCTTAAATAAACCTTGGAAATGATCAGTTGTCACCCTGACCATATCCTCTGGTTCTCTAACTATACTACCATTTTCTTCCCTAACACCATACATTACCTTCCTACTCTGTCTTGCCCTAACCGACTTAAAGAACATAGCAGAACAAGTCTCATTATGTTCTAGAAAGCCGCTATGCGCACGCTCCAGGAAAACTCGAGCCTTCCGCTCCTGCAACTCCCTGAGCTGCGCCTTTAGGGTTGAGGATCTCTCCCAGTCAAACGACCCGCCGAGGTTGCCTGCCTCGTATTCGAGATCAATTAACCTTTGGATACGATCCACCTCCCTCCTCTCCTCCCTTTTTTTCCTCTTGCAATACCCTATTATAAAAGCCCTAATCCTCACCTTAACTAATTCCCACCACTCTAACACCCCCTCGCACATGGACCGGAGACCCTCAAGTCTCCTAAAGAAAACATAAAACCCGTCAACAAAAGCCTGCTCCTCCAGCACATCCCGATCTAGCTTCCAGTACCCCTTACCAAAGAGGCAGACCGACGACCCCACCTGCAGGAGCACCCCGTCGTGATCCGAAAAGAAAACAGGCAACAGCCGCCCAGACAACTTTCCCAAAGACCTGGGTACAAAAATATAATCGAGCCTCCGCTCAACCCCCCTGGAGTTACGCCATGTAGGACCGTCCATTTTCGGAGTAGTGTGCATACCACCATCTACCAGACCATGGCAAGCCATTAGCCTAGCAATGGCGCCTGCACTGTTATCCCCCCTCTTCCTAAATCTGTATTAAAATCCCCCCTATCACTAATTTCCTATTTGTAACACACAGGGGCGTCAGACAGTCCACCATCTCCTTCCTGTCTGCCACCCCCTGTGGCCCATACACCACCACTAATCTAAATTTACACTCCCTTATCGTGACATCCACCCCTATAACTCTCCCCTGCATTGCAACAAAGGAATCTTCCACTTTTACCTCCCTGTGCCCACACAAAATCCCTACCCCAGATGAGTGCACCCCCCCTACACCCCAAACCGACTCTCCCTTGTCCCACTCCCTCTTAAATCTACTAACATCCCCTCCATCCCTCAGGTGAACCTCCTGTAAAAAACAAAAATCAAAACCCACACCCTCCAAATAACTAAAAACCGCCCTCCTCTTAACAATATCTCTTAAACCCCTTACATTTAAACTAACAAAAGTAAAATTAGACTCCATGAAGAAAAGAAAATAAAACATGTAATATACTCAAATACTAAACCCAGACAGAAAAAAAACAAAAACAGGAGACTCACCCGATGCTCCCCTGCTCCATATCTACCGGTGAGAACACCATCTGTAATCCCGACATCCCCCCCTCTTCCTCCATCACACCATCCCAGGATGCAGGAATAGTGTTTGGCTTCGGGGTGCCCTGCACCCTGGGTCTACCCCCACAATCCTCCCCCTCCCCAGTGTTGCAGCTGGTTTGGAAGAAAATTGGGGAGGCTGAGTCCCCAAACAAAAAACTCCCCACCTCCTCCTGTACCCAGTCCTGAGTCTTGTTAGGTGTGTCACCACCCAAATGAAGTTGAGAGTCTTGGGAAACCAGCAGCAACCCAGAGGTTTCTCCCACCCCCATCACTCTCTTGACCATCCCCTCCCCTCACTGTCTGCCAATCGCACCCTCCTCTTCATTCTCTTCTTTGGTGATGGCGGCAGTGGAGAGATACCACCCCCTCCCCCCGCCAGCTCCTCCACCATACCCCTCATCTCTTCCACCATGTCACTTTCCCCCCAGTCCACTTGCTCTTCCACCGTCTTCTTCTCTAACATTGCTCCCTCACTTTCTTCTCTCTCTTTCCCCTCCACTCGGTTGCCTTCTTCCACCGCTTTTCCTGGTTCTCCTACTCCCGTGCCTTCCGTTTCCTTCTCTCTTCCATCCACCGCTTCTTGCTCCTCTTCCTTCCTTGTAGCCTTCCCCTCTGGACTTGTAGTCTTATCATGAGGCATGTTTCCTTCCCCTCCTCTTCTTCCCCCATCCCCCGCTCCTGCTCCCCCCCCCAGCCGCAGACGCATATGACCTCTGACGGGCCGGGCACTCTCGCCACAGGTGTGCTGACGAGCCACACCCATGGCATGTCTTAGGCTTGTCACAATCCCTCGCCTCGTGATCCTCAGATCCACAAAATCTGCATTTTCTCATGCTGCACGAGGCGAAAATGTGTCCATAGGCCATACAGCTCCTGCAAAATGGGGGCTGACGTGCATAAAACAAAGTCCCCCTGTCAGCCCCTAGGGAGAACGTAGCAGGAGGATGAAGGTATCCACCATGTCCCTTTGGGTCCTCCCTGAGGAGGGCCTGGAAACCTCTCCTCCCATTCCAAAACCCAAGGGAGTCTTTGAGGTGCCTAGCTGAGGAAACGTTATCCATGTATCTCCCCAGAAAAGCCCTCACCTCTTCATCCTTAACGTAAGGGTTATACATGTTAACAGTCACAACCCTAAAGTTATTCTTCGCCAGACTTGATATTTCGTAGTGGCACATCGGCCTCTCACCTCCCACTGCTCTTGCCCTTCTAAGGATATCATCATGCTTTTCTTCAGAATATAGCGCAACGTCATATGCTCCCTCCAATGAGTTGCCTTGGAAACAAAACACGTCCTTCACCGTCAGCTTTAGAATCCCCATCAATATAATTCTTCCAAAAGATTCTCGTCCTAACGTCTCCAACTCCTTTTCCTTCCAAGCAAAACGAATCGTGTTAGCCAGCCCAATCCCAGGGATCGACCGTGATGATGTATTTAGCACCATCTCCGCAAGGAGAATGGCGCTCGTTCTTTTCTCCTCCGATACAAGAAAAAACGAAAATCCAAAAGTGACCGCAACTGTCCGGTGAAAACTAACACAGAGACAGGAACAATCACCCACGAAATGCAAAGCGAAAAACAGGCTACCTAAATACGGTTCCCAATCAGCGACAACGAGAAGCACCTGACTCTGATTGAGAACCGCCTCAGGCAGCCAACCTAATTAACACCACACACACCCCTAATCAACTAGAATCCCAAACACTACAAACCCCAAAACGAAAATACAATACATAATAACCCCATGTCACACCCTGGTCTGACTAACTAATAAACTAAAACACACAATACTAAGACCAAGGCGTGACAGTGATTTAGAATCTATTTTCTGTTTCTGGAGTTAAGCTACATCTAATGTAGAATATGGGAAATATTGGGAACTGCTGAAATGTAAAATCTGCTCAGCCTGTATTACTTATGGAAAACGGCTTGCTTTAAGAAGGACATGTGCGGTAGCTGAACTCTAAGACAATTGCGGATATCACAGAGATTGAGCATCTTGATCATAATGAGAAAGCTAAACTGAATGATTGACAGAATCAACTAGATACATTTTATGAGGAAAAGGCTAGAGGAGCTTTCATAAGATCCAGAAAACAATGGCTTGAAAAAGGTGAAAAGAACAGTAGATACTTTTTAATTTGGGAAAGAGAGGGGAACTCACACTTCGGAAATGTAAGATTAATGGGGTTGCCACTGAGGATAGAGTTGTTATCAGACTTTACCACTAAGTTTTATGAGAATCTTTACTCCTTAGATAACAATTTCAGTGATTATAAGGAGCTCCTTGATTCTATCGAGAATGTTAATTTGGTTAGTGAAGAATTCAATCGGTCTTGTTGTCACGATTTATCCATCATGGACATCCAATACGGGGTTGCTCAGTTAAAAAATAACAAATCTCCAGGATGCGACGGACTAACCTGTGAATTTTACAAAACCTTCTTTGAAGAAATAGCACCATTTTTACTTGAAACCTTTGAGGATATTGTCACGAACCGGCTCAAAGCCCGTAACAAAAGGGAGACAACGTGGAGATAAGGAGTAACAAAATTTATATTTATTAACCAAAGCAACTAAGGAAAATATACAATGGTGTGTGTAATCAGTAGTGTGAGTGTTTTGCATGCATGAATGTGATAATGCAGGGTGTTGAAAGGTGCCAACGCAAACAAACGGCCACCAAGAACCACAACACAATCTACAAAGGTGTCTGCATGGAGAGAGTCTCTTCCATGAATGTGGAAGAGGTCTATTTATCCTGGGACACACCTGGCCCAGGTGTTTCCCATGTAGCTGACGACCCTCCCCAACTCCGCCCACCGGCATCCTAATAAGGAAACAAGAACAAAGACAGAATACGGCAGACAGAGTGGGAGGGTCGTCACATTCCCCCCCATAAAACCGGGGACCAACAAGGACCCCGGAACATACCAGCCTCTGCGTCCCAAATTGACACAGCCTCTGCGTCCCAAATTGACACAGCCTCTGCGTCCCAAATTGACACAGCCTCTGCGTCCCAAATTGACACAGCCTCTGCGTCCCAAATTGACGAGGGGTTATGTATTCACACCTCCACCTACCAACCTCCTCCCCAGACCTCAGCAACCTTTGCGCATAGGAAGCAATATTTAAGAGGAAAGAAAACAAGACCAGGAGGGGACAGGAAAGAGACAACCCCAACCAATGGTCAGTCACGTAAACATTCAGTAACATGGCACAAAAGACCACAACAGCTACAAACTCCAACGAAAAGAACATCAGGGTCCTTAATTTTTACAACTCCCAACGATTCATAGTCACTTCCAACGATTCAGAATTTCACTAATTTCAATCATTTAACCTTGTAGTGTACAGCCATCTTCAGCAGCTGTTTTTTAGTACATAATTCTAACAGGTCCTCTGATGGAAAGCGAATGAACTTGTGTACATGAGACACCATAGTCATAAGTAAAGTAAATAATTTTGCTCAACCCCTCTGCTGAGCACATCAGACCACAACCAGAGAAATGACAATCACCCTGAGCACCACAGAAGAGAGATGAGATATGGAGCTTCCCCAAACCTACAATAACTCAACCCTAGTCTTCGTGCAGATTTGCGGTGGGAATTTACACACTGTAGCCCGCTGGCAAGGAAAAACTCCCCAGCATGCTGGCAAATTCCACCAAGCCACGGATGTGCCCGAGACAACTGCTCAGTCCACAGACACCACACAAAAATAACAAACATTTAACCATGCCAAACATGTCCAAAAATGAAACACATCGCTAAGCCTATCAGGGGTAAAAGGCTAAAGCTCCAGGTAGCAAGTTCCACTACCCTACACAAATCTCCTACCGAGGTACACAGCCGATTTACTCACGTCAGACTGACTTCCCAACAGAAAGCAGAACAAGAGTTCAAGCTAGTCAGGGCCTGGAAACTAACCATTATCTCTCTCCAACGCAGCACACAAACCAAACAAAGGCAACCAATACTGGGCCTATCACACGCAAACAAAATATGCAAACCAAACACGTACCTCCACGGCCTCCCAAACCAGTAGTTCAAAAGATCCCGGACGTGCCCCCACTTGTCACGAACCGGCTCAAAGCCCGTAACAAAAGGGAGACAACGTGGAGATAAGGAGTAACAAAACATATATTTATTAACCAAAGCAACTAAGGAAAATATACAATGGTGTGTGTAATCAGTAATCAGTAGTGTAAGTGAGTGTTTTGCATGCATGAATGTGATAATGCAGGGTGTTGAAAGGTGCCAATGCAAACAAACAAAAGGCCACCAAGAACCACAACACAATCTACAAAGGTGTCTGCATGGAGAGAGTCTCTTCCATGAATGTGGAAGAGGTCTATTTATCCTGGGACACACCTGGCCCAGGTGTTTCCCATGTAGCTGACGACCCTCCCCAACTCCGCCCACCGGCATCCTAATAAGGAAACAAGAACAAAGACAGAATACGGCAGACAGAGTGGGAGGGTCGTCACAATATAAAGAAGGAAAAACTACCTGCCTCTCTTAAGCAAGAGGGTTATTACTCTTATATCTAAAACACACAAGGATCTCTTAAATATTGATAATTGGTGTCCAATCACACTCCTGAATAACGACTACAAAATGAAAGCCTTAATCTTTGCAAAAAGGTTAAAGTCTTGCTTGAATGATTTGATTGATGAATGTCAATCAGGGTTTATGAAAGGGCGCCATATATCTAATAATCTGAGGTTAGACTTGGTTGAGTATTGTGATCTATTGGATGACTTCCCTTTTATCCTATTTTTGGATTTTCAGAAAGCATTTGTAAGTCACAATTTTATCTTTGATTGTCTTAAGCATTTAAAATTTGGTAGCTTTTTTGTCGATGCTATTAGAACTCTGTATACTGGTGGCAATAGCTGTATCAAACTCTTCATGGAACATCCTCAAGGTTAACATTTACAATGGAATACGACAAGGTTGTCCAATTTCACCTTTTTTATTTTTGTTAGTATCTCAAATGTTATGCTTATTAGTTCATAAAAGTCCATTTGACGGCATGGCGGATAAGTGGTGGATGACGCCTCACTTTTTTTGAAAAATGTGTCACAAGCTAGATTAGCATTGGATATCGTGAAGCAGTTCTCCAAAATCTCAGGTTTGGCATTAAATCTTTCCAAATGTGAGATGTTTGTTTTGAAAGGAGCTGTTAATCCAGCAGATTGTAACATCTCTGAAAAAGATACTGTAACGTACGTCGGTGGAAAGATCACCAAAAATCTTAAGGCTGTGAATGATCTTAATTTGAACCCTGTAACTGAATCTGTCAAAAAACAATTCTCCTCATGGTTAGAGAGGGATTTAAGTCTTCAAGGAAGGGTGCTTTGATCCAAAGCTGAGGGGCTATCTCGTGCATTCTAATTTTTTTTCATCTATTGACATTCCCAAATCCTCTTGCTGTTCCTTAGATAGGCTTTTTCACAACTTCATATGGAAAAACAAGCCACATAAGATAAAAAGAGATATTATCACCAATAGGGTTTGTGATGGCGGTCTAAATGTCTTAGACTTCACTCTCTTCAATCAAATATCAAAGGTCAACTGGATTAAAAGGTAAAAAAAATTATTTTATTTTTATTTCACCTTTATTTAACCAGGTAGGCTAGTTGAGAACAAGTTCTCATTTACAACTGCGACCTGGCCAAGATAAAGCATAGCAGTGTGAACAGACAACACAGAGTTACACATGGAGTAAACAATTAACAAGTCAATAACACAGTAGAAAAAAAGGGGAGTCTATATACAATGTGTGCAAAAGGCATGAGGAGGTAGGCGAATAATTACAATATTGCAGATTAACACTGGATTGATAAATGATCATGTACAGGTAGAGATATTGGTGTGCAAAAGAGCAGAAAAGTAAATAAATAAAAACTGTGGGGATGAGATGAGGTAGGTGAAAATGGGTGGGCTATTTACCAATAGATTATGTACAGCTGCAGCGATCGGTTAGCTGCTCAGATAGCTGATGTTTGAAGTTGGTGAGGGAGATAAAGGTCTCCAACTTCAGCGATTTTTGCAATTCGTTCCAGTCACAGGCAGCAGAGTACTGGAACGAAAGGCGGCCGAATGAGGTGTTGGCTTTAGGGATGATCAGTGAGATACACCTGCTGGAGCGCGTGCTACGGATGGGTGTTGCCATCGTGACCAGTGAACTGAGATAAGGCGGAGCTTTACCTAGCATGGCCTTGTAGACGACCTGGAGCCAGTGGGTCTTGCGACGAATATGTAGCGAGGGCCAGCCGACTAGAGCATACAAGTCGCAGTGGTGGGTAGTATAAGGTGCTTTAGTGACAAAGCGGATGGCACTGTGATAAACTGCATCCAGTTTGCTGAGAAGAGTGTTGGAAGCAATTTTGTAGATGACATCGCCGAAGTCGAGGATCGGTAGGATAGTCAGTTTTACTAGGGTAAGCTTGGCAGCGTGAGTGAAGGAGGCTTTGTTACGGAATAGAAAGCCGACTCTTGATTTGATTTTCGATTGGAGATGTTTGATATGGGTCTGGAAGGAGAGTTTGCAGTCTAGCCAGACACCTAGGTACTTATAGGTGTCCACATATTCAAGGTCGGAACCATCCAGTGTGGTGATGCTAGTCGGGCAAGCGGGTGCAGGCAGCGATCGGTTGAAAAGCATGCATTTGGTTTTACTAGCGTTTAAGAGCAGTTGGAGGCCACGGAAGGAGTGTTGTATGGCATTGAAGCTCGTTTGGAGGTTAGATAGCACAGTGTCCAATGACGGGCCGAAAGTATATAGAATGGTGTCGTCTGCGTAGAGGTGGATCAGGGAATCGCCCGCAGCAAGAGCAACATCATTGATATATACAGAGAAAAGAGTCGGCCCGAGAATTGAACCCTGTGGCACCCCCATAGAGAATGCCAGAGGACCGGACAGCATGCCCTCCGATTTGACACACTGAACTCTGTCTGCAAAGTAATTGGTGAACCAGGCAAGGCAGTCATCTGAAAAACCGAGGCTACTGAGTCTCCCGATAAGAATATGGTGATTGACAGAGTCGAAAGCCTTGGCAAGGTCGATGAAGACGGCTGCACAGTACTGTCTTTTATCGATGGCGGTTATGATGTCGTTTAGTACCTTGAGTGTGGCAGAGGTGCACCCGTGACCGGCTCGGAAACCAGATTGCATAGCGGAGAAGGTGCGGTGGGATTCGAGATGGTCAGTGACCTGTTTGTTGACTTGGCTTTCGAAGACCTTAGATAGGCAAGGCAGAATGGATATAGGTCTGTAACAGTTTGGGTCCAGGGTGTCTCCCCTTTGAAGAGGGGGATGACTGCGGCAGCTTTCCAATCCTTGGGGATCTCAGACGATATGAAAGAGAGGTTGAACAGGCTGGTAATAGGGGTTGCGACAATGGCGGCGGATAGTTTCAGAAATAGAGGGTCCAGATTGTCAAGCCCAGCTGATTTATACGGGTCCAGGTTTTGCAGCTCTTTCAGAACATCTGCTATCTGGATTTGGGTAAAGGAGAACCTGAAGAGGCTTGGGCGAGGAGCTGCGGGGGGGCCGGAGCTGTTGGTCGAGGTTGGAGTAGCCAGGCGGAAGGCATGGCCAGCCGTTGAGAAATGCTTGTTGAAGTTTTCAATAATCATGGATTTGTCGGTGGTGACCGTGTTCCCTAGCCTCAGTGCAGTGGGCAGCTGGGAGGAGGTGCTCTTGTTCTCCATGGACTTCACAGTATCCCAGAACTTTTTGGAGTTGGAGCTACAGGATGCAAACTTCTGCCTGAAGAAGCTGGCCTTAGCTTTCCTGACTGACTGCGTGTATTGGTTCCGGACTTCCCTGAACAGTTGCATATCGCGGGGACTGTTCGATGCTATTGCAGTCCGCCACAGGATGTTTTTGTGCTGGTCGAGGGCAGTCAGGTCTGGAGTGAACCAAGGGCTATATCTGTTCTTAGTTCTGCATTTTTTGAACGGAGCATGCTTATCTAGAATGGTGAGGAAGTTACTCTTAAAGAATGACCAGGCATCCTCAACTGACGGGATGAGGTCAATGTCCTTCCAGGGTACCCGGGCCAGGTCGATTAGAAAGGCCTGCTCACAGAAGTGTTTTAGGGAGCGTTTGACAGTGATGAGGGGTGGTCGTTTGACTGCGGCTCCGTAGTGGATACAGGCAATGAGGCAGTGGTCGCTGAGATCCTGATTGAAGACAGCGGAGGTGTATTTGGAGGGCCAGTTGGTCAGGATGACGTCTATGAGGGTGCCCTTGCTTACAGAGTTAGGGTTGTACCTGGTGGGTTCCTTGATGATTTGTGTGAGATTGAGGGCATCTAGCTTAGATTGTAGGACTGCCGGGGTGTTAAGCATATCCCAGTTTAGGTCACCTAACAGAACAAACTCTGAAGCTAGATGGGGGCAATCAATTCACAAATGGTGTCCAGGGCACAGCTGGGAGCTGAGGGGGGTCGGTAGCAGGCGGCAACAGTGAGCGACTTATTTCTGGAGAGAGTAATTTTCAGAATTAGTAGTTCGAACTGTTTGGGTATGGACCTGGAAAGTATGACATTACTTTGCAGGCTATCTCTGCAGTAGACTGCAACTCCTCCCCCTTTGGCAGTTCTATCTTGACGGAAGATGTTATAGTTGGGTATGGAAATCTCAGAATTTTTGGTGGCCTTCCTGAGCCAGGACTCAGACACGGCAAGGACATCAGGGTTAGCAGAGTGTGCTAAAGCGGTGAGTAAAACAAACTTAGGGAGGAGGCTTCTGATGTTGACATGCATGAAACCAAGGCTTTTTCGATCACAGAAGTCAACAAATGAGGGTGCCTGGGGACATAAAAAAATCATCATAGTTTCTGGAATATTATACCTCATTTTGTTTTTCAGTTTGGAGGGCTTAATTCTTTACTACAATGTCCATATATTGTGGTTAAACTTCCTGTGAAACTGTCGGCTTTTCACAAGCAGGCTTTAATGTGCTGGGCTTTGTTGTATTAACACAACTTCTCACCTCATAAATGTTTTATATGAAACAATGGGTCGATATTACATAGAAACAAGATGTTATTTAACCATAAATGGTTCTCGAAAAACATTGTCCTTGTCCACCAATTAGTCCATATTAGTGTGAATCTATTTACACAGAGAGAATTTGTGGAAAGATACAACTTTGAGGTTTCAAGCAAGGAATATGACACTGTAATTAAAGCTATACCTAGTGGGATAAAAACTTAACTTCAGAATAATGCATATTTTGGAATATCTCCGATTGTAAGCGATATCCAGGTGAATGGCATTGGTCGACCTGATACGAAATTCAACAATCGTTTATCAAGGGATATTTTCTACAGGAAGTCTATTCCCTCTGTGATATTTTGTTGGGCTTCATTGTTTGATGTAAACTGGCGCCGTGCTTGGCTCACTCCACACAAATTTATGGTGATCAATAAAGTAAAGGAGATCTCCTTTAAGATTATTCATAGATTCTATCCGTGTAATAGCTTGATTTCTAAATATATACCTGATGTTACCAGTGAATGCAGTTTTTGTGAACTAGAAACTGAATCTATTGAACACGTATTCTGTCATTGCTTATATAGTGAAATGTTCTGGACTTATGTAAAACTATATCTTGGCCTCAAATTGCATACAACCATTGAAATTTCTAAGTTTGACATATTATTTTACTACACTGATTCCACAATTGAATGTGAGTATGTCATAAATCTCTTTATTTTATTAGGAACATTTGTCATATACAAATCAAAATTTATGAAGAAAAAGCCCCTTTTCTTAATTTTTTATCTGATTTGGAAAACTATTTTAAACATATACAAAACAAAATGTAAAAAAAATGTGTTCGCTATATGCTATATTTTTTAAACATGTATTATAATTTCTTTGTGGAATCCCTCTGGCTGTTATGTTTATGTTCTGCATGTTACTGTTAAAAAATAAAAAATATAAAAAATATATTTAAAAAAAGTGAATCATTGCTGAATCAGGAGAACAACTGTGATCTGATCGACCTCAACATACGTGACTACTATTTGTGCTGAATCAGGAGAACAACTGTGATCTGATCGACCTCAACATACGTGACTACTATTTGTGCTGAATCAGGAGAACAACTGTGATCTGATCGACCTCAACATACGTGACTACTATTTGTGCTGAATCAGGAGAACAACTGTGATCTGATCGACCTCAACATACGTGACTACTATTTGTGCTGAATCAGGAGAACAACTGTGATCTGATCGACCTCAACATACGTGACTACTATTTGTGCTTGGCAGCCTACTCACCCAGAGACTTTGTGAGGGGTGACTAATAAATACAGGATCGAGAGTGGAGATGAGAGGAGAGGGAATGGGAGGGAGGTAAGGCACAGGAAATGGACAGAGAGAGAAAGAGAGCTAGAGAGAGCGAAAGAGGGGAAGGAAACAAAGAGGATGACTACAACAACAATCACTTCCTCCAATTGTGTGTCTCCCCCTTGGCTGTCCGCTGAGAACTGTGGCATTTCACTTCTGTCTTTATCAGTCAAAAAAAGAGAGGCTAACTAATTTAGGTCCAACGCCCCACTCGATGAGGGGTCAGAGAACATCCTGCTTTCTCAGAACCAGTAGTTACGCCACTATACCCCTCCTTCCTGCCTGACGGGAAGGAAGGATTATTTATGAAAAATGGAGAAGTACTGTATGTCAACACGCATCTTACTCCGCCCACACAAACTGTGACAGGGCTGAAACCCACAGCCGATTCTGGTTGAATGATCCCATCAAACCAACCAAGGGTAGGCACCCTACCAGCAGGCCAGCCTCCCTACCAGCAGGCCAGCCTCCCTACCAGCAGGCCATCTTCCCTACCAGCAGGCCAGCCTCCAGCCACTGCCAGCAGGCAGCCAGCCTGGTATGTCAGGTATATAGGGAGGAGAGATGGGGGGCCATTCTAGAGCTACAAGCAAGTCAAGACGACGCAATATTGGTTCACATTTCAAGAATCCATGGTGCAATTGCATTGTACACTCTATACAATGATATGGTCACACTGTGATCTACAAATGGTCATACTATCAACAAACTATCTGTTGATAGGCATCTGCTTGCTAAGATCACGTTTAGGTTTAGAATAA
Organism: Oncorhynchus masou masou; assembly: GCF_036934945.1. Classification (NCBI taxonomy): domain Eukaryota; kingdom Metazoa; phylum Chordata; class Actinopteri; order Salmoniformes; family Salmonidae; genus Oncorhynchus; species Oncorhynchus masou. Next base: position 81,552,050 of record NC_088242.1, on the reverse strand, counting down.
GGTTTAGTTAGGGTAAGGGGTAAGGTTCGGATTAGGGCTAGGGCTAGGGCTAGTGTCTACTTCGTTGAAATGTTTTTTTGACAGTTATTGAACATCTACGGAACATCTACCGTACTTGGGACTACCCAATAGAAGTGCTACCTGACAGGATATCATTCACTCACAGTCCAAATTAATGTTAGAGTTTTAACTCAGTGAGTCAGTTTGGACAAATGTTAACTTTGGTTCAGTTCTGCAACATTAGGTAAACATTGTTGCAGGGTCACGGAATGACCAAAGTATTTTCAGATTAATTATGGAAAATATTAAGCTCTCAGATAGGGTCTGTGAAGTTTCGGTAACGTGCCGTTTGCTCCTCACCCAGTTCCCCTTTGCGAGTCTCAGAAAAGGGAACTTGGCCAACAAGCACTCATGCATTCTCAAACTAAAACAAATGAGCCTGCATAAGAAATTTGAGGAAGCAAATGATTGCATCTATGAACTCCAAACAAACCAAATTGCAGGTGTGTTATGAATTTAAGAATGCTATTGAAATGTCATTTGGAGTCAAAAGTTTATTTTGGAAGCTGTCAAACAAATCTCCCAATCAGTATTTCACTTTTTGTAATTTTCCATCCTGGACTTTCCATTCAATTGTGTTTGTTGTTCTCGTTCCTATACTTCCCCCAGAAAACTCTTCCTCACTTTAAGATGCCTGTGGAATTTACAGGGTAAGTTCAATATATGTGTGGTATATTTATGTATTCAAAATCAATAACTTTATATAAATATTATTCAATGACCCCATGCATCATGAATACGTTGTAGAGTATTTTGCACAATGCAGATGAGTCAATGCCATGTGAAATCTATCTCGTTTTGAGAACATGTAGTATTTGATATCTATTACGCAGGTTCTCCATTTTCAAGTGGGAGAGGAGGACAAGGGTTTAAAAAGCCACAGAGGCATGTGCCCAGCAAACTATTACACACTCACTAGAAGCACTGTACTGAGATGGGTGTGCAATCCCTCGCCACTTCACTACCCCTCCACACACACGCACACACACACACACACACACGTTTTCTTCTGGATCGAATGGAGGCGTGACTATGGGTATGGCCAATGGTGCAGTTGATGACTGAACACTTGAGGCCCTCATGTTGACCGCAGTAACAAAAATGAACGGTTTTAAAGCTAGTTTCCTGCTACACATGTTGCCATGTGGTGGAGATAAAGTGTTTAAGTTTAAAAGCAAATTTCCTGCAATTCTACACATTTTGCCATGGCTTATGCCATCTGAGTGACTTAAACATTATAACAAAATCAATGGGGGCCACATTCAATGCCAGAAATACTCCGGAAAGCATAATAAAAAATAAATAAAAAATATATATATATACAGTGCCTTGCGAAAGTATTCGCCCCCCTTGAACTTTGCGACTTTTTGCCACATTTCAGGCTTCAAACATAAAGATATAAAACTGTATTTTTTTGTGAACAATCAACAACAAGTGGGACACAATCATGGAGTGGAACGACATTTATTGGATATTTCAAACTTTTTTAACAAATCAAAAACTAAAAAATTGGGCGTGCAAAATTATTCAGCCCCCTTAAGTTAATACTTTGTAGCGCCACCTTTTGCTGTGATTACAGCTGTAAGTCGCTTGGGGTATGTCTCTATCAGTTTTGCACATCGAGAGACTGAATTTTTTTCCCATTCCTCCTTGCAAAACAGCTCGAGCTCAGTGAGGTTGGATGGAGAGCATTTGAACAGCAGTTTTCAGTTCTTTCCACAGATTCTCGATTGGATTCAGGTCTGGACTTTGACTTGGCCATTCTAACACCTGGATATGTTTCTTTTTGAACCATTCCATTGTAGATTTTGCTTTATGTTTTGGATCATTGTCTTGTTGGAAGACAAATCTCCGTCCCAGTCTCAGGTCTTTTGCAGACTCCATCAGGTTTTCTTCCAGAATGGTCCTGTATTTGGCTCCATCCATCTTCCCATCAATTTTAACCATCTTCCCTGTCCCTGCTGAAGAAAAGCAGGCCCAAACCATGATGCTGCCACCACCATGTTTGACAGTGGGGATGGTGTGTTCACGGTGATGAGCTGTTGCTTTTACGCCAAACATAACGTTTTGCATTGTTGCCAAAAAGTTCAATTTTGGTTTCATCTGACCAGAGCACCTACTTCCACATGTTTGGTGTGTCTCCCAGGTGGCTTGTGGCAAACTTTAAACAACACTTTTTATGGATATCTTTAAGAAAAGGCTTTCTTCTTGCCACTCTTCCATAAAGGCCAGATTTGTGCAATATACGACTGATTGTTGTCCTATGGACAGAGTCTCCCACCTCAGCTGTAGATCTCTGCAGTTCATCCAGAGTGATCATGGGCCTCTTGGCTGCATCTCTGATCAGTCTTCTCCTTGTATGAGCTGAAAGTTTAGAGGGACGGCCAGGTCTTGGTAGATTTGCAGTGGTCTGATACTCCTTCCATTTCAATATTATCGCTTGCACAGTGCTCCTTGGGATGTTTAAAGCTTGGGAAATCTTTTTGTATCCAAATCTGGCTTTAATCTTCTTCACAACAGTATCTCGGACCTGCCTGGTGTGTTCCTTGTTCTTCATGATGCTCTCTGCGCTTTTAACGGACCTCTGAGACTATCACAGTGCAGGTGCATTTATACGGAGACTTGATTACACACAGGTGGATTGTATTTATCATCATTAGTCATTTAGGTCAACATTGGATCATTCAGAGATCCTCACTGAACTTCTGGAGAGAGTTTGCTGCACTGAAAGTAAAGGGGCTGAATAATTCTGCACACCCAATTTTTCAGTTTTTGATTTGTTAAAAAAGTTTGAAATATCCAATAAATGTCGTTCCACTTCATGATTGTGTCCCACTTGTTGTTGATTCTTCACAAATAAATACAGTTTTATATCTTTATGTTTGAAGCCTGAAATGTGGCAAAAGGTCGCAAAGTTCAAGGGGGCCGAATACTTTCGCAAGGCACTGTATATATATTTTTTACTGTATGGACTTTTCTGTGCAGGAAAAAACCCTGACACACACACACGCACACACACACCATGGACGCCAAGTTCATTAGTTAGAAGTGCTCACAATTTACAGAAGCTCTAGCTCCCAGCTTTCAGCATAGGCTTTTTCCATTTGTGGTGGCATGTTTGGGTGAGCTGAGCCCCTGATGGAATCCTAATTGTGCTTCTCTGGGCTGCCTGAAAGCCATTCATCAGTGTCACACTCGCCCAGGGACGCAGGCCACTAGGGGAGAGTTAGAATAGTAGAAGTTGGACATTTGGTTGCGTTGGCAAATGTTCTATTGTTATGTCAGTCAGTGACAGTCACTCAATGGGCCATGTCAGCTAACAATTTTGTTGATTGGGAAGTTAGCTGGCAAGACTTTTAGTAATCATTGCTGAATACCGAGTGGTCAAGCAGGGCAAGCGGCCGTAGCCCTGACCTCCAGGGGGCACCCATTGATTTTGTTAGTCACTCTCACTCAGATATCATTAACATGGTACAAGTTATGGAAAATGTGTAGAATTACAGAAAATTTGCTTTAAACTGAAAAAAATGTCTCTCCACCCCATGGCAACATGTGTAGAATTGCTTGCAATTCTACCAAATCTCGATTATTGCCCCTAAAAGGCTGGAACCGGCCCTGCAGGCGTACACAAACACTTTTCTCCCCAAAATAATTTAGTGTTTGTTGTTTCCATTGGATTCTACTGGCAATCTATTGTCTTTTGATATTGATCTTGATTTCAATGGATCGAACAGAGAACACAACAGTGAACGATATCATTACAAAGGTCCTGGGCTACGTTAGTCAAGGAAGATTTGAAGGTTTACGGGTGAATCCAATTCATTCACTCTAGTGCAGCGTATTCAATGTAGCCTGATATTGATGCAAAGACCAGGGCATGCACATATATGGGCTGTGGAGACTTTCAGAGGGTAGTGGCTGTGTGTGTCTGGCAGGGGAGGGACTATGTTTCATGTTTGCCATATCAGCCAACCACTGAGGACAACACCACAGTGGCACTGTTAAGAACCTTGCATCTGAATCATGTGACTCAGTGTAATTGCTAGACTGCCTTTCAACTTCGAAATGAAAGTAAGATTTGGCCATTTTTCAACACAGAGGGCTAAAACGAGACTGCAATCCACCACTTCCCTTTGTGAGAAATCTCCCCATACAGCGTACACCCACTTCTGTTTTACCAGAAGTCAATAAGCAAAAGCAGCACTCACTAAGTAAGGTGCTATAGGCCTGTCCTGCTCCTGTACATGTAAATATACTGATCCTTACACAGCCAGGTTCACTAGTTTCTTCTGTCATGTCAATGTAGATTCACTGACTGATTCTTATTCTGTTGTCTGACTATTTTTGTCATATCGTGTAACCTCCAGCTTCACTAAGTTATTCAGATTTCCGAGAAAATATACATTCTGCTTTTGCTTATTGGAAGAAAAATAGACAACCATTGTATTTGTGACAACCATTTGTGACAACCATTCTTTCTTTTGGACGTTGTTCACTTTCTATTCCGACTTCACTTCTGCCAGCCATCTGCAAACTCAGGGGGAAATTACCAATGGTCCCTTTAAACTGCGCTTGTGTGCGGGTGCGCAGTAGACTCCACAGAGAGAAACACTACAATGAGTTTCACTCAACTTTCTTGAGCAGTGGTCACCAACTGGTCAATCGCGATCGACTGGTCGATCTCCAAGGCATTGCTAGTCGATCACCCAACTTTTCTGTAAAAAACCCAACAATAAAACCTGTTGGCAGTAGGTGTACCCGATCGATTCAGCTGCCCTGCATGCCGGGTAGGCGAACTGTTGCCATTTTGAACCATTTCATGTGTCTGAAGGTACAAACTCTGCCTTCCCAGCGGGCGGGCCTGGAGAGAAATCAAGTGCATTATAGGCCTACCGCTGGCCAATCGGATGGCTCAGATTACCGTGTCTGCAGTAATGTAGCAGGCATTAAAGAAAGCTATAGAATATTTGATACTGAGCTTTAAAAACATTTAAAACCATTACTAGAGAGAGACTGTCAACAAATACAGCAAAGATCTTCTGTTTTTATGAGTGAGTTCATGTTTAAGTTCTCACTCAGCACTGTCAACACTTTGTATTCAACACTTTTATAAGCCATAAAATGCGCATTCTTTCTATTTCAACTCAACGCTATAACACGCACTGCAACAGTATTGAATGAGTAGGAATGTGTACTTATAGGCTTGAATTGTTGTTATTATTAGCGGCTTGGGTCTTTTTTAATATATTTAACTTTCTCTCTTCATAGGAGTAACAACATGAATGTGCGCATGAGGCAGAATGAATGTGGTGCAACTTGAGTTTTGCAATCAGCTGGAAGACAGTGTCCCTTTTTGGTCAGTGTCAGTGGAGGAAAGGGAGAGTGGAGGGATGCTGAGGGTCCTGTTCTCTCCCACCACTGAGACAGAGCATCAGATGCAGGCACGATCAGCCCAGTAAAATAGAGTTCTCATTGTTAACACTCAACGTGTCCTTTTACTGTGACAATTGTGATCGAATAAACGCAATATTAGCAACTTTCAATGCAACATACCGAAACAAAAATAATTAGGCAAGAAATGTTGTTGTATGCAGAACGCATTGGAGCAGGATTCTATTGCGCTGACACACACGACTCAGCCCATACTCTACACAGACCTATGCGACATAAACAAACAGAGTTGCAGTAGATCTATATGCAAACAGAGCTTTGTGTTATATGGATCTGTGCCATTTATTTTGAACTGGTCTGTGCTTGGCACCCCCCCTTGGGTTGTGCCGTGGCGGAGATCTTTGTTGGCTATACTCGGCCTTGCCTCAGGATGGTAAGTTGATGGTTGAAGATATCCCTCTAGTGGTGTAGGGGCTGTGCTTTGGCAAAGTGGGTGGGGTTATATCCTTCCTGTTTGGCCCTGTCCGGGGGTATCATCGGATGGGGCCACAGTGTCTCCTGACCCCTCCTGTCTCAGCCTCCAGTATTTATGCTGCAGTAGTTTATGTGTCGGGGGGCTAGGGTCAGTTTGTTATATCTGGAGTACTTCTCCTGTCTTATCCGGTGTCCTGTGTGAATTTAACTATGCTCTCTCTAATTCTCTCCTCCTCTCTTTCTTTCTCTCTCGGAGGACCTGAGCCCTAGGACCATGCCTCAGGACTACCTGGCATGATGACTCCTTGCTGTCCACAGTCCACCTGGCCGTGCTGCTGCTCCAGTTTCAACTGTTCTGCCTGCGACTATGGAATCCTGACCTGTTCACCGGACGTGCTACCTGTCCCAGACCTATTATTTGACCATGCTGGTCATTTATGAACATTTGAACATCATGACCATGTTCTGTTATAATCTCCACCCGGCACAGCCAGAAGAGGACTGGCCACCCCTCATAGCCTGGTTCCTCTCTAGGTTTCTTCCTAGGTTTTGGCCTTTCTAGGGAGTTTTTCCTAGCCAACAGGCTTCAACACCTGCATTGCTTGCTGTTTGGGGTTTTAGGCTGGGTTTCTGTACAGTACTTTGAGATATCAGCTGATTTGACTTGTTTACAGCATGAGTAGAGGCACTTGTTTTGAGATCAAAGCAAGAGATGCATGTAGCCAGGTGTGCACATTGTGTTCATAACCATTGGTTGTTAGTGAGTTATTAGTCCAGATATAGATCATTAGTAGTCAGCAATAGGGAAGTGATTTGTCTGAATCACTGTAATAATGGTATGGGAATACAAATGCTTTTTATTTTGTAAAGTGGTTTCTTGCATCAAACAACACAACAACATTTGCAGTCAACTCATTGTCTGAAGGACAAGTGAATAAATTGGCTAATGTCAAGCCCTGCATGTTTTTTTCAAAAGTCTCATGGAATGAAGGTCTACATTGAACACCACACATTGGTTGCTATCGTAGGCTGATGCAGGAAGTGAAAGGTTGAGGTGAGTGTCTGTGCATGCATGCGTGCCTGTGTGTGGGGAAAACAGGTGACATGGCAGGAGTCCTGATGAGGTCCAGGGGAAAGTCAGCCAGATCAGGTTACACACCACATGGGTTCCCATTGATCCAATCAGCCATCCACAACCTCTCTGATATACTGTTGCTTCGCAATTTAACATTTATCTAAACCAGGACTCTCCAACCCTTTTCCTGGAGAGCTACGTTCCTGTAGGTTTTCACTCAATTTTAAATTAGCACACCTGATTCTAATAATTAGCTGGTTGATTAGCAAAATCAGGTTAGTTACAACTGGGGTTGGAGTGAAAACCTACAGTACGGTAACTCTCCATGAACAGGGTCGGAGAGCCCTGATCTAAACTCATGCTTAGAGGCCCACAATCTGTTTGTGTCAGAGTTCGGCCTTGCCAGCAGGCCTGCATGCCTCTCCCCTCCACCTGCTCTGACCTCTACTCAGACGACCTGCAGCCATGTGCGCTGTCACCAAGCCCTATCTATCTATCTATCTATCTATCTATTCAATTCAAGGGCTTTATTGGCATGGGAAACATGTGTTAACATTGCCAAAGCAAGTAAGGTAGATTATATATAAAGTGAAATAAACAATAAAAATTAACAGTGTTACGGATACAGTTATCCTGTGTGTGTGTTTATCCTGTGTGTGTGTTTCTTTTCTCTCCTTCTCCCCTCACAGGTGAAAATCATCACTCCCCAATCAGTCAACAATCAATCATCAATCAGAAGACACACCTCCTCCTATTTCCTAACCTATCACAGTTCCTTCTCCATGGTTTAAAAACCCCATCATTTGTTTGTTCTAGAGCTCAATCTCTGTGTAAATGCCATGTCTGTAGGTCTCTGTGTTTCACTCTCGCTTTGTGTCTTAACCTCTCTTTTGTTTAAGCACCTCATAGCACTTTGTCATCACCTGTGAGTATTGTTTTTGGTTATGGTGTTTGTTTGTTGCTGGTGGGAAAAGGGGGAAACCAAGACAAGTCGCCCATGGGCATACACTACCCGTAGGTGAACTTTGTTAAATACACTAGTTAGAACTGGGCGGACCACCCACTGTATTTTTGGTTAGTTAGTTAGCTGTTGTTAAAGTAGGCTAGTCTAGCTTAGGGGTGTTTTTGAATACTTATTGTTTCTTTCCTTGGGTCCAGCTCAGCCCCTTTTCCTGCTCCCCCCATTAACGTGTGTTTATAAATAAACCTGGAGTTTGACGGTAGATTTCTGTTGTCGTGGTTATTTTGTTCACACTTTTACTTTGTCACAATAATAATTTGCATGAGTTATGTTACGGGTCTCATTGCCATCCCCCCCTAGACTGTCGGGCCAAAAGGGATTCCTAACAAACAGTAAACATCACACATACAGAAGTTTCAAAACAATAAAGACATTACAAATGTCATTTTATACATATACAGTCTTTTAACAATGTACAAATGGTAAAGGACACAAGATAAAATAAATAAGCATAGATATGGGTTGTATTTACAATGGTGTGTGTTTCTCGTGGCAACAGGTCACAAATCTTGCTGCTGATGGCACACTGTGGAATTTCACCCAGTGGATATGGGAGTTTCTCAAAATTGGATTTGTTTTCGAATTCTTTGTGGATCTGTGTAATCTGAGGGAAATATGTCTCTCTAATATGGTCATACATTGGGCAGGAGGTTAGGAAGTGCAGCTCAGTTTCCACCTCATTTTGTGGGCAGTGAGCACATAGCCTGTCTTCTCTTGAGAGCCATGTCTGCCTACGGCGGCCTTTCTCAATAGCAAGGCTATGCTCGCTGAGTCTGTACATAGTCAAAGCTTTCCTTAATTTTGGGTCAGTCACAGTGGTCAGGTATTCTGCCGCTGTGTACTCTCTGTGTAGGGCCAAATAGCATTCTAGTTTGTTCTGTTTTTTTGTTAATTCTTTCCAATGTGTCAAGTAATTATCTTTTTGTTTTCTCATGATTTGGTTGGGTCTAATTGTGCTGCTGTCCTGGGGCTCTGTAGGGTGTGTTTGTGTTTGAACAGAGCCCAAAGACCAGCTTGCTTAGGGGACTCTTCTACAGAGAGATGAACCTGGAGGTGATGGCTTTGTTGTGGAAGGTTTGGGAATTGCTTCCTTTTAGGTGGTTATAGAATTTAACGGCTCTTTTTTGGATTTTGATAATTAGTGGGTATCGGCCTAATTCTGCTCTGCATGCATTATTTGGTGTTCTACGTTGTACACGGAGGATATTTTTGCAGAATTCTGCGTGCAGAGTCTCAATTTGGTGTTTGTCCCATTTTCTGAAGTCTTGGTTGGTGAGCGGACCCCAGACCTCACAACCATAAAGGGCAATGGGCTCTGACTGATTCAAGTATTTTTAGTCAAGTCCTAATTGGTATGTTGAAATGTATGTTCCTTTTGATGGCATAGAATGCCCTTCTTGCCTTGTCTCAGATCGTTCACAGCTTTGTGGAAGTTACCTGTGGCGCTGATGTTTAGGCCAAGGTATGTATCGTTTTTTGTGTGCTCTAGGGCAACTGTCTAGATGGAATTTGTATTTGTGGTCCTGGTGACTGGACCTTTTTTGGAACACCATTATTTTGGTCTTACTGAGATTTACTGTCAGGGCCCAGGTCTGACAGAATCTGTGCATAAGATCTAGGTGCTGCTGTAGGCCCTCCTTGGTTGGTGACAGAAGTACAAGATCATCAGCAAACAGCAGACATTTGACTTCGGATTCTAGCAGGGTGTGGCCGGGTGCTGCAGACTTTTCTAGTGCCCGTGCCAATTCGTGGATATATATGTTGAAGAGGGTGGGGCTTAAGCTGCATCCCTGTCTAACCCCACGACCCTGTGTGAAGAAATGTGTGTTTTTTGCCAATTTTAACCGCACACTTGTTGTTTGTGTACATGGATTTTATGATGTCGTATGTTTTACCCCCAACACCACTTTCCATCAGTTTGTATAGCAGACCCTCATGCCAAATTGAGTCGAAGGCTTTTTTGAAATCAACAAAGCATGAGAAGACTTTGCCTTTGTTTTGGTTTGTTTGGTTGTCAATTAGGGTGTGCAGGGTGAATACATGGTCTGTTGTACGGTAATTTGGTAAAAAGCCAATTTGACATTTGCTCAGTACATTGTTTTCATTGAGGAAGTGTACGAGTCTGCTGTTAATGATAATGCAGAGGATTTTCCCAAGGTTACTGTTGACGCATATTCCACGGTAGTTATTGGGGTCAAATTTGTCTCCATTTTTGTGGATTGGGGTGATCAGTCCTTGGTTCCAAATATTGGGGAAGATGCCAGAGCTAAGGATGATGTTAGAGTTTTAGTATAGCCAATTGGAATTTGTTGTCTGTATATTTTATCATTTCATTGAGGATACCATCAACACCACAGGCCTTTTTGGAGTGGAGGGTTTTTATTTTGTCATGTAACTCATTCTATCTATCCACTCCTCCCCGCTGTGCACACCTGCTTTGAGAGCCTCTTGCCCAGGCAGGGTGGAGGAACAGACACTCTCTGTTTTCTTCCAGATAATCATCACATTGCTCACATACTTACTGTTCTCTGGCAGCCTGGCCTGCCTCCAAGCTTACCTCAGCCAAGACCCATTCTGCATATGCCCCGCAATACACGGGCCCCACTAATAGCCTCTGAGAGCACACAATACAGCCTCTCTCTTTCTGTCTTCACCTCTACTCCACCTCTCTTTCTCAATGTTTCCACCTCCTCCCCACTCCAACCCCACCCCTGCATCTCCTACCGCAGGTGTCCCCAGGCTAAGGGAATAGCAGGGTTCATTACGCTGTTGAGGCACAGTAAATCCCCCCCCCCTCCTCCACCACTTATATACCGTAGCTACAGTGCCTTGCGAAAGTATCGGCCCCCTTGAACTTTGCGACTTTTTGCCACATTTCAGGCTTCAAACATAAAGATATAAAACTGTATTTTTTTGTGAAGAATCAACAACAAGTGGGACACAATCATGAAGTGGAACGACATTTATTGGATATTTCAAACTTTTTTAACAAATCAAAAACTGAAAAATTGGGCGTGCAAAATTATTCAGCCCCCTTAAGTTAATACTTTGTAGCGCCACCTTTTGCTGTGAATACAGCTGTAAGTCGCTTGGTATGTCTCTATCAGTTTTGCACATCGAGAGACTGAATTTTTTTCCCATTCCTCCTTGCAAAACAGCTCGAGCTCAGTGAGGTTGGCTGGAGAGCATTTGAACAGCAGTTTTCAGTTCTTTCCACAGATTCTCGATTGGATTCAGGTCTGGACTTTGACTTGGCCATTCTAACACCTGGATATGTTTATTTTTGAACCATTCCATTGTAGATTTTGCTTTATGTTTTGAATCATTGTCTTGTTGGAAGACAAATCTCCGTCCCAGTCTCAGGTCTTTTGCAGACTCCATCAGGTTTTCTTCCAGAATGGTCCTGTATTTGGCTCCATCCATCTTCCCATCAATTTTAACCATCTTCCCTGTCCCTGCTGAAGAAAAGCAGGCCCAAACCATGATGCTGCCACCACCATGTTTGACAGTGGGGATGGTGTGTTCACGGTGATGAGCTGTTGCTTTTACGCCAAACATAACGTTTTGCATTGTTGCCAAAAAGTTCAATTTTGGTTTCATCTGACCAGAGCACCTACTTCCACATGTTTGGTGTGTCTCCCAGGTGGCTTGTGGCAAACTTTAAACAACACTTTTTATGGATATCTTTAAGAAAAGGCTTTCTTCTTGCCACTCTTCCATAAAGGCCAGATTTGTGCAATATACGACTGATTGTTGTCCTATGGACAGAGTCTCCCACCTCAGCTGTAGATCTCTGCAGTTCATCCAGAGTGATCATGGGCCTCTTGGCTGCATCTCTGATCAGTCTTCTCCTTGTATGAGCTGAAAGTTTAGAGGGACAGGTCTTGGTAGATTTGCAGGTCTTGGTACAGTGATTTGGGATGTTTAAAGCTTGGTCTTTTTGTATCCAAATACTTTAAACTTCTTCCATTTCGGACCTGCCTGGTGTGTTCCTTGTTCTTCATCGGACCTCTGAGACTATCACAGTGCAGGTGCCTTGGGATTACACACAGGTGGATTTTACCATCATTAGTCATTTAGGTCAACATTGGATCAAGAGATCCTCACTGAACTTCTGGAGAGAGTTTGCTTTAAAGGGGCTGAATAATTTTGCACGCCCAATTTTTCAGTTTTTGATTTGTTAAAAAATTTGGAAATATCCAATAAATGTCGTTCCACTTCATGATTGTGTCCCACTTGTTGTTGATTCTTCACAAAAAAATATAGTTTTATATCTTTATGTTTGAAGCCTGAAATGTGGCTAAACGTCGCAAAGTTCAAGGGGGCCGAATACTTTCGCAAGGCACTGTATTCAAAGAAAAGAATGCAAAGAGATTAAGAGATGCAGTCCTTCCCCAACACGCATGGCAGATCATCCACCATGTCTCATACCCACAGTACATTTGGAGGGTATATCATCAATAGTATTGTCACTATCTGACCTTATTCTCAATGGTCCAGGCATGTTTGGTGTTCAAGTGCCTCTTATCCAGAGGTCTGTTCATATCTTCAGTGTACAACTAGCCCTATGGGCTCCAAAACAGCCATTGTGACTGTGTAAGCAAACTCCAGTGGAACAGGGGGGCCCAGTGTAGATGAAATAGGAGAAATTGATAATTTATTAATTATTGCTATCAGGTTGCCCAGTTCATGTTTTACAAAAAGCCAGGCAGAGGCAGATTAGTTATCAGTGCCAGCTGTCCAGTCTAGACTGGCCACTCTCTCTCGCTCTCTCTCTCTCTTTTCCTCCCTCACTCCTTTCCTTCCTTGAGTTTTACTGTGGCCAGAGTCTCTGTGCAGATGGCTTGGGCCCTGATCAATCAAGGAGGATCAATAGCCCCTGACTGGTGTGGAGTGAAAGTTGTGGGCTGACTGACATGTGAATGGTTGTCTGGGTGCAGAGGGGAGGGGACTAGGGAGTGGAAAGGGGAAGGGCCCGTGTCCTGTAGTGTCACAGACTGTATTCTCTCAACAGGGGGCATGAGTGAGATGGATGGAGAAACAGTGGAGCCAGTCGACACTACTACCTACCTGACTGTCACCTCTCTCTGTTCAGGATTCATTATGTCAACAGCCAGTTTGGTAAATGTCACCGTGCTGGAGGGGGAAAGCACAGAAAAAACTTTGCACTAAACTTTCTAAACATGTAGGGAGGGAGTATTCTTATGTTTGGCACTTAGCCAAATATTCCTTTTGCTGTTATCCTAGATTACATCATGTGCTGATCTAAATGACCTGATTTATGGTTAAGTGGTATCCGACCCTTATTTGTTATCAAGCACTTTGACACTTGAAGTCAACATTGAATCTGGTATTTCCCTCCCCAAAAACAAAGTTCAAACGAAGCACAACTAAAGACCCTGGCACATTGAAACAAACCAGATATGACTAAACAGCTTAAATCAGCATAGAATCCCATCCATCTAGCTGAGAGGCGTGAGGCCTCTGTGAGATGATGGTGGTGGACAGGGTCACTGCTCTGCACTCTGCTTTATTGTTTCTGCTTGTCTTCCGGACAGTTGCTGGCTCTGGTCTATGTATGATTCAGTCCAGATTCTGCCGTGTGTGGTGTGTGTGCCTCATACTAAGCCCTGTGACACTAGACACAGACAGTCACCAACAAGAAGGAAGGAAGTACAACTCAGAGTCCAATCAGCCAACTGGCCGACCAGCAGCTGGCATCGCACTAGTGAAGAGTTCAAGGGGTTCGTTCTGCTTTCACAGGCCACCTTCTGTAAAAGAGGAAATGGTTCAGAAATGGGGAGTCAACAAAAAGAAACTCCAGGTTAAACTGTTAACTAATGAAATAAGGACCTAAAAACTAAGGACAGAAAAATCCAGTAAGTCAAATCTCCAAGCTACAAATCAGACACATTTCACATTCACACACCTACTACAGACCTACTTCTGTGTATATTGGGTTTGAGCTGAGGGTTGAGTGTTTGTGCGGCAGTCAGTCAGAAGTCATGGCGGTGTTTCCTGTTGTAGGGCGAGGAGGTGCCTCATGGTTGCATGCAGAGAAAGGAAGTGGAGGGTAAATAGAGGGAATCCCATCCCTGCCGTTACCTCACACCAGCGCTAAAATTTCACAATAGCTTCCAATGTGGGATCCCGTCCCCTGGCCTCTCGTAATGACAAAGGAAGTTTGTGTGTCTGTCTATCCAGCCAACTCAGCCAATGAGACAGAGAGGAGGATTTAAACCTTCTTTTGTATTCAGATGTTGAAATTCAAACAAACCATATGTATATGCTATGTATTTGTTTCCAGACTAAATGTAGACCTAAAGGGGGTAAAGAGCTATGGCGTCAATGTTGCAATGCAACTTTGATTGAATTAAGCCCCAAGTTTTTCCTGATGCCATCATATGAAACTTTCAATCACAACAAAGAACACACAGCGAAGAGATACATTTCATTTTAACTCTACAGGTTCAGGGTTATTATTTGTGGGCCCTTTGTTGTGGTTCGTAAAAAATGGACAGTGTGCAGAACGATGACAGATACAAGACTAAGAGAAAGTATGTGAACATATCATTATGATGCAATGGAGTGTAACCATGGAATGTTCTGGGGAATTAGCCTAGTTTGGGAAATGTCATAGTCATTTCTCATCTCTGCACAGAGCACTGGCTTCCCTTAGATGGTGACCTTATTTTTCTTATCTTTGCCTTCCATGTGAGACCTTGGGTTCACACATTTATAATTCAAAATGATTTCCCAAGGATAAATATTGCTCTGAACTGCCATCATGTACGACAGTAGCATCATTTGTATTGACAGTGTTGTAAAACCGCAGATCTGCTTAATGGTGAAGTGATATGCTGCTCCTGAATATTTGATGTCAATTTTATAGGAAAGTCATAAAAGATTTTCAAATCTCAATTTATCCTGTCAAACAAATATTGATTTAACCTGTGAATCTACTGAACCTTTCCTCCAGTTCCTGGAGGGCTAAAGGAAAAATGGTTGGACCATAAATAGCATGTCGAACTCACAATTACATTTTTTTCACTTTTTATATTCCAATAGGTCTTAACTATCTCATTTGAATTTACTTGTGAGTATGATGGAGTGCCTCAGGGAGAAATATTGATTCCACAGATTTAGAACCTGCTGCCTGGATAAATGATAGCCCAATACCAGCAGTTGACGCTATTGAGCCGTTTAATCCTACCATCCAAAGGGAATTCATGCAGCCGGCTATACACTTGTATCTTCCGTGGACCAGTTTATACATTCTCAGGCTGCAAAGGTGACAATTTCCTCCTTCACTGGATTTAATGGTGAGAATGCAGGTAAAAAAAGATGCATTCTTTCTAAATGAAATACTATTTTCCACCACCATGCTAGAGTAGCAAATGCTAGTCCTGGATGTTGCGTATCGCGTTCAGCCAATCAGGTTGCAGAAATCTTTTGTTTTGAAACTATCAGACCAGGGATGAAAAAACAGACTGCTGCAACCTGATTGGCTGAACGCGATACACAACATCCAGGACTAGC
The DNA here is from genome assembly GCF_036934945.1 of Oncorhynchus masou masou. NCBI lineage: Eukaryota > Metazoa > Chordata > Actinopteri > Salmoniformes > Salmonidae > Oncorhynchus > Oncorhynchus masou. Next base: position 81,536,490 of record NC_088242.1, on the reverse strand, counting down.
ATTAGCTACTCTAGCGTGGTAGCGGAAAATTACTCAAGTAAAAGTGAAAGTCACCCAGTAAAATACTACTTGAGTAAAATTCTAAAAGTATTTGGTTTTATGTATGCTTAAGTATCAAAAGTAAATGTTATTGCAAAAATATACTTACAGTACCAGTCAAAAGTTTGGACACATATTCATTCAAGGGTTTTTCTTTCTTTTTACTATTTTATACATTGTAGAATAAAAGTGAAGACATCAAAACTATGAAATAACACCAAAAAAAGGGTTAAACAAATCTAAATATATTTTAGATTTGAAATTCTTCAAAGTAGCCACCCTTTGCCTTGATGACAGCTTTTCACACTCTTGGCATTCCCATAATGAGCTTCATGAGGTAATCACCTGGAATACATTTAATTCATCAGATGTGCCTTGTTAAAAGTTAATTTGAGTAATTTATTTTCTTCTTAATGCATTTTAGCCAATCAGTTGTGTTGTGACAAGGTAGGGGTGGTATACAGAAGATAGCCCTATTTGGTAAAAGGCCAAGTCCATATTATGGCAAGAACAGCTCAAATAAGCAGAGAAACGACAGTTCATAATTTCTTTATGACATGAGGGTCAGTCAATTTGTAAAATGTCAAGAACTTTGAAAGTTTCTTCAAGTGCAGTCGCAAAAACCATCAAGCGCCATGATGAAACTGGCTCTCATGAGGACCACAACAGGAATGGAAGACCCAGAGTTACCTCTGCTGCAGAGGATAGGTTCATTAGAGTTACCAGCCTTAGAAATTGCAGCCCAAATAAATGCTTCACAGAGTTGAAGTAACAGACACATCTCAGCATCAACTGTTCAGAGGATACTGCATGAATCAGGCCTTCATGGTCGAATTGCTGCAAAGAAACCCCTACTAAAGGACACCAATAATAAGAAGAGACTTGCTTGGGCCAAGAAACACAAGCAATGGACATTAGATCGGTGGAAATCTGTCCTTCGGTCTGTTGAGTCCAAATTTGATTTGATTTTTTGGTTCCAACCGCTGTGTCTTTGTGAGATGCAGAGTAGGTGAATGGATGATCTCCGCATGTGTAGTTCCCAACGTGAAGAATGGAGGAGAAGGTGTGGAGGTGCTTTGATGGTAACAATGTCAATGTTTTATGTAGAATTCAAGGCACATTTAACCAGCATGGCTACCACAGCATTCCGCAGTGATACGTCATCCCATCTGGTTTGCGTTTTTTGGGACTATCATTTGTTTTTCAACAGGAAAACACACCTCCAGGCTAAGTAAGGGCTATTTGATGAAGAAGGAGAGTGATACAGTGTTGCATCAGATGACCTGGCCTCCAAAATCACTTGACCGCAAAACAATTGAGATAGTCTGGGATGAGTTGGATGCTTAGTGTAGGAAAAGCAGCCAACAAGTTCTCAGCATATGTGGGAACTCCTTCAAATACGGTTGAAAAAGCATTCCAGGTGAAGATGGTTGAGAGAGTGTGAAAAGCTCTCAAGCCAAAGCATGGCTACTTTGAAGAATTTCAAATATAAACTATATTTAGATTTGTTTGGCCCTTTTTTGGTGTTATTTCATAGTTTTGATGTCTTCACGTTTATTCTACAATGTAGAAAATCGTACAAATAAAGAAAAACCCTTGAATGAGTAGGTGTGTCCAAAATTTTGACTGGTACTGTAAGTATGAAAAGTACAAGTAAAATCATAAATCATTTCACATTCCTTATCTTCTTGAAACTCCCCATCCCGGATCCGGGATCGTGAATAAAGCCTCAGGCTCATTAGCATAACGCAACGTTAACGATTTCTGAAAATCGCAAATAAAATGAAAATAATGCGCCTACTCTCAAGCTTAGCCTTTTCTTAACAACACTGTCATCTCAGATTTTCAAAATATGCTTTTGAACCATAGCAATTCACTAATTTGTGTAAGAGTATGCTAAGCTAGCTTAGCATTTTGAGTAGCATTTAGCACGCAACATTTTCACAAAAACAGGATAACCAAATAAATAAAATAATTTACCTTTGAAGAGCTTCGGATGTTTTCAATGAGGAGACTCTCAGTTACATACCAAATGTGCAGTTTTTCCTGAAAGCGTCTTTGTGTAGGAGAAATCGCTCTGTTTTGTACATCACATTTGGCTACCGAAACGAACCAAAAATTCAGTCACCTACAATGTCAAACTTTTTCCGAATTAACTCCATAATATCGACCGAAACATGGCAAACGTTGTTTGGAATCAATCCTCAAGGTGTTTTTTCACATATCTCTTCATTGATATATCGTTCGTGGAAGCCTGCATTCTTCTCTGAATTCTGTGGAAAAATACTTGCAGCTGACTTTTGCGCACCAATTTCGGCGCAGGACACCGGGCGGACACCTGGTAAATGTGGTCTCTTATGGTCAATCTTCCAATGATATGCCTACAAATACGTCACAATGCTGCAGACACCTTGGGGAAACGACAGAAAGGGCTGACTCACTCCTCTCGCATTCACAGCCATATAAGGAGACAATGGAAAACTGAGCCTCAAAAATCCTGCTCATTTCCTGGATGCCGTTTCATCTTGGTTTTGCCTGTAGCTCACGTTCTAGGGCACGCACAGAAAATATCTTTGCAGTTCTGGAAACGTCAGTGTTTTCTTTCCAAAGCTATCAATTATATGCATAGTCGAGCATCTTTTTGTGACAAAATATTGCGCTTATAACGGGCACGTCTTTTTATCCAAAAATTATATAGCGCCCCCAGAGTTTCAACAGGTTATATTAAGAAAACCAGACGGCGCAATTTTCTTTCTATTTTAATTTATTGTTAACCAGGGGCACACTCCAACACTCAGACATAATTTACGGTACAAACAAAGCATTTGTGTTTAGTGCGTCCACCAGATCAGACGCAGCAGGGGTGATCAGGGATGTTCTTTTGATAATTGTATGAATTGGATCATTTTCCAGTCCTGCTAAGCATTCAAAATGTAGCAAGTACTTTTGGGTGTCAGGGAAAATGTATGGAGTAAAAAGCTCATTATTTTCTCTGGGAATGTAGTGGAGTAAAAGTAAAAGTAGTCAAAAATATAAATAGTGAAGTAAAGTATACAGTGGGGCAAAAAAGTATTTAGTCAGCCACCAATTGTGCAAGTTCTCCCACTTAAAAATATGAGAGAAGTCTGTAATTTTCATCATATGTACACTTCAACTACAACAGACAAAATGAGAAAAACAATCCAGAAAATCACATTGTAGGATTTTGAATGAATTTATTTGCAAATTATGGTGGAAAATAAGTATTTGGTCAATAACAAAAGTTTCTCAATACTTTGTTATATGCCCTTTGTTGGCAATGACAGAGGTCAAACGTTTTCTGTCAGTCTTCACACTGTTGCTGGTATTTTGGCCCATTCCTCTATGCAGATCTCCTCTAGACTAGTGATGTTTTGGGGCTGTTGCTGGGCAACATGGACTTTCAACTCCCTCCAAAGATTTTCTATGGAGTTGAGATCTGGAGACTGGCTAGGCCACTCCAGGACCTTGAAATGCTTCTTACGAAGCCACTCCTTCGTTGCCCGGGTGGTGTGTTTGGGATCATTGTCATGCTGAAAGACCCAGCCACGTTTCATCTTCAATGCCCTTGCTGATGGAAGGAGGTTTTCACTCAAAATCTCATGATACATGGCCCCATTCATTCTTTCCTTTACACGGATCAGTTGTCCTGGTCCCTTTGCAGAAAAACAGCCCAAAGCATGATGATTCCACCCCCATACTTCACAGTAGGTATGGTGTTCTTTGGATTTGAGTCCCTGGTGGCGTAGTGTGTTACTGATGGTAGGCTTTGTTACTTTGGTCCCAGCTCTCTGCAGGTCATTCACTAGGTCCCACCGTGTGGTTCTGGTATTTTTGCTCACCGTTCTTGTGATCATTTTGACCCGACGGGGTGAGATCTTGCGTGGAGCTCCAGATCGAGGGAGATTATCAGTGGTCTTGTATGTCTTCCATTTCCTAATAATTGCTCCCACAGTTGATTTCTTCAAACCAAGCTGCTTACCTATTGCAGATTCAGTCTTCCCAGCCTGGTGCAGGTCTACAATTTTGTTTCTGGTGTCCTTTGACAGCTCTTTGGTCTTGGCCATAGTGGAGTTTGGAGTGGGACTGTTTGAGGTTGTGGACAGGTGTCTTTTATACTGATAACAAGTTCAAACAGGTGCCATTAATACAGGTAACGAGTGGAGGACAGAGGAGCCTCTTAAAGAAGAAGTTACAGGTCTGTGAGAGCCAGAAATCTTGCTTGTTTGTAGGTGACCAAATACTTATTTGCCACCATAATTTGCAAATAAATTCATTAAAAATCCTACAATGTGATTTTCTGGGGGGAAAAAATCTCATTTTGTCTGTCATAGTTGAAGTGTACCTATGAAGAAAATTACAGGCCTCTCTCATCTTTTAAGTGGGAGAACTTGCACAATTGGTGGCTGACTAAATACTTTTTGGCCAAACTGTAGATACCACCCAAAAATGACTTAAATGACTATTATGCGTAGGGGAGCAGGTGAACCTAAGAGCAGACTCAGACAAGGAGACTGGGATAAGGTAACCAAGGTATTTATTGAAAAACAGGGTGCAGATGGGGTGCAGGCCAGGGAAAGTTCGGGCTGGTTGCAGGGAGCCAGGTGCTGAGGCTGAGGCTGAGACTGGAGCGAGGGGAGTTGGGGCTGGGTAAGCAGGTCCGGAGTAGGAATCCAAGGAAGCAGTAGAATGGGGGGTCCAGGACAGTTTAGCAGGACTGACAAGACGTGGGACTCGAGACAGTGACCAGAGTCAGAGCGGACAGAACTGTAGCAGAGAGGAAAACAGCATCAGTCAAGAGCAGGCCTTTCTAATCAACCTGGCCGGGGTATCCTGGAAGGATATTGATCTCATCCCGTCAGTAGAGGATTCCTGTTTTTTTTTAAATGCCTTCCTAACCATCTTAAATAAGCATGCCCCATTCAAGAAATGTAGAACCAGGAACAGATATAGCCCTTGGTTCTCCCCAGACCTGACTGCCCTTAACCAACACAAACACATCCTATGGCGTTCTGTATTAGCATCGAACAGCCCCAGTGATATCAAATCAAATTTATTTATATAGCCCTTCGTACATCAGCTGATATCTCAAAGTGCTGTACAGAAACCCAGCCTAAAACCCCAAACAGCAAGCAATGCAGGTGTAGAAGCACGGTGGCTAGGAAAAACTCCCTAGAAAGGCCAAAACCTAGGAAGAAACCTAGAGAGGAACCAGGCTATGTGGGGTGGCCAGTCCTCTTCTGGCTGTGCCGGGTGGAGATTATAACAGAACATGGCCAAGATGTTCAAATGTTCATAAATGACCAGCATGGTCAAATAATAATAAGGCAGAACAGTTGAAACTGGAGCAGCAGCACGGTCAGGTGGACTGGGGACAGCAAGGAGTCATCATGTCAGGTAGTCCTGGGGCATGGTCCTAGGGCTCAGGTCCTCGGAGAGAGAGAAAGAAAGAGAGAATTAGAGAGAGCACACTTAAATTCACACAGGACACCGAATAGGACAGGAGAAGTACTCCAGATATAACAAACTGACCCTAGCCCCCCGTCAGGAGACACTGTGGCCCCATCCGAGTACAACCCCGGACAGGGCCAAACAGGAAGGATATAACCCCACCCACTTTGCCAAAGCACAGCCCACACACCACTAGAGGGATATCTTCAACCACCAACTTACCATCCTGAGACAAGGCTGAGTATAGCCCACAAAGATCTCTGCCACGGCACAACCCAAGGGGGGGCGTCAACCCAGACAGGATGATCACATCAGTGACTCAACCCACTCAGGTGACGCACCCCTCCCAGGGATGGTATGAGAGAGCCCCAGTAAGCCAGTGACTCAGCCCCTGTAATAGGGTTAGAGGCAGAGAATCCCAGTGGAAAGAGGGTAATCGGCCAGGCAGAGACAGCAAGGGCGGTTCGTTGCTCCAGAGCCTTTCAGTTCACCTTCCCATTCATGGGCAAGACTACACTCAATCATATGATCCACTGAAGAGATGAGTCTTCAGTAAAGACTTAAAGGTTGAGACCGAATTTGCGTCTCTGACATGGGTAGGCAGACTGTTCCATAAAAATGGAGCTCTATAGGAGAAATTCTAGGGACAATTATGAGGCTTGTGTCTTGTGACCATAGCGTACGTGTAGGTATGTAAGGCAGGACCAAATCAGAGAGATAGGTAGGAGCAAGCCCATGTAATGCTTTGTAGGTTAGCAGTAAAACCTTGAAATCAGCCCTTGCTTTGACAGGAAGCCAGTGTAGGGAGGCTAGCACTGGAGTAATATGATCAAAGTTTTTGGTTCTAGTCAGGATTCTAGCAGCCGTATTTAGCACTAACTGAAGTTTATTTAGTGCTTTATCTGGGTAGCCGGAAAGTAGAGCATTGCAGTAGTCTAACCTCGAAGTAAACAAAAGCATGGATTCATTTTTCTGCATCATTGTTGGACAGAAAGTTTCTGATTTTTGCAATGTTACGTAGATGGAAAAAAGCTGTCCTTGAAATGGTCTTGATATGTTCTTCAAAAGAGAGATCAGGGTCCAGAGTAACGCCGAGGTCCTTCACAGTTTTATTTGAGACAACTGTACAACCATTGAGATTAATTGTCAGATTCAACAGAAGATCTCTTTGTTTCTTGGGACCTAGAACAAGCATCTCTGTTTTGTCTGAATTTAGAAGTAGAAAGTTTGCAGCCATCCACTTTCTTATGTCTGAAACACATGCTTCTAGCGAGGGCAATTTTGGGGCTTCACCATGTTTCATTGAAGTGTACAGCTGTGTGTCATCCGCATAGCAGTGAAAGTTAACATTATGTTTTCGAATGACATCCCCAACCTTCTCTGTCTCCTCATTCTTCAGGTAAAATATATAGTGAAAACAATAGTGGTCCTAAAACGGAACCTTGAGGAACACCGACATTTACAGTTGATTTGTCAGAGGACAAACCATTCACAGAGACAAACTGATATCTTTCCGACAGATAAGATCTAAACTTGTCCGTGTAGACCAAATTGGGTTTCCAATCTCTCCAAAAGAATGTGGTGATCGATGGTATCAAAAGCAGCACTAAAGTCTAGGAGCATGAGGACAGATGCAGAGCCTCAGTCTGATGCCATTAAAAGGTAATTTACCACCTTCACAAGTACAGTCTCAGTGCTATGATGGGGTCTAAAACCAGAATTAAGCATTTCGTATACATTGTTTGTATTCAGGAAGGCAGTGAGTTGCTGCGCAACAGCTATGATATGCAGCTGTTCAGGGAAGCTAGAAACCATTATACACAGGCAGTTAGAAAAGCCAAGGCTAGCTTTTTCAAGCAGAAATTTGCCTCCTGCAACACTAACTCAAAAAAATTCTGTGACACTGTAAAGTCCATGGAGAATAAGAACACCTCCTCCCAGCTGCTCACTGCACTGAAGATAGGAAACACTGTCACCACTGATAAATCCACTATAATTGAGAATTTCAACAAGCATTTTTCTACGGCTGGCCATGCTTTCCACCTGGCTACTCCTACCCCGGTCAACAGCACTGCACCCCCCACAGCAACTCGCCCAAGCCTTCCCCATTTCTCCTTCTCCCAAATCCAGTCAGCTGATGTTCTGAAAGACCCTTACAAATCAGCCGGGCTAGACAATCTGGATCCTTTCTTTCTAAAATTATCTGCCGAAATTGTTGCCACCCCTATTACTAGCCTGTTCAACCTCTCTTTCGTGTCGTCTGAGATTCCCAAAGATTGGAAAGCAGCTGCGGTCATCCCCCTCTTGAAAGGGGGGGACACTCTTGACCCAAACTGCTACAGACCTATATCTATCCTACCCTGCCTTTCTAAGGTCTTCGAAAGCCAAGTCAACAAACAGATTACCGACCATTTCGAATCTCACCATACCTTCTCTGCTATGCAATCTGGTTTCAGAGCTGGTCATGGGTGCACCTCAGCCACGCTCAAGGTCCTAAACGATATCTTAACCGGCATTGATAAGAAACATTACTGTGCAGCCGTATTCATTGATCTGGCCAAGGCTTTTGACTCTGTCAATCACCATATCCTCATCGGCAGACTCGACAGCCTTGATTTCTCAAATGATTGCCTCACCTGGTTCACCAACTACTTCTCTGATAGAGTTCAGTGTGTCAAATCGGAGGGTCTGCTGTCCGGAGCTCTGGCAGTCTCTATGGGGGTGCCACGGGGTTCAATTCTTGGGCCGACTCTCTTTTCTGTATACATCAATGATGTCGCTCTTGCTGCTGGTGAGTCTCTGATCCCCCTCTATGCAAATGACACCATTCTGTATACTTCTGGCCCTTCTTTGGACACTGTGTTAACATCCCTCCAAGCAAGCTTCAATGCCATACAACTCTCATTCCGTGGCCTCCAATTGCTCTTAAATACAAGTAAAACTAAATGCATGCTCTTCAACCGATTACTGCCTGCACCTGCCCGCCTTTCCAACATCACTACTTTGGATGGCTCTGACTTAGAATACGTGGACAACTACAAATACCTAGGTGTCTGGTTAGAATATAAACTCTCCTTCCAGACCTACATCAAACATATCCAATCCAAAGTTAAATCTAGAATTGGATTCCTATTTCGCAACAAAGCATCCTTCACTCATGCTGCCAAACATACCCTTGTAAAACTGACCATCCTACCAATCCTCGACTTCGGCGATGTCATTTACAAAATAGCCTCCAATACCCTACTCAACAAATTGGATGCAGTCTTTCACAGTGCAATCCGTTTTGTTACCAAAGCCCCACATACTACCCACCATTGCGACCTATATGCTCTTGTTGGCTGGCCCTCGCTTCATACTCGTCGCCAAACCCACTGGCTCCATGTCATCTACAAGACCCTGCTAGGTAAAGTCCCCCTTTATCTCAGCTCGCTGGTCACCATAGCATCACCCACCTGTAGCACGCGCTCCAGCAGGTATATCTTTCTGGTCACCCCCAAAACCAATTCTTTCTTTGGCCGCCTCTCCTTCCAGTTCTCTGCTGCCAATGACTGGAACGAACTACAAAAATCTCTGAAACTGGAAACACTTAACTCCCTCACTAGCTTTAAGCACCAACTGTCAGAGCAGCTCACAGATTACTGCACCTGTACATAGCCCACCTATAATTTAGCCCAAACAACTACCTCTTTCCCAACGGGATTTATTTTATTTATTTATTTATTTTGCTCCTTTGCACCCCATTATTTTTATTTCTACTTTGCACATTCTTCCACTGCAAATCTACCATTCCAGTGTTTTACTTGCTATATTGTATTTACTTTGCCACCATGGCCTTTTTTTGCCTTTACCTCCCTTATCTCACCTAATTTGCTCACATCGTATATAGACTTGTTTCTACTATATTATTGACTGTATGTTTGTTTGACTCCATGTGTAACTCTATGACGTTGTATGTGTCGAACTGCTTTGCTTTATCTTGGCCAGGTCGCAATTGTAAATGAGAACTTGTTCTCAACTTGCCTACCTGGTTAAATAAAGGTGAAATAAAAAATAAAAAATAAATAAAAAGAGAAAACAGGCACAACACAAAAACAGGATCTATGCAGGAACAAACAGCTAAAAACGTAGACTGACTGTGCAGAGGTTACGATCTGACAGTGTGGAAGTGGCAGAGCTGAGTATTTGTGGAGGTCTTGATTATGGAACAGGTTGCAGCTGGTGGGGATCTGCACTGCCTCCAAGCACATCTGTCTCCACCCACACAATCACACACACACAGAAAGAGAAAGAGGGAGAGCGCATTGGGGGAGTGGCAGCAGATTAGGGAGGCACAGGATGAGCAATAGAGGACGTGGCAGGAGCAGATGTAACAAATACTTTAAAGTATTTTTACTTACACCACTGGATATGAGTGTATAACCGGCTGCATGCATTCCCTTTGGACGTTAAGATGAAACAACTTAATATCTGCCGGCATTTGGTCTAGCTAAATGGCATACTGGAACATCAAATGGTAATGTCGACAAAAACACACAAATGTGTCTTTCTCACCCAAAGACAAAACACACAAATGAACGGTACAGATTAAAAATAAGGTTGGATACAGAGGGAATGGTCAGTCGTTTATGCATTAAATAAAATCTAATCTCTTAGTGTATGACCAGTGAATAATCATTAACTGCAACCACTAGTAAATCTGCAAACAGAAGTCACTAGTTGTCATTTCAGACTGACATATTGACAGTAAGGGGACAATTAAAATAGTCTTATTCATCAGTTTCTGACAAGCAGGGCCTGACCCAGGCATAAGCAGTCGCTTAGGGCGCCAGGTCGTTAGGGGGCCCCCGACAACTATTGAGAGTAAAAATAGAGGAATACACCTGGTGCAATTTTAAAATTTGATTTTAAACTGCAGAAATATCTTTCCACTCTATGGCAAAATGGGTAGAATTGTAGGATAATAGTTCTAAAACTGCATATTTTTCTGTTCGCCCCATGGCAAAATGTGTAGGAAGGGCAGAAAATGTGCTTTCAAACTGCAGTATTTCTCTATGCCCAATGGAAAAATATGTAGAATTGCAGGAAATTAACTTCTTGCCGTCAAATCTCGCTTAGGGCCCCCAAAAGGCTTGGGTCGGCCCTGCTGACAAGCAAGAGATCCAATCCAGACCACTCATTATATGTTCCAGATCGTGCCTGTTCAAACAACAATATTAATCCACATTCAAACGGAGAGCTGGGTCTTGTTTAGTATCCGTTCTGTCCATTTACCTGTCATCATCAACAACCGTACCATAATAATGTAGCAGAAGGAACATCACTGAGCCAATCTGATCAAGAGCTAAGATGGAGACTGAGACACTGATGATCAGGCCAGTCACACTGGAAGGTCAAGGATCGTCCTTCCCACGTGGGGGCCAATGCACACAGATCAATACATAATATCGTACAAATTGAATTTGACCTGGATCAACCCAGACGGCTTGTGCGGCTGGCTGTGATCTGTGGACGAGTGCACATTAAATCCTAATGATCAGCATGGGGAGGGGGAGTGAGGCGCGGTTGGGGGTGTAGTATCAGTTCATCACTACTGAGAACGTTTCTCCCAAATTCCAAATAAAAATATTGTCATTTAGAGCATTTATTTGCAGAAAATGACAACTGGTCAAAATAACAAAAAAGATGCAGTGTTGTCAGACCTCGAATAATGCAAAGAAAATAAGTTCATATTCATTTTAACTAACTCCCATCTCCAAGGGGACCAGCCAAGGGGGAGGAGTCTACAATAAATCAATTAGAAAGCACAAAAGGAGGGAGAGGCAGTGCAAACCATAGAAATTCATGCAAATTAGAAGTAAGCACGTATAATATGGTAAATAAAAGATCGAACAATTTCCAAATGATAATTTAACACACAAATAGGGCTGGTTTCCATTTGGGGGGAAAACAAGGTAGGGCAACATGTGACACGTGTATTTTGTGTTACTTTTACCCCCATCTCTACTGGAAATAGCTGACAGGTTCAGTTGTAATCTTGTCCCCCAGACCATGGTATGGCATTTTTGTAGGTAAATAGAGCAGTAATTCCACATAAATGAATAGAAATGAAAAGGCTGGTTGTTTTTATCCAAGTAAAGACAAAGGAGATGATTGTGGACTCCAGGAAAAGGAGAACCGAGCACGCACCCATTCTCATCTACGTGCCTGTAAAGGAGCCGGCTGAGAGCTTCAAGTTCCTTGGCGTCCACATCACCAACAATCTTACATAGTCCAAGCACATCAAGACAGTCGTGAAGAGAGCACGACAGAACCTATTCCCCCTCAGTAGACTGAAAACATTTGGCATGGGTCCTCAGATCTTCAAAAGGTTCTACAGCTGCACCATCGAGAGCATCCTGACGGGTTACATCACTGCCTGGTATGGCAACTGCTCAGCTTCCAACCGCAAGGCACTACAGAGGGTAGTGCGTATGGCTCAGTACATCACTGGGGCCAAGCTTCCTGCCATCCAGGACCTCTATTCAAGGCGTTGTCAGAGAAAGGCCCTAAAAATTGTCAAAGACTCCAGCCAACCTAGTCATAGACTGTTCTCCCTGCTACCTCACGGCAAGCAGTACCGGAGCGCCAAGTCTAGGTCCATGAGGCTACTAAACAGCTTCTACCCCCAAGCTTCTACCCCATAAGTCTCCTGAACTGCTGATCAAATGGCTACCCAGACTATTTGCACCCCCCCCCACACACACACACACACACTGCTGCTACTCTCTGTTATTATCTATGCATAAACACTTTAATAACCCTACCTGCATGTACATAATTACCTCAATTACCTCGACACCGGTGCCCCCACACATTGACACATTGACTCTGTACCGGTACCCCTTTTGTATATAGCCCCACTATTGTTATTTACTGCTGTTCCTTAATTATTTGTTTTTCTTATCTCTTACTTTTTTGAGGGTATTTTCTTAAAACTGCATTGTTGGTTAAGGGCTTGTAAGTAAGCATTTCGCTGTCAGGTCTACACCTGTTGTATTCGGTGCATGTGACAAATACATTTGGATTTGATTTGATATAAATATGTATTTGAACAAAGCTTTACTTCTGTTTTTTCTTAGCAAGATTTGTTTGTCTTTGCTGTGTATAACAATCTTGTACAGTAGAGTTAATATAGATTTGTTTGTCTTTGCTGTATGTAACAATCTCGTTCAGGAGAGATAATATATACAACAGTTTGGGTGCTTTTTATCCCTTCCTAATTTAATTTATATCTGATGTAACATATCATAAATGTATCATAATGTATGCTAGTTCTCTATTCCTCAACAGACCATTTGTAAGACAATGGTCACAAACTGTGTCAGGATGTTAAAATAACTCAGTGAATGTTAACGTTTATGTCAAGATTTCACCTCATCCTATTCCCACTACGGCTATGACAGGGGGCCACGCGGTCATTTAAAGTTCTGCTGAAAGTTGTTCACCAGAAAAGTCAGCTGTAATCATACAGAGAATGAACCGAGTCTCCTTACCAGGAACAAAAATACACAGTTAATTTGGCCAACGACAGATGACTACATTTGTTTTTACAGAATCTGCGTCTGTTAAAGCAGTAAGCAAATATATTTGTGTATCTGACAGCCTTCACGGGGTCAAATTGAAAAACAATCGGTCTTGTGACAAGGCTATTGTGTTGGTGTCGTTTACATGGCCCGTTTCAGCATATACTATGGGAGGCTAAGGGCACATTTATTTGAGTCCATCTAATTGACGTTTGCGGATCGATGAAACAGAAAGCCAGCCAATACAGACCTATTCCCCTGAGTGTCCCGGGTCCCTCCTAACATGCGTACGAGGCCAGGCACATCATCAGTCACAACTATTGGTCCAGTCACAACATTCTGCACCTGCCCCACCACACAATCCCCATTGATCAGCAGGGGCACCTACCCCTCCTCCATGAGGCTCCATATTGTTGGAGGGACAGCTCACCGGCGTTAGTGGATGTGTCACCGGTGGCAATGCCCTGTCTATTGTCGACCAATTCCATGGGTATAACCCAGCTACAATAGAATGAAATAACCTCGTCAGGATTTCCTATGATAAGTCATAAGAACCGCTGGCCCTTTGATGATTAGTGGGCCTGTGTAACCTGATGACGTGGACTAGTTCTAATGACAGTCCATTTGGCAGTTCCAGCTCTGAAGCATAAGACCATGCTGAACAGAATACACAGATGTTTTCCATGTTACTTCCGGCGCCGACAGAGATGGCCGCCTCGCTTCACGTTTCTAGGAAACTATGCAGTATTTAGTTTTTTTACGTGTTATTTCTTACATTGGCACCCCAGGTAATCTTACGTTTTATTACATACAGTCGGGAGAAACTACTGGATATAAGAGCAACGTCAACTCACCATCATTACGACCAGGAATAGGACTTTCCCGAAGCGGATCCTCTGTTTTGCCCACCACCCAGGACAATGGATCAGATCCCAGCCGGTGAACCAAAACAACGATGCTGTAAAACGGGCAGGTCTTCTGGTCAGGCTCCGGAGACGGGCACATCGCGCACCGCTCCCGAGCATACTACTCGTCAATGTCCAGTCTCTTGACAACAAGGTTGATGAAATCCGAGCAAAGGTAGCATTCCAGAGATACATAAGAGACTGTAACGTTCTTTGCTTCACGGAAACATGGCTCACTCTAGACACGCTATCGGAGTCGATACAGCCAGCTGGTTTCTTCACGCATCGCGCCGACAGAAACAAGCATCTTTCTGGTAAGAAGAGGGGCGGGGGGGGGGGGTATGCCTTATGATTAACAAGACGTGGTGTGCTCATAACAACATACAGGAACTCAAGTCCTTCTGTTCACCTGATTTAGAATTCCTCACAATCAAATGTCGTCCGCATTATCTACCAGGAGAATTGTCTTCGATTATAATCACAGCCGCATATATTCCCTCCCAAGCAGACATAATGATGGCCCTGATTTGACTCTATGTAAACTGGAAACAACATTTCCTGAGGCTGCATTCATTGTAGCTGGGGATTTTAACAAGGCTAATCTGAAAACAATATTCCCTAATTTCTATCAGCATATCGATTGTGCTACCAGGGCTGGTAAAACCCTGGATCATTGTTATTCTAACTTCCACGACACATATAAGGCCCTCCCCCGCACTCCTTTCGGAAAATCTGACCACGACTCCATTTTGTTGCTCCCTGCCTATAGACAGAGACTAAAACAGGAAGCTCCCGTGCTCAGGTTTGTTCAACGCTGGTCTGACAAATCTGATTCCACGCTTCAAGATTGCTTTGATAAAGTGGATTGGGATATGTTCCGCATTGCGTCAAACAACAACATTGACGAATACGCTGATTCGGTGAGCGAGTTTATTAGCAAGTGCATAGGCGATGTCGTAGCCACAGCAACTATTACAACATTCCCAAATCAGAAACCGTTTATTGATGGCAGTATTCGCGCAAAACTGAAAGTGCGAACCACTGCTTTTAACCAGGGCAAGGTGACCGGAAACATGACCGAATACAAAACAGTGTCGCTATTCCCTCAGCAAGGCAATCAAACAAGCTAAGAGTCAGTATAGAGACAAAGTAGAGTTGCAATTCAACGGCTCAGACACAAGACGTATGTGGCAGGGTCTACAGTCAATCACGGATTACAAAAAGAAAACCAGCCCCGTCATGGACCAACATGTCTTACTCCCAGACAGACTAAACGACTTCTTTGCTCGCTTTGAGGACAATACAGTGCCACTGACACGGCCCGCTACAAAAACCTGCGGACTCTCCTTCACTGCAGCCGACGTGAGTAAAACATTTCAACGTGTTAAACCTCGCAAGGCTGCAGGCCCAGACGGCATCCCCAGCCGCGTCCTCAGAGCATGCGCAGACCAGCTGGCTGGTGTGTTTAGGGACATATTCAATCAATCCTTATCCCAGTCTGCAGTTCCCACATGCTTCAAGAGGGCCACCACTGTTCCTGTACCACCCCGTAGCATTCACTAGGTCACAACATCTCCACCCCGCTGATCCTCAACACTGGGGCCACACAAGGGTGCGTTCTGAGCACTCTCCTGTACTCCCTGTTCACCCACGACTGCATTGCCATGCACGCCTCCAACTCAATCATCAAGATTGCAGACGTCACTACGAAGGTAGGCTTGATTACCAAAAACGACGAGACGGCCTACAGGGAGGCTGTGAGGACCCTCGGAGTGTGGTGTCAGGAAAATAACCTCTCACTCAACGTCAACAAAACAAAGGAGATGATTGTGGACTTCAGGAAACAGCAGAGGGAGCACCCCCCTATCCACATCGACAGGACAGTAGTGGAGAGGGTAGTAAGTTTTAAGTTCCTCGGCGTACATATCACGGACAAAATGAATTGGCCCACCCACACAGGCAGCGTGGTGAAGAAGGAGCAGCAGAGCCTCTTCAACGCCGATGTCCAGTCTCTTGACAACAAGGTTGATGAAATCCGAGCAAGGGTAGCATTCCAGAGGGACATCAGAGACTGTAACGTTCTTTGCTTCACGGAAACATGGCTCACTGGAGAGACGCTCTCGGATGCGGTGCAGCCAGCGGGTTTCTCCACACATCGCGCCGACAGAAACAAACACCTTTCTGGTAAGAAGAGTGGTGGGGGCGTATGCCTTATGGCTAACGAGACGTGGTGTAACGGCGTTCTTGTTTAGTTGAAGGAGAGTCGGACCGAAATGCAGCGTGTAAGTTACTCATGTTTATTAAGTGAAAGACAAAACGAAGAAATAACTCTTAAATTATAATCAACGTAATGAACCCAATACAGCCTGACTGGTGAAACTAGCACAGAGACAGGAACAATCATCCTGAGGCTGCAAATGCAAAGCGAAAAACAGGCTACCTAAAACGGTTCCCAATCAGAGACATCGAGAAGCACCTGACTCTGATTGAGAACCGCCTCAAGGCAGCCAACCTAATTAACACCACACACACCCCTAATCAACTAGAATCCCAAACACTACAAACCCCAAAACGAAAACACAATACATAATAACCCCATGTCACACCCTGGTCTGACTAACTAATAAACTAAAACACACAATACTAAGACCAAGGCGTGACAGAACCCCCCAAGGTGACGGACTCCCAAGCACCTCAAAACCGTGGACTGGGAGGGTCCGTATTGTGTCAGGCATCTATCCATGGTGGCGGTTCCGGATCCGGACGTGGACCCCACTTCAAAAATGTCAATGATTCCTCCCCATAGCGTCCATTAAAACATTCCCTAACCAGAAACCATGGCCGAATAGTCCTCACCCAGAACCCTACATAATAGAAGAGCAGCTCGTGACTGAGGGGCAGCTCAGGACTGAGGCAGCTCGGGACTGAGTGGACAGCTCGGGACAGAGGGGCAGCTCAGGACTGAGAGGCAGCTCAGCACTGAGGGGCAGCTCAGCACTGAAGAGGCAGCCCAGCACTGAGAAAAGCCCAGTACTGAGAAAAAGCCCAGCCAGGAAGTAGTCTTGCAGATCCAGGCTGACTGGCGGATCCTGGCTGACTGGCGGATCCTGGCCGACTGACGGATCCTGGCCGACAGCAGATCTGGCAGATCCTGGCTGACTGGCGGATCCTGGCTGACAGGCAGATCTGGCAGATCCTCACAAGGCTGCAGATCCTGGCTGATGGCGGATCCTGGCCCTGGCGGATCATGGCAGACCAGCAGATCCTGGTGTGTTTACGGACATATTCAATCAATCCCTATACCAGTCTGCTGTTCTGGCAGCTTCTGGAGGGATTGTTCCTGGTTGACTGGCAGCTCTGGAAGAGTCTGGATGACTGGCAGCTCTGGAAGAGTCTGGATGACTGGCAGCTCTGGAAGAGTCTGGATGACTGGCAGCTCTGGAAGAGTCTGGATGACTGGCAATTTCTGGAAGAGTCTGGATGACTGGCAGATCTGGAAGAGTCTGGATGACTGGCAGATCTGGAAGAGTCTGGATGACTGGCAGATCTGGAAGAGTCTGGATGACTGGCAGATCTGGAAGAGTCTGGATGACTGGAGATCTGGAAGAGTCTGGATGACTGGCAGATCTGGAAGAGTCCTGACTGGCAGATCTGGAAGAGTCTGGCTGACTGGCAGATCTGGAAGAGTGGTGACTGGCAGATCTGGAAGAGTCTCGACTGGCAGATCTGGAAGAGTCTGGCTGACTGGCAGATCTGAAGCCCTCTCCTGTACGGCAGATCTGGAAGAGTCTGGCTGACTGGCAGATATCTGGAAGAGTCTGGCTGACTGGCAGATCATGGAAGAGTCTGGCTGACTGGCAGATCTGGAAGAGTCTGGATGACTGGCAGATCTGGAAGAGTCTGGCTGACAGGGATCTGGAAGGTCTGGCTGACTGGTGTCAGGACAATAACCTCACACTGGAAGAGTCTGGCAAAACTGGCAGATCTGGCTGACTTCATGCTGACTGACGGCTCAGGCTGCTCCATGCAGATTGACAGCTCTGGCGGCTTCTTGCAGATTGGCAGCTCCATGCAGACTGGCAACTCCATGCAGACTGGCAGCTCAGGCTGCTCAATGCAAACTGACAGCTCTGGCTGCTCAATGTAGACTGACAGCTCAGGCATCCGGGCGGGCTGTATCACCGCCTGGTACGGCAACTGCTCCGCCCACAACCGTAAGGCTCTCCAGAGGGTAGTGAGGTCTGCACAACGTATCACCGGGGGCAAACTACCTGCCCTCCAGGACACCTACACCACCCGATGTTACAAGAAGGCCATAAAGATCATCAAGGACAACACCCACCCGAGCCACTGCCTGTTCACCCCGCTATCATCCAGAAGGCGAGGTCAGTACAGGTGCATCAAAGGTGGAACCGAGAGACTGAAAAACAGCTTCTATCTCAAGGCCATCAGACTGTTAAACAGCAACCACTAACATTGAGTGGCTGCTGCCAACACACTGACTCAACTCCAGCCACTTCAATAATCGGAATTGATAGGAAAGGATGTAGAATATATCACTAGCCACTTTAAACAATGCTACCTAATATAATGTTTACATACCCTACATTATTCATCTTATATGTATACGTATATACTGTACTCTATCATCTACTGCATCCTTATGTAATACATGTATCACTAGCCACTTTAACTATGCCACTTTGTTTACATACTCATCTCATATGTATATACTGTACTCGATACCATCTACTGTATCTTGCCTATGCTGCTCTGCACCATCACTCATTCATATATCCTTATGTACATATTCTTTATCCCCTTACACTGTGTATAAGATATTAGTTTTGGAATTGTTAGTTAGATTACTTGTTGGTTATTACTGCATTGTCGGAACTGGAAGCACAAGCATTTCGCTACACTCGCATTAACATCTGCTAACCATGTGTATGTGACAAATAAAATTTGATTTGATTTGAACCTCAGGAGGCTGAAGAAATTCGGCTTGTCACCAAAAGCACTCACAAACTTTTACAGATGCATAATTGAGAGCATCCTGTCTGGCTATATCACCGTGTGGTATGGCAACTGCTCCACCCACGTAAGGCTCTCCAGAGTGTAGTGAGGTCTGCACAACGCTTCACCGGGGGCAAACTATCTGCCCTCCAGGACAACTACACCACCCGATGTCACAGGAAGGCCATAAAGATCATCAAGGACAACAACCACCCGAGCCACTGCCTGTTCACCCCGCTATCATACAGAAGGCGAGGTCAGTATAGGTGCGTCAAAGCAGGGACCGAGAGACTGAAAAACAGCTTCTATCCCAAGGCCATCAGACTGTTGAACAGCCACCACTAACATTGAGTGGCTGCTGCCAACATACTGACTCAACTCCAGCCACTTTAATAATAGAAACATTTATTTTAAAAAATGTATCACTTGCCACTTTTAAACAATGCCACTTAATATAATGTTTACATACCCTACATTACTCATCACATAAGTATATACAGTACTCTATACCATCTACTGCATCTTGCCATCTTTATGTAATACATGTATCACTAGCCACTTTAAACAATGCCACTTTTATATGTTTACATACCCTACATTACTCATCTCATATGAATATACTGTACTCTATACCATCTACTGCATCTTGTCTATGCCGTTCTGTACCATCATTCATTCATATATTTTATGTACACATTCTTCATCCCTTTGCACTTGTGTGTATATGGTAGATGTTGGGACATTTTTAGGTTAGATTACTCGTTGGTTATTACTGCATTGTCGGTTCTAGAAGCACACGCATTTCATTACACTCGCATTAACATCTGCTAACCATGTGTATGTGACAAATAACATTTGATTTGATTTGAAGATTGGTCTTCTGAGTGGATTTATGTTCTTGGTTGGATCATAACTGACAGTCAGTGTAACACTCTGGTACTGTTGACGTACATCACTTCCTGGTGCTCCCAGAGTGTCTGGTTCTTCAGTGGTGGGGATGTTCTGAGAGTGTGAAGAGGAATGAAACCCAGGCCACCCCAGCACCCAGAACACCCCTGGCTGTTTCAGGAGAAAGAGAGTCTGGGTGGGGAGGAGAACAAATCTGTCTGGATGATTATAGAAGGCAAACAAGCAGACGTACAGGAGGTGAGTAGGTGATGGGCAGGGTGTATGTGCTTGTGAGTTCTGGGGGTGAGGGATTACTGGAGAGATTTAGGTGGCATTTCAGAGGAGGCTCAGCGTGGGTGGCTCAGGGTTAAGTCAACCCCCTTCCACCCTCCCCCTCCTCCTCTGCATCCCAGACCCCCCAGTCCTCCCTCTGCACCCCCCCCCCCCACCTCCACTGAATGCCTAATTCACAATCAGTTCCTCCACTCTACCCATACCAGTGACACACCCCACCCTTCGCCTAACACACAATCTAAGTAGAGTCTCTCTCATGGATTCAGCCTTGAGTGCCAAACAAAGTCTGAGCCCCATCTCCAAGCCTCCATGCTAATAGACCAGTAGCCTCATCAGCATTAGGGCATAATTACCATCAGCGAAGCCATAATTAGTGAGGAATTTTGTAGCGTTGGTGTGAATGCTGCTGGTTTAATGAGCTAGTGGGGAGAGAGGTCAGGCGAGGAGAGCAGATACAATAGGGAGCATCAGCCTGAGAGCAGGCTCAACCACTCAGGGTCATATAGCATACAGCCGCTCTAAAAGGGGGGGGGGGGTAGATCAGTTTTAATATTGCAGATAGATTGTGGCTTCCATCAATGTAATATATTTCTTGGTACAAATATAGATATACACTACCGTTCAAAAGTTTGGGGTCACTTAGAAGCGTCCTTGTTTTTGAAAGAAGGCCAGCATTCCGGAGTCGCCTCTTCGCTGTTGATGTTGAGACTGGTGTTTTGTGGGTACTATTTAATAAAGCTGCCAGTTGAAGACATGTGAGGCGTCTGTTTCTCAAACTAAACACTCTAATGTACTTGTCCTCTTGCTCAGTTGTGCACCGGGGCCTCCCACTCTTCTTTCTATTATGGTTAGAGCAAGTTTGCGCCGTTCTATGAAGGGAGTGGTACACAGCGTTGTACCAGATCTTCACTTTCTTAACAATTTCTCGCATGGAATAGAATTAATTTCTCAGAACAAGAATAGACTGACAGGTTTCAGAAGAAAGTTCTTTGTTTCTGGCCATTTTGAGCCTGTAATCGAACCTACAAATGCTGATGCTCCAGATACTCAACTAATCTAAAGAAGGCCAGTTTTATTGCTTCTTTAATCAGAACAACAGTTTTCAACTGTGCTAACATAATTGCAAAATATTTTTCTGATGATCAATTAGCCTTATAAAATTATACACTTGGATTAGCTAACACAACGTGTCATTGGAACACAGAAGTGACGGTTGCTGATAATGGGCCTCTCTACACCTATGTAGAGATTCCATAAAAAAATAATCAGTTCCAGCTGGAATAGTCATTTACAACATTAACAATGTCTACACTGTATTTCTGATCAATTTGATGTTATTTTAATGGACAAAAAAATCTCTTGTGGACAAGCTGACTTCTTTTAATATGTATACACTACCATTCAAAAGTGTGTGGTCACTTAGAAATGTCCTTGTTTTTGAAAGAAAAACACATTTTTCTTTCAAAAACAAGGACATTTCTAAGTGACCACACACTTTTGAATGGTAGTGTATATATATTGATAAAAGTCAGCTTGTCCACAAAAGATTTAAATGGTTATCAAAATGTCACTCAAGGGTAAGACTACACGAAACACATCCCTTATTTTAAGTGTTTCTAAAAATGCTTTCCTTTCAAAAACAAGAACATTTCTAAGTGACCCCAAACTTTTGAACAGGAGTGTATATTGGGAGTAGTGCCTTTCCTCAGCCACAGTGTGTTATGTTTGCAAAAGTACCATCTCACAACTCGATGAAACCTTCACTTGTGTGCAGACATTTGGAAAGAAAACATGCCAATTTGAAAAATAAAACACAGGAGTTTTTTGAGCGAGAATTAAGATGACTTTCAAGAAACGTCTTATATGGTGAGCTACCGAGTGGCTAGGACAGGCAAGCCCCATGCTATTGTGGAGGACTTAATTATCCCTGCTGCTGCGGATATAGCTGGGACAATGGTGAAGGAAAGGCCAAAAAACTACACAAACAATGCCTTCATCAAACAACACTGTTTCACGATGCATCAGTGACATGGCAGGAGATGTTTTGAAACAATTACTGCTTCGCATACAAGCCAGTGAATTCTATAAGTTACAGCTGGATGAGTTAACAGACTTGGCAGGCCTGTCACAGCTCCTGGTATATGTCCGCCACGTTTATGGGGGTCAAATAAGGAAGACATCCTCTTCTGAAAACCACTGGAAACCACAACAATAGGAGAGGATATTTTCTAAGTACTGGAAAGCTTTGTGACATCAAATGGACTTTGGTGGTCAAGATGTGTTGGTATCTGTTCTACATGACATCTTGTAGTTCCAAGATGGCGTAGCAGTTGGATGTGTGTGTTTGTCTTTGTCTTATACCGTGTCTTATCCCATGTAAATAGCCGTTTTTTTCCATATATATCTTAATTTCCCATTCTATCTACAAACTAAATATACTTTCCTGCAACCCGCCTCACCCAATGTGTTAAGGATCTGCTATTTTTATGCCTTGTAACTGGAACTTCCATCAAAAGCTAGCCAGCTAACTAGCAACTAGTCTTTGTTAGCCACGGCTAGCGGTCTTCAACTTTTTCTCGGCCACCAGCCAGCCTTAACTTAAGACAATACCTGTCAGTCTGCACAGCACAATATCAACCCAGAGCATATCGGATTGCTTCACTCTACCACATCAATGGATTCCTGCCTCTCTGGATCATTACACCGGATCATCAAAGCTAGGTAGCTGCAAACGAGTGGCTACTGTTAACTAACGCCTCTGTCCCGAAGCAAGCACCAGCCAGCCTTGAGCTAGCCTCGAACTAGGCCCATATACCAACTAATTCTAGGGCTATAATACCTCCTTTGCCAATTTGCCAATTGGCCTGGACCCTTTATTGTCGATACGGGGCCCCGCCGATCCATCACGACTGGACTGCCAAAGTGATCGACAGATGTGGTCTCAACAGGCTATTCTGTTACAATGTCGCCGAAGAACCATCTAGCTTTTAGCCCGCTTTTTCTAGCCCGCTAGCTTTTCTGAATGCTGTGTCCACTGCTCGCGTAGCGTAATAGTGACTACCGAACGGCACCCTGACTCACCTATTGCTGCTCTTGTGACCCTATGATCACTCGGCTACACAGCTAATGCCCCCTGGACTGTTTCAATAACATGGACCTCATTTTGTTTACCTGTCGGCCCCAGCCTTAAACTGAGGTCCTGTATGTACCTAACTGACCCGCTCTGTCCATTCATCACCAATTACCCGTTCTTGTCTTAGCTCTCCTGATCAACAACTGTGATTGCTTTATGCCTCTCTCTAATGCCAATATGCCTTGTCTACTGCTGTCTTGGCTGTAGAGCCCTCAGTCCCACTAAAAATGCCTTTGATAGCTCTTTTGTCCCACCCCACACACATGCGGAGACCTCAGCTGGCTTAACTGGTGCCTCCAGAGATTGAAACCTCTCTCTTCGTCACTCAACACATAGGGTTACCGCCACTGTACTCACATCCTACCAAACCATTGTCTCAACATTATGCCCTGAATCTTTCCTACCACTCCCAGAAATCTGCTCCTCTTATTCTCTGTCCCCAATGCACTAGACACCCGTTCTTATAGCATTTAGCCGCACCCTTATCCTACTCCTGCTCTGTTCCTCTGGTGATGTAGAGGTTAACCCAGGCCCTGTAGCCCCCAGGTCCACTACTATCCACTAGGTGCTATCATTTGTTGACTTCTGTAACCGGAAAAGTCTTGTTTTCATGCATGCTAACATCAGAAGCCTTCCCCTAAGTTTGTTTTATTCACTGCTTTAGCACACTCCGCCAACCCTGATGTCCTAGCCATGTCTGAATCCTGGTTTAGGAAGACCAACAAATATTCTGAAATTTCCATCCCCAACTACAGCATTTTCCGCCAAGATAGAACTGCCAAAGGGGGTGGAGTTGCAATCTGCTGCAGAGATAGCATGCAGAGTTCTGTCATGCTATCCAGGTCTGTGCCCAAACAGTTCGAGCTTCAACTTTTAAAAATCCACCTTTCCAGAAATACGACTCTCACTGTTGCCCCTTGTTATAGACCCCCCCTCAGCCCCCAGCTGTGCCCTGGACACCATATGAATTAATTGCCCCCATTTATCTTCAGAGTTTGCACTGTTAGGTGACCTAAATTGGGACATGCTTAACACCCCGGCCATCCTACAATCTAAACGAGATGACCTCGATCTCACACAAATGATCAAGGAACCTACCAGGTACAACCCTAAATCCGTAAACATGGGCACCCTCATAGATATCATGCTGCCCAATCTGCCCTCTAAATACACCTCTGCTGTCTTCAACCGGGATCTCAGCGATCACTGCCTCATTGCTTGCGTCCGTAAAGGTTCCGCAGTCAAACGACCACCCCTCATCACTGTCAAACGTTCCCTATAACACCTCAGCGAGCAGGTCTTTCTAATCAACCTGGCCCGGGTATCCTGGAAGGATATTTATCTAATTCCATGAGTAGAGGATGCCTGGTTATTCTTTAAAAGTGCTTTCCTCACCATAAGTAAGCATGCCCCATTCAAAAACATAGAACTAAGAACAGATATAGCCCTTGGTTAACTCCAGACTTGACTGCCCTCGACCAGCGCAAAAACATCCTGTGGTGTACTGCATTAGCATCGTATATCCCCCGCAATATGCAACTTTTCAGGGAAGTTAGGAACCAATATACACAGGCAGTTAGGAAAGCAAAGGATAGCTTTTTCAAACAGAAATATGCATCCTGTAGCACAATCTCGCACACTGTAAAGTCCATGGAGAATAAGAACACCTCCTCCCAGCTGCCCACTGAAGCTAGGAAATACTGTCACCACCAATAAATCTACGATAATCACTAATTTCAAGAAGCATTTTTCAACGGCTGACCATGCTTTCCACCTGGCTACCCCTACCCCGGTCAACAGCTCTGCACCCCCCACAGCAACTTGCCCAAGCATCCTGCATTTCTCCTTCACCCAAATCCAGATAGCTGGTGTTCTGAAAGAGCTGCAAAATCTGGACCCCTACAAATCAGCTGAACTAGACAATCTGGACCCTCTCTTTCTAAATGTATCCGCTGCAAATGTTGCAACCCCTATTACTTGACTGTTCAACCTCTCTTTCGTATCGTCTGACATCCCTAAATATTGGAAAGCTGCCGCGGTCATCCCCCCTTCAAATGGGGAGACACTCTAGACCCGAACTGTTACAGACCTATATCTATCCTACCCTACCTTTCTAAAGGGGGTGGCAGGGTAGCCTAGTGGTTAGAGTGTTGGACTAACCAAAAGGTTGCAAGTTCAAATCCCCAAGCTGACAAGGTACAAATCTGTCGTTCTGCCCTGAACAGGCAGTTAACCCACTGTTCCTAGGCCATCATTGAAAATAAGAATTTGTTCTTAACAAACTTGCCTAGTTAAATAAAGGTTAAATAAAATAAAATTAAAAAAATTTAAGTCTTCAAAAGCCAAGTTAACAAACAGATCACCGAACATTTAGAATCCCACCGTACCTTCTCCGCTATGCGATCTGGTTTCTGAGCTGGTCCTGGGTGCACCTCAGCCAGGCTCAAGGTCCTAAACAATATCATAACTGCCATTGATAAAAGACAATACTGTGCAGCCATCTTCATTGACCTGGTCAAGGCTTTCGAATCAATCACCGCATTCTTATCAGCAGACTCAACAGCCTTGGTTTCTCAAAATACTGACTTGCCTGGTTCACCAACTACTTCTCAGATAGAGTTCAGAGTGTCAAATCAGTGTGTCTGGACCTCTGGCAATCTCTATGGGGGTGCCACAAGGTTCAATTCTTGGGCCGACAACTACAAATACATAGGTGTCTGGTTAGACTGTAAACTCTCCTTCCAGACTCACATTAAGCATCTCCAATTCAAAATGACATCTAGAATAGGCTTCTTATTTTGCAACAAAGCATCCTTCACTCATGCTGACAAACATACCCTCGTAAAACTGACCATCCTACCGAACCTTGACTTCGGCGATGTCATTTATAAAATAGCCTCCAACACTACTCGGAAAATTGGAAGTAGTCTATCACAGTGCCATCCATTTTGTCACCAACATCCCATATACTACCCACCACTGTGACCTGTATGCTCTCGTTGGCTGGCCCTCGCTACATATTCGTTGCCAAACCCACTGGCTCCAGGTCATCTATAAGTCTTTGCTAGGTGAAGCCCCACCTTATCTCAGCTCACTGGTCACCATAGTAGCACCCACCGTAGCACGCGCTCCAGCAAGTATTTTGCCACTATATTATTTTTATTGCCTTACCTCCCTAATCTTACTTCATTTGCACACACTGTATATAGATGTTTCTATGTTGTTATTGACTGTACGTTTGTTTATCCCATGTGTGACTAACTTGTTTGTGTCGCACTGCTTTGCTTTATCTTGGCCAGGTTGCAGTTGTAAATAAGAACTTGTTCTCAACTAGCTTACCTGGTTAAATTAAGGTAAAATAAAATAAATAAAATAAATAAAAAACAGGGAGACATAGTGGACTGGTAACATGCATGCAAGCAGTTGCTCCCGATGCCACTTGGTTACACTGCAGCTTCCACGAAGATGCTGTTGCTGCCAAGGGAATGCCTGACAACTTGAAATAAGTTTTGGTCACTACAGTGAAAATGGTTAAAGCAAGGTCCCTGAACTCGCATGTATTTTCTGCACTATGCAATAATATGGGCAGCGACCATGCAACGCTTTTACAACATACAGAAGTGCGCTGGTAATCAAGGGGCAAAGTATTGACACGTTTTTTTATATTGAAAGACGAGCTTAAAGTTTTCTTTACTGACCATAATTTTCACTTGTCTGACCGCTTGCATGATGACGAGATTCTCACACGACTGGCCTATCTGGGTGATGTTTTTTCTCACCTGAATTATCTAAATCTAGGATTACAGGGACTTTCCACAACTATATTTCATGTGCGGGACAAAATTGAGGCTATGATTAAGAAGTTGGAGATCTTCTCTGTCTGCATTAACATGAACAACACACAGGTCGTTCCATCATTGTATCATTTTTTTGTGTGCAAATGAATTCCTTACGGACAATATCAAATGTGGTATAGCGAAGCACCTGAGTGAGTAGGTTGCGCAATTACACAGGTACTTTCCCAAAACGGATGACACAAACAACTGGATTCGCTATCCCTTTCATGTCCTGCCACCAGTCCACTTATCGATATCTGAACAAGAGAGCCTCTTCGAAATTGCAATATGCGGTTCTGTGAAAATTTAATCAGTAGCCACTGCCAGATTTCTGGATTGGGCTGCGCTCAGAGTATACTGCCTTGGCAAATCGCGCTGTTAACACACTGATGCCCTTTGCAACCACATACCTTTGTGAGAGTGGATTCTCGGACCTCACTAGCAGGTACAGACTGTGTGGAAAACGATTTAAGACAGAGACTCTCTCCAATCCAACCCAACATTGCAGAGTAATGTGCATCCTTTCAAGCACACCCTTCTCATTAACCTGCGGTGAGTTAGTCACAATTTTCGATGAACAAATAAGGTTTTATATGTAAGATGGTTATATAAAGAGCAAAATTCTTGATTATTATTATATTATTATTTGTGCCCTGGTCCTATAAGAGCTCTTTGTCACTTCCCATGAGCCAGGTTGTGACAAAATCTCATTCTTATGTTTAATACATGTATTGTTTAGTGTGTGTGTGTGGCAGGCTTACAATGATGGCAAAAAAACAACATTTGAGAGTGTGCTGACCCTGGTGCTAGAGGGGGTACGCAGCTGGAGGTTGAATGTTTGAAGGGGTATGGGACTATAACGTTTTGGAACCACTGACTTAGAGGAACCAAAACAATATGCATCCATGCCAAGTGCATTCTACCCAGGCAGGTCTGGACATGTATTCACATGTCCGAGTCAGGATAGGAATGCTGATATAGAATCAGTTTAGACTTTTAGATCATAACGAATAAGATTACATAGCCGGGGGAACCTGATCTCAAAGACGGCTAAATGACTTCTTCTGCTTAGTCAGTACCTACTGTTTGAACCCAACGAAAACAGCAGAGTTGTATCTGCTATATACTATGAGATAAGAAGTAGGCCAGGGGAACAGTCTCACTAGCTCCGTTTCCATCCAACTGGTGACAGATTTTCATGTGAATATTCGAAAATCTGTATAAGGAAAATATGTTCATTTTCCCACCAGTGGTGTGTTTCCAACAAACTGACTTGTTGCGGATAAAAATCAGTGTATGATGAGGTAGTGAACACAAAATATCGTTTTCCACTTAAGATTTCATGTACCAAATAAAAATCGAAAGTTCAGTGTGTTTCCATCGCATATTCAACTCTACCCTTAATTTGGTCACAAAAACTGTTACGTTAAATAGCAAATGTGTCACTCTGGTCATGGCATAGCCAACAGCTCACAGATACAGTGCGGGTAGGCTGTGCAGGTAGGCTAATCTACAGTTGAAGTCGTAAGTTTACATACACCTTAGCCAAATGCATTTAAACTCAGTTTTTCACAATCCCTGAGATTTAATCCTAGTAAAACAATCCACGTCTTAGGTCAGTTAGGATCACCACTTTATTTTAAGAATGTGAAATGTCAGAATAATACTAGAGAATGATTTATTCAGCTTTTATTTCTTTCATCACATTCCCAGTGAGTCAGACGTTTACATACACTCAATTAGTATTTGGTAGCATTGCCTTTAAATTGTTTAACTTGGGTCAAAACGTTTCAGGTAGCCTTCCACAAGCTTCCCACAATAAGTTAGGTGACTTTTGGGCCCATTCCTCCGGACAGAGCTGGTGTAACTGAGTCAAGTTTGTAGGCCTCTTTGCTCACACATGCTTTTTCAGTTCTGCCCACAAAATGTCTATAGGATTGAGGTCAGGGCTTTGTGATTGCCACTCCAGTACCTTGACTTTGTTGTCCTTAAGCCATTTTGCCACAACTTTGGAAGAATGCTTGGGGTCATTGTCAATTTGGAAGACCTATTTGTGATGTCTTGAGATGTTGCTTCAATATATCCACATCATTTTCCATGCTCATGATGCCATCAATTTTGTGAAGTGCACCAGTACCTCCTGCAGCAAAGCACCCCCACACATGATGCTGTCACCCCCGTGCTTCACGGTTGAGATGGTGTTCTTCGGCTTGCAAGCTTCCCCCTTTTTTCTCCAAACATAATGATGGTCATTATGGCCCAACAGTTCTATTTTTGTTTCATCAGACCAGAGGACATTTCCCCAAGAAGTACAATCTTTGTCCCCATGTGCAGTTGAAAACTGTAGTCTGGCTTTTTAATGGCGGTTTTGGAGAATTGTCTTCCTTGCTGAGCGCCTTTCAGGTTATGTCGATATAGGACTCGTTTTACTGTGGATATAGATATTTTTGTACCTGTTTCCTCCGGCATCTTCACAAGGTCCTTTGCTGTTGTTCTGGGATTGATTTGCACTTTTCGCACCAAAGTGCATTCATCTCTAGGAGACAGAACGCGTCTTCTTCCTGAGCAATATGACGGATGCGTGGTCCCATGGTGTTTATACTTGCGTACTATGGTTTGTACAGAGGACTGTGGTACCTTCAGGCATTTGGAAATTGCTCCCAAGGATGAATCAGACTTGTGGAGGTTTACTATTTTGTTCTGAGGTGTTGGCTGATTTCTTAGATTTTCCCATGATGACAAGCAAAGATGCACTAAGTTTGAATGTAGGCCTTGAAATACATCCACAGGTACACTTCCAATTTACTTAAATTATGTCAATTAGCCTATCAGAAGCTTCTAAAGCCATGACATGATTTTTTGGAATTAAAGGAACAATCAACTTAGGGTATGTAAACTTCTGACCCACTGGAATTGTGATACAGTGAAATAATCTTTCTGTAAACAATTGTTGGAAAAATGACTTGTGTCATGCACAAAGTAGATGTCCTAACTGACTTGCCAAAACTATAGTTTGTTAAGATATTTGTGGAGCGGTTGAAAAACGAGTTTAAATGACTCCAACCTAAATGTATGTAAACTTCCGACTTCAACTGTACATTATGAGATTATTATGGATAAGAGCAAGAATATTTTTATTTGTCAAACGGCAGTCAAGCATCGATCATCACGTCACCAGAATAAGACTCTCAATATTTATTGGAAAGGAGCATCAAGATCACTGTGTACTTTCAACACCCTGCGAAGTTCACCATCATTTATTTAATCTGTAGCTTAATAAACACTGCAATAATCTACAGTACGTGGTTTCCCGAGTCGTGGTGTGAGGATCACGCATCGTGTGACCCCAAGTTTACTTCAATATGATGGTTATTATATCAATACTTGCACGTAAAGGCATTTCCACCTCCATTTCTCGCATTATACATTTGTCAAACAAACAAATTATCTGTCGGCATTTATAAAATTGTACCAAAACTTCCTGTTTCCATCACAGCTGTCGTGATTTTTTTGTAATACAGTATGATTTTACCCGCATAAAACTGTGGATGGAAACATGGTTATTAACTGATATCCAGCAACACTGACACCAAGCCAGTGAACTTCTTAGATTGAGATGCATCATTTTGAGAATGGCTAGCTGGATATGTGTTTTCAATACAGATAACAACACCAAATATTTGGGTGACAAGGTCATAAGGTCACTTGAACAATACATTTAAACAATGACATCAGAAAATCACAATGCATTGTTATTATTGCTCCCTTATCGTGCTGTTACACAATAACAGTATTTGTCACACTTGAGCAATGGCTGTCATTATTTAGACTGCAATACTTTAACACTGTCCTTGATTGGATACAGTACATAGTGAACATATGGCCTTTGCCAAGAGAGACATTTTCTTAAAAGGACAATGCTGTCAAAACATTTGGCATTGCTCTCATAATTTTCTATAAGCATTTGAAAGTTCATCCGAGACTTTGTTTGTTTTATGTCTCCCGCAGCTGCTCCCTCTTCGTCTCTATGTACTAGAAATGACGTCAAGATAGCGATAAAGGTGAGCCTTCCTCGCTGCTTATGGTTTCAGTTTGTTACCATGGAAGCACTCTCTACTTCCTGCCAGAGTAGGGCTTCCTGTGTTCATTCATTTTTCTGTGCGTGTGCTCCAGAGGAGTTACTAAGAGGTGTTTACAATACCATATAAGGGGTTTTATGAACAACGAGCTCAGGGCTTTCCCTAAATAAAATAAACATGGTTAAGGATGTGGCTGTGATTATCATAAGCATGTCTGTCGTCCTGATGACGAGTTAAGTGAATTCCTTTCATACACGTGAGAATATACAAACGTGTGTGAGTGTACACACAAACACACACACACACACACACACACACACACACACACCACATACATGCACACACACACGCACACACACTTCTGTCCCTTTCCAAAACTCTTTTCCTACATTCCAATCTCCACCCATTTGCAAAGCAACAAATTATCCCTACTTAAAACAGGCAAATGTATAAACAGCTTGACATGTTATTTCAAGAGACCGTGAAATTGTAGCTACAAAACCAAAAAGGGGTCTATCTTGGTCAAAATCTGCTCTTTCATGTGATTGAAAGTGCTCTTTGAAATTGCCATTACATATATAAACACTGGTCGCAAACGATAAACCATGTTTTAGGTGTGTTTTCAAGGGTGTGAGATTCTCTGTGCCTGTCTGTGATGTTCACCAGAGATCTGTGTCATAGGTACTTAGGACCATCTGTCCTCCCAGCCACCTCCTCTTCCTCTGATAATATAAAACTGCTGAGCAGACAACCATTATGTCATTAAGACAGGCCGTTCTCTCTCTCTCTCTCTCTCTCTCTCTCTTGCTCTCTCTCGTACTTCAACGCCTAGACAGAGATCTTTGAGCAGGGTGCAGCGGTTTGGCCATGAGTGGGTTTATTATATTTTCCACTGAGGCCAGCCTAGAGAATGTGAAAGCAGTGCATACACAGCAAAGAGCTCGCAGCGAGGCTACTTCGAGCTAGACACCCTGGTATAAAGAGTCATTGCTGCATCTAAGAAGGCAGCAGCGGTGACATTCTATTCTTGCAGCTGTATGCTCTTTTATTATGCTATCTCACATATTTTGGGTTGTTTGCAGAATCCCTGCCCTGCTGTCAGAGAAGGAGAGGCAGACCGGAGGACCTTCCTTCCTCTGCCTGGGCCTCGGCTGCAGTGTGGAGCTGGAGTCAGGCCAGCTCCCTTATATCCAGCCCTGTGCTGCGCTATGTATCAATGACCTCAGCTGTTTCTCCCCACTGTAATGACATTCCATAACTCATAGTGCCACATTTACTGATGAGGGTGGTAAATGTGGCACTATTCTGGGAAAGAAAAATGCAAATGAGTTCAGCCTACAGTACTGTACTCAGACTGCTGAATAGCACCTGTTGGAAGGCAACCAAAACACCGCCTGCCTCGCCCTGCCCTTTCAGAAGAGCAGTCCCCTATATAAAACACATGATTTGTACAGCAGGCCTGGTCAGCTCGGAGCAGCAGTACACATTACAATTAAGTTAGACAGCTTCCTAATTAGGCAAGGAGCCAGAGTGTCTAACAGAGGTTTAGCCTACGTTGAACACGATGTGGTGGGAGTGTTAAGGGCTGGTGTGTAGGTCAGGTTAGGGCCCGTGTCACAGCCAGTAAATGGGAGATGAGCAACAGGCGAGCAGCCTGCCAACCAGCCACTGATCATTAATTTGTAAAGGCACCCTGTGACTGGCTGTGGCATTGTAGGCGAGAGGTGGTAGCAGTTTGGCGGGCGGAGTGTAGAGGAGGGTGGATGGGAGCAGGGCCTGTCAGGTGAAATCAGCTCAGCTCAGCTCACCATCTTTCTCACCACAGCTGCTAAAGGTCACCGGAGCAACTACATGCCAAGCCCTGCTCTTTCCTAGAACGAAACGCCTCTAAATAAAAAGTGTTCAGCACAGTCGCAGAAGAGGCCACCAGCTAATTCTACTATGAGCAACCACAATACCTTTAGCAGGTGGGGACGTGGAGGACCTCACACAAACCAGAATGTCAAGCCTGAATGTTAACCCAAATGACCATGAGAAGCTCACCTTCACCTTGTGGTACTTTTGAACTTTGCATAAAGGAACAGTAGGCTCCACAGTATACTATCCTACAGTATACTATGACTATCCTGCCTGCCTTATCTCAGCTCACTGGTCACCATAGCAACACCCACCCGTAGCACGCACTCCAGCAGGTATATTTCACTGGTCATCCCAGAAGCCAACACTTCCTTTGGCCGTCTTTCCTTCCAGTTGTCTGCTGCCAATGACTGGAGCGAATTGCAAAAATCACTGAAGCTGGAGACTTATATCTCCCTCTCTAACTTTAAACATCAGCTGTCAGAGCAGCTTACCGATCACTGTACCTGTACACAGCCCATCTGTAAATAGCCCACCCAACTACCTCATCCCCATATTGTTATTTATCTTCTTGCTCTTTTGCACTGCAGTATCGCTACTTGCACATCATCATCTGCACATCTATCACTCCAGTGTTAATGCTCAATTGTAATTATTTCGCTACTATGGTCTTTTTATTGCTTTACTTCCCTAGTTTTCTACATTTGCACACACTGTACATAGATTTTTCTATTGTGTTATTGACTGTACATTTGTTTATGTATAACTCTGTGTTATTGTTTTTGTCACACTGCTTTGCTTTATCTTGGCCAGGTCGCAGTTGTAAATGAGAACTTGTTCTCAACTGGCCGACCTGGTTAAATAAAGGTGAAATAAATAAATAAATACTACTCCTATACCCTTTTTAAAAGTAAACACGACTCAATCTGATGTGGATCCTTCTCAGAAACATTTGAACTTTCCTTCATCTTTCTATCCCTAGAAATGAGACATAGTGATATATCTGTAAAATGTTATTCTCCCACACCTATCACCACTGACAGTTGACAGTTGAATAGTGGCTGCCACATGGTTGTGTTGGTCTACATCCTGTTTACGCTAGGTCTAATTTAACCTTGACCCCTTTGTCATGCGTGGGCATGCTTTAAGGTCAGCTCTGAGAGGCCAGTGCTCATTGATATGAATGGACAGCTGCCCCCACTGTTCATCTGACCCTCCATGTGCTGTTCAGTGCAGCTCATTACGGAGGACTGGAGAAAGAGCCTGAACAGATATCAAAGGTCCCCTCAGCTCACAGCTGCATACATATCCACCAGGTATTATTTCAAACAGATCACCATTCTTCTCTTTTGAGTGGGCAGGGACAAACAAGAACAGGACAAAAGGCAACGGAATCCCAACAGCAGAAGCCACGAGAACTATATTCGTACACGAGAACTATATCCGTACACGAGAACTATATCCGTACACGAGAACTATATCCGTACACGAGGAATATATCCGTACACGAGAACTATATCCGTACACGAGAAGTATATCCGTACACGACAACTATATTCGAACACGACAACTATATCTGTACACGAGAACTATATCCGTACACGAGAACTATATTCCAACATGAGAACTATATTCCAACACGAGAACTATATTCCAACACGAGAACTATATTCCAACACGAGAACTATATTCGAACACGAGAACTATATCCGTACACGAGAACTATATCCGTACACGAGAACTATATCCGTACACGAGACCTATATTCGAACACGAGAACTATATCCCTACACGAGAACTATATCCGTACACGAGAACTATATCCGAACACGAGAACTATATCCGTACATGAGAACTATATCCGTACACGAGAAGTATATCCGTACACGACAACTATATTCGAACACGAGAACTATATCTGTACACAAGAACTATATTCGAACACGAGAAATATATTCCAACACGAGAACTATATTCCAACACGAGAACTATATCCGTACATGAGAAGTAGGCAACGGAATCCCAACAGCAGAAGCCACGAGAACTATATCCGTACACGAGAACTATATCCGTACACGAGAACTATATCCGTACACGAGAACTATATCCGTACACGAGGACTATATCCGTACACGAGAACTATATCCGTACACGAGAAGTATATCCGTACACGACAACTATATTCGAACACGAGAACTATATCTGTACACGAGAACTATATTCGTACACGAGAACTATATTCCAACACGAGAACTATATTCCAACACGAGAACTATATTCCAACACGAGAACTATATTCCAACACGAGAACTATATCCGTACACGAGAACTATATCCGTACACGAGAACTATATCCGTACACGAGACCTATATTCGAACACGAGAACTATATCCCTACACGAGAACTATATCCGTACACGAGAACTATATCCGAACACGAGAACTATATTCGAACACGAGAACTATATCCGTACACGAGAACTATATCCGTACACGAGAACTATATCCGAACACGAGAACTATATTCGAACACGAGAACTATATCCGTACACGAGAACTATATCCGTACACGAGAACTATATCCGTACACGAGGACTATATCCGTACACGTGAACTATATCCGTACACGAGAAGTATATCCGTACACGACAACTATATTCGAACACGAGAACTATATCCGTACACGAGAACTATATCCGTACACGAGAACTATATTCCAACACGAGAACTATATTCCAACACGAGAACTATATTCCAACACGAGAACTATATCCGTACATGAGAACTATATTCTAACACGAGAACTATATCCGTACACGAGGACTATATCCGTACACGAGAACTATATCCGTACACGAGAAGTATATCCGTACACGACAACTATATTCGAACACGAGAACTATATCTGTACACGAGAACTATATCCGTACACGAGAACTATATTCGAACACGAGAAATATATTCCAACACGAGAACTATATTCCAACACGAGAACTATATCCGTACATGAGAAGTAGGCAACGGAATCCCAACAGCAGAAGCCACGAGAACTATATCCGTACACGAGAACTATATCCGTACACGAGAACTATATCCGTACACGAGAACTATATCCGTACACGAGAACTATATCCGTACACGAGGACTATATCCATACACGAGAACTATATCCGTACACGAGAAGTATATCCGTACACGACAACTATATTCGAACACGAGAACTATATCTGTACACGAGAACTATATCCGTACACGAGAACTATATTCCAACACGAGAACTATATTCCAACACGAGAACTATATTCCAACACGAGAACTATATTCCAACACGAGAACTATATTCCAACACGAGAACTATATTCGAACACGAGAACTATATCCGTACACGAGAACTATATCCGTACACGAGAACTATATCCGTACACGAGACCTATATTCGAACACGAGAACTATATCCCTACACGAGAACTATATCCGTACACGAGAACTATATCCGAACACGAGAACTATATCCGTACATGAGAACTATATCCGTACACGAGAAGTATATCCGTACACGACAACTATATTCGAACACGAGAAATATATTCCAACACGAGAACTATATTCCAAAACGAGAACTATATCCGTACATGAGAAGTAGGCAACGGAATCCCAACAGCAGAAGCCACAAGAACTATATCCGTACACGAGAACTATATCCGTACACGAGAACTATATCCGTACACGAGAACTATATCCGTACACGAGGACTATATCCGTACACGAGAACTATATCCGTACACGAGAAGTATATCCGCACACGAGAAGTATATCCGTACACGAGAAGTATATCCGTACACAAGAACTATATTCCAACATGAGAACTATATTCCAACACGAGAACTATATTCCAACACGAGAACTATATTCCAACACGAGAACTATATTCCAACACGAGAACTATATTCCAACACGAGAACCTGAGAGGATTTTAGTTCCGTTCTAATGTTTGTTTGTGCTTCATTACCCAGACGCAGGTTTCAGCCAGGATTTCATCACAAGAGGTTGTTCTCATTGTAGACATAAACCTTATGCAACACGGTATTCACAGAGATGAGTAACCATCAGACACAAAGGAAGACTTCATAAACAGTTGAGTTGAATCCATTTTTTTTTGTCATCAAAATGTATCCAATCACCTCGAACAAAGTAAGCCTAGATTTGTAAACAGAAACGCAACACAACACAATATAAAGGATGTAACATAATGCCCTTTCATCAATTTTGTTGTTTAGTGAGATGTCAAGGTTTTTCCCATTGGTGCACTCTTCTCTGTCACACGTGAGGTATACAACTGAGCCTGACTGGTCTGACCACAGTTAAAAGTTTGAAAACCGACCAACGGTACTGAACTGCATCCAGGGACTCC
This sequence comes from Oncorhynchus masou masou, assembly GCF_036934945.1. NCBI lineage: Eukaryota > Metazoa > Chordata > Actinopteri > Salmoniformes > Salmonidae > Oncorhynchus > Oncorhynchus masou. Next base: position 81,498,998 of record NC_088242.1, on the reverse strand, counting down.
TGTATCCCAGAGCCACAGGAATTTCAGTTTGTGGTGGCAGCTGTGGTCTCAGTGAACACACACGGTCTCTGTCTTTCCCTCCTGCTCAGTTTCACTCTCGACTCAAACACACACACACACACACACACACACACACACACACACACACACACACACAAACAGTAACATCAGGCCTGCCGTCAGCAGACTCAAAGTGTGGAGGCAGAGAAGTTCACCAAGTCAGCGTAAAAACAGAGGGCCTCTTCTGGGAAATTCATCAACTCATGGTTGTAACATTACTGTAAACATCCAGTATGTGTGAACGTCAGAGTTCTCTCTATCTCTGCTCTTGCTCTCTCTTTGTTCATTTAGTACAACACACAGGAGGGTAATAGACGTCTACAGTGGCAGGTGAATATGTCACAGGTGTGACTCATTTGCATGTTTAACCTAACAAGATTTTCTATTGGTTAATTGCCTGGTCATGTGACGAGCTGCATGTATTTAATTCCCCTGTTGCATGTTACTTCGTGCTGCCCATAAGATGTTAATGCAATCTGGAGCCATGCTGGAGCCATGCTGGAGCCATGCTGGAGCCATGCTGGAGCCATGCTGGAGCCATGCTGGAGCCATGCTGGAGCCTAGGTTTTTCCAGAGCATGGGATGTCTTGTTTTGGTAAAATCACATGGCTAATGGATTTTGTTTGCGCTGGCCATGTTCTGCGCTGGCCATGTAGTCTACACCCGGCACAGCCAGAATAGGACTGGCCACCCCTCATAGCCTGGTTCCTCTCTAGGTTTCTTCCTAGGTTTTGGCCTTTCTAGGGAGTTTTTCCTAGCCAACATGCTTCAACACCTGCATTGCTTGCTGTTTGGGGTTTTAGGCTGGGTTTCTGTACAGCACTTTGAGATATCAGCTTATGTACGAATAAATTTGATTTGAAGTGAGATCTTTAATAAAATGGACACCTGCCTCCTGGGCTGCATTGCTTCCTGTGACCCTTTGGAAACAATTCAAAAGAATGGAATGGAGAAACTGAAATGTGTTGAAATGGAACATGCCTTAAAAAAACATACCTTAAAAAAAATGTTAAACTGTCTTCTGTGTTCTGCCTCTGCTTCCTGATACCTGCTCAATCCCAGAACTTTCACCTTTCAACCTCGTAACAAATACACAAACTGTAAAGACATCAAATGTACAGGGGGTGCAATTGGGTTTGTGATATTTTCAGGAAATGTATGTCAGCATCTTTTTTTCTCAGTTGTGTTTTTGTTTGTTTACAGCTGTCACGTTCTGACCTTAATTCCTTTGTGATTTATTTTTTTCAGTATGGTCAGGGCTTGAGTTGGGTGGGCAGTCTATGTTCTTTTTTCTATGATTTGGGATTTCTGTGTTTGGCCCGGTATGGACCTCAATCAGAGGCAGCTGTCAATCGTTGTTTCTGATTGAGAACCATACTTAGGTAGCCTGTTTTCACCCTTGAATTATGGGTGATTATTTTTCTGTTTTGTGTGTTTTGCACCTGACGGAGCTGTTTCGGTTGTGGTTTTTGTTTCTTTGTTTGATAGTGTTCAGTTTAAATAAATAACATGAACAAGTACCACGCTGCACTTTGGTCCTCACCTTCCTCCGACGACCGTTACAGAATCACCCACCGAGAAAGGACCAAGCAGCGTGGTGAAGAGAGGCAGTGATACCTGGAGAACTGGACTTGGGAGGAGATATTAGACGGCAGGGGGCCCTGGGCACAGGCTGGGGAATATCGTCGCCCCAAGGCAGAGCTGGAGACAGCGAAGGCCGAGAGGCGGCATTATGAGGAGCTAGCACGGCAGAGCAACAGGGACGAGAGGCAGCCCCAAAAATGTATTGGGAGGGGGCACACGGGGAGTGTGGCTAAGTCAGGTAGGAGACCTGAGCCAACTCCCCGTGCTTACTGTGGAGAGAGGTGGACCGGGCAGGCACCGTGTTATGCCGTGAGGCGCACGGTGTCCCCGGTGAGCAGGCATAGCCCGGTGCGTTACATCGCAGCGCCTCGTATCGGCCGGGCTGAAGTGGGCATCGAGCCAGGTGCCATGAAGCCGGCTCAGCGCATCTGGTCTCCAGTGCGTCTCCTTGGGCAGGGGTACATGGCACCAGCCCTACGCACGGTGTCCCAGGTTCGCCAGCACAGCCCTGTGCGGTCTGTTCCACCTCGCCGCACTGGCCTGGCGACAGGGAGTATCCAGCCAGGTAGGGTTGTGCAGGCTTGGTGCTCGAGAACTCCAGTGCACCTCCGATGCCTCCTCCACGCACCAGGCCTGCGGTGGCAGCCCCACGCACCAGGCTGTCTCTCCGTCTCCTTCCTCCAGGTGCTCCCTCCTGTTCAGGGCTGCCAGAGTCACCCGTCTGTCCTGAGCTGCCCGATTCGCGCCTCTGTCCTGAGCTGCCGGAGTCGCCCCTCTGTCCTGAGCTGCCGGAGTCGCCGTCAGTCAGGAGCTGCCGGAATCGCCCTTCAGTCTGGCGCTGCCGGAGTCTCCCGCCTGTCCGGCGCTGCCAGAATCTCCCGTCCGTCCGGCGCTGCCAGAATCTCCCGTCCGTCCGGCGCTGCCAGAATCTCCTGTCTGTCCGGCACTGCCAGAATCTCCCGTCCATTTGGGGCACGCTGCTAGGGTCCCCAGTCCGAGGTCGCGCGGCGAAGGTCGCCGCTCTAAAGGAGCCACAGAGGCGGGTAAGGAAGCATGCAAAGACTATGGTGGAGTGGGGTCCACGTCCCGCGCCTGAGTCGCCACCGCGGACAGACGCCCCACACAGACCCTCCCCTATAGGTTCAGGATTTGCGGCCGGAGGGGGGGGGGGGGGTACTGTCACGTTCTGACCTTAGTTCCTTTGTGATGTCTTTGTTTTAGTATGGTCAGGGCGAGAGTTGGGTGGGCAGTCTGTGTTCTTTTTTTCTATGATTTGGGATTTCTGTGTTTGGCCTGGTATGGTTCTCAATCAGAGGCAGCTGTCAATCGTTTTTCCCTGAATGAGGACCATACTTAGGTAACCTGTTTTCACCCTTGAGTTGGGGGTGATCGTTTTTCTGTTTAGTGAGTTTTTCACCTGACGGAGCTGTTTCGGTTGTGCTTTTTGTTTCTTTGTTTGATAGTGTTCAGTTTAAATAAATAATATGAACAAGTACCACGCTGCGCTTTGGTCCTCACCTTCTTCCACCGATGACCATTACAACAGCTATGGGTTTCTCCTAACTGATCAAAGCCAGAGCAGACAGACAGTTATGGTAACAGGCAAACCTAATTTCTTACACATGTGCACCAAGGAATGTCTGCCTCCTAGACGTTTGATACCACCAATTCTACTCTACCCGATTACATTATCATCAATATTGTTTTCTGAGGGGTGACCAAATCAATAACTCCGGGGTACCCCAGGGTTCAACACTGGGTCTCTTTACATTTCTCCCCCACATGGACTCACATACTGTATATCATCGGAATAGTTACTGAGTTTGAGTCCTATTCTCAGCTAAAAGGTTCAATTGAGAGTTTAGTACTGAGAACTGATCCTGAATCAAATGGGTGGACGCTGATCAATGTCTAATCTTTCATCAATATTCTGCCTTACGGGCTTCCTTATTAAAGTGGTATATCGAGGATTTATTCACTGCTGTACGCCATGTACCTGGTGGGTAGAGAAGGGCAGCAAGTGGGGGGGTTTGATTATCTGCATCTATCATCATGGAGAAAAGGGGTGAGGGATAGATCTCTACAGTCCTTTACTATTATCTTCACCATCAACATGGAGGTGCAACCAAGGCTATGCATCTGCTGGCTGGAGGTTGGCACAGTTGCTATTTATTGCATTCTAATCAGATAGCAAAAGCATCAGGCTCTGATAAAACGTCAGAGATAAAAGAACAACCAGATATTTGGTCAAAGTAGGTTATTAGTAATTGATAAAGGACTCCAAACTTCATAGTACTTCACAGCACTTTAGCACTTAATGATAAAATTAAACAAATAGCTTCTTCCCCTTAAGTGTTACTCTACTGTACCCCCACCCACTGGTATTAGCTCCAAAAAATTATTGTCCATAATTTAGCAGACCTCGTTACAAGATCACTATAGCAACACACATTACCAATTCCAAAACAGCCATTTCCAAAATGTCCCAGCTTTGCTGCTTTTGCCCTGTAAATAACATCCATCCAGGGACTGTGTTGCAGCATTAGCCTGACATATTCTGAGCAGCAATGCCTTGACATACAGTAGCTTTGTCCTTTCAAGTGCACGTCTTTCAGGCATTTCCGCATCACCAAGTCATGCTGTTCTGTTCTGAGCAGCCTTCCTTCCCCAATCTGAGTGTGTGCTTCAGAACCTGACGATGTAACTGCAGGCGTCAGAGAGCTTGCTGTACATGTTCCACTTGCTTACTGCTCTTATCTCTCTCCAATCTGTCACTCCTTTTCTCTTCTCTACTCCCTCTCATCCTCAGCCTGACTGACAGATAGGGAGATCTCATCTGTCTGTTCTTTCAGCCCTGGGAGCTTCTCTCTCTCCTCTCCGTCTCTTCTATCGTTCTCCCTAATGGTAAAATGAGCCAGCAGATATACTAACATATTGCCATTCTATATGATGGGTAAATTGATACTTTATTAATGTACTTTCTAGCTTTTCTGCTTTTTAATAATGTAACTGCTATGTGATTACCTTAAGAAACAGACTCTCGTGCAAAATACAACTCTTATTTGGCACATTTCACTCAATACTCAAAACTGAATATTCTTCCATAAGGATTTGAACTCCCACACGGACGACTGGGTCTACTCATTTTGTATTTTTATTTATTACCTAAAAAAGAAAAATGTTCTATCACAAGTCACACTGAAATGTATTGCTTAAGAAAAAAATATATTGATATATTTTTTGTTTTTTTGGGAAACATGATTTCCGTTATATTCCATCAAATAGGACATAGGAATTAGTCATTGCTATGTCCCAACCACCTTGTCCCACTTATACAAAAGCACAAAGAAATACATCATTCACAGTTACCGTTTTGGTTTCATAAATTAATACAGTCACACATGTGCTACACCGGTCTATAGCTAGAACATTGTAAATTGTATTTTTGACTCTTGTCATTATTTTCAATGGTTGGCTACAAGAAATAACAGGCAACTTAAATGACGTGATCAGAACTCCACCAACAAACTGTTTTTTAAATGCCCTCCCCATCCCCTCTTTTGTCCCATCTCATCCCATGTCATCTTTTAATATTTTTATTTAAAAAATTATTTATTTTTTATTTCACACATAAGTGAGGCACACACAGAGTATATTTCATACATGTATACAAAATTCTATTAAATTTAGGGGGGAGTAATTTGTCCTTTGAAATGTCTTATCCAAGGAGACAGGAAGTGCATGTCCTGTCATCTCACGTCCTCAGAGGACACCTGCCAAGTCAGTCAGGCCACTTTGTTGCCGTAGTTGCACATTGCAGTCAAAACTTCCACGTCAGGTACTTTGTTTTGTCAATGTGTTGATTTTCAGCTTGTTGGTGGGCAGGACAGAGGGGAGGATTTGGACAAAGTAGACCAACAAACATGGCAACACAATGGAGAGAAAATGGGAAAACCGATTGAGGAACAAACACATCAATATTAATTCACTCAACGTGCTTACCCCTAAAAACTACAGCTCTCGTGTGGTTACAGATTCTTATATGAATGAATTCATTAATCAAAGGAAATAATTTGTTCATCGTATATATGACACACTCTGCAAGGGCAACGTTTAAGGCACAGAAGCCTTGACATAAGACTCCACCCTTTAAAAGCACAAACAAGAGATGCCCGAATCCTCAGTGACAATAGCGTTGTGACAAAATACAGGTAAAGAAAGAAACCGTGTCCCCCCAGTCCACACCTGTCTTGTTTAGTGAAAGATAAGGCCACTTAAAAAAAGAAGAGGTTCACCAAACAAGGTAATCTCTCACTGCAAACTCTTTGAGTGCAATCATGGTAGGGTGGTGTGTTTCTCCATACAGGTTTGGGTTCGGGGATGTGTACGCTGGTCCAAAGGGTCTCCCTGTTAGTCCCAAACATGCACTGTGCTGAACACTATGTTATTAAGTAGGCTGAGGGGGGTTATAGTTGGCTGCTGCCAGGGTACTGGTCTCTGTGTTGAGGAGATTGGTGTTGGTTGAACTAGCGTTCAGGGAGGAAAGTCAGTTGCTCTTTGCTCATGATCATCACGGTCCAGGGAATGTTCAGTCCAGGGTAAGATATGAGTCTAGTCTTCTGTTTTGGTTTGCTTTGAGAATACTTGGAGCAGGACACTGCTGTTGTTTTTCAGAACATAAAAACCTAACCAACAAAAGCAGCTGATCATTATTCATGCATGTTTTACCTCCTCTTCAAAGCACCCATTTCTCCTCTATTTGTTTTCTTCCAACAACAAAAATATCAGGATAATTCACACTTTTTGCATGCAAAGAAAAGTTACTCTTTTCCCTGTCTATCAAAGTCCCATGTAGCAGCAAATCTCTTAGAAAGTCTGTCAAAGGCCTAATCTGATATGTGAGGGAATCCACTGGTGGAGGCACTAGTTGATGAAAGTGGAGACAGGTTCCCTGCTTGGGATTTCTTAGCTTTCTTCCACCTCTCCTTTCCAATAGTAGAAAGTAGCTTGACGTAATCACATTTTTCTAACAAGGGCCTTGGTTAAAGTGTGATGTAGGTTCAAAAAGGAATATATGGGACATGTGTCTACATCATCGCAATGGTAAGGAATGGAGAGAATTGTCTGTACCGAACCTCCATGGTTTGAGTGACAAAAGGGATGAATCAGCCATCGTAATGAATATACACAAATGTCACACACACACACACACACACATTTGTGATCCCCACCTATAAGTGAAATAGGTCTGTAAGACACAAGTTGGATTCAATAGGATTTTTTTCCATTATTTGTTTGTGGCAATATGACCCTAATGAGTGAATGAGCTGATGAATGATTGGATGAATACGTTTGTTAGATATCGATTTAATGAATGGCTTGACCCAAGCAAAACTGGACTAATGTTTTTTTTAAACATCAGATGAAAAGTTAAATAAACAGATTTCTTTCCAAATACATTTTTAAATCATGAATTTAAAATCCTCTAAAGCACTCCATTAATATTATCTTTGTTTATTAATTAATGAATTCCTATTAATATCCTACTGTATGTCACTGAGGTTGCCGTTCATGTAAGTCTGAACTTTAGTCAAATGCCCATTTCCCATGAGTCATTGCTCCTCGTATCCTACTTCCTGCACACTCTGACCTGCTGTTCCAAAATCATGAAAAATTGGCAAATCAACGACTACTTTTGAAACTGTCGATGAAAACCTGAATGCTTTGTGAACAATGCTACATAGTTCTTTAGAAAAAAATAAAATAACAATACATTTCAAATTAAAATAAAAAGATAACCCTATAAGAAAAAAGTTAACTCTTGTCGGTGAAGTGGAGACCTAGAATGCCCATTAGAGTAGGCCAGGGATGGCTCTGGGGCCAGCGGTTATCTGTCTGTCCTGTGTCGTTACACCACGGCCCCAGCCATCATCACTCCTGCTCACAAGTCCAGTGTGGATCTGTCTCCAGAGTTCTGCTTGAAAACAAATCAATGGAAAAAAAACCACACCAAAACACCACCACCATCCAAGTCTGCTATGCTCAGTTCTGTTTTTTTTTCTCTTCTCATAGGCAGTACGTATTTGCAGTCTATATGCATAACTGTAGTCTCATAAGTCCAAACATATCCGTTCCCAGTCTAAATGTCAAACACCTGTTTCTGTTGTTTATTTCTAATGGTAGGAGGCTGTTGGGGACATGACAAGATGAAAGTCAGCAGTGAGCCTTTTGGTGTGACAGTTGGTTGTCCCACCGAGAGAAGACCATGACCAGCTTTCTTCCCTCTCTCTTTTTTTTCATGCTCCACACTCGGCTCCTGCCTGTTTTCCACACCTCTGAAACCATCCCCAACTTCCTCTCGCTTAATCCCAGAGTCTGGCTCTCCATTATCCAGCCAATCGGTATCCTCGTCTTTACCCTTACGCCATGACGAACTCGGACTTCATGTCGGCCTTGACGTCGGGCTTCCACACAGAGTCGTCGAAGTCGAGGTCCATGGATCCCTCGCTGGACACACTGCTGTTGCTGTTGCTGCGTCCCGCCTTGCGGTTGGGCAGCCAGTGGTAGGGCGCTCTGGAGTCCCGCCTTGCTTTCCTGCGCAGGCGCTTTTGCTGCATCAGGAGCTGCAGACGCTCTACCTTACAGCGAGTTGCACGGTTCTCTGTCTGACGCACACGGTCACCTGGAGGAGGGAGGAAAGGAAAGCAGAAGGTCAATGAACAAACCAAACCAGCTTTTTTCAAACAGTCATACTTTTCCATTACCTTTTGATACACCCTGCTTTGCAAGATGTATAAAGTACAGTAAATAAACAAAGCATTGGTAGGAGAGGTTGTATATGTAATGGAGGGGAGAGGGAACAGAGAGCTCTGTTCAGTGTGCATCCAGTGTTATCTAAGGCCAGGCAGAGGAGAACTCAGACTGGAGTGATGACTATGCTGCGACTCAGACAGAGAGAGACAAAAAGATGCTGCTGTGATTCTTAAGTGCCTGACACACACACACACACACACACACACACACACACAGTGGTTAGTGTCTGGAGTGTGTAGTGAGATGCCCCACTGTGTTCTATTAGCCCTGTGTCCTTCTTCACAACCCCCTTTAACCCTGTTTGGGAGAAAATGACTGGGACAGAAGTCTCCTTGAAATCTCACAATCACAGAGAGAACACACTCACTCATTCTTGCACAGACACACACACACCCAACCCTCTAATTTCTGCCTATCATATGCAGACACATAACTACGACTGGCAATCCAAATGAGTGCCATTGTCAGAGCTGTGTGACTAAGTCCATTTCTAGCTGTTGATGTGCTTATATGAGAGGCTGATCTCCAAGGAGAGGCCTTTGGTTCCATTGTGAATGGCTGCCCACACCACACAACACAACCCAACCTTAATTTCATTTAGAAATATATTCAGGAGCTGGGGTGGAAGGCAAGCACAATCTATTAGCTAGCTCCATTAGTATCTGTCTCGGAATGAAAGAATGGCCTAGAATGTCAATAACCCAAAGCCCTCTCTCTCGAAAACACACAAACACGGACAAACACATAAAGTGCATGCACACACACACACACACACACACACACACACACACACACACACACACACACACACACACACACACACACACACACACACACACACACACACACACACACACACACACACACACACACACAAGTGTGTACACACTAACACACACAGCAGCCGCAGCAGCAGTAGCTTTTAACATGGATCGATGGCAAATGAAAAAGACCTATTGATTAAACCTTAGCTCTAGTGCAGCCATCCATCTCCAGCCGAGGACACTGCTATTGGCTTTCAATAGAAAATGCAAGCGAATGGAAATTGTAAGCGAAGAGAGCTTGGCTTCTTCTTTATGGCTGCAGCATCCTACTCCCAGCTCATTGATCCATCACCCTCCCACTGCCTCCACTTACCCCTCTACCTCCAGCCCACCACCCCCCTTCATGGGCCAGTCTCACCAGAGAGGGCAAGGTCGGGTGGAAGGGTGGAGGGGAGGGGCGCGGGCAGTGGAATTCCGCCCCACGGGTGATGGGGAATGGGGGAGGCGAGGGTAAGGGATCAGATGTAGCTGGCAGTTTTTCACAATCAATTGTGCCCTCTCTCCTCCTCCTCCTCTTCCCCCATCGGAATGAATTCCTGACTCTGTGTGGGCTTAATTTACCTCTTCCCTTCATTTGCTTATCGGATTGAGCAGAGCGATTCTCTGGCTATAAATATTCACTACTCCTGGCAATGCATGCTAACTAACTCTCAGCCCTGCTGGTGCTTCAGAAAGAATAGAGCGGAATGGAGGAGCACTGAATTAAATAGTACAAGGTATATTTTGCACAAGTTATTCTACGTTTTCCTCACTAGATAAGACTGTGTGTCTACATGAGGTCCTATGCCACAGGACTATATTTCTTGCCTGCTTTATATTATAGGGGGTAACTAGTGGGTTATTGTGTGTTAGGGGCATTGTTCAGCTGCCTGCATGTGAAGGCTATACATTCTGCCAGGGGCTTTGTTCCCCCTGCGCCCCTCCTCTCCCCCCTCCTCTCCTTCCCTCTCCTCGGCTAAGTCCCTTCAATTACACAGAAAAGAAACCCCACCACATGCCCTCTACTTTCTCTCTCTTTTGCACACTCTCTCAGAGAGAAAAGGGATTTCTCTCCTCTCCAGCTGCCCTTTATTTATCTCTCTCCCTCCTTCTCTCTCCCTCGCTCTCTATTCTAAAGCCACAGACAAACGTGGGGTTGTCTCCTGCACCTCAAAGCTGGTCAGGCGTGGGTCACATAGCTCAAGCCCTGCTTAATGAGGAGTGACTGGCGCCTGGGGCGCGGACTCCTTATAGAACACACACGGGAGGGAGGGAGGGAGGGAGGGAGGGAGGGAGAATGATAGAGGTGGATGGGGGCAGGGAGAAAGAACACAAAGGCATAACGCAATCACTAGCAGGGTGAAACCCTCCACATCTTCCTTATTGTTGGTTTCTCTATGGCCTGACAAACACAGCTCTCTGACGCACTCAGCACCGAGGAGGAGGAAGTAATAACACACATTTTCTTGGAAGCCACCACAGGCAAATATTAGGCAAGGGACCGGTCAGGAGCAGAGAGAACAAGGAACATACAACAGAGGGCATTCCCTCCCTTTTTTTCTTCCTCCTTCCCTCTCTTTCTCTCTGGTTATGCAACCTTCCTGCACCCTGTGCTGCTCCTCCATCAGCACTGTATCGTCTCTACCCGTCCCCCCTTGGAGCGAAGCTGTGTGTGTGTGTGTGTGTGTGTGTGTGTGTGTGTGTGTGTGTGTGTGTGTGTGTGTGTGTGTGTGTGTCCTCAGTACACACTTTCACAGGCCCAGTAAAAGCCTACAGTGACTAAAGGCATTGACAGGATTGCACCACAGTCACAGAGCTGTAGCTGACTGAGCTATGAGGACAAAACCCTCTCCAGCTCCCCCCTGCTGCCCAGCTGCTCAGGGCAGGCCACAGAGGACCACGTACAACATGGTGCAGGGACAGAGGAGCACAGCAGAACAAACCACATAGGAGGGGTGTGGGTGGTAGTAGGGGTGGAGGTAGAGACTAACCCAAAAGCCCCTGTGGAATCCCAGAACTCCACCCAGCCAAAAAACACTCTGCACCCTCTGTTTCCGAGAATGACTGCATACACTTCATAAACACACAGGCCACTTTACACACAGCACTGCATGCAGGTTGGGGGTGGGGTATCCCAGCTGGGCTGTGGCAGTAGCAACTGACCACCACGTTGCAAGGCAGAGAGAGACCGAGACAGAGAGAGACTGAGACAGAGAGACAGAGAGAGACCAAGACAGAGACAGAGAGAGACCGAGACAGAGAGACTGAGAGAAGAAAAGACAGGCTATGTGCACACTGCCCACAAAATGGAGGTGGAAACTGAGCTGCACTTCCTAACCCCCTGCCAAATGTATGACCATATTAGAGACATATTTCCCTCAGATTACACAGATCCATAAAAAATTAGAAAACAACCCCAATTTTGATCAACTCCCATATCTATTGAGTGAAATACCAGGGTGTGCCATCACAGCAGCAAGATTTGTGACCTGTTGCTACAAGAAAAGGGCAACTAGTGAAGAACAAACACCATTGTAAATACAACCCATATTTATTTACATTTATTTTCCTAAAATAAAATTGTTACAACACTGTATATAGACATTATATGACATTTGAAATGTCTTTATTCTTTTGGAACTTGTGAGTGTAATGTTTACTGTACATTTGTATTGTATTGTTTATTTTATTGTTTGTTTAGTATCTACTTCACTTTCTTTGGCAATGTTAGAAACAGAAAAGAGAGAGGCTGATCTATGAACAATCAATTTGTCAGTCAGTCTCCTGGCCTTCTAGAGCCTGGGCCAAGTAGGAGGGCTACAGTAGGACAAATACAGAGGAGATTAAAGGAGCTTCTCCTCCTATTGTTTCCTTATAGATTCCGCTTCATGAACAGTTGTCCAAGTGTTGTTGATTGCTTGTTTGCCTTCATAATTCTTGTGATCTCATGAAAGGAGAGTGTTGTTTGCCGAGCATCAGGGCCCAGTTTTTCAAAAGCTATCTATCTGGATTTTGCCTAACCAATAGGATTACATGCATAGAAATATAATTAATAGAATGGGAAAATCATTGACTTGAATGCGGACACCTGTTCTATTCATTTTATTTCTGATAGCTGAAATCCGAAAAGATCTCATTTAAAAAACTGGGCCCCAGGGGATCAGGTAGAGTGTGTGAAGGCTCAAACTGCAGCAAAAATAGCCTGGGTTTAAATACAGGAAGAACCTTGCTTTTTACAGTCTTGTAGTAAATCCCACCAAGATCTACAGGAGCTGAATGGGACCTGGTTCTTGCATCCTCCATTTGTATCCAGTGGTGGAGCCCCACCTATTCTAGAGTCACTAGAACTGAAAACGTACTACATTCACACAATTCCCATTTATTCCCCAATAATAACCTGACACTCTTAGGCCTACTACTCTGAGGAAAGCCAAAGTAATTTTCCAAAACATGACAGAGCCAACCCTCTGAGGCTTTGCCTTTCCCCTGTGCTCCTCTACTCTCCTAGTCATCCATACGTCATTGCAGCTACAGTCCCATCCTCCAACACAGACACATGTCCTTCCTGGTTGGCTTGGGCCCCGAGCACAGCCCAGAGGGTAAACACAGGCCTGGAGTACACATAGCCATGCCTTTGTCCTGCCATCCATCCTAGCCATCCGGAGCGCAAACAAGAAGACAGAGAGACAGAGAGGAAGAGGTAGAGGAAACCCAGAGGAAAAGGGCCAAACTGAGGGAGTCAGACCAGTCAAAAGGAGTGAACGTCCCTGTTTTGACAGGCGTTGAAAGGGCATCGACAGCCCTGCAGGGGCACGAGTTCTTAAATGACTTTTAGAAGCAATTAACATTCACTTCTTTTTTCTCCCCCTCTCGTCGTTAGACAATGAAAGGGCACCTGACGCGGTTGGTTAGCTGGCACTGTTATAGGTCGAGGCTGATAGGTCAGGGATGGGGTTAGACGGCTCGGTTACTGTTGCTCATCAACGTGTGTGTGTTTCACTGGCCGGGTAGCTGCTTACATGCTCGCTGACAGCCTGGCGATGCTGGTCAATGAATTATGCATAGTGCCCTGGCGCCCTAGCTTGGTGGGTCAACCATGCAGAAGCACGACAGACAGAGTGAGCAGGGTGAGGGATCAGGGCACCTGGTCAGGTCGACACTGATACCCACACACATGTCAGAAACAAGGAGAGGAGACAAACATAGTCCAGAGTTGAAGAGAGGATAAAGGTTAAATAATAGGGGAGAACCTGGCAAAGACCTTCCACAGTAGAACAGAGCTAGCGGTTCAGAATTAGCCATGTTGACAATGCTAACGCGAGGCAGTGGCAGACTACAGAGCGTTAACATTTCAACATAGATTTGTCTTCCAGTAGAATGCACCGACTGCAAAGGCCATTCGCTCTGGGCTGGATTAAACAAGCTGGGAGAGGAATTTAGCCATTCCCACCCAATCCCTCTATTGCTAGCTCTCTCTCTCTCACTCTTTCTCTCACTCTTTCTCTTTCTCTCTCTTTCTCTCTCTTTCTCTCTGCACACACAGCTCCACCCTGCCTCCCTCAGCCAGAGCTAGACTAACCTGACCTGACAGATAGTGAGGAGATGGGAGGGGGGGAGGAAGAAACAGGAGGGGGAGGAGAGGAGAGTTACCCCCTGCCTTCCTTTTTTTCACAACTCATTTTGTTCCCTTTTTCCCCTATCTGTTGAACCAAGCAGCTGCAGAGGGATGGGTCTTAAAACCAGGTCTAATCCTGAGGCATGGAGGGCTACCTCACTCCATCTTTTCCTCCCTATTTTGTCTTTCCTTCTCTCCTTCTCTCTCCCATCTTCTCTGCCCTACAATGGCTGAGCCTGGTTCCCTGCATGGAGCCTGGGTCACAGCAGACAGACAAAGGACTGGGCCGGGCAGCAGGCTAGGGGTCCCACTGAGCACAGGAATTCAGCTAACAATTAGCCTAACACCCCCTTCTAAAGTACTCCCCTCAGAACCTAGCCACAGGCCCTGCCTCTGGCCCTGGGCCTAACAAAGACCTGCATGCAGCAGTCACCACCACCAAAATCTGCCATGCTGCCACCCCACAACCAAAACCAGACTTTTCTAGCTAGTTAGCTAGACTAGCTTTTCCAGCTATCTCCGGATCGACCGAAGCTCTTTATTCAAAGCCCCCTTCTATCCTCCCGTCTCTGCACATTAACTTGCAGTGGAAAGGGTAAAGGCTCTCTGGAGATAGCAGAGCTATGTGACATTTTCAAGAGGCTGTCTCAACCTGAGGTAACGTAACACAGACATTAAACGTCTGAGAAGGTACTAAGCAGTAAGCATAGGTTATTCCTGTAGTCCAATGGAAGCAGGCTTCTACGAAGAGTTAAGCTGTGAAGTCTTTCACCAGGTGTTGGCTGATAAGACCGTCGTCTCAGGGTTTTACCGGAGCACTTAGTCATCTGCCTTCTAAAATGTTCCTCACCAAGAATTCCGAAGTCACGAAGCTAAACAGACAGACAGCTTCTGTCCATACAGAAAAGCCCCAGGTCATTAATTGATAAGCAAGTGGATTCAGCCGGTCGCCAGTCTGACTCCAAAGGCATTTATTTAGCCCTTTGTTTTTTTCAGTGAAAGTACAAATGAATCTGTGGGCTGTTAGCAGAGGCCGGATATAAACAACAATCTTATGAAAGGAGGTTTAATGTGTGTTTGTTTTTTCTTCCTCCCACTGCCCTACAAACACAATGTGCATTCTTTTAGCACTCAATTTTTTTAGCATAAATCTATCTATTTAAAGTCCGAGTGAACACAAGCCGCCATTGATGGTGTCCTGGGCTGGACGAGACCAGAGAGAGATGTATTTTACAGATGAGGCTAGTTTTGGACAGCGACTGAGGAAGCAGTGGGACGGCCAATTCACGGGAGAGACGGGGGGAGAGTGGGACAAAGAAAGAGAGAAAAAGCATGGGATGACGGCTGAGTGGAGGAGTGGGAGAGGGGTAGTGGTGAGGGAAGGGGTCTTCCTGGGTTAAGTTAATAAGCATGTATTATTCAACTGTGCAGAACTTTTTTAAAGGGCTCACTGGGTACTGCAGAGTTCCCTGGATGTTCGGTGAACTTTCGGTCCGTGCTTCGATTAAGTGATCCATTCTATCGCAATGCCAAGTTACAATACAAGTGCTGATGTCAGTCCTTGTCTACCATGGAATTCATGTTTTTCTTTCAAACAAAGAGACCACATAAAACTTTAATCAGAGTCATTCAGAGATCCTCCTCCACTATCCATCTCTATTCAACATGCAACAAGAGCAGACTCATGGAAGAACAGTTCGATTTCCTCTGGTACAGTTTAAACAAGCAGAGCGTGGACAATGCGCTTCAGCACTAAGACTAACTGACACATGGCCTGTGAATGTTATCAGTAGATCTGGATCTGCCCTAGCCTCTGTGTGGAGGGCAGTAATCCCCAGTCCGGCCCTCTGAGGGGTAAACCTATCCCCCCTGCCCAGAGACAAAGACAAGTCTTCTGCTGCGGCTGGGTCTGCCTGACAACTGAGCCTGATGGAACAGCCCTACAGGAGCATCTCCTTCCCCCTGTACTCCTCTCCTCCCTCTTCCAACCCCCGCAACAACCTCTCTGCCAACCTCTGTATTCCCTTTCTTTCTCTTTCCTTTTGAGCAAGGTTCTGAAAAGTCATTCTGGGAGTTGAAAGAAAAAGCTTGTTTATCATAATTGTGTTGATCAGAACTGGCATCTGATCCAAGTGTCTTATCGAGTCCAGCAAAACATGTGGGTATAATAAGTTGAACAGCATTTGAACAGAAACACAACTGCAGAAACAAAGCCGTTGATGAATCCTCTTATGGGCTCTACAACAGACCAGCGGCTCATCTAAATTCCTTAACAAGCTCTTGACTAGAGTCCTTTCAATCACTCTCATCCACAACAACAACATCTGTTGCTCTGCTGCAACGGGGCTCAAAGACAGTGAAGGGCCTTTTGTGTGTGTGTGTGTGTGTGTGTGCGTGTGTGCGTGTGTGTGTGTGTGTGTGTGTGTGATGTTATCAATGCTCACCAGGGGGCTTGCACATGCGGATCTGGCTCTGGCACTGCACCAGCGGGTGGAGGGGGGATGAGATGGGGTTTCTGGCAGGCACCGAGGTAGCTTTGGCAGAGATGCCCGCGATGCCAGCGGTGGTGGCTGGGGGCGAAGGAGGGGGTGAGGGAGGCGTGGAGGCGGGGGAGGGCGAGCTACACTGCGTCTGGTAGCGGAGCTGGGTGAGGGAGGGAGGCACGCCCTGGTAGTGGCGCGTGGCACTCAGGAGGTCGTTGAGGATC
Source organism: Oncorhynchus masou masou (assembly GCF_036934945.1). Classification (NCBI taxonomy): domain Eukaryota; kingdom Metazoa; phylum Chordata; class Actinopteri; order Salmoniformes; family Salmonidae; genus Oncorhynchus; species Oncorhynchus masou. The sequence goes on along the minus strand of NC_088242.1, from coordinate 81,482,416 downwards.
TGCAGGATGGTGCCGATGTCTCGCCTGGGCCGCCCAGTGCTGTCCTGACAGTTAGGATGCAAAGTGCCTGAGGGAGGGTAGGAGACAGAGACAAAAAAGAGAGAGAGAGAGATGGAGAGAGTGTTCAACCACTACAGCTCCCCTCAGCTCCAATCTAACCACAGATAACACCCCCACCCAGTAGGACACAGCAGTAATCTGAGCCGCTGACAGAGTGCTATGCCATAGACTTAGAGTTAAAGCCTTAGTGTAATGGTATTGGCCCTCACTCACCTGAAAAAGTCCCTGAGAAGACCCCAGGAGCGTGGTTGACAAAGCTTTCGATGATGGCACCTGGTTTACGGGAGGAGGAGGAGGAGTGCACTGAAGCACTAGTGCCGTTGCTGGGGCTCTTAGCACAGTTAGCCTGTAGAGGAGAGGAAAGGAGACATCAGTCTAACGTTAGAGATAAACCTTCAACAAACCAACACTCTCCCTGCAGTGAGTGATAAGAAATATACTGCCACTGGACAGCAGTTTTTAGTAGTTGCATTATGACCATGAGATGCATGTATGTAATACATGGTCATGTAAGACACACATAGAACATGCTACTGAAATAGAACCATTTATCAAAAGCCATGAAGTGGCAGTGACTTGAAGCTGGTGTTGTAACATATATGTTATAATTAGGAGGTGCGGTATATATATATATTTTATTTTGGGGAGGGGCAATATACCAGGGCTAAGGGCCGTTCTTAAGCACGACGCAACGTCACAAACCCCTGAGGTACCTTATTGCTATTATAAACTGGTTATCAACGTAATTAAAGCAGTGCAACTAAACATTTTGTCATACCCGTGGTATATGGTCTGGTATACCATGCCTTTCAGCCAATCAGAATTCAGGCCTCAAACCACCCAGTTTATAACAGCAATGTTGTAACAACGAGTGATGTTGTAAGTAACCCTAATGTAAACCATGTAGTTCCTCGTATAGGGACACATAAGACTCAGAAGAAACTGAGTCCAGGGAGCTCCTTTTACTGTCCCTGACAACAGACCTATCCGTTACCTGCCCTGCTCTGTGAACTGAAAGTGAAAACCTACAGGAGGAAGAGGGGGAGCGAAAAGGGGAGAGGTAGGGGGACATTTCAGAGTGGAGAAGTTTCTTTTTTCATTGTTCTATGTGGCCTCTAAACTACACCAACCCATATCTGGTTTGTTTCTGAAAACTCATAGAGTTGACTTCAGGCGAAGAGAGAGAGAGACAATAACAACCAAGTTGGTGGAAATCAACTGTCATTAAAAGAGTGACAGATAGCTCCTAGCTCCAGGCTGCAGTGAGAGAGGCTTGCTGACCAGCAAGACGGCTAATGATCAACAAGACAACAACCTACACAGACTAACTCATTAACTCCTCTCCCTCTTTCTTCCCTCTCTTTCTTTCATCCTTTCATCTCTCCTGGTCTCTGGCGAGGTAATAATGGTGTGTGCTGTGTCCTGGCCCGCCTTTGTGTAAGTGTGGTATGCACTGAGTAATACAGTGTTATAAAGCAGTAGGTAGGTTGATTGATTGGTGGAGGTCTTACCTCAGAACAGGGGGCTGCAGTGGGGGTGCTCTGGGGTTCAGAAGCGGGGCTGGGTCGACCCGGAGAGGGATGGTGGGAGCGACTAAACAGACTGCCCGGCAACTGGGAGGGACGAGGAGAAGGAGGAGGGGTGCTGCAGTGACTTGAGGGGCGGAAGAGGAAGACTGGTACATGGGAGGAGAGGGCTGTTGTGAGGGGGCAGGGGGGAAGGCCGCTGTGCTGGTAGAGGGGAAGGGCACTGGGTGGGCCTGGGACTGGTTAGGATGGGGGCGAGAGTGGTGGTGGTGGGGGGTGGGGGCGCGAGGGTGATGTCCGCTGCTGAACCCTCCAGAAGCGCCTGTGGACTGTCCCATGGTGCCCTCTGTACCCCCGCGGGCGATGAGCTGCCTGTGCTGTAAGTGCTGCCCTCCAGACTGCTGGGCAGCCAACTGCAGCTGGACAAACATCATGTGATCACCTACTCGCAGCGCCAGGGTCAGAGGAGAGCGGCCGGACAGGAAGTCACTGACCTAGAGACAGGAGGAGGAGAGAGTTAAGCTACCTAGTTCATGGACTATAGACTACAAAAACTCAGTATATATTGAATGCTTATGCAACATACATTAAATGCATACTAACTACATGTTTAATATACACATCAAGAGAAGGTCTGTTATCTCTACATCATTGTTTTCCAGGCTTGGGGCTTTGTTAATGAGTTTAACAAAAGCACATGTATGGATGTGAAAGCAGAAAGACAGAAGAGTGCATTGAGCTGCATTGGATTGCCCCAGCAGAGAGGCTGGTATGCCACACTATCCCATCCTGTAATCAATCACTGCCCTGGACACTGAAATACTGGGTTATTAACATTTGCTTGGGGGGGGGGTGAAAGGTGCTATTGGAACACACACACTCTAAACACACACAAGCAAGCACGCACACTGGTGCACACATATATACCATGCCCACCCACTCCTGTTTCAAATGCCCCTATAGTCCAGAGTCTGAACTTCATTCCCAGGCATACAAAGGCCACCCTTCTGTTTGGCCCCCGGCCTGAAAAATCAGAACTTCGATACAGGATGCAGCGTAGACCCACTCGTCCCACAGCCTCACACACTCATAATACCCGATTGTTTGGTGGTCTGCGGCAGGTTTTGAAGGGCTGCCCATTTTAGGAGTACGAGAATGGGCCCCGGAGCCAAGAATGGAGGCCCTGACCCACTCACTCCAGGCCACACCACAGAGAGCGTTGACATGACTTGGCCGTAGGAAACATTAGCGCCACACTGCTCCTACAATCTCCCTGTTGTCTCACCCTTCCAGCGACCTTGCTACTGCTCTGGTGAAGGGAGAGCATTGACGGGTCAGAGAGTTCATCTCCCCAACGACACTGAGGTAATGACGTCTCAGGCTCTCCCCAAATAGGAACAGGAGTACAAGAGGCTCTCAGCACTAACACAATGTGACGCTTATTTTCTGTAAGACTTCAACTTCAAGAGGGTGGGAGGAGATAGAGAGAGACAGAGAGGGGAGAGAGGGCGAGATAGAGAGAGAAATACATAGAGTGGGGAGAGAGCGAGAGAGAGACAGAGAGTGGGGTGAGTGCGAGAGAGAGAAAGACAGAGGGAGGGGAGAGCAAGAGAGAGAGAGAGAGAAGGATGAGAAATAGAGAGAAAGATGACAAAGTTGAGAAAAAGAAAGTGCGAGAGAGAGAGAGAGAGAGAGCACATAGAACAGAGAGAGCGCTCCCTCCAGACCCATATGCCTTTGGAGGGTGCTTGTGTGTGTTGACCTGTTGTTAACCCTCTGAATCACCAGGCTCTGCCCTCCATCATTTTCCTCTTTCTTCAGCTTATTTATTTTTCTATCGACCGCTGGCTTTCTGCAGCCACGGTGACCTTTGCACATTGCTTATTGACACACTTCGGAGGAGAGGAGCAAAGGAGGGGGAGGGAGGACGTCACCCAACACAACACCTCTGTCTCCCCAGCATCTCACAATGAGCCAACACATAGGAATATAAATGTATGATTGTTCACTAGTCCTAATCACATGTCATGTTAATATAGTGGGTGTTTCTCAATATGCTTACTACCGTGCTCCACACTCTCATGCTCCGAGTGCATTCTCCGAGGCCATTCTCTTCAAGTACATTGTGAGGAGTGTGGAGAACGCATAAAACATTACATTTGAGAAGCACTTGCACTCACCCTGACGTATTACCTCACACTGCATCTCCCCATTCACTGAACCTTCTTCCAGCCAGGACAATTTCAAAAATAGCGACAAATCAAGATATACTCAAAGCAAATCTTTTACTTCATAACCAGCTATATGTGAAAGGTAATAATGTAGCCAACCAGATAGTTTAACCTCTTAAAACTCTGGGGGCGCAATTTCATTTTTGGATGAAAAACGTTCCCGTTTTAAACAAGATATTCTGTCACAAAAAGATGCTCGACTATGCATATAATTGATAGCTTTGGAAAGAAAACACTCTGAATTTTCCAGAACTGCAAAGATATTGTCTGTGGGTGCCCTAGAACGGGAGCTACAGGCAAAACCAAGATGAAACGGCAACCAGGAAATGAGCAGGATTTTTGAGGCTCTGTTTTCCATTGTCTCCTTATATGGCTGTGAATGCGAGAGGAATGAGCCTGCCCTATCTACCGTTTCCCCAAGGTGTCTGCAGCATTGTGACGTATTTGTAGGCATATCATTGGAAGATTGACCATAAGAGACTACATTTTCCAGGTGTCCGCCCGGTGTCCTCCGTCGAAATTGGTGCGTCATTTTCAGCTGCTGGTATTTTTCCATGGGATTCTTAGGGGAAAGCAGGCTTCCACGAACGGCATATCAATGAAGAGATATGTGAAAAAACACCTTGAGGATTGATTCTAAACAACGTTTGCCATGTTTCGGTCGATATTATGGAGTTAATTCGGAAAAGGTTTGACGTTTTGGTGACTGAATTTTTGGTTAGTTTCGGTAGCCAAATGTGATGTACAAAACGGAGCGATTTCTCCTACACAAAGATTCTTTCAGGAAAAACTGAACATTTGCTATGTAACTGAGAGTCTCCTCATTGAAAACATACGAAGCTCTTCAAAGGTAAATGATTTTATTTATTTGGTTATCTGGTTTTTGTGAAAATGTTGCGTGCTAAATGCTACGCGAAATGCTAAGCTAGCTTGCAATACTCTTACACAAATGCTTGATTTGCTATGGTTCAAAAGCATATTTTGAAAATCTGAGTTGACAGTGTTGTTAAGAAAAGGCTAAGCTTGAGAGCAGGCATATTATTTTCATTTCATTTGCGATTTTCAGAAATCGTTAATGTTGCGTTATGCTAATGAGCCTGAGGCTGTATTCACGATCCCAAATCCGGGATGAGGAGTCAGGCAAAAATGACATAAAACAGTAGAAGCTAGCCAGTTAGCCCTAATGACTTACAATGGGCTTGTGATCTACGCACACTACAGTGGGAATTGTAAGCAGGTAAACATGCCAAAATGAACACAGCATGTATTTATTGACGTATCAACATACAGTGGGGCAAAAAAGTATTTAGTCAGCCACCAATGGTGCAAGTTCTCCCACTTAAAAAGATGAGAGGCCTGTAATTTTCTTCATAGGTACACTTCAACTATGACAGATAAAATGAGAAGAAAAAAATCCAGAAAATCACATTGTAGGATTTTAAATGAATTTATTTGCAAATTATGGTGGAAAATAAGTATTTGGTCACCTACAAACAAGCAAGATTTCTGGCTCTCACAGACCTGTAACTTCTTCTTTAAGAGGCTCCTCTGTCCTCCACTTGTTACCTGTATTAATGACACCTGTTTGAACTTGTTATCAGTATAAAAGACACCTGTCCACAACCTCAAACAGCCACACTCCAAACTCCACTATGGCCAAGACCAAAGAGCTGTCAAAGGACACCAGAAACAAAATTGTAGACCTGCACCAGGCTGGGAAGACTGAATCTGCAATAGGTAAGCAGCTTGGTTTGAAGAAATTAACTGTGGGAACAATGATTAGGAAATGGAAGAGATACAAGACCACTGATAATCTCCCTCGATCTGGGGCTCCACGCAAGATCTCACCCCGTGGGGTCAAAATTATCACAAGAACGGTGAGCAAAAATCCCAGAACCACACGGGGGGACCTAGTGAATGACCTGCAGAGAGCTGGGACCAAAGTAACAAAGCCTACCATCAGTAACACACTACGCCGCCACGGACTCAAATCCTGCAGTGCCAGACGTGTCCCCCTGCTTAATTAAGCCAGTACATGCCCAGGCCTGTCTGAAGTTTGCTAGAGAGCATTTGGATGATCCAGAAGAAGATTGGGAGAATGTCATATGGTCAGATGAAACCAAAATATAACTTTTTGGTAAAAACTCAACTCGTCGTGTTTGGAGGACAAAGAATGTTGAGTTACATCCAAAGAACACCATACCTACTGTGAAGCATGAGGGTGGAAACATCATGCTTTGGGGCTGTTTTTCTGCAAAGGGACCTGGACGACTGATCCGTGTAAAGGAAAGAATGAATAGGGCCATGTATCGTGAGATTTTGAGTGAAAACCTCCTTCCATCAGCAAGGGCATTGAAGATCAAACGTGGCTGGGTCTTTCAGCATGACAATGATCCCAAACACACCGCCCGGGCAACGAAGGAGTGGCTTCGTAAGAAGCATTTCAAGGTCATGGAGTGGCCTAGCCAGTCTCCAGATCTCAACCCCATAGAAAATCTTTGGAGGGAGTTGAAAGTCCGTGTTCTCCAGCAACAGCCCCAAAAAATCACTGCTCTAGAGGAGATCTGCATGGAGGAATGGGCCAAAATACCAGCAACAGTGTGTGAAAACCTTGTGAAGACTTACAGAAAAAGTTTGACCTCTGTCATTACCAACAAAGGGTATTTAACAAAGTATTGAGATAAACTTTTGTTATTGACCAAATACTTATTTTCCACCATAATTTGCAAATAAATTCATAAAAAATTCTACAATGTGAATTTCTTCTCATTTTGTCTGTCATAGTTGAAGTGTACCTATGATGAAAATTACAGGCCTCTCTCGTCTTTTTAAGTGGGAGAACTTGCACAATTGGTGGCAGACTAAATACTTTTTTGCCCCACTGTAAATTATGTAGTCAGGCAACATATGAGACGTGAATAGGCAAAATTTGATTCCGAAGTTGGAGTGTATTTTCTCTTGCTTCGGCTAAAATAATGGCCGCCACTGATAGCAAGAAATGTTGCATCAATGCATGCTACAAAATATGTGCAAACGGAGTACGCATTCGAGAGGTGCCCTCCATGCTCCATTTCGCATACTTTGATTTGGAATCATACTCCCACCCTCTCGGGCTCCAATTTGCGTGCTCAGAGCATGGTAGTACGCATTTTGAAAAACACCCAGGGACTGACTATGATGGTGATGATGACTAATGAAACATAATGGTGCTGTTCTTAGTAAGGGCGGGAATGGGAAAGCAGAGGACAAGCACGAGGTGAGATGGCTATAGTAAACTCCTCACACAAAGGTCACCTGTGAGTCAACCAAGGGGGACAGGGAGAAAAGAGAGAGGGAGGCAGGCGAGGAGAGGGGGATGGAACAGACGGAGGGGGTAGTTGATTGTATCCCTGACTGACAGCTGTCAGAAGAATGAGTAGGCAGTTTGCAAAACCCATCACACACACACACACCCCTTGAGGGAGTCACAGCGCTGTGTTTGATCTGGGTGGAGAAGAGAGAGGGGGATGACACATCAGCATGGCTTTGCTGAGAGAGAGGAGAGAGAATGAGCGAGACAGAGAGGAAGAGCAAGGCATTCCATTTCCCTTTAAAGACTAGTGTGGATTATTCAACAAACACCAAGCTGTGATTCATGATACGTTTATACTGAGCTCCCAACCCCACATGGCAAACCTCAACTTAGTCCGTCATATATGCAAGCTCCGCCTCTTGTTTTCTCTCTCTTTACATTTTACATCCCTCACTTCCTTGGTACATTTGTCACTCATGGCCTTGGCATCTCAGTCGTTGACTCATAAAGCCAAGTCTGATTCTGAAGTTTTCACCCAAACCCCACGAACGAGTATGTGTGTCACACACACACACACGCACGCACGCATGCGCGCACACACACACACACACACACACCGCCCACCACAATGTTCCCATTAGGTCATAACTGAAAAGGCCACGAGCCCACATAAACAAAAGCATCAAGCGACTTAAGCAATGGCTCCATAACTCTCAGCCTGCCCTTTAAACCGCTCATTCTCAGGTCTTTGTGGTCCATGCCTTATTTTCCCACCAGAAATAAATGAGTAACCCAAATAAGACCCTGGGCTCGAAATTCCAGCCTGGGTCTGATCAGTCATTCCGCAACCGCATCTCAGATTGAAAGGGGAAGACAGGATGGAAAACGGGACAGGTTGCAGCTCTGAGCCCGGGGGTTGAGCCGGGGGTGGAGCCAGAGGCTGTGGACTGGAACACCTGAAATAGATCAGTCTTCGGAGAGATGGGAGGTAACACTAACAGTTAACAGCCAGTGGGTACATGTTGCAGGAGAGTTAGTTCAAACGATCATGTAAAAACATCCATGCCTCAGATAGCATATCACTACCAAGAAAACCTGTCCGTACACGCCTTTCTGCTCTCCTGAGACAAGTCAGTATTACATTGATGTCAGGAACAAAAACATATAGGACTTCTAGAACAAAGCAGACAAAGAGCCTCTCTCAGAGTCTTTGAGCCTTTAACCTCCTTGGTGTCTTTACAAATTCCTAAGCCCTAGGAAGACAGTCGCTCCTGTCAGTCAGGACAGCTCCAGTAGAAGAGAATGACAGTGAGCTAGGGCCCCAGTTTTGTTATGTTTAGACAGAAAGGAATGGCCTCCTCATTGTTCCTATTGTCCTGACGCAGCGAGAATGGTATGCAGAGGGAAGAGCGAGGACAAACCAGTTGTCCATTTGTCTGACAAAAAGTGTACTCTGATCGGTACATTTCATAGACAGTGCTGTGATAAGTCAATGATAGCCTATCAGCTAATTGGGTGTTTGAGAAGGAACAATAGCACTATATGAACAACACCCAGTTCTCTGTTCAGTTCAACCTGACCTCCCACCATCTTGCTCTATCTGCCATTTTGTTTTGTTGTTGGGAGAGTAGCAACTGGGTGGCATTTTGTGTAGCTGTATTAGCAGGCTTTGGTTGCTACGCAGAGAAGGGAGAATATGATAAGCAGAGACCGGGGAGGAGGGATGGATGGGGAGATGAGGGAGAAAGAGAGGATGTAGAAGGGGGGTGGGGGTGTCAGAGAGGTAATGATGAAATATTCAGAGAGTGTGTTTCTGGATGCGTTTCTCTTTTCTTCCTCCACCTCTGGGGCTGACCGGTTTAGTTATTGCGGTCCCTGTGGTTCAAGGAACTCATTTGCAGGAGTTTGTCCTTTGCACACTAAGTGTACTGAGAGACAGGCAGAGAGAAGTGTGTGTGTGTGTGTGTGTGTGTGTGTGGGGGGGGGGGGGGGAGTTGGGAACAGGACTGAGCTGACATTCATGAACAACTGAGCAGAGTTTGTGTCAGAGACCCGAGAGGACAGGGATCTGTGGGAGGGTTCAAGCGAAGGAATCACCCTTCTCCTTCAGCTGCATTATGGCTGAGAAGCTCCTGGTCAACCTATCAAACAGCAATGTGAAGGAGGGAAGGGGAGAGGTGAAATTCAGAAACCAGTTTATTAACTCACCTATCGACCTAGATGTGTTGATCAAACTTGGAAACAATTGATACGCTGTTTGTGCAGATTAGCGCTGGGTTAAGAAGCAATAACATGATTCTCAAAAGATAAGAAAAAAAATCTATGGCACCTGCACCATGCCCAAAATCCTAAAAGCAGGCCCCATCTTCAAAAGACCCCATCATTGGAGAGATAGCCGTCTGTAATAGTGCCTGATAGGAAACAGAAAGCAAAAAGGGCGAATGAGAAACAGAAAGACAGCTGGCCATCAGTGAATTTGATGAGCTGGGTGAAAAAAAAGAGACAGAATGGCATAATGATAAGGTTCCTGGATCCAGCCCTCCACCCCCACTCCATCCCTCCAGTCCCTCTGTTTCCAGTCAACCACAATGGCTTTGAAGGTTCTAAGGCAACAGACGCAAAGCAATCCACTTAAAACCTGAGTCTATTCGCTCGCCTTGCTGTATCACAGCACCTGCTGCTATTGCGAATGCGTCCGTCTCTCATACACACTCTCTCCATTCTCTGGGCGGTCAAAGATGGTGCAACACCAATGCACAAGGCCTATGATTCCAACTGATGAATACATTCCGACCTAGTCTCTGTGATAAGAGGAGGAGACAGAGAGAGAACGAGGGCCAGGCTTAACCACATGCTGGCTCTACAACAGGACAGAGAAATGAAAGGAGTGCAGATGAATAAAACAACATTTGGAGTAGATGGAAACCCCATTTGTTATTTTTCCACAGCGCTGAGATGTGGTAGCCGATAGGGTTTGTGTGTATTCTTTGCACACAAGGAGATGGGCTATCTGTTTTATCTAACAAGATATTCATGGGCTCGACCGCCTCCCAGACACTAGCCCAATCAGTCACGATCACCAAGCTGCAGGAGCACTTGAAGCACAAAGGTGGCCAGCCGATGAAAAACAATGATCGTCACAACATAATACACACACAACAGTATATGTTCACTGGACACACGCTCAAGAGCTCTTTCGCTCTTACTGTCTCCCACATACAGGAACACAGACACACGCACACAAAAATGCACACACACAATAGGACAAAGAAAATATCAGCAAATCCATCTCCCCCATTTCTCAAGCACACGTTGATACCCCTCCTCTATGTGCCTGTCTGAATCACAAAGAGATTACACAGGTGCAGAAACACTCCACCAGCTTATTAATGTGTTGTCAGGCTAGGATTTATAGGGAACAGAAACAAATAGTCCCTCTTTTCACTATTGTCTTTCAATCAGTCAATATACAATTAGATTTATACATTCAGCTCCGAATTAATAGCCTTCATTTACCAGGAGAAATTACCATTTAAAGGGCAAGACTACTGCCTAAATATAAAAAGTTGATTTGAAGTAGGAAGACAACAGGCTGGTTTTATAGATGGGCTGATGCTCTCATATTGACATGGTGACTCAATCATTTTTCAATTCCATCCACTCCCGAATCCTCAATACAATTAAAGAACAATGATTTCCAGTGGTGTCTGACTGGCTGATTAACTACCATCTTGATAAGGTGAGTATTGGGCAGGGGTCTGGAAAAATAAACATATTGACCAATTGCATTGAGCAGTATCGTACACACACAGGCCCATCAGACACATACACATGTGCACGCACGAGCACATCACACACATTTTATGATGTACTTCTAATATCTTATCTAGAAAAGAACAGTAAAATATGACTATGACATGAATGGACCATATAGTTAATAGAGCTGTGACAAGACAAGGCCTTATCAGACAGAGAAACCTGCTATAGCAACGCTCCACCACCAACACACAGAACACTCCTCTACCTCCTGGTGACCTTTCCCCTCCTCCTCCTTATCACCCACACTCCTTCTGCCCATCGTCCTTATCTTTGAGTCCCTCCTGTCATTCCAAACATCCTCCCTCTGTGGTTCAGAACAACCTGTACACAACACGCCGCAACACCTTAAAACGAATGGCGTGACTCAGCAAGGCCATCTATACCTCCCTCCAGCCCTGTATTCCCCCTGTCTGGCCCGGCCCGCCCTGCTCCCTGGGGGAGTGCAGTGACTGGAAATGACAAGAGGGGTGACCCAGAGGTGACTCATATATTGTTAGATCCCACTATTTGCATCTGTCCGTTTTCAGATATAATAACAATTCTGGGTCTTATTCAGAGACCAGCGTTGGCTGGTGGAGGAGGGTGTTGGGAGGAGGAGGTGAGAAAACGTAGAACAGAAATGTAAGAATGTACTCCTCAGGGACCTGGCCAAGACACCGCCTCCCCAAAGACAATATATGTACTTCCTCCAGGACAACATGGCAATCTTCTCCTCCCTCCTATCCTTCCAGCTGGGCTACACATTGATTTTGAAATGGCCTTGTAGCACTGTTTCACTCAATTGGCTCCAGCCTATGTGGAAAACAGTCATCGGGGAGACCTAAACCTAAAGCTTGACTCTCGGCCATTGTTTTGTATTGGAGGGTCGGTTAGCTAGGCAGGATTTGTGGATTTGACTGGGGTTTATGCTTTAAAAGTGGAACAAAAGGGTGAGGTGGGGGAAGGGCCGTGTGGGGGGGATGGTTAGGTTATGGGGCTTGGTTTCATACAAGCATCAATGAGCAAACACTCACTATAACATACAAAGGACTGGACAATCCTTATTTTCCAAACTAAAACAACATCAAGCAATAGCAGCTAATGAAGCTGACTATAACCAGCCATGGTAAACATTACTCTTCATCGACATACCATATTTCTCATAAACAGACATTACATCACTATACTCTGTCTGAGTCCAAGCTCGAAGGGGCATTTTCTCATTCTTCCATCAACAGAAGAAAGCCTCTTAAATACAGTTTGCTCCACAGAGACGCAATCCCAGGCTCAGCTCAACCTAAGCCTATCTCGGGTAGACAGAGGGTGAAAAACCAGCCCAGTCTTGATGGACTTTCAGGAGGTGGTGGCTTAATGGAGCTTAGAAGTCAGGAGAAAATTTGCCTGGGAAGTCAAGCAGAGGAATTTAGGGAGCCAGTGCCCTTGACAGAGTCCAGCCTATTCTACCATAGTCAAAATACAGCAGGACATACAGTCGACTGCAGGCAGCAGGCAGGCACTGGGCAGAGAACAAGACTTGCAAACCACAGCACATTCAAATGATAGGGCCATTGATGAGTTCCGATAATTGGCCTCCCTTTCCATAAAACACTTTCTTTCCTGCTCCACGAAGTCTGAAATAGTTCTCTCCCGGGAAGTCACCTGACTGGGCAGCGAGCTGAATACTCCTCCAGAAGCAGACTAGAACCATTATAAGCTGGGCTTCTAATGAACACACTGGACTTCCTGGCACATTACCTGATCTCCAACCCTGACCAGACCACACATATTTGGGGGGAGGGAGGAGGGTGAGGGAGGGAGAAGCTTAAGCTACCAATTTTCCCGAATGTTACCAGCCAGCCACTAGCCTGGCTATTTTGGAATGCGGGGGGTATCTGTTAATCTATCAGACACTTCTAAGAGCTCAGTGCATTGATTGATTTTTGATAGCCCCCAAGTTGGAGGAAGCGAATGGGAAAGCTTGTGTTCCTATTTTTTTTATCTTACCCGGTATCTGTAATCTCTCCCCAATCTATATCGTCCCATTCCGCCTCATGAATTATAAAGCAGGAATCAATTCTCCCTGATAGAAACACATCAAATCAGGTTTATACTGGCATTCTTATTTTACTGGGCTTTCATTATTGTCTGTGCATATGAGCCCATTGAATGACTTACCAGGCAATAGTTCCACCAGCTCACATTCTTACAGTAAAGTCTTGGAGACAAGAGGCGCGCTTGATGAAGGAGGAAGTCATACCAAAGTGACTCAAAATGACTATAGGTCTTAACTGCTGTATATGCCCTTTCCTGTTGCCTGCCTGCCTGCCCCCCGAGAGGAGGAGAGGCGAGGCCAATAGGCCTTGAATACAGAGCTGAGGCAAGTCAGGGTAGAGACTGTTTGAGGTTGTCACTGTTGAATTATGGGAAAGCCTTGACTAGTGGAAACAGCAGTCAATGTGGGCCGCCCAGCGAGGGCGTACTGCATGATGAGAAAGGCGTGCTTCCAGCACACCCAACTCCCACCCACCCACCCACGCACACACACACAAACACACTCACTCATCTGTCGTCACCACTGTGCTGTGTGCAGGCAGGCTAGGGGCTGAGCTCACACACACACTAACGCCAGGATTTCCAGTGAAAAATATCAGCAGGAGAGAAGCCACACTGAGGTTTTGACATGCTGCTATGTGTTTTATCCGTATGCGTTTCCTGTTCTCAAACTTCATTATCTTGACGTTAGTAGGAAGTAAAACTTCAACCCCCAAATATAGGTGTGCTACTGGTCCATTTTTATGTCAAGGTCTTATCTAACATTAGAAACATATTTTTACTGCAACTATGTGCATCACAGACTTAAACAACACACCTGGAGTCAGTCAGCTGCTGAGACAGTACGTCATCGCTGTTGTCAGTGCCATCGACTCTCTCACCCGCTCTGAGGTTGAGGAGGTGAGATCAGACCTGATCCCTTTACTTTCACTATTTATCATATCAGGGACTCACACCACTGACTCATATTCTTACTGTATTTCAACAGTTCCACAAAGGTACATCAAGTTCACAGGCACTATGTACTCATGCATGCATTCTATGCTTCCAGGAACTATAGGACACTATTGATCGAAACGCCCATCTGTCAATTTAATCTCCGTTTATGAGTTGAGTCTATCTGTGTTGGCTTCGTGGAGGCAGCTCTATATGGTGAGGAGAGAGCCAGCCTGGGCTCTGCACGGATGGGGGTTTGACTGAACTCTCAATCAGGCCCATGTTGGGTGGGGTTTGCCTGGGCTTACGGCTTACACACACACACACACACACACACACACACACACACACACACACACACACACACACACATAAAGTTGCCAGGAGACTAGAGGGTGTTGGTTTTAATATCCACAGTGGCCAGCTTGCTTGTTTAAGAGGCTAACATTAAACATGGAAAGAGCCGTGTGTTCATCAGCAACCTCACTCTTATCTTAGCTCTTCTCTAAACTATTTTTGACTGCTCCAGCCTGACATGCAAACAGATCTCATTCACTTTAAAATATAATTCTCCATGTTTTTCCAGGGGCAACCTGTTTAAGTTTCACATTAAACCAGGAGTATTTCAAATCAATTATGTAATCATTGTGTGATCTCTGAAGCAGGTATACTAAATGATCTATTCATGAAGGCCACATAAAATAAAATTGACTTGAAAGAGTTCTTACCTGAGTTTCTGTTAAACTCTCCAAAGCTTGCATCACTGACTGTTCTGGTCTTGATGTTTGAGACTTCAAAGAAAGGACGAGGAGAAAACATGATTTACTTGTAAGCCTAGTAGACAAAGGAGAAAGGCTTGTGCCTTCAAAGATATGAAGGAGATGAGACCAACACATACTTCATTACCACATTAACCTGTCAGATATTAATAACACTTCTATTATCTTGAGGCCAAAAAACCCACCTGGGTTTATAGCACAACACACACTGTTGAGGTGTCTGACTATCCTTACCATTAAGCCTGCTTCAACTGTAGGTACAAGTGTTAACTTGCTCCCATCAGATATCCCTAGGTCCTGGAGTTTTCCTGAACTCAGACGCCTGAGGGGGAGAAAAAAACACCATGTTAGTTCATAGACAAACGGACATTTTAACTGACTAACTCCTGCATTTAGGAACACTTCTGCCTATTTACTGGATAGCCATTTCATGTGTCATTCTGAGTGGTCCTTTTCAGGACCTCATCAAGTTAAAAAAAAAAAAAAAAGAAGTGGAAAAAAGTTCATGTCATTTTCAGGTTGATGAATGATAATGTAATCACATAGACCACTAGCATTGCCACTTTAATGTCACTCTTCTTAACCGTGACAGTAGGCTAGAGGAAGGGTTGCTTTGTGAAAAGCCTATCCTACTGTATTGTACAGTGTGAACTAAATGTCACCTCAAGCTGAACAAAGGGAGTCAGCAGCCCTAAATTCAGCTATTTGGAGAGATGATTAAAAAAGGTACTCTGTTTAGGGGATGATTTGATTTGGAGGCGATTATTCTAGGGGGATGTGGGATGGTTGTTATTTAAAAGGTAAACAATGCGACAGGGCGATTTGCATCAAGTGACAAAGACCACTTATCATACCACAGCTCATACATTGTCATTTAACGCACGACAATCCGACTCAATTGAAAACCGACTAAAACAGTTTCAGTTGGCTTTATTAAATAAAAAATGTGCAACACACGATTGTAAAGCGTTGTTAAACTATCGTCATATACTCAAAAGCTCCCCTTATCAAAATTGCAATGATGTTCTCTCCATTCATTTGGGATTGTCTCCAGGGGGTTTCCTCGTAATAAAACGTGAGCAGAAAACAGTGAATATGCGTTCGCTGGTATGCAATGTGATTGTAGAAAGTTGTGTGTAACAATATATCACGAAAAGGGAGAAATTAAAGGGATGCCTTGCGTTCGTCTTCACCTAACCGTCACATAACACTAACCATGGAATACAATGGCGCACCCCACTTGCGTATAGATAACATCAATTAGATTCTAAACCCAAAGCCTCAGCATAATTGTGTATTTATTTAAGATCAAATGTAATGGTCAGACGGTAGCTATATAAATTAAGTAAACATGCACCATTGCTCGTATGCATTTCATTCAGCAAATGCATACATCTTAGCTGTTAATCATTTGTAAAATATATTTACTCAGTATTGGTATTTTTAATGAACGCTGAAGGAATCGATGCAAGTATGCCCCACAAGTTCCTCATCAATAGACTACGGCTCCAACCCGTGACTGACCAGTTTGCGTTTCCATGCCTCATTCCAATACTGGTAGCACTGGCCAATATCGTCTTCCCTTGAATATAGTGCTGATACCCATCCTATGCAATTCTTGATCTCCACAATGTTCTACCGTTTAAATAAATGCGAAATATTCCTGTAGACATCAGGGACTTTAACATAGCAAATACTATATAATGTATGCATATGTTATACCGTATGACAGTGGGATATACTGACGTTTATACATGTAGTCTACTCACGTTTCTTTATGTAGAAGGGCGAGTCTTTCTTTTGGTACTTTGAGTCTCTGAGAAAGTCTTCTCTTCAGTCCTTCCACAGTCTCCTCCAGGGGAAGAGCGAGCTCGAAGCGTGTGCCGGTTGTGGAATGGATGTACAAATTCATGGAGGGTTCACTCGGGACGGCCTCGCAAGACGGAGCCCCGCGGCTGGTGCAGCTCCGGGCGCTAGGATGTTGGTCCATTCGATAGCCTGTTGTCAGGGGGGAGACAATGCGAGTTGAACGGGGTTGGAGAGAAAGAGCCGACCCTTTACGCAGTGTCCCTTGTTTTCAGAGAGAGAAACTGCTTGCATTCAAAAGAGAGAAAGAGGCTCTCTCTCTCTCCTGGTGCCTTTCTTTCTCTGTATGCCGAGGGGTTGAATAAACCCGAGTCCTCGCTCTTCTGATACGACCATGAGAATATTCCCAGAACTAGTCTTATAGAGAAAGGCTTTATTGCGCTTTTCTTGTGTATGCAACTTGCTCAAGAGAGGTTCCAACGACTACTCCAAATGTTCCAGGTTTTTAAACGCTTCAGATGTGAATGAATGCCAAGCAGTAATACAAGTATTTGTTTCACAGGGAATATGCCACGGAACATCAACTACGCAAATAACTATTGCCTTTCTGAGAGAAAATGCGCAACACAGGCTATAGCTTTCTGTCCTTATTATTGTTTTAAATGCATGGGACTGAAAGCTGCCTTGAAGCCAAATACAAGACCTACAGAATGCAAAAGCCTCGTAAGATTACTATTGTATAGGTATCCACTGGGCACCCATGACCACAGCAGCTCGAATGAAAATCGACTATGAACATTGTCTCAAAGTAGCTCACTTCCACAACGATAAAAAAAAAAAAATACACTCACAGTCCGCAGACATTCTACCCAATCACAAGAGAAGTTATCGAAGACGCTGTTGATCAAAGCCAATGGCCAAAGTAGATTTACACCCACGTGGTGAACAGATGCCTCCCATTTTCTCTCCCACACCATTTTGTCACAAATAACCAATCGGCTTGAAGGGGGCCAGGCCTTGGCGCGTCAAGCAATAGGATCCTTCCAGCACTCAGGCAATTTTAGCCATTCTAATATATTAGTCACAGAAGATAACTCTATATGTGGTCGAATTTCAAATTCAATACCGAAGACTGCATTAATGAAAACATCCTACCTCATATTCTTACATAGATAATGTATGTGGGTAGGCCTTTAAATGTAGGACTGTTTTATTCTAGGTTATGCAGGCTACAATGGCAACAATGCACGTAGGTTGCACAATGCACTTAAATTGCCACATTGTCCATTTCCTATAACTATGTCACGAAATGTACTATACAATGTTGTGCAACTTCAGGTTACACACGTTGGGTATCATCGTCATTACTAATAGTACAGTGCTGACGTCATCTCCTTCCTTCAACTGACTGCATCCAAAACCATTAAAGTAATCGCGCACGGTAAGCAAATTACGCATTAGATGGGGTATTCCCTTCATGAAGTGCGGTTCTTCATCAGCTCTTTGAGATGTTCTCGGGATAGAATGTACACTGGAGATATACAGGGTTCGGTTCCTACGTCATGCAATTCCTACAATCAGCGTTATAAGAAAGAGTGGCAATATTGGCTACTCAGTTCGACACTATCCCCATGTTTATCCACTGACTTCTCTGAATGCACATACTATTTCTTCTGCAACATAAACTCACATACCCAACTTGGGCAACTGTTATACCTGTCAACCCCTAAATATCAAAGACATCAGTTTACTTAAAATAACTGTAAAAAAAATAACTGTCTCCAACCCTCGTTTTAAGCCGATCCTGAAAAAGCTCAATTTGACCGACTCACGGGCTACATAGCTTTAAGAGAAAAGTTTAAAACGGGTCGCTTTGACAATTGTAAATACGTATCCTACATAGTAAAGTGCGAAATATGTATTCCATATAGAGCAAATGTTGACAGAGTTTATGATAGGAGCTTGGGAAAAACAAGATACTCGCTCGCCATCCAGTGGTCAATGGAGGCACTTGGGGAGCCTTTACTTGTCTATTTGTTGTTGAAGATGTTTATAACACATTTGGAATGAAAAGTAGGCTAGCCTACCGGGAATTTACCTCTGAGTACAGCTGCAGCTGACTGCAATCTGTAATCTGGATAAAGATATAATATCACAGACTCTGAACTTGGCATCTATATAGAAGGTAGACTAGACTGTGTTGTCGGTTTATAATTGCATAACATATGGATGCGTGCTGTCATCAATAAAAAACAGCACATTCACTGTCTGCAGATAACACCAATTCCATTGACAATATCAATTTCATTATTAAGTCAATTGGCTACATGTAGATGCATAGTTTAGAAACTCTCAGAAGTTGGCAGAACTCCATTTGAATGCAATGCATGTAACCAAAACAAACGTTGAGACAATGTATCAATGTCCGCTATCAAATAGGTGCCCCAGGTGGCCTTTTATAAACATAACAAAGATATATGTCCAAATTATATGTCCAAATCTAACCCACTCAAATTGCTAACCTTAATTCACAGGTAGGCTATTAAAACTTTAGAATCATCAATGTACATAGTTATCAAATATTCACTAAGACTACTCTTAGGTTTGACATGAGTCCAACGTTTGAATGTAACTTACCAATTATTGTGGCGAGAACTTTAAAGCTTTGCGATAAAGCTTGGGTTTTTCCAACACGTTTCCCCAGCTTTGGCATGTAAATCTTCCTAAACTATGAGAAATACTGAAGTAGGCTATATCCAGATAGGTCAGTAGGCTATCCACTGTGACAGTAAATTCGCAGACAAATGTGTGCGTCTCGACTGTAGGATTAAGGACAGGCTCTGTACTCCTCTTGCTCACTGCTTGAGATCCAGTTGTCCTAAAATGCCTGTATGACGTTTACCCACCAGTGTCTTTCGTATTACAAGTGCAATTCGGGAGGCAAGAGACCTTTTAAACGAGCCCTCTCAGTTATGGGTGGAGAGTAGACTACGGTTCTTGCTATGTCAGGTTGCCATTTAAGGTAGCCACGGAATTCTTCCTCACATGAGAGTTCGTTTCCAAGATCTGCTGCCTAATTCGTTCTCCACACCGTTGGAAAGAATGCGCTTGGGCAAAGCTTTAAATCATGCACGGGATTTGTAGTGTCTGTGATTGCGCATATATTGTAGTCTAAACAAGGGTAAGGACATGTATCCCGAAGAACAAAAACATAAATCATATTCAACTGAGTTACGACCTTAACAAGAAGTTAACGAAGTAGCGATTTCAGGAGGGGGTGTAACCTTCCACTGACAACAGAAAAAAAGAGAAAAAAAACATCGCTAGGCAACCAGTGCAGGACAACACAATGCATGGATACAGCCTACCTGGATATATATAAAGGTGTATTTGGCAAGGGACCAGTTCTGCAGTTGATGCCTTCCAGGTTGTTCCTCAAACAATGACAATCCTATGCCAGGAACCATACCTTGACAGTTATTACACATTAATACAAGTCATTCATTGTTCATGTGGTAGGCTAAGACCAAGTATTGTACATGTCAGTTTGTGTGGAAACTTATCAATAAACCCTTACCTGAAGTCCGCAAGTAGATGTGATACAGTAAATCGCTATGTAGATAGTAATGTTACATTATAAGTAGTTATATTCATTTGTGTCGTGTGTCATCATGGTAGCACACTTTACAAAGATGCCAATATAGTTTGAAACAGAATGATTTGATAAACCCAATGCCCCTTATTTCCTTGTTGAGGCAAGTGAGGCTGGAGTGCTTCAATGATGAACCCATACCCACAGGCAGAGACGCTGCAGAGATGCCTCTAAACGAGTCACAGTCACAAACATCACAGCATGATGAGTCAGCCTCTCCCAGGACCAGACAGAGGGGAGTGGGGGGTGAGAGAGAAAGAGAGAAGGGATGAGAGAGGGGGGATGAGAGACAAGCACCACACTGCTGGAGGAGTCTGAGAGATGCACAACATGACCAAAAGTATGTGGACACCAGCTCATTGAACATCTTATTCCAAAATCATGGGCATTAATATGGAGTTGTTCTGCCCTTTGCTGCTATAACCTCCTCCACTCTTCTGGGAAGGCTTTCCACTAGAAGTTGGAACATTACTGCAGGGACTTGCTTCCATTCAGCCACAAGAGCATTAGTGAGGTCGGGCACTGATGTTGGGCGATTAGGCCGGGCTCGCAGTCAGTCTGTGTTCAAATACATCCCAAAGGTGTTCGATGGGGTTGAGGTCAGGGCACTGTGCAGGCCAGTCAAGTTCTCCCCCATCGATATCGCAAGACACTTCTATATGGACCTCGCTTTGTGCAAGGGGACATTGTCATGATGAAACAGGAAAGGGCCTTCCCCAAACTATTGCCACAAAGTTGGAAGCACAGGATAATCTAGAATGTGATTGTATGCTGTAGTGTTAAGATGTACCTTCACTGGAATTAAGGGGCCTAGCCCGAACCATGAAAAACAGCCCCATACCATTAGTCCTTCTCCAACAAACTTTACAGTTGGCACTATGCATTTGGGCAGGTAGCGTTCGCCTATCATCCGCCAAAACCAGATTAGTCCGTAGAGCTACCAGATGGTGAAGCTCGATTCATCACTGCAGAGAAAGCGTTGCCACTGCTCTAGAGTCCAATGGCGAGCTTTACACCACTCCAGCCGACACTTGGCATTGGGCATGGTGATCTTAGGCTTGTGTGCGGCTGCTTGGCCATGGAAACCCATTTCATGAAGCTCCCGATGAACAGTTATTGTGCTGACGTTGCTTCCAGAGGCAGTTTGGAACTCGGTAGTCTGTATTGCAACTGAGGACAGACAATGTTTACGCCCTACACACTTCAGCACAAGGCTGTCCCATTCGGTGAGCTTGTGTGGCCTACCACTTCGCAGATGAGCCGTTGTTGCTCCTAGATGTTTCCACTTCACAATAACAGCACTTACAGTTTACCGGGGAAGCTCTAGCAGGGCAGAAAGTTGACAAACTGACTTGTTGGAATCCTATGACGGTGCCACGTTGAAAGTCACTGAGCTCTTCAGCAAGGCCATTCTACTGCCAATGTTTGTCTATGGAGATTCTATGGCTGTGTCCTCGATTTTATACACCTGTCAGCAACAGGTGTGGCTGAAATAGCCGAATCCACTAATTTGAAGGGGTGTCCACAAACTTTTATATATGTAGTGTAAGAGAAGACATTTATGGCACTGAGCACCACACACACACACAATATGGTGAAACACTGCTCCTATTGAAGCTCTGAGGCTATAGACTACCTCATGATTGCACACACCCACCCGCACACACACAACAGCTTCCTGGCACGGATACATATGCTGGTTGTCCAGTGTTTACAGGACAAAAAAAGGGTTTCATAATCAGACAAACAGCCTGTTCTCCTCAGGGGGCAAAAAAACATTATTGGCTGAAAAGCGGGCATTTCTTTTAGAGGGAGTGACATATTCTACCATCGCCCTTTGCTTATTTCTTAAACGTTTAATCTGTTGGGGGAGGGGGGTTCTAAGCTGGCATATGGAATTGTTTAAAGAAGGTCATACCATAGATCATTTAGCTAGAATTTTAGGACTCCTTTAGATATCTTCTGAAGATATGTGAAGTGAAGTGATATTTTTTGTTGTTGACACAAAACTACCTCCACACTTCCATTCATTTGTATGGGTTACCTTTAGACAAGTCCTGTGACACTTGTGGGGGTCGTAGAGCAAAACGGAGAACACCCTCGTGTTCAAAAGCTACAGACAAAAGTTTGCACATCAGCGTTACCGACTTCAGACGAGTCCTGTGAAGCTTCTGGCCAAACCATTCGGATGTTACAGACGTTTTCGTGAGAAGACCGATTTTCGAGATGTCTCCTGGTCTTTCTTTTACCTGACAAACATAACTTTAGCTCTGCCACTTCCCACCGCAGAAGCGGAAGAGCGACATAGGCGGATGAGGTGGATTGAGACACCGCCCATGTAAAAAACATATCTAGCTTAAAATGATGGATATTAATGGGGATTTTTTTATTTTGTTACTTAGATTTAAAGGTCAATAGACTCTAGGGGCTTATAGGGCAAATATTATCCTAGGGATCAGAAGATCATAAGAAAACAGCCATACATACGGATTACTGTATGTGGTTGGGTAACCATGTGTAGGCATACTAACAGAGTTACCATATACAGTATACAAAGCAACTTCTCACATACCTCTGGACAGGAAAGAGTTTATTGACAAGCGAGCATGGGAGTGGTGTGGGTGGGTTGTAAACATTTCACATTTGATATCAGATGTGTATGACAGTGAGTGTGAGTATGTTTGTGGGAGTGTGACACTGTGAACGTGTGTCTGTCTGTGTGTCTGTGTGTATGGGACCTGTGTGGGCATATGTGTGTGGGTGAACGGCATTCCAGTCCATCAAAGTCACCAGTGGGCCGCCCTCGGCTTCGGAGAAAGAGACAAGCCGGATTTAAGCGGTTCACGGCTTGTTAATCTCAAGCGATGATATCTTCCTGAATCACACGGCAAGGCAGTGGGACACACCTGCCACAGCCAAATGACACTGTATATAAAGAGAGTAAGTGGATACACAGACACAGATCAGTGAGCCTTAAAGATTTACGGTGTGGGAAGTTAACCAACCTGAGAGTTTAGAGATGAGTCAGAACTTGAGTTATTCAAGTAAGTCATAGGTGCACCTGTATACTGGAGGGCAGAATATTGTTATTCAGATCATATAGCCCATGGCAGATCATCAAACCTCTTAGAATACATGGAATTTACTTATAGGAAAGCTCCCACTCACCACTACAACCAGTTATCTGACCCCCAGGCCTGTTTGAAGAGAGAGCCTGGGAAGTACAGTAGTAGGGCTGGAGGGCTGGGCTGGGGTACAGTCAGGGCTATGATTCCACACCTGCATCAGGAGGAACTCCTTTCAACTGAAGTGGTTCACACCTCAGTCACAGACGGTTGATGACACATCAGTGGTTTTCCAGACGACAGCGCAGAACATGCGATTGAAAAATTGTCAAACGTGCCAACTAGGTTATTCAATGTTCACATTACAAATGGTTAGACTAGTAAGTCAAACATGGTTTCCAGAATAAGTAATCAACACCATTTGTCATGTTTTAAAAATGTATGTGTACTGTATACTACAAATCCATACAACAACAAAAATCCTTTCATATATATACTCTCTCATTAGTGAGTTTAACTTTGAACCAGAAACCTGGTAGCCTCTTGATGGATATAGTCCAAGCATTTCACCATCAGGCTGACATTTACTCCATACAACATATGACAGTTACGGTGTATCTTGGTATACTGTTCTTCTATTTTTCAACTGCCATTGAACAACATTTGAGGTGTCATCACACGATCACAGTCTTGGTCAACACATTCCTAAGTGTCAGTTATAATAGGATAAACGTACCTTGTCTGTGTAATCAAAGAAACCATTTGTCAATGATAGGTCATTCAACTGTTGAGTAACATGACTAGCTCTTACACCTGGACCAGTGTCTATAGGCAGGGCTGTGTCAATCAGCAAGAGAAGTGTGGAGCTATGAGCTTGGCCCTCCAGGCAGCACTGTCAATGATGGCTATCTAAACATCAATTACCTCACCATCCATGACTAAGAATTCTGACTTGAATTCTAACTATTTGGTTCAGTATGTAGTGTACTGTTGCTACATCATTGGACAAACACCAGGAAATGACTCAAAGCTGGTGGTGTTGTTTTCAGATCATGTCCTGAGCCATAATTATTTCTCTCAGCAGGAGAGGTAGAGATACTCTCAATGATTGGCTATGAAAAGCCAACTGACATTTACTCCTGAGGTGCTGACTTGTTGCACCCTCGACAACTACTGTGATTATTATTATTTGACCATGCTGGTCATTTATGAACATTTGAACATCTTGGCCATGTTCTGTTATAATTTCCACCCGGCACAGCCAGAAGAGGACTGGCCACCCCTCATAGCCTGGTTCCTCTCTAGGATTCTTCCTAGGTCTTGGCCTTTCTAGGGAGTTTTTCCTAGCCACTGTGCTTCTACACCTGCATTGCTTGCTGTTTGTGGTTTTAGGCTGGGTTTCTGTACAGCACTTTGAGATATCAGCTGATGTCAGAAGGGCTATATAAATAAATTTGATTCTTATTTCACAGCACATCCCTTTTCGGGAGGCGGACAGTCGGACACCCTGACTGGCTCCTCAGCCAGACATCACCCCTCCATCCCAGCAGCCACTCTTACAGAGCACAGCCAGATCCAAATGGCAACTTAACACCCCCACAAAGTGGACCTGATAATTGCTGCCTTTTATGGCAGTGGTGTTGTCACATTGAAAGGCACCACAAAAACACTCCCCGCCCCCCGAGCACGATAAGAACCTTTATAGCGGTGAAATTGGTCACGCCGGGAGGGTGTTAAACTCAATTTGTTTATTTGCTTGTTTGGCAGCCAGATGCAGTGTATCATAGGGACATAGTGTGGACTGGAAAAATGTTAGATGTCAGTTCATGGAATGAGAAGATGTGCCCGGCAGAGTAGAACATGGGACACCTTGGTACTGAGGAATGAACTTCTGGTACATCACTCATTTCTTCTGTTAAGTCTTAGTGACTTCTTTGAGACTGGCCTTATGAATCCTATTAGTTATACAACACCTTTCCAGCCAGCGGTCATTGACATAATAGACTGCCATGTTGCTGTTCCTGTGTTTTCTAGTATATATAATACGTCAAATCAAAGCATACAGGTACACACATTTGCAGGTACAGCAAAATGCTTTTCTAGCTTGAACAATGCGGTAATGCCGAGCAATACAAAACAATACACACATAATCCAAAAAGTTAAAAGAAAGAAATTAAGAAATAATCAGAACAAGCAATGTCAGATTCCTGAATATAGACAGTATGGAAGGTATATGAATAGAAAAGGTGTGTACAGCAGTAGTTATACTTGACTAGAATACAGTATATATGTGTAAAGGGGGTAAAACAGTATGTAAACATTATTAAACTGACCAGTGTTCAATGACTATGTACATAAGGCAGCAGTCTCTAAGGTGCAGGATAGAGTACTGGGTGGTAGCCGGCTAGTAACAGTGACTAAGGTTCAGGGCTGAATTAGGCAGTATCAAGGCAGATGCAGATACTGTGCACAGATATACTGTGTACAGTACACAATGATCAGTACAATATACACACATTTGCTATCTTGGTCCAAACAAGTTGAGAAACCACCCACTCACCCTCCTCCCACACACATGTATGAACACATCCACACCTACATGCCTGGACTCTGCAGAATCCCCTGGCCACTAATCCTTGCTTATCCTGGGCTTATCGTTGGACGAGCTAGGCTAATTTAATCAGCACTGGACGGGCCCCTTTTTTTCTCTCGCTCTCTTCATGCAGTGTTTATTTACTCCATTTCTCCTCGCAATCTCTCCTTCTCTGCATCTCCTACTCTCATGGTTCTCTCTCAGAGCAGGGGCTCTGCTCTGCAGTGACTGGCTGCAGACCTGCAGCAAACTGACATTTCCCCTGTATCCTCTCCTCTCTCCTGGCTGCAGTAATCTAATCATTGATACAGAAGGTCATTATCAGTCACAGGGCCCCGCCTGCCCAGCCAGTCAAGGCTAGCAGAGCAGCCTGATTTCATCTATGACGTCAGGGGAGTAGAGCTCGCTGGCTGCGGCCTTCTCCCTATCACACGCTTCAAATAGCACTCAATCGTCACTGGAGAGAGACGTCATTCACTCCTGTCTCCTTCTGGTTCGGTCCCGGGCGCCCCCTCTTCTCCCCGACTTTCCTCTCTTCCTCTGCCAGCTCCTTTCTCTCTCCCCCTTCTCTGATAAACAGTGGAAAGCTTCAAGTTCCTCGGCGTACACGTCAATGACGATCTGAAATGGTCCACCCACACAGACAGTGTGGTGAAGAAGGTGCAACAGCTCCTCTTCAACCTCAGGAGGCTGAAGAAATTTGGCTTGGCCCCTAAGACCCTCACAAACTTTTACAGATGCTCAATTGAGAGCATCCTGTCGGGCTGTATCACTGCCTGGTACGGCAACTGCACCGCCCACAACCGCAGGGCTCTCCAGAGGGTGGTACTGTCTGCCCAACACATCACCAGGGGCACACTGCCTGCCCTCCAGGACACCTACGGCACCCGATGTCACAATAAGGCCAAAATCATCATCAAGGATAACATCCACCCGAGCCATTGCCTATCATCCAGAAGGCGAGATCAGTAGAGGTGCATCAAAGCTGGGACTGAGGGACAAAAACAGCTTCTATTTCAAGGCCATCAGACTGTTAAATAGCCATCACTAGCCGGCTACCACCCAGTTACTCAACCCTGCACATTAGAGGCTGCTGACCCATATACATAGACTTGGAATAATTTTAATAATGGAACACTAGTCACTTTAATAATGTTTACATACTGCTTTTCTCATTTCATATGTATATACAGTGGGGCAAAAAAGTATTTAGTCAGCCACCAATTGTGCAAGTTCTCCCACTTAAAAAGATGAGAGAGGTCTGTAATTTTCACCATAGGTACACTTCAACTATGACAGACAAAATGAGAAAAAAAATCCAGAAAATCACATTATAGGATTTTGAATGAATTTATTTTAAATTATGGTGGAAAATAAGTATTTGGTCAATAACAAAAGTTTATCTCAATACTTTTTTATATTCCTCTTTGTTGGCAATGACAGAGGTCAAACGTTTTCTGTAAGTCTTCACAAGGTTTTCACACACTGTTACTGATATTTTGGCCCATTCCTCCATGCAGATTTCCTCTAGAGCAGTGATGTTTTGGGGCTGTTGCTGGGCAACACGGACTTTCAACTCCCTCCAAAGATTTTCTATGGGGTTGAGATCTGGAGACTGGCTAGGCCACTCCATGACCTTGAAATGCTTCTTACGAAGCCACTCCTTCGTTGCCCGGGCAGTGTGTTTGGGATCATTGTCAGGCTGAAAAACCCAGCCACGTTTCATCTTCAATGCCCTTTCTGATGGAAGGAGGTTTTCACTCAAAATCTCACGATACATGGCCCCATTCATGTATCGGGCTTCCACTAGATGTCAACAGTCTTTAGAAATTGGTTGATGTTTTTCTTTAGAGAAATTAAGAAGTACAGCTATTCAGAATGAGGGTCCATCCTAGTGTACTCTTTTGTTTGGGGCGCGTGACATAAAGCTTGCTCCACTTTCATTTTAGCCGCAATTGAACACAGTGTATTCTGTCTTAAATTTTACCGATGATGTACGTTTTAAAATCCCTAAAGATGGATTAGGAAAGTTGTTTGAAAAATTTGGACCAAGATTACAGGTAACTTATTTAGTAAATGGTAGTCATGTTGGGCGAGTTGGAACCGGTGTTTTTCTGAATCAAACACGCCAAATAAATTGACATTTTGGGGATATAACGATGGAATTAATCGAACAAAAGGACCATTTGTGATGTTTATTGGACATATTGGAGTGCCAAAAGAAGAAGATCTTCAAAGGTAAGTTATGAATTATATCGTTATTTCTGAGTTGTGTGTCGTGCCTGGAGGATTGAATTATGATTGTCATGTGTTTGTTTGATGGTGTGCTGTCCTCAGATAATATCATGGTTTGCTTTCGCCGTAAAGCCTTTTTGAAATCTGACATGGTGGCTGGATTAACAAGAAGTTAAGCTGTATTTTGGTGTATTGCACTTGTGATTGTATGAAAGTTAAATATTTCTAATAATTTATTTTGAATTTCACGCTCTGCAATTTCACCGGATGTTGTCGAAACCCCTAGCCATAAAAGTTTTTTTTAGTGCTCTCAATAGATCATTTCTGACTTCAAACTTACCGTCTATATCTACACTATTATATCATATGACTAATGTTGGGGAGACTTGAGAGATCAAAAGGACAGAGTTGAGTTCATAAGCAGCCGAAAAGGAATTTGTGGCTCGACTTCTTAACTACCCTCTGCCAGAGAAAAGCATCCCGTAGCTATAAAACTTGTGAGGGGAGAATTCTCCGCACCAGAGACATTTCTAAATGTTTTATTTCAAGGATTGCATTATTCTCTGAATTTATATTAACAGATCTTTTGTTGCACAAAATCCTCACACTGTCTAGAATAATCTGGGGGAAAAAGACCCTAGTCAAGGTTAATACTGCAGACTAAGCCAGATAGCTATCTCGCTGGACTATGTTTAGTCAGGTTGGTGTACTATTTCTGTTGACGTTACTTGATACAGCGAGTCAGCCAACAAAAACTTCAGAGTTAATTAGTCAGATGTGTCTATTTTTACCATCCAGTTGACATCTGACATTAACTGCTTGTTAAGGATGTGTTTATCATGCAGACCTAATATTAGCCAAATGAATTATTTAAGAAAATACTTGGCAAGGGAGTCAGACACCTAATAATGGATAATGTAATACTCCTGGCCTAACAGTATGTTCTCATAGATGCAACACTACATTATTTACTTTGACTGTCAATGAATGATAAGTACCACTTCAAACACACATTTCCATCTTTCAGAACATTTCGGAAAACTCCCCTGAGAATCTATTTGTAGGGAGTTCTGGAATTACCTCCGTCCTTTCCTAACACACGTGGGGCATTGACAAATGACGGCATATTGTGGATGTGGCCGGGGCTGAACGCACTCATAACCACTGAAATACAATATGTCCTCTGACAAACATAGCTGCAATGGAAAGGGGCAAATTGAACCATATCTGTCCCTGTAGCCCTGTTTGGTCTGACATATTAGGTCGCTAGGGCACAGGCCATAATATGCAGAGATACGCAGTGAATGTGGTTTTCAAGACCATGAGGGTGGAAAATCCTAAATGGGCTGACGTGGGGGGGTGAGCCGAGCCAGGGTATAGGAGGTTGACGCAGGACGGATATCATTGGGAATCCTCTATGGAACATTCCCCCTTTTGAAAGGGATACATTCTAAAGGACAAGCTGGTGGTGGTCTCTAAGCCTATACCAATCTACACGTGTCTATCTTTGGGGAGTCCTGCAGTCCAAACAGGTTCACTGCTATCAATTGAGATATTGCCAAATCCCTGCATGGGCGTCCCTGTCATCGTTGTTTTTGTCATTTCCCACAAAGTGTCACTGGCCAATCAGCACGTGATAAACGTATTCCTCTGTGCCCTTAGTGCCGGGCCACAGCCACACGACAGGCCTTCGGAGCTGACATTGGTGCCTGCGCCACTGTGCCCTGGACTGGAAGTTGTCGGACGGAGGTTGCATGCAGGCGTGAGGAGGAGAGCGCTGGAATCTGGGCCCTGCCAGAGCTGGTCTAAGCGTTTTAAAAGAGTTATGCCTGCTTGCCTGCCTTGGTTGTCCTCAGTGGAAACTAGCTCGATGACATATTTTCCAAGTGCTTCAGCAGAGAGGCATGTGATTAGGGAACCACTGAGCACTCAGTCACACAGGGAGAGGAGGGTCACCTAGCTAGCCAAAGGGAGGGGAGGAGATGACGTGAGTGACAGACCACGCATTGTGGGTAAATTCTGTTTTAAAGTCCACTGAACTTCACTGCTTGTCAAAAGTTTCCAAATAACTCATGAGCCAGAAAAGAGAAACAAGATACCCAAAAAGGTGTTCCCCTTGGTATCCGTTCCCTCTGGCACTACCCCCCAATAAAAGTTCCTTCCAATCATATAACCACATTATACTTGTCTGGACCTACCAGTACGCTGACATGCCTGAGCCATCACTTGACTGTCTTGAGTCCTAGATGTCTGTCTGTGCGTGCCTGTGTATCCGTGTGACGCACGCTTGGGTGTGTTTAACAAATGCATTCCTTTGTGGTGCTCTGTGTTACAGAAAGAGAGAGAGCAACCAGTTTAGTACTGTAACCTTGATACAGAGGAAAATGGACAGCTCATATAGGAGTGACTGATGGAGAGTTGGAGGAGGAAGAGCCAATGAGGAGAGGGATGTAACTGGACAGGAAAGCTCCACACAGCCAAAATATATTACTAAGACAAAGGCTAGTGAACTCAGGTGCACTGAACCAGCATGGCTACAACAGCAATCTGCAGTGATACGCCATCCCATCTGGTTTGCGCTTAGTGGGACTAACATTTGTTTTTCAACAGGACAATGACCTAACACACCTCCAAACTGTGTAGGGGCTATTGAACCAAGGAGAGTGATGGAGTTCTGCATCAGATGACCTGGCCTCCACAATCACCCGACCTCAACCCAATTGAGATGGTTAGGGATGAGTTGGACTGAAGGAAAAGCAGCCAACAAGTGCACAGCATATGTGGGAACTCCTTCAAGACTGTTGGAAAAGCATTCCATGTGAATCTGGTTGAGAGAATGAGACAAGTGTGCAAAGCTGTCACCAAAGCAAAAGGTGGCTACTTTGAGGAATCTAAAATATATTTTGATTTGATTAACACTTTTTGGGTTACTACATGATTCCATGTGTTATTTCATAGTGATAATAGTGAAGACATCAAATCTATTATTCTACAATGTAGAAAACAGTACCGTGGCTTGAGAAAGAATTCACCCCTCTTGACATTTTTCCTATTTTGTTGCCTTACAACTTGGAATAAAAATAGTTTTTTTGGGCGGGGTTGCACGCATCACTATTCTGTTTTGTTTTTTTAGAATGTCTTGGAACAAGTTATTTTTTTCATTTCACTTCATAAATTTGGAATACTTTGTGTATGTCCATTACATGAAATCCAAATCATCTATTTAAATTACAGGCTGTAATGCATCTAAATAGGAAAAATTCCAAGGGAGATTAATACTTTTGCAAGGCACAGGTACTCTCTCTCTCTGTGCTTTATTGTAACATACACTGGATTGGTGCAGTGAAATGTGTTGTTTTACAGGGTCAGCCATAGTAGTACGATGCCCCTGTAGCAAATTAGGGTTAGTGCCTTGCTCAAGGGCACATTGGCAAATGTTTTACCTTGTCGGCTCAGGTATTTGAACCAGCAACCTTTCAGTTACTGGCCCAATGCTCTAACTGCTAGGCTACCTGTCGCCCTAGAAGAGGCTCTCCCAATGGGCCAGGCCGCCATGCAGTATAATGGTAGTAATACGCTATGAATAACACGTACAATTGACTGTGCATGATCAGTAATGACAATACATCACAGGATGAAAAGGTTACTATGACATACAAAAACATAAAAGTGTTCGTCCTTCGCAAAGTCCCCTCTCCCTCCCAACATGATTACATCACTGGCCAATTGGACATGAATGGCTTGGCAAATTAACAACGTTGGTGCAACGTTATATTTTTACCGCTGCTGCAAAGTAATTTTCGACCAACCTATTTATTGACTAAATCTAAATGTACATAGGCCTACAATTTTAGTGGGAGCATGAAAGCACATGCTGCTTGCTCGATGAGTGCTTGCCCCCACTTACACAGTGCATCACACAAGTGTTAGTAAGTGGAGGGGGTTAACACACTTCTAGACCCATGTGCCCACAGCCTCACCCTGGCACTCCCCAAATCCCTCTAGAATGTGACACCCCTCCTATTGGAATGAAACACTAAAACAAAAACATTGTCAGCAGTCCCTGGAAGAGCCAGGGAAATTTTACACATCGACCCCAGCCAAGTCACAACCACGCCTAGACCCAGACAGAGACACACCCTTTCAGCCATTTTGTACTGCACAACGTCAGAGAGGATTCATTAGGCCCAAATCTATGGGTTTCACGTGACTGGGAATACAGATACACATCTGTTGGTTTAAGATACCTTAAAAAAATGGGCCTCAGTGCCTCGTCACGGTATCGCTGTGCATTCAAATTGCAATTGATTAAAATCAATTATGTTCGTTGTCCGTAGTTTATGCATGCCCATACCATAACCCTATCGCCACCATGGTGCATTCTGTTCGCAACGTTGACATAAGCAAACCGCTCGACCACACGCGGTCCACGGTTGTGAGGCCGGTGGACGCACTGCCAAACTCTAAAACGATGTTGGTGGCTTATGGTAGGGAAATTAACATTCAACTCTCTGGCAACAGCTCTGGTGGACATTCCTACAGTGAGCATGCCAATTGCACGCTCCCTCATGACTTGAGACATTTGTGGCATTGTGTTATGACAAAAATGCATATTTTAGTGGCCTTTTGTCCCCAGCAAAAGGTGCACCTGTGTAATGATAATTCCATTTAATACAATTCTTGATATGCCAAATCTATCAGATGGATGGTTTATCTTTGAGAAAATTCTCACTAGTGCACAAAATGAGAGAAATAAGTGTCGGGTGTATGGACAATTTATGGGATCTTGTATTTCAGCTCATGAAATATGGGACCAACTCTTGTTGCATTGATGTTTTTGTTAAATGTACATTGCTTATATACCAATAAAGAGGTCTTTACAAACAAGTATCCAGTGCGCCCTTTATACCCAAAAGACACTTGAGTGGCTGTAGGGCTAAAGTTAGTCATCTCATGAACAGATATATCTATTATATAAACATTTGGTCATAACTACGGTACCATTTATGCAAGATTTTAGTTTTGGGTTAAATGAGATTAGTAAATGAGTCACCATCTGTCAGCATAGACTGAAATAGAAGTTCAATAAGCCTGGTGCAGTTAAGGGGGACTGACAAAACGTTTAACCAGCATATGGCATCATGTTATGACATATTGTTGAGCAATGCTATTGCAAAACCGCTCGGCGATGAAGCCATTGCTCCAAAACCGCCATAAAAAAGCCAGACTACGGTTTACAACTGCACATGGGGAGAAACTGGAGAAATGTCCTCTGGTCTGATGAAACAAAAAAAGAGAGAACTGTTTGGCTATAATGACCATTATGTTTGGAGGAAAAAGGGGGAGGCTTGCAAGCCGTAGAACATCATCCCAACCGTGAAGCACGGGAGTGGCAGCATCATGTTGTGGGTTGCTTTGCTGCAGGAGGGACTGGTGCACTTCACAAAATAGATGGCATCATGAGGGAAAACTGAATATATTAAAGCAACGTCTCAAGACAGTCAGGAAGTTAAAGCTTGGTCGCAAATGGGTCTTCCAAATGGACAATGACCCCAAGCATACGTCCAAAGTTGTGGCAAAATGGCTTAAGGACAAATAAGTCAAGGTATTGGAGCGGCCATCACAAAGCCCTGACCTCAATCCTATAGACAATTTGTGGGCAGAACTGCAAAAGTGTGTGAGCAAGGAGGCCTACAAACCTGACTCAGTTACACCAGCTCTGTCAGGAGGAATGGGCCAAAATTCACCCAACTTATTGTGGGAAGCTTGTGGAAGGCAACCAGAAACATATGACCCAAGTTAGATTTAAAGGCAATGCTACCAAATACTAATTGAGTGTATGTAAACCTCTGACCCACTGGGAATGTGATGAAAGAAATACAATCTGAATAAATCACTCTCCTATTATTCTGACATTTCACATTAAAATAAAGTGGTGATCCTAACGGACCTAAGACCAGGAATTTTTACTTGGATTAAAATGTCAGGAATTGTGAAACACTTTAGCTAACTACATTTAAACTCAGTTTATGTAAACTTCCGACGTCAACTGTACTTGCACACAATAATTATTTATTAGAGGCCTGGTGAGAGTAAACATTCATAAAACCGGTTGTGGTTGGAGGACTGAAAGTCTTGAGTCAGAACATGATTAGAACTCTGGAGTGCTTTTGTTAAGATGGAACCTATGGTTGAGACCAGAGACCTTTTTAACACTAATTGCGGTTTTAAAAATGGACAGCACCACAAAAACCTGAGGTAACCATATTGACTCAAAGAACATTCCCACACCGAGAGACAAAGAGGGAGTGATGGAGATCTTTACATGGTCAACAGCCCCCCAATACATTGAGTAACACCAAAGCTAACCACCTACTGACGAAATGTGAAACAAAATCAAGTATACCAAAATCAGTATGTACAAAAATAACATTTGATGCCTTCAATAAATTAATTATAACACTTGAGAAATCACAACATAGCCAAAACAAAAGGTGATTGTAATAGCTACCCTTGGTTAATGGGTTTGTCTCACCACAATGGAACAGACTTTGATCCATTTGCTACCTGCTTTGACTGGTCTATGAAAACTCACCAAGTGGCGGAAAGGAGAACTGCATTAAGTATAACCACAAAATACAGGAAAAACACATTGTACACAGAATAAATGTATGTTTGGTCTTTTTTCCCTTACAAAATTTAGCACACAATACCAGTCATTGAATCCTACATAGAAAGGAACAAAAATACAGAATTATTGGCAGGGAAATCCAAATAAATTTATTGGTCATTTCATTTCACTGTACAAAGCAAGCATGAGATCTTGCAGTTACTGACTTGACTGGTCCGGGAAACAGTTGGAGAATTTTCATTTCCTTTATACCAACACGACACCTGGAACAAAGGCGAAAATCTGATTACGGTAAGTACACAGTCATCCAGAAATAAAAACAGTCTGACATAACATTGGGGTGTGCTAAAGACCCAACCACCCGTTCAAATACTTACTGAACCATAGAGATAAAATGGAAGACTCAGCTTGAACCCCTCAAGGACACATGGACCTTTGATATTTTCAGTGGTATTGTTAAAACACACCCCCATAAAGAAAACATGAAAAAAAGAAGACGAACCAGGGGCTGGACCTGGGGTTTTTGTCTGTGAACTGGCAGTTACTCCACTTCTGTTGGTCTAACCCCAAGTGGTTCTGGAAAATGGTTAAAGAAAATAAACCCTCCTCACAGCTGCCCATGTCCCTTAAAGTTGAAGTGGTTTTTACGGACAAGAAGCACATGGCTGAGCTCGAATCAACACTATTAATTCAGGATTCCTATGCCTCAGCCATGCCTCCTTGCCCGTCCAATATTTCCTCATCTCCCACCGCTTCTAATGCAACTATACCTGATGCTTCGCTCTTTTCCCCCTGCCCCTCTACAAAGTTTCCCTCTGCAGGCAGTCACCTAGTCCGAGGTGCTAAAGGAGCTCCTGAAACTTTACACAAAAAACTATTTTTATTGACTTGGCCAAAGCTTTTGATAGGGTGATACCTACTGCAGCCCTCGTCCTCCACATACAACACCCGTTCTGCCACTCACATTCTGTTAAAGGTCCCCAAAGCACATATCCATGGGTCACTCCTCTTTTCAGTTCGCTGAAAATTGATTGTCCGATCCCTCCCGATGATCCGATTGGACATGACTCCAACAGGGTCACCAGGATGGATCAGCCAATGGAAGTAGAAAGTCCAACCCAGTTGACTATATTAAAACGTTATAATCCCTCAATGGCGCTACCCATGCCATTAAAGTCTTTTGGCTACCAGAGGCTTCTATCATTCTCTCGGGTCCCACCTAGTTGAATACTTCAAAACGGTGAATGTACTCAATAGCGCTGCCCATGCTGAAACAAGCTCTAAACTCACTTGCGTGAGATCAGTGATCAAGTCATGGAAATCTCTCCTTCAAACAGAGCGCATGATGGCAATTCTGTTAGCCAACGTCAAAGCATGGTAACAAGATCTACCCTGCACCTAGTGGTTGAAATGTGCATAACTCGGCATCATCCATTAAGTCACTGTGCTGTCTGCTTTCATAAAAAATAGCTGGTCGACGATTAGCTCGGCAAGTGTAAGCCTTTAAAATACACTGAGCGCTTCAAGGAGGATATGAGCGAGGATTGGATGCATTATAAAGCTTTTCCAATAGCATCTAGGTCAGATGTGAAGCTCATATGCTCTACACTTCTACCACCTCACAGAGGTACATGGTTGCAATACGTACCACAAAGACCAGTCGCGCGGCCTACTCCAGGGCTTTGACGATTGCCTCGTTGGCGTCTATGTTGATCTGGACCTCGGCCCTGGCAGCCTCGTCAGACGCAGACGCCATTTCAGACTGGGCCTTCTCCAGGTTGACCTTGGCAGCCTAAAGAGCAGAGAGGTCAAATACAGAACCATAACCCAATATCAATACTAAAAAGTGCTGGACATCATGCATACTAAATTTGCTAGCACAGTACCAGTCTTTTTTTCTTCTCTATTTTTTTTTTTTTACATTCAACTGAATAATTAAGGCTAATAGTTTTTGGGATGCATTTACACAGGCAGCCGTCTTTATTTTAGTTTTTTTTTTTTACCCCTTTCGTGGTATCCAATTGTTTTAGTAGCTACTATGTCTCATCGCTATAACTCATACGGGCTCGGGAGAGACGAAGGTTGAAAGTCATGCGTCCTCCGATACACAACCCAACCAAGCCACACTGCTTCTTAACACAGCGCGCATCCAACCCGGAAGCCAGCCGCACCAATGTGTCGGAGGAAACACCGTGCACCTGGCAACCTTGGTTAGCGCGCACTGCGCTGGTGCGCGATGAGACAAGGATATCCCTACCGGCCAAGCCCTCCCCAACCCGGACGACGCTAGGCCAATTGTGCGTCGCCCCACCGACCTCCCGGTCACGACAGAGCTTGGGCGCGAACCCAGGGTCTCTGGTGGCACAGCTGGCGCTGCAGTACAGCGCCCTTAAACCATTGCACCACCCGGGAGGCCTCACCATTGGTCTTTTGACCAATCAATTCAAATCTAATGCCAATAACTGGGCAAAAGAACTGGGCTGCATGAGTAACACAGCCTTAGACAAGGGTCAGAGCTAGGCAGCGGGTCCCTGTAAGCATAGTTTGGGGAAACACTGCTTCAGCGATGCTAAAGCTGCATAATCCAATCCTGTGAGGATACATCTGAGCATAGAACATAGTTAAAAAAAAGGACATCCTGTTCTTTATGCTTCTGCCAGGCAAATAAACTATTTTCAGTGGGTTTGATACTAAATGAAATCGAGGTGGTATCAATAACTCATTGTTCTAGGTGAAATAGAGGGGTAATGATTATTCAATTACAGGATGCAGGATAGTAGTCGAGCTTACCATTGCCAATTTGGACTATGAAACTGAACTAGGCCTATGGGCTTGTTCCAGATCTCCATCTCTGACCTAATCCATCAAGTTAGGTGTGATTACTACCATTCATTCAACATGCCTTGTCATTGATGAACTGACTATAATCACATCATTAGTAGCCTATTGTAGACATTTGCCAATATTCCAAAAACATGCTCCCTGTTTACAACAAGGCACTAATACAACATTACTGAGTACCACTCCATATTTTCAGACACAGTGTTGACTTCATCATCTTATGTGTATGCTTGTAATCGTTAAGGACTAGGGAATTTATCCAGGACAAAAAAAGAAATGGAGCTAAGCACATGCAAAATCCTAAAGGAAAACCTGGTTCGGTCTGATTTCCACCAGAAACTGGAACATCAAATTCACCTTTCAGCAAGACAACCAAAAACACAAGAACAAATCTATACTGGAGTTGCTTATCAAGAAGACAGTGAATGTTTCCAAGTGGCTGAGTTACAGTTGAGACTTAAATCTATGGCAAGACCTGAAAATGGTTGTCTAGCAATGACCAACAACCAATTTGATAGTGTGTTGAGTACCAAGCAGTTAACAAGTTGGGTAGGCTACCAATGACCGTCAGCAGCAGAGCTTGGAGAAGCCTAGTTACCGTGACCAAACAGTCATAGGCAATTTGACTGCTGTCACGACTTGTGACCGCCGGTAATATGGTCAGCGTAACAGCCCTAGGCCTAACATGTCCTCTCCTTGCAAGATAGACTAATTGAATAGGACGTTTTAAACAAACCTGGTACATTTCTGCTTTACTAGATCAACTTGACAGCCTATGAATTTTCTGAAGGCACAATATATTTTTACTACACTTTGAAGTAAACATACCTTTGACAAGATACAATTATAAATTAATATTTAGAATATCGTCAACGTTTTTATTTAGGTCCTTGAATTGCACAACAGGCAATAGGAATGAACAAAAAATACATTAATAGAATCTAAGCCATGGGGGGTATCTACTAAGAAAATATGGAATTGTTTTAAGATAGCTAAATGATCCATGGTATGACTATTGGAATTGGAATTTTAGGACCCCTTAAAAATGATCAGAAGTGTTTTTAATTGATGAAATATTGAATTTGGCCTTAGTGCTATTCGCCCACAGAAACCTTTAATAACAGCTTCATACATGGATAAAAACAAAAAAATGTGGAAATAGGAAGTTTGTTCTGAAGTGTCGGTCCTATAGCTGACAGATAAGGATCACTATGTATTTATTTTGACAAGCATTTAACACCTTATTTTAGGGATTAAAATATCTCCATATATAAACTCAGCAACAAAATAAATATCCTTACTGTCAACTGTGTTAATTTTCAGCAAACTTAACGTGTGCCCAATCTGTTCGGACACTACATAGAGGACGGTAGAATCGGCTGTACCGACTACAAAACCAGTCCCATGATGCTTGTGGGTCATAGAGCATTATCGTGTGGCTCTCAGACATCATGTCCGTGGGAGCCAAATCTTTCCATAGTGAGGTCATAGTTTGTAGGCCAAACCGTTTGGGCTCCAGACTTTGTGAGAACACCGCTCTAGTTCGTCACCTTTCACAGCAGACGCGGAAGGGCAACGTTGGTAGATGTGGTGGATTGAGACACAGCCCATGCAAAACATCTTTTAAACTGACAAGATTGATGGGGATTCTTGTATTATGCTAATTAGATTCCCCATGGGGAGCAGACAGCAGAACATTAGAGGGCTAATGTTTTTTTGTTTTTTTTAAAGGTAGGCAAACTTGATTTTTGTGAAGGATGGTATCAGCAGAACAGCTCTCTGCCATGTCTGTCTCCATCCATGCAGAAACGCACACGGAACTAACGCAACACCACGTTTCCTTTCTCTCCAAAGCGCTAGCACCTACTGTTGTGGAGATTAAGTGCTCACAAGAAAGTATTCTCTTAGTTGACTAAATGCTGTAGCTAACTACTTTCGTTGTAATGATGCCTTTTCTCATCGCCCAAGTCTTCAGATTGGATCAGTTACAACTTCAGACAGTTGGGTCAAAAACCACAACGTGACAATGAGAAGCCTATTTTAGGGCATCTTTTCATTCCTGCATACTTTAACCTAAAATTGTGTGCATGTTGGCAGGTCTGGAAGAGAGAGACTAGCATTGCAAATTCACATTGCCTCTTTCCTGTGAAAGGCCCATTTGTTACAGTAGCGATTACAGGTCTCCCAGTGGGAACTTGGCACATCTGCTATAACTCAACAGTGACTGACCTTTCCTGCCTTATTAACAGCAGGGTTTCTCCTGTGCATTGTTCTCAGAGGGAGAAAAAAAAGTCATCCATTTCTTTGGAGTCAACTTGACAGTATGTGCCCTTCTTAGGACAGGGTCAAAGAGAAAGAGGGAGCTCCTCTACGATGAACGTGTTTAGTCGGCTGATGGGGCTGTGAAAAGTAAAGAGCAACATGGCCTTAGGGACATTTCACACAAATACATATTTTGACTGACATTTGAGCCAATGCTGTGCGGAATTATGTTGAGTAAGGGATTTGGTCATTTCATGGAAGGTTTCCTTTTGCAAAACTATGGCTAAGGTCTGACTGAGCAGAGCTGCACACAGTTAACATCTTTATAAAAGGGTTTGGGTTTCAATCAATGACTGACTGCATGGGCTGAATGATGCCAATCACAACTCTAGCCTAGCTTTTCAGAGAACAAAGTAATCCTACATGTAGAGGATGGGAAATGTTCATGCAATTGTTATTGCTCTGATGAAGAGCATCTTGTGATTGCTCTGGTTCAATGATTTAAGGACATTCTGCTCCCATTGGCAAAGGAAGCGCAAGGTATCCCTCTGCGGCCCGTCTTCCTGCCCAGCGCTAACACACTACACCAGGTGTGTAACCATTAGCCAAACAGTTGAAAAAGAACAACAAATTCAAGTAGGTCCATCAGTTATTTGCTTCAATTAAATAAATGTTTCGGAACAGAATTGTATCCACCCCAGGGGTGTAATCATTCCGCCAATGCTATTGCAAAATATTTTGTCTGTTGCAAAACGTTTAACAGACACCGTTTACTCCAAAAGGAAAACGACAATTTATTTCTATTTAATAAATTCAGGTAGGAACCTCCGTTTCGTTTTGGTTCTTCAATGGTAAACGGTTCCCGTAACGAATACACCCCAGTCCAACTATACAACTATGATTAGTTGATTACTAGAATCAGTTGTGATGCGGTGGCCTGGAAGACAAGCCTGCCCACCCTGTGGCCTGCTGGACAAGAGTTGCCCACCCGTTGCCATAGAGATAATAAATAGGTCTATGAGTGGGTACTTACAGCCACATCCAGCTGGTCCAGGGGGAAAGCCTCTTCAGCCAGTAGTTGCACCGAGGAGTCTGCGTTCACTGTAATTGACCCGCTGCTCACTGAAACAGACAGAATTTGAGTAAAGCAACCTATTCCATTCAGCCACCACCCATCATACCAGGCAGACGGATTCTCAGATCCACCTTTAAGCAGACATGGTACTTCTGGCCCTTCTTTGGACACTTAACTAACCTTCAGATGAGCTTCAATGCCATACAACTCTCCTTCCGTTGCCTCCAACTGCTCTTAAATGCAAGTCAAATTAAATGCATGCTCTTCAACCGATCGCTGCCCGCACCTGCCCAGCATCACTACTCTGGACGGTTCTGACTTAGGTATTTGTAGTTGTCCACATATTCTAGGTGTCTGGTTAGACTGTAAACTTTCCTTCCATACTCACATTAAGCATCTCCAATCCAAAATTAAATCTAGAATCAGCTTCCCATTTCGCAAAACAAAGCATCCTTCACTCATGCTGCCAAACATACCCTTGTAAAACTGACCATCCTACCAATCCTCAATTATGTAATTTACAAAATAGCCTTCAACACTCTACTCAACAAATTGGATGCAGTCTGTCACAGTGCAATCAGTTTTGTCAAAGCCCCATATACTACCCACCACTGCAAACTGTACACTCTTGTTGGCTGGCCCTCGCCAGTGGGTTTGGTGACATCAAGTCTCTGCTAGGTAAAGCCATGCCTTATCTCAGCTCACTGGTCACCATAGCGGCACCAACCCATAGCACGCGCTCCAGCAGGTATATCTCACTAGTCACCCCCAAAGCCAATTCCTCCTTTGGCCACCTTTGTTCCAGTCATTGGCAGCAGAGAACTGGAAGGAAAATGCAAAAAATATTTTTTTAAATGGGTGATTATTATTTAACTGAAACTAGAAAACACTTCTCCCTCACTAGCTTTAAGCACCAGCTGTCAGAGCAGCTCTCAGATAACTGCACCTGTAAATAGTCCATCCAACTATCCACATACTGCATTTAATTATTTATCTTGCTCCTTTGCACCCCGGTATCTCTACTTGCACATCAATCACTTCAGTGTTTAATTGCTATATTGTAATTACTTCGCCACCATGGCCTATTTATTGCCTTAACTCCCTTATCTTAACTCATTTGCACACATTGTATATTTTTCTACTGTGTTTGTTTATTCCATGTGTAACTCTGTGGTATTTGTCAAACTGCTTTGCTTTATTCTTGGCCAGGTAGCAGTTGTAAAGGAGAATGTTCTCAATTAGCCTACCTGGTTAAATAAATAAAATATACCGCCCAGCCCCATGTAGACAACTTAATCTATTGAAATTAAAAACATGCATTGCCTTCATGCACAGACTGCAACAGTCTCTTAAAGTTCTGTACAGTCACTAACATAGAATTTTCTTTTAGCTGATTTCAATCTAGGGAAGTAGACTACAATTTGAAAGTGTTACGCTAAGTCTGATTTCTCCAGGTCAAGGATGCAGTCATCCCCACAATTCAAGACGGGCCTGACCCCTGCTGGAAGTTCCATGTTAAAAGAGGTCCAATGAAGCAATTCACAATATCAAATCATTTCTGGGTAACAATTATGGCTCTTTGTGATTACTTGAAAACAAATTGTAAAAAATAGCAAAGAACAATCCAGCAATAATGTTGCTAGGACTGGGTTTGAGTAGAGAAAAGGAGCTGTTATTAGTAGGTTTGAACTGTTATGACTATTAAATAAATTTACCACCTGGTGATATCACCAGACATACCAAAACTCCATCCCACCAAAACAGGCTGAAATTTCAGGCATTTAAAAATATATATATATTTTTTTACAAACAGCTCTTACACTAAAAAGGGGCATTATACATTTTCAGAAATGTATTATTCCAACATCACCGTGGATGGAGAGGTATTTTTCCAATTTTATTTATATAGAGATACACAAGTTAGACTGAACTGGGACTTTAAAGTAAGGATGGGCAATGTGTAGTGTTAAGGTATGGATCCACATAACGATATACAATATTCATACTACCATCTATTTCTACTCCCTAACCTTGTTTCACATACACCCTTTAAAAATGTTCAGTGCAGCCACTTCTGCAAATGTGCCATTTTGTTCTAGTGGATTATAAAGCAGGGGGAAGTAGGGTAACACTTTCAAATGTAGG
The DNA here is from genome assembly GCF_036934945.1 of Oncorhynchus masou masou. Classification (NCBI taxonomy): domain Eukaryota; kingdom Metazoa; phylum Chordata; class Actinopteri; order Salmoniformes; family Salmonidae; genus Oncorhynchus; species Oncorhynchus masou. Next base: position 81,439,436 of record NC_088242.1, on the reverse strand, counting down.
CTAAGTTATATCTCTCCAGGTCTAGGATGCAGTCATCGTCTTCCCCACAATTCGAGATATGACTGACCCCTGCTGTATGGTCCACATTAAAGTGGACAGTTATTGATATGGAACTTACCATTGCGATCACCTAGAAAACACAGAAGGCATGCGCAAGCACTGTCCATATTTTGTATCTAAGTAGCTTAAATATCTGATTAATAAAAGCAATGATTTCTAAGTTGATATCACAAGGTCATTAAAAATGTAATCAAAGCGTCCAAAATGATGTATCGGCCTACCACATACACTGGTATTTGTACACATGGGTGTCAGAGGAAAAATCTAGCCATAGTGAATCAAATACATTTTAGGTGATACCACGAGTCGACTCATGCCATAAAACAGAGGTCAGAGACTCACCCACCATTTCATAAAGGGTTAAGAACAGAGGAATTCCCACCATGTTGCTACACCTATTGAACTAACCCTTTTAGTTGGAGCTCATGCAAGGGACAAGAGGTTAGGGACAGAGCCTATGGGTCGTATTGTGGATTGGTCGATCCTGAAAGCATCCTGTCTCACAACATAGTGTGTAAAATTTCTTATCACAAAAGTCTATGAAACAGACAAGACAGACGCACACAAACAACGACAACACCCCTGCCCAGACCCACATGCTCCCAGCACCTGCAAGACTATTCCTTATGACCTCGAACTGCTCCACTGCCTTGGTTACCCACACCCTTTTCAATACTCATATAATAATGCATTTGATTCTTCCACCGTCGCAACAATGGAGGATCACTTGATTTCCAGTTAAGCAAAAGTTTTGAAATGATTGAGGAGAAAAGTACAGACCAACCCATTTCCGATTTCAAACCACCCTCATATGCAATCTCTTGAAACATAGCGCTTACATTTCTGTTAACTGTAATTTTGTTAATTATATTCAAACACTCCATCTTCAGTTGGATAGGCTTTCTGCAAGGTTTTGTACATATCTGACCCATCATTTTAGTATTGTTTTCTGACTCAGAATTCCCTCTACATTGCTCTGATGTCCAAAAGATATCAGCTCGAACTTGTGATAAAAGTTGAATGTAGAATTGAAGTTAGAAAATGTACATACACTTTTCAACCACTCCAAAAAAATGTTAACAAACTATAGTTAGGACATCTTTGTGCATGACAAGTAATTTTTCCAACAATTGTTTAGAGATTATATCACTATATCACAATTCCAGTGGGTCAGAAGTTTACATACACTAAGTTAACTGTGCCTTTAAAACACCTTAGAAAATTATATCATGGCTTTAGAAGCGTCTGATAAATGTCAATTAGCCTGAGACAATTGGAGGTGTACCTGTGGATGTTATTTCAAGGCCTACCTTCAAACTCAGTGCCTCTTTGCTTGACATCATGAGAAAATCAAAAGAAAATCAGCCTCAGAAAAAAATTGTAGACCTCCACAAAAGTCTGGTTCATCCTTGGGAGCAATTTCAAAACGCCTGAAGGTACCACGTTCACCTGTACAAATAATATTACACAAGTATAAACACAATGGGACCATGCAGCCATCATACCACTCAGGAAGGAGACACGTTGTCTCCTAGAGATGAACGTATTTTGGTGCCAGAACAGAGGACCTTGTGAAGATGGAGGAAACATGTGCAAAAGTATCTATATCCACAGTAAAAGTCCTATATGGACAACCTGAAAGGCTGCTCAGCAAGGAATCCACTGCGCCAAAACTTCCATAAAAAAGCCAGACTACGGTTTGCAACTGCACATGGGGACACAGATTGTACTTTTTGGAGAATTGTCCTCTGGTCTGATGAAACAAAAATAGAACTGTTTGGCCAAAATAAACATTATGTTCGGAGGAAAAAGGGGGAGGCCTGCAAAGAACACCATCCCGTGAAGCACGGGGGGGGGGGGGGTTGGCAGTATCATTTTGTGGGGGTGCTTTGCTGCAGGAAAGACTGGTGCACTTCACAAAATAGATGGCATCATGAGCATGCAAAATAATGTGGATATATTGAAGCAACATCAAGACATCAGTCAGGAAGTTAAAACTTGGTTGCAAATGGGTCTTCCAAATGGACAATGACCCCAAGCATACGTCCAAAGTTGTGGCAAAATGGCTTAAGGACAAATAAGTCAAGGTATTGGAGTGGCCATCACAAAGCCCTGACCTCAATCCATAGAAAATCTGTGGGCAGAACTGAAAAAGCGTGTGCAAGCAAGGAGGCCTACAAACCTGACTCAGTTACACCAGCTCTGTCAGGAGGAATGGGCCAAAATTCCCCCCAACATATTGTGGGAAGCTTGTGGAAGGCTACCCAAAACATTTGACTCAAGTTAAATTTAAAAGGCAATGCTACCAAATTGATGGATGTAAACTTCTGACCCACTGGGAATGTGACGAAAGAAATACAAGCTGAAATAAATCATTGCTATAATTCTGACATGTCACAATCTTAAAATAAAAGCGGTGATCCTAACTGACCTAAGACAAATGTTTAAGATTAAATGTCAGGAATTCTGAAAAACGGAGTTTAAATGTATTTGGCTATGGTGTGTGTAAACTTACGACTTCAGCTGTATTTGTAAATGTCTACATTGGTCAGTCCAAATTTCCTTTTTAATTCTGTCATTGAAATGTTATTTCAATGTTAGGTTTTCCATGTGGGCGAATTTTAGAAATACTATGGATCATTATGCCATTTGATTCTGAATTTTAGGACCCCTTTTGATATCTGTAGATTGTGCTGTAGATTGTTGGTTCCCATCCAGGCGCTAGTGTGTCGCACTCCTCGCTGAATGACAAATGGATGAACAGGTGATAATTGTGCACCTTAATTCACAATTCAATTTAAAATTAGGCCTAACTGAATGATGAGGGTGAAGAGGTTTTTTTTAACTTAGAAAGACAAATTGTGTAAGGAGTGTTATGCCTATTAAAATCAGCAACAAATAATTTGACAGTGCGCCTTGCGGGTTGACACTTCTCTTTTACGTTTAACTTTGTAAAAATAAGCAGTTACAGGATAGTTGTATTTACTGTAACCATTACTAATCAAATGCATTCTAATAGAAATGAATGCCTACTGTTTTGCAGTAGGCCTTCAAAATAATGCAAGACATATCCTTGACTCTATCCAACTTGAGCGGGAATCAAAATATTCCAGTCAGCATGCACATCGAAACTAATTTCTCACAATAAGAGCCTATAGACCAGATTAAATTGACAATCTGATGAGTGACAATATTATTCTTAACAGCTGTCAGATTGTACATAGAGAGATGGGCGCACCGTTAAATTTAAAGATGCAGGAAAGGATCATCCCGATCAAATCCTCCTTCAGAATCACATGCAGGTAAAACATTGATTTATATATAGTATTAGAAAACATAATCTGGTGTTTCGATGACACTTACCTTTGTCATAATTCAAGAGGTTCAGCTCTATTTCCAAATGTCACTTTTTTCAAGAATATGCGCGCTGTCCATGCCTTCAGCACGACCGCTCACACAGCAGCATTGCTCTGGCTACTAACCAAAAATATGCCATTTATGTAATTCATCCCTTACAATTGTTCATGCACCAGTGCTTTTGTTTAACTTTGGCACCTGTCTGGTTATATTAATACATTATTTGTTTCTACCATGATATATAGGATCATTCTCCTGTATCATGCAGAATTACCCCAACAGAATTCTGTTGAAAATGCACTTAGCGAAGGAATATGGAGAACGAACAGAGCTAAATTCTTAAATGCATAAACTTAAAAATAAAGACCTTTTAGCATGACAAATGTAGACAGAGGAAAGCACAGATTACATAATTTGGGATCCTTTTTATGCATACTTTAGGGGAATGATAATCTCATACTCAGTTCAAGTTAAATCTGAGTAAAGTAGAAAAACACTCAATTTTAGAAAAAGCCCATAAAGTATTTACAAGATAAAAAAAATATTTCTGAACATAATACAGAATATGTTATTTTAATTTTGAGGAGAGCCAAACTACAGGTTAAACAAATAGAAAACACTGCAAATAAACCCGGTAAACACCTCAGACATCCCAGATTTCATTGTCATTAAGATTTCATTCATTCAGATGTCAACTCTGGAGTTCAGATAGCAATAGAAATCATGCTATATTAGAGAAAACCCAAAATAGATTATTTTGGCAGGTGACCTAAATCAGTCATCTCGTTTGACATAGCAATAAAGGAAAATAAAATGTTTATAGATAAATCCTTCTTGCCCGCTTTCACAAGCCAAAAATGTCCCTCTCCAGCTCCCAGTTCTTTCCTCCATAGCAGACAGGTCCTGTACAAATCAAATAGTCTGGCCTTGGATTTTGACCAACTTCCCCCTTGACTTTGGTCTGAAAGTTCCATAGTTTGATGATACCCATGAGTGGGTATTTAGCATTCTTCTGTTTCACTCCGATCCAGTGGTATCGTTCCAGATCCTCTGGTGATATACCCATGACAAGTTCCTCTGATAACAGTTTGACCACATTGCTGGAATTTCTCCTTTTTCGTAATCTTCTGGTCAGGACAATATTCTCATATTACGTCAGATTGTGTTTTCTTACTGGTCCAATTCTTCTCAAGTTCACAACCTTGTTCCCAAAAGGCTAATTTTGTTAATTCATGCGCACGCCTTGTTTGTGCGCATCTGACACAATATCCCCCGAGCGAATCTGCTATTTTTTTTCTTCAACAATTGTAGCAGTTTTGGGGTGCATTGAGAGTATTAAAGCTAATTTTTCCTGGACAGCATTTAACTTTTCATAACTTTTGTTTGCGTCTCCAAGTTGCCATTTCCTTCGAAGGCGGCAATGGTCTGTTGGATTCATGTCGCGGCGCTGTTTAACAAACGGATTGCTCACTCTCCCAGTTTCTTGGAGACTTGATTAATCAAGGGGCTTGCTTTAACTTTGTTATCTGGTGTCTACATATAACCACAGTTGACCGTACAAAACAGAGCTACTCACACCTCATGCGTCCAACCGGTACACTCATGAGTCTCCTCTTTGCCCTTTATGTTTGAAGCATAAAATCACATGAGGTTATCAGACCACTGAACCATCAAGCAAAATCTCACCAAAGAACTTTGCTGCGGAGCCATCATCGTTGAACACGGTGACCACTCCGGGCCGGAGAACCTGCAACGTGGGGACATGGGCAGGGAGGATACCGAAAGCACCAGTCAGCGTTGGCACGTCAACCTGTTTCACACTGGCCTCCTTGAAGTACACCTGGGAGAAGGAGAAACACATACATTACATTGACTATTATTGATTTTCTTAGCATTGAAGTTAAATTATCTGTGGAAATATACAGTATCTGCATGCAGCACTGGATAATTGTTCTAATGGATAAAGTCCATGCTTATTTACTGAGATGTTACTATATTTTAGTTGTCAATGAGGTTCTGGTAAGGTAACATTGCAGTTATGTTATCATACGTTATATAATATGCCATTAGTGTCTGACAGGTTGAAAAGCAAACATAATTATCTTATTTAATGTTGACTTATGTAACTAGGTAAGACTGTCTCCAACTAGCAAGTAAATTACTGTCAGATGCACTTCAGTGACATCTAGCTAGCTATAAAGCTAACTTTTACCTAGCTAACTAACAGAATAGCTAGCTAGTTATGTGGGTGACAAAGAAGGTAGAGTCAGCGCACTCCTGAAGATTTAGCCAATCTAATTATTAAATCAGAAATGGTTGCTAACAATTGAAGAGTACTGTAATCCATTTGTAGTCCCAATGTGAAATCATAAGAAAGTGCAAGGGCCTGTGATCCATTGTGGTAACTAGCTTTGACAAACAGGTTATTTATTGCAATCTAACGTTAGCTAGGTAAGTGGCAACACAGGGACACATTGTTGCACAGAACAATTTAGGCATGCCAAACTGATTTGGCGAGGCTTGGTTGGAAGAATATACACGCGCGAGCGTCAATTTACAACTAACTGTTACATGCACAGGTAAAAAGTAGGTACGATAACTCGCTAACGTTACCAAGTTAAACTAGGTAGCCATTGAGCGGTGTGCACGCCACAGGCATTTGTCGCTAGCTAACTACATGCGTATGGTTGGATAATGTGTCTTTATTATTAAGAGAGTGACGTCATATCTGTCTTTGGTTATATCAATGGAGATAGCTAGCTAGGACTCTACCGTAGGCCAATAGCATAAACCTTGTCAACCCGGGACTATATTACCTGCGTTGGCGAGGCAAATGTGAATGACATCTGGGCAGAACCTGAAGGTGCGTCGGCGTAGCATCTTGCTTGCCTCAATACAGGGAGAGAGCAACGGAGAAACCTTGCTGCCATCATTTTGTTTGAATGAATATAATTAAAGTACAAACGAATCCCCAAGCCCTTGCGCGAAGTCAGTCAAACAGTGTGCGTCTGATAGGACAAGGACATTGAACCGAACAACAATGGCTTATGAGCGTTCAAAGGGTGACGGGAAATGTAGTTATTTTCTAGAGGCAACACATTCAACCCAAGGATTCGTATCCCTCAGTGTTCAATCTGAAAAAGTGTCTCGTTCGGTGTGATCTTTAACACGGAATATTTCATATTTTGGTTTATCTGCCGTTGTAAATAGACAGATTTATTGACAAAGTGAAGGCATATGTGGCTGTGTGCAACATTTCACAGCCAGGGGGTGGCGCCGTTAGAATGTCAAACAGGATCCACTGATGAGATGATTGATAAGATCATCACTGACCCATCAAGGTGAACAGAATCAAAGGTAAAGTGTTATTCTGTTTTACCAAAAGCTGCAAAATAATACAGAGCCTGATACTACAGTATCCACTATGGTTGCTCAGATAATAATGTTCAATATAAAGTATAGTCGATATAATAACATATTAGAGCTCTATATATAATATTATAAATAATAAGGAATATTAGGTATAGCCTACAAATTCAGAACGGAAACGTATCAACCATTATTCTAGCCCTATTAGAATTCTTCATTCGGAAAATAATGTGAATTTACATATTTTCATTCTGTTCCACCAGAAGCGTGTTCATAAGGTCTCCTACCCTCCCCCCAAACAGCCTACCTTTGAAGGGATGGATGCTAATGATCTTCAGTGCACGCCTCCTCCAGCTCTTCAATCACTTACGTCACGTGGTGCGTCCCGGGTGGTGGGTGTGGCTTCAGCCATAGGGTTTCATTCATAAATAGTTTTTGCTTTTAAATCAGACTTTAAGTGTTCTGCGAAGGTTTTGGCGCTATTGGCTTCTGCCTAAGTTCCCTCACATGGACCACCTCAATTTTAATTAGGTGAGTGGCATTTCTTTATTTTTTTTTGCAAATTCACGTTTGTGATGGACATCAAACCTTAGCCTATCGGTTCCACATTAAAATCAGGAGATTTTAGTATTCTATTTAATCGACTACTGTCCGCATGAAGATTTCAAAATCCATCTCACTATTTTCATTGAATACCAGTTTAAATCGGTGATATTGCAGACAGTCCATGGAAACAGCTGGCAGCGCAAGGCCGTTTTTCTAAAATGATTTGACATAAATATAATCAAATATAGAATAGAATAGCCTGTAGATTATCAGGCACGCACAGAGACGCGTTCTTGGAATATACAGTCGATAAGCTATTAGCGATCGCTATACTTTTATGTTGATCAAAACCAGTTCATCCCAACGTCATGGACTGTACAAAGGAAATATCAGAAAGAGACGATCAATTCAGATGTTATGTGCTCTTTATAACAACAAAGGCAAACAACATAAGGTAACATTTGGGATTCAAGGTATTTTGAAATGTCTATTGCGTAGCAGTTTATGAGGAATGCAGCAGATCCAGGGAGAGAAGAGAAGGCTGATATGAGGTGTAAAAGACTAGTGGAGAATTATCAATAATCATTTTCAGTTTACTACCACCAAAGCAGTCAATTGAGCAGTCACACTGTAAATCATAAACATCATGGATGATTATGCATGTAACAGCTTTCAGACAGGTGACTTATTTGCATGCATGGTTTTACAGTAGGCTACTTAACATATAGGCAGAATATAAAAGTAACATGCAACAATTTCATTGATTTTACTGAGTTACAGTTCATGCAAGGAAATCAGTCAATTTTAATACATTCTTTAGGCCCTAATCTATGAAATGGGAGGGCATAGTCTATGGACCTGGGAGGGCATAGGCCCACCTACTTGGGAACCAGGACCATGTCTGATTGCCGATGCCTTGTTGTTGCTTCCTAAGCAGCTGAGCTTCTGGTCAGAGTCTAGGCAAGCCTATGCTGAGAGGACAAAATAGCCCTGAGGAGGCTGGCCAGCCAGGTGGGTGGGCAGAGGCAGGCTGAGAATGCAGCAAGGGAGCTGAGGAAGATCTGAGCAGGGAGACCCTAACATCCAGACCTGCTGCACACAGCCCTCCATCAGGGTAAGACACTCCGACAGGCAGCTCCAGCACATGTCAGGTGCGTGTGCGTGTGTGTATACTGTATGCTGTATGCAGTGTGGTCGGAAGCAGTAATGGCTATGATCTGCTGTGTGTGAGGGAACGCATCAGGCCTCAGCTGTTGGACCACCACAGCTATCTCACAGTAATGTAATGTAATGTAATGTAATGTGATGTGATGTGATGTGATGTGATGTGATGAGATAGAGATAGAGATAGAGAGAGAGAGAGAGAGAGATTTACATGGATGCTAGGTTTCCTGGCTAATTACTCTTTTACCATTCAGCAGGCACAGCTTAGTTTTGGTTCTGCTCTCATGCCTGGAAATGTTGATATTTATAGTCATTCATGTATGGACAAATATGTGAAGTTACAATATATGTACATATATTGGTATATGTTCTTTACTGTGTTTGTTCAGTTTAAAAGGCACTTTTCTAACGGGTTGATAAATTTGGCCTATGACTGGGTTGAATTGTTATGTTTGCTTATCTGCATATTCATAAATTATTTTCAAGAGGAACAAGTATCTGCAGATATATTTACAGTAGATATCTGCGATATCAAACAAAAATTTCTACCCAACTGCCTGTGTTCTGACTGCATGTCTGTCAGTGAGGAGAGCAGAACTGGTATCCAAATCTCTGTGGAGTGTTTTGTGGTGTGTTCTGGGAGCTTCCTAACTTCCTGTTGTCTGTTGTCTCAGGGGGACGCTCACGCTCGCCTGGACCATGAGCAATGAGTCTACCGTCTGGATCAACCTCACCGAGAACTCCACCGTAAGTCATTGCCAAGACCCCCTCCTCATCCTCCTTCCGTTGTGTGTGAGCCGTGTGTGCGTGCCTGTGTGTTTGTGTGTGCTCTGCTAACTGCTCGAGGTGACTGTGTTCTCCTTCTATACAGCCTGACTGGCTAATAGAGAGAACATCCTGGTCTGTGCCTGAAATAATTGAATCCCTGATCTAATCTCGAGTTTAATATCCCCTTTTAGAGAATTTACAATCTGACATCAGTGTCAGCGGTCATTAATGCTGGGGTAACATGCATATTACTGAGTGTATGGTACAGTTGTTAATCTTGGTTACTATGTGTCTGTGGTATTAAACAGATGTACATGAGCAGCATTCCACTGTATAACAGCTGTGTACTGCTGCTTTTCTTGAGCGGTTTGCATCTAACAATGCAATGGATCAAAGAAGCTGCAGAAATTAGTTTCTGATTGAACTAGCTAGTTTCCAAGCCTTTGTTTTGATAGTAGGGCATCAACAGAGCAGATGCCAATGCTCAGCTATGTTAACTTTTCAATTACCCACCCACAGCACACACCCTAGGGCCAGAGTGACTTAATGTGCTGTTGGCAAGGTAAAATTTTACTATCTGGCCAATGGAGAAGTCGTTCTGCCTTGGCTGATCCAAAAGCTTTTAGATAGACTACACGTAATTATATCGAGTCCAACCTCATTCAGAGTCTGACATTTTTGATAAACCCTAAACTGTGTCTTTGTCAGACAGCTAGACACCCTAAAATCTCCTCCCTTTTGTATTCAGTCAGTTACAGCCCACCCATCAGAGCATTTTTTTTCTTTTCCTGTCTTAGGTGCAGACGGGTTAATAGCACATGCCCCAATGGATTAATTCCTCTGTGGCGTTTATAGATTCATGGTGCACAAAACAGTGGGGGTAAATCAATGGCTTTAAGCTGCATGCTGTAATTGGTAAAGTAATGCCTCTGCCCAGTGGGCTGTTTAGGGAGGCCTTTCTCATAGCATTGTGTGTTTTTCACATCCGAACACTTCCTGACTGAGATGTGGCTTTTTTTGTGATCAGTCTAACCATTCCCGGTCTTACGCAGTAGGTAGAAAGAAGTATGTATGGAGTGTAATAATTGCTCTCTAACAAGATAAAGCAATTAAAAGAAAAGCTGTTACAGAGGGAAGTGTAGAGAAGTGCAGTGTTGCTTTTTTCTTCCATTTAGCGCTCCTGATGCCTTGTCTCACCTGAATAGCCTGCTCACAAAGGGACCAGGGGAACAGTTAGCCAAGAGGCCCTTCTACAAGTGGCTTCTCTCTGGGCTTTGATGTTCATGGGGAAGATGCATGGCTCTGTGTTTTTTCTCTTCTCTTCCCTCCACACACACACAGTCTTAGTGACTCAGGTTTCCGGCCCGTCTCCCTCTCAGTAAACCCCCATACCTCTCAGGATCTTATAGCCGTGCACTTATCATCTCAACCCCAGAACAATGAGCACACCTGTGCATACTCTCCCTCCACCCACTCACCGCTAACCACAGTATCATGACACACAGGCAGGGTATGATCTACCAAACCTCAATTTGAAACAATAGATTGAATAATATATGGAGATTAAATGTAATTGTCTGAAGGGGGGCATGTTTTAAAGTTCCAAGGGTTCTTTTCTTTTTTATCCCTGGTTTAACCACCTTGATTAGTTCTATTATATTCCATTCTTCCATCAGTCCTTCACATCCCTACAGCTTTGTCTCTAGTCTCTACAGTTCCTGCTTTCCCTCATCCTCTCTCCCATGTTTTTTCCAGGGGGTCCCATTTGAGCCTGGTAAACAACAGGATGGTTACGTCCTACTGCTGGTGCTCCTGTCCATCTTCCTGGGGGGAACCCTGGTCCTGCTGTCTGTCCTGCTGATCATCTGCAGACGTTGCTGTGATGGAGACTGCCGCCATGCCAGGTCAGACCACTAGTCCAGTGGTTCCCAACCAGGGGTACTAGGACCCTGGGGGTACTTGGCATATCCACACGGGGTACTTGAGAAGACTCATGAGACCATAGGCTTAGTGGTAAAATGCACATGAGAGGGTACTCCGGGCAGAGTAAAATTCCGTTGGTGGTACAGTAACCACGGCACTAGTATGCATGGTTTAGTGACTATGCATGTCTATGAGTGAGATGGAGACCATTCAAATCCTGCATGCACTCTTTATGTCAGAGGGATGGACACGTGCATGCAGGATTTGAATGGTCTCCATCTCACTCATAGACATGCATAGAGATGTAACAATGCATGTTGTAAGTATGGTAAAAAAAGACTGTACAGTGCATTCCGTTATTATTGAGTTCTATTGTCTGTCTACAGACCATTGTTGAACTAACATGGAAACATCTTTATATTCATTTGTAAGTGATTTTTTTTATCGTCTTCATTTAGAAATAGCACCTTTGTTGTTATGTCTGAGAGATACAGACTTCTATTTGTATATGATATGTTTATTCCATTTCCATGCGCCCCTCTTTTCAGTACACAGCAACAGAGTCAGGCAGTGGCAGGCTGGCCGGGGTAGAGTAGTGCAGACTGGTACAAATAATGAGTGTAATGAGATTTCATAGCAGCCATCAACGCTGATTCATTTTGCGTCTCACACTGTCATAAGCTCTAGCTGCAACACACACACACACACACACACACACACACAGGAAATGAAAGCACAGTGCCGGGCAGCCAGAGAAATCCCTCAAGTCATTCTCACACAGATATTATGAACTGGGTGGTTTGAGCCCTGAATGCTGATTGTATATCAGATGTTAAACCACAGGTATGACAAAACATTTATTTGTACTACTCTAATTACGTTGGTAACCAGTTTATAATAGCAATAAGTCATCCGTGTTGCGTCGTACCTAAGAACAGCCCTTAGCCGTAGCATATGCCGTAGCATATTGGCCATATACCACACGCCCTCGTGCCTTTTTACTGAAATATCAAATTTTATTTGTCACATACACATACACATGGTTAGCAGATGTTAATGCGAGTGTAATGAAATGCTTGTGCTTCTAGTTCCGACCATGCAGTAATATCTAACAAGTAATCTAACCTAACAATTTCACTACCTTATACACACAAGTGTAAAAGAATGAATAAGAATATGTACATAAAAATATATGAATGAGCGTTGGCCGAACGGCACAGGCAAGATGCAGTAGATGCTATAAAGTACAGTATATACATATGGGATGAGTAATGTAGGGTATGTAAACATTATATAAAGTGGCATTGTTTAAAGTGGCTAGTGATACATTTATTACATCTCATTTTTAATTATTAAAGTGGCTAGAGATGAGTCAGAATGTTGGCTGCAGCCACTCAATGTTAGTGATGGCTGTTTAACAGTCTGGTGGCCTTGAGATAGAAGCTGTTTTTCAATCTCTCGGTCCCCGCTTTGATGCACCTGTACTGACCTCGCCTTCTGGATGATAGCGTGGTGAACAGGCAATGGTTCTGGTGGTTGTTGTCCTGGAGGGCAGGTAGTTTTCCCCTGGTGATACGTTGTGCAGACCTCACTACCCTCTGGAGAGCCTTACAGTTGTGGGCGGAGCAGTTGCCGTACCAGGCAATGATACAGCCCGACAGGATGCTCTCGATTGTGTATCTGTAAAAGTTTGTGAGTGTTTTTGGTGACAAGCCAAATTTTTTCAGTCTCCTGAGGTTGAAGAGGCGTTGCTGCGCCTTCTTCACCATGCTGTCTGTGTGGGTGGACCTTTCCAGTTTGTCCGTGATGTGTACGCCGAGGAACTTAAAACTTACTACCCTCTCCACTACTGTCCCGTCGATGTGGGATAGAGGGCTGCTCCCTCTGCTGTTTCCTGAAGTCCGCGATCATCGCCTTTGTTTTGTTGACATTGAGTGTGAGGTTATTTTCCTGACACCACACTCCGAGGGCCCTCACCTCCTCTCTGTAGGCTGTCTCGTCGTTGTTGGTAATCAAGCCTACCACTGTAGTGTCGTCTGCAAACTCGATGATTGAGTTGGAGGCGTGCATGGCCACGCAGTCATGGGTGAACAGGGAGTACAGGAGGGGGCTGAGAACACACCCTTGTGGGGCCCCATTGTTGAGGATCATCGGGGTGGAGATGTTGTTACCTACCCTCATCACTTGGGGCAGGAAGTCCAGGACCCAGTTGCACAGGGCGGGGACGAGACCCAGGGTCTCGAGCTTGATGACGAGTTTGGAGGGTACTATGGTGTTAAATGCTGAGCTGTAGTCGATGATCAGCATTCTAATATAGCCTAAAGGAAGCACAGACACTCTGACAGAGAAGAGATCTCAGCTGCTCTACTGCTCCAGAATAAGGCTGTGGTGGGAGTCAAAAACACAGTGCATCAGTGAGTTTAGGGCAATTACAGATAATATAATAGGGAGAATTCCTCCCATTAGAGAACTGCATATATTTCATTTGTATCATAGTAGGCATTAATAGAGATCTAATTTGTAATATGTATTAGTCAAAATAATACTCTATATTAGTATTAGAAAGAACCCATAGTATAGAACTGACATCCCATTCTCTACTGAAGAGGTCAAGAGGCCCATTTTCCCTGAAGGTTTCCATGTCACCTGACATGATTTACATGTGCATTGATTATGCTGCTACTAGTCAGATTGACCTTGCTGTGAGAGTATGTTTGTCCTCTCTATGTTCTCCTGTCAGCTCACCTACAATCTAGGGCTAAGCATATGGCTATATTTCAAATGTCACCTTATTCTAAATGTGACCGTGCGACTCTGGTCAGAAGTTGTGCACTACATACAAAATAGGGGGTGATTTGAGTCGTAGCTACAGACTTCAGGGGTAAAGATGTCTGTGCATTGATCGGTTCTCCTCTGTGCTGCAGGGCCAGCGATGACCCTGAGAAAACCAACACCAGCTACATGGAGGAGTCTCAGCCAGTACATGGTAAATCAAAAACCCCTGTTCCTCATTTGTCAGCACTTGTAAAAAATAATGTATAGAAGCTGAATAAAATACTCTTGCTTCAATGCAAATTATTGATTTAAAGTCACAAATGTTTCGGCTTGCCTCCATCAGGGTTTCTTTGTCGTCTCCAGTAAACACCCATGGGCATTGGCCATATTGCCATGTACTGTACTAACCCAAGAACAAAAGCTTCTGTCAAAGTAGTCATGCTCCTCTGCTACAGTACACAGTCATGCCATGTACAGTGCATTCGGAAAGTATTCAGAGCCCTTGACTTTCTCCACATTTTGTTACGTTACAGCCTTATTCTAAAATTCATTCAATTTTCTCCCCTCATCAATCTACACACAATAGCCCATAATGATAAAGTGAAAACAGTAAAAAATAAATAAATAAATACCTTATTTACATAAGTATTCAGACCCTTTGCTCTGAGACTCGAAATTGAACTCAGGCGCATCCTGTTTCCATTGATCATCCTTGAGATGTTTCCACAACTTGATTGGAGTCCACATGTGGTATATTCAATTGATTGGACATGATTTGGAAAGGCACATACCTGTCGATATAAGGTCCCACAGTTGACAGTGCATGTCAGAGAAAAAAACAAGCCATGAAGTCAAAGGAATTGTCTGTGGAGCGCCAAGACAGGTTTGTGTCGAGGCACAGATCTGGGGAAGGGTACCAAAAAAATTATGCATCATTGACGGTCCCCAAGAACTCCATCCTTCTTAAATGGATGAAGCTTGGAACCACCAAGACTCTTCCTAGAGCTGGCTGCCCGGCCTAACTGAGAAATCGGGGGAGAAGGACCTTGAGAGAGCGAAAAAAAGAGAGAATTTGAGAGGACATACTTAAATTCACACAGGACAACGGATAGGACAGGAGAAGTTAGATATAACAAACTGACCCCAGCCCCCCGACACATGAACTACTGCAGCATAAATACTGGAGGCTGAGACAGGAGGGGTCAGGAGACACTGTGGCCCCATCTGAGGACACCCCCGGACAGGGCCAAACAGGAAGGATATAACCCCACCCACTTTGCCAAAGCACAGCCCCCACACCACTAGAGGGATATCTTCAACCACCAACTTACAATCCTGAGACAAGGCCGAGTATAGCCCACAAAGATCTCCGCCACGGCACAACCCAAGGGGGGGCGCCAACCCAAACAGGAAGATCACATCAGTGACTCAACCCACTCAAGTGACGCACTCCTCCTAGGGACGGTATGAAAGAGCCCTAATAAGCCAGTGACTCAGCCCCTATAATAGAGTTAGAGGCAGAGAATCCCAGTGGAAAGAGGGTAATCGGCCAGGCAGAGACAGCAAGGGCGGTTCGTTGCTCCAGAGCCTTTCCGTTCACCTTCCCACTCCTGGGCCAGACTACACTCAATCATATGACCCACTGAAGAGATGCGTCTTCAGTAAAGACTTAAAGGTTGAGACCGAGTTTGCGTCTCTCACATGGGTAGGCAGACCATTCCATAAAAATGGAGCTCTATAGAAGAAAGCCCTGCCTCCAGCTGTTTGCTTAGAAATTCTAGGGACAATTAGGAGGCCTGCGTCTTGTGACCGTACGTGTACGTGTAGGTATGTACGGCAGGACCAAATCAGAGAGCTAGGTAGGAGCAAGCCCATGTAATGCTTTGTAGGTTAGCAGTAAAACCTTGAAATCAGCCCTTGCCTTGACAGGAAGCCAGTGTAGAGAGGCTAGCACTGGAGTAATATGATCAAATTTTTTGGTTCTAGTCAGGATTCTGGCAGCCGTATTTAGCACTAACTGATGTTTATTTAGTGCTTTATCCGGGTTGCCGGAAAGTAGAGCATTGCAGTAGTCTAACCTAGAAGTGACAAAAGCATGGATTACATTTTCTGCATCATTTTTGGACAGAACGTTTCTGATTTTTGCAATGTTACCTAGATGGAAAAAAGCTGTCCTTGAAACAGTCTTGATATGTTCTTCAAAAGAGAGATCAGGGTCCAGAGTAACACCGAGGTCCTTCACAGTTTTATTTGAGACGACTGTATAACCATTAAGATTAATTGTCAGATTCAACAGAAGATCTTTGTTTCTTGGGACCTAGAACAAGCATCTCTGTTTTGTCCGTGTTTAAAAGTAGACAGTTTGCAGCCATCCACTTCCTTATGTCTGAAACACATGCTTCTACCCAAGAAGAATTGAGGCTGTAATCATTGCCAAAGGTGCTTCAACATAGAACTGAGTAAAGGGTCTGAATACTTACGTAAATGTGATATTTCAGTTTTTTTTATTTTTGGCTTAATTTGCAGACAACAAAATCAACTGTTTTTCCTTTCTCAGTATGAGATATTGTGTGTAGATTGATGAGAAAAAAGCAATTTAGTCGATTTTAAAATAAGGCTGTAACGTAACAATGTGGGAAAAGTCAAGGGCTCTGAATACTTTCCGAATGCACTGTATATACAGACATTTCAATGTGGTTTTTCTGAGGATCTCAGCTCTCTACTGGGTATGATAATTTTTGGAGTACATTTACATTCATTAAGTGAGACAAAGTAATTACCTAAGGCAAGGGACACTTAGTACACAATATCAGATCTGCTTTGTCCTGAATATAGTAGAACAAACAAAGTTCTATTTTGAAAAGTACATGTCATACATATATACATGCACACACTTAGCATGGTGCTTGCCTGGATCATAGGTTCGATTCTTCCTGGGACCAACCTTCCGCCAGACCCTGACCTCCCTCCCTCTCTAACCCCCCCAGGACAGATCACCATCCGTGTAGACGAGTCAGACTGCCTATCGGCCGCCAGCTCCCACGTGGACATGGAGACAGAGCGCTTCCTGTCCACAGGCACCCACGGTGGCCGCCGCGTCTCTTTCAATGAGGTGGCACTCTTCGACCACGGCAAGAAGGCCCAGGAGAAAGGCCGTAGGTCAGACAGATTCCTCCGCCAGACACCCACTCACTCCCCCGCAGTTGACTACTCTGAATACACTCATATTCTACAATATAATACAACGACGGCCTTAGCAACACCCTGTTTGTGTGTTTAAAACCCGTAAAAAGATTGGCTCTTACATTAGAAGACATTATGGAGACACTTTGTAAGAGCCATCTGTGTAATACATTATAAAGGCAGTTGGAAGAGCTGTTATGATGCTTTATAATAATAGGGACTGATGTACTGAAAATGCATCATACACACATTATTCATAGAAAGGACTTCCAAAATGCAGACACTCGCATAACATAATTGTGCAGTGTAGCCTACTTTCATAATGTATTATGTATGGTATGGTAACAAAGCTCTGTATGATCCAATGACTGAATATATGAATGGACAAAGCCATCGATCACATGACACCATTCATTCCTATGTGAAGCCTCAATAGCGCATTGAAACCAAATGTCGTTTATGATGGCATCTCAGGGAGACATAAAATCAGAGAGGAAGAGGTGATGCGAGAGGTTTAAGCCCAAAATCTGTCCACGAAAATAAGCCCACGAAGTTTTGATTTTTTTTATGGAGGTCAATGAGTGAGTGTCGAATTTGGTCAACAAAAAATGCAATTGCTAATTTGCATGTAGAAGTTTCTTGTAGAAGTTTCGGAATGGTTTGGTTGTTAAGAATGCAACTTTGAACAAAAAAAGTTTAATATTGGAGTTGTGCCTGTAGCATGGACATTGCCATTGATGGCTTCCACCATTTTAAAATAGGCAACTGCGTGGGGATTCCTATGACTTGGGAGCAATCAGCCAATGAAAAATAAGAAGGCCTAAATGGCACTGTCACAGATGCTATAATGGTACAGTTACAAAGATGACTCCTATATCTATCTCTATGGCCTGCTGTTCATACGCATATTTACCCTCTCAATGGTTAGAACGGTCTTACCTGATCTTGCCCACTCCTGCTTGCCTTCCATCTTTGAGGACATGTATTTCCATTCTTAGAGCGGTCACTTGACTATCTTGTCAATATAATTGACAATCTTTAATAACGTGCAGTTTGAGCTACTCGAGGAAGTGACGTTGCAGGCTAGCACAGTGCTACCCCCTCTCAATGAGTAAATCAAGTTGAAGGGCGACCGGAGTACTACAGGCTGCCATTAGCAACTAAATTATCCTTATTACTTCTTCTTTGTGCAATTTTTTTATTTTATTAATTGGTTTAAGGACATACACTACATGACCAGAAGTATGTGGACACCTGCTCGTTAAACATCTCATTCCACAATTATGGGCATTAATATGGAGTTGGTCCCCCCTTTGCCTCCACTCTTCTGGGAAGGCTTCCCACTAAATGTTGTAACATTGCTGTGCGGACTTGCTTCCAGTCAGCCACGAGCATTAGTGAGGTTGGGCTCTGATGTTGGGCAATGGCTCGCAGTCGGCGTTCCAATTCATCCCAAAGGTGTTCGATGGAGTTGAGGTCAGGGCTCTGTGCAGGCCAGTCAAATTCTTCCACACCGATCTCAACAAACCATTTTTTTTATGGATCTCACTTTGTGCACAGGGGGCATAGTCATGCTTAAACTGGAAAGGGCCTTCCTCAAACTGTTGTGACAAAGTTGGAAGCATAGAATTTTCTAGAATGTCGTTGTATGCTGTAGCGTTAAGATTTCCCTTCCCTGGAACTATGGGGCCTAGCCCGAACCAAGAAAAACAGCCCCAGACCATTATTCCTCCTCCACCAAATTTTACAGTTGGCACTATGCATTCGGGCAGGTAGCGTTCTCCTGGCATCCGCCAATCCCAGATTTGTCCATCGGACTGCCAGATGGTGAAGCGTGATTCATCACTCTAGTGAACGTGTTTCCACTGCTCCAGAGGCCAATGGCGGCAAGCTTTACACCACTCCAACCGATGCTTGTCATTGTGCATGGTGATCTTCGGATTGTGTGCGGCTGCTCGGCCATGGAAACCCATTTCACGGAGCTTGCAATGAACAGTTCTTGTGCTGACGTTGCTTCCAGAGACAGTTTCAAATCGGTAGTGACTGCTGCAACTGAGGACAGATGATTTTTACACACTTTACACATTTTTACGCACTCGTCTGTCCCGTTCTGTGAGCTTGTGTGGCCTACCACTTTGCGTTTGAGCCGTTGTTGCTCAATAACAGCACTTACAGTTGACCGGGGTAGCTCTAGCAGGGCAGAAATTTTAGAAACTGACTTGTTGGAAAGGTGGCATCCTATGATGGTGATATATTGAAAGTCACTGAGCTCTTCAGTAAGGCCATTCTACTGCCAATATTTCTATGGAGATTGCATGGCCGTGTGCTCGATTTTATACACCTGTCAGCAACCGATGTGGCTGAAATAGCCAAATCCACTAATTTGAACGGGTGTCCGAGGTCGACCGATTAATCGGAATGGCCGATTAACTAGGGACGATTTCAAGTTTTCATAACAATCAGAAATCGGTATTTTTGGACACCGATTTTGCAGATGTATTTTTTTACACCTTTATTTAACGAGGCAAGTCAGTCAAGAACACATTCTTATTTTCAATGACGGCCTAGGAACGGTGGGTGAACTGCCTTGTTCAGGGGCAGAACGACAGATTTTTTACCTTGTCAGCTCGGGGATTCAATCTTGCGACCTTACAGTTAACTTGTCCAACGCTCTAACCACCTGCCTCACGAGGAGCCTGTCTGTTACGCAAATGCAGTAAGAAGACAAGGGAAGTTGCTAGCTAGCATTAAACTTATCTTATAAAAAACAATCATAATCACTAGTTAACTACACATGGTTGATGATATTACTAGTTTATCTAGCGTGTCCTGCGTTGCATATAATCGATGCGGTGCACATTCTCGAAAAAGGACTGGCGTTGCTCCAACGTGTACCTAACCATAAACATCAATGCCTTTCTTAAAATCAATACACAGAAGTATATATTTTTAAACCCTCATATTTAGCTAAAATAAATCCAGGTTAGCAGGGAAAAATTAACCAGGTGAAATTGTCACTTCTCTTGCATTCATTGCACGCAGAGTCAGGCAGGGGTATATGCAACAGTTTGGGCCGCCTGGCTCGTTGTGAACTAATTTGCCAGATTTTTACGTAATTATGACATAACATTGAAGGTTGTGCAATGTAACCGGAATATGTAGACTTAGGGATGCCACTCGTTAGATAAAATACAGAACGGTTCTATATTTCACCGAAAGAATAAACATTTTGTTTTCGAGATGATAGTTTCCGGATTCGACCATATTAAGACTTACGGCTCGTATTTCTGTGTGTTATTATGTTATAATTCAGTCTATGATTTGATAGAGCAGTCTGACTGAGCGGTGGTAGGCACCAGCAGGCTCGTACGCATTCATTCAAACAGCACTTTTGTGCGTTTTGCCAGCAGCTCTTCCCTGTGCTTCAAGCATGACTTCAAGCCTATCAACTCCCGAGATTAGGCTGGTGTAACCGATGTGAAATGGCAAGCTAGTTCGCAGGGTGCGCACTAATAGCGTTTCAGATGTCGCTCGCTCTGAGACATGAAGTGGTTGTTCCCCTTGCTCTGCATGGGTAACACTGCTTCGAGGGTGGTTTGTCGATGTGTTCCTGGTTCGAGCCCAGGTAAGAGCGAGGAGAGGGACGGAAGCTATACTGTTACACTGGCAATACTAAATTGCCTATAAGAACATCCAATAGTCAAAGGTATACGAAATACAGATCATATAGAGAGAAATAGTCCTATAATTCCTATAATAATTACAACCTAAAACTTCTTACCTGGGAATATTGAAGACTCATGTTAAAAGGAACCACCAGCTTTCATATGTTCTCATGTTCTGAGCAAGAAACTTAAACGTTAGCTTTCTTACATGGCACATATTGCACATTTACTTTCTTCTTTTGCATTATTTAAACCCAACTGAACAGGTTTCATTATTTATTTGAGGCTAAATTGATTTGATTGATGTATTATATTAAGTTAAAATAAGTGTTCATTCAGTATTGTTGTAATTGTCATTATTACAAATAAATAAATAAATAAAATCGTCAGATTAATCGGTATCTGCTTTTTTTGGTCCTCCAATAATCGGTATAGGCGTTGAAAAATCACAATCGGTCGACCTCTAGTCCACATACTTGTGTATGTAGTTTATATCTGTTTTTTTAGAAGCAATTATTGGTACCATGATTGTCTTTGAATGTTTTTTTTATTTACATAAACATTGACCATGAAGATTGCCATTTTTCCATTCACTATAATGGGGATCCTGTTTTCTGCTAACCATGCCTGCAGTACCTAGGTCGGCCTTGAACATCCGTGGCTTCATTGAGAGGAGGCAGTCCTTCTCCACTCATGTGCTGTCTTGCCAACTCTTTCTCGCCAACTCTTTCTCGCCAACTCTTTCTCGCTAACTCTTTCTCGCTAACTCTCTCTCTCTCTCTCTCAATTCAATTCAATTCAATTCAAGGGGCTTTATTGGCATGGGTAACATGTGTTAACATTGCCAAAGCAAGTAAGGTAGATAATATATAAAGTGAAATAAACAATAAAAATTAACAGTAGACATCACACATACAGACGTTTCAAAACAATAAAGACATTACAAATGTCATATATATATATATATATATATATATATATATATATATATATATATATATATATATATATACAGTGTTTTTACAATGTACAAATGGTTAAGGACACAGGACAAAATAAATAAGCATAGATATGGGTTGTATTTACAATGGTGCGTGTTCTTCACTGGTTGCCCTTTTCTCGTGGCAACAGGTCACAAATCTTGCTGCTCTGATGGCACACTGTGGAATTTCACCCAGTAGATATGGGAGTTTTTCAAAATTGGATTTGTTTTTGAATTCTTTGTGGATCTGTGTAATCTGAGGGAAATATGTCTCTCTAATATGGTCATACATTGGGCAGGAGGTTAGGAAGTGCAGCTCAGTTTCCACCTCATTTTGTAGGCAGTGAGCACATAGCCTGTCTTCTCTTGAGAGCCATGTCTGCCTACGGCGGCCTTTCTCAATAGCAAGGCTATGCTCACTGAGTCTGTACATAGTCAAAGCTTTCCTTAATTTTGGGTCAGTCACAGTGGTCAGGTATTCTGCCGCTGTGTACTCTCTGTGTAGGGCCAAATAGCATTCTAGTTTGTTCTGTTTTTTTGTTAATTCTTTCCAATGTGTCAAGTAATTATCTTTTTGTTTTCTCATGATTTGGTTGGGTCTAATTGTGCTGCTGTCATGGGGCTCTGTGGGGTATGTTTGTGAACAGAGCCCCAGGACCAGCTTGCTTAGGGGACTCTTCTCCAGGTTCATCTCTCTGTAGGTGATGGCTTTGTTATGGAAGGTTTGGGAATCGCTTCCTTTTAGGTGGTTATAGAATTTAACAGCTCTTTTCTGGATTTTGATAATTAGTGGGTATCGGCCTAATTCTGCTCTGCATGCATTATTTGGTGTTCTACGTTGTACACGGAGGATATTTTTGCAGAATTCTGCGTGCAGAGTCTCAATTTGGTGTTTGTCCCATTTTGTGAAGTCTTGGTTGGTGAGCGGACCTTAGATCTCACAACCATAAAGGGCAATGGGCTCTATGACTGATTCAAGTATTTTTAGCCAAATCCTAATTGGTATGTTGATCTCTCTCTCTCTCTCTCTCTCTCTCTCTCTGTGACTGTCCTAATTCTTTGTTTGAGCCCCACCTCATTCTGATATGCAAATGAGGTTGAGACAAACTCTGTAGGGCAAAATACACAATACAGCTGAGCCTTGAGTTTGAATTGAGAATTCCTCAGTGTGTTCCTGCCCAGTACTAAAAGGCTTGATCCAACAAATGAAACACTTGATGATTGGTGAAATCATGTGTAGTAATAGTTGAGAAGAAAAGCCTTCACTCCCTGCAGGTCAAAAGGAGTAGGATAGAATAATATTCCTTGAAAGCAGCACTTCTATTGTGTCAGTCTCCAACTCTCTGAACTGTTTGTTATGTTTCTCAACCCCTTTCCACCTCAGATTTACGTTGACTGAGGGTGACTTCCACCACCTGAAGAATGCGCGGCTCACACACCTCCACATCCCACCGCTGGCCCTCAAGATCGTCACCATCCACGAGTGTGAGTCATCTGAGAACAGCATCGCCATGACGACCTGCCCCGCCGCCAAGTCCAGCCTCTCCATCTTCCAGGTGACAGCCGGTCTACTGTGCTGCTATTAGCAATGATACATCATTAGTCATGACTGGGCCCATTAGGTCATCCATCAATGTGGGGCCCACAACATGTATCAAGCTTATCAAATGCAGCCCATTGATAATTCTGCTTCCTCATTCCAATGGGCCATACATTGATTTTGTAATTGTCTGAGGTTTCTCAGTCATTTTGCAATGGACTTGCTTGAACTTGATTTGTTACTAGCTAGTAGGCCCAAGACCTCTCCCAGTCCCGATGTAGAATTCAGTCTGTGTATTTGTATCCTCCTGTATCCTCCTTGTATCCTGCCTTGACGCTGTGTATGTGCATGTGTTACGCGTATGTTTGCATTTGTGTGTGTGTGTGTGTGTGTAGCCACCTTTGTGTGCCCGACGGCCACTGTGTCCCCTGCCCCAGACAGCATTGACCAGTCTGAGTGTCAGCCCCAGCTCAGCCCTCCCTGGGGACACCCTTAACTCGGTGGTGGACACCAGCTTCAGTGAGAGTCCCTTGGCACCGGGTCCCAAGGAGCCCAGCACCAGCAGCGTGAGTCACTTACCCCTATCTGTCAATCATCCCAACAATCAACCATTCAGATTTAAAATTATGTGCAATATTGAACACTACGTTAAGGGACTCGGTTAATTATTCATCATCACATACAAAGTGTCTACCTACACATGACAGGCTGAATGACAGCGTTGTTGGGTTGAATCTAATCCTTTATGTTTTAATTAACATTTTACTATGGAATACAGTTAGCCACTAATCATGTGTATGATGGGTCTGAATAGAGAATATAATTTTTATTTTATTAATTTCTTAGATCAGCTTTTAAATGTGCATATAAAATTGGAGTTAGATCATTTAAATAGAGATTTGACATGATTGCAAATATACAAATGTGTTGCACACACAGTAGCACACAGAGTAGCACACTCAGTAGCACACACTAAGCTTGAGTGAACATTGAAGCCAAGAGGTTATTATGAAGCCTCAGATGTGTGAGAGGAGAAGTAAGGAGTGTGCATCCACAGTGTCCCTAGTCTCTGTCTTAATGACAACAGTGGTGGAGGATGATGGATAAATAAGGGAGAGCCTCTGGAACAGCCTTGTCAGGGGAGATTACAGACACCGCTGCTCCCCAGATTTGCTCATCGTTCCTGGCTGCTCACCGGCCCCGCTCTCCCTCTCCGTGGTAGATAGGAGAAAGTTAACAGTTGCATGGAAAATTGTATCATTTTTGTTTTTCTTAACCTCGGGAGGAAGGAGAGAGATTAAAATCACATATTTATATAAACTTCCATTTGTCCTTAGAGTATCTGTCATATTTTATTGTTGTCCACACAATATGGACAACTCCCTTTTATATCCCCTCCCTCTCTCTCCCCCAGATTGAGGTGATGGTGCCTGGCTCCAGGAATGGGGGGAGTCCGTCTTTGAGTGAAGGGGCGTCGGTGACATCTGTGACAGGTGCATCTCCTGGCGTAGGGGTGGGGCAGGGCCCGGTGCTGCAGTTCTTCACCAAGCTGAGGCGCCATGCCAGCCTGGAGGGAGCCAGCCCATACTTCAAGATCAAGAAGTGGAAGCTAGACAGCAGCCAGCGGGCCTCCAGTCTGGACACCAGAGGTACAGGACACTTGGCTTTTAATATCTATTATTATGTTATGATGATATGCTTATGTACAGATTGATGGAGCATCAGCTTGGATTTACATGATCATTTGTTTTTTGGATTTAGTGTACAAATTCTATTTCTATCTGGGCCTGGTTTAACAAAAGCATCTTAAGGCTAAGTTCATCATTAGAACCACAATGAACTTAAGCCTTAAGATGCTTTTGGGTAACCGGCTCCTGTTCCCCTGTGGAAAAAGACAATGCCTCTTAAGAATGAGGTCCCACTTTGAGGCTTCACCGGACTGGCAAGGTGCATAGTGCACAATAACACACCAACATGTACACAGGGCTCTCACACTGTGCTCACACTCTAACAGATGGCTTTATGACGTAGGGCTCTTCTCTTCCAAGGCATTGTGAGTCTAACTGAAGCCACCCCACAGATCCCCTCATACACAAACACACATACCACTCCCTTTCCCGCTTCCCCTATACTCAGGGAACAACAGAGCACACAGGACTAACACCCCCAAAATATCTCAAAGCCTGCTGGGATCTCTTCATGACATCATTGTGACACATATGTCAACTCCAGATCAATTTTTTAATGCTGTCTTCAGATATGCTGAACATTCACTATGGTGAAT
This sequence comes from Oncorhynchus masou masou, assembly GCF_036934945.1. Classification (NCBI taxonomy): domain Eukaryota; kingdom Metazoa; phylum Chordata; class Actinopteri; order Salmoniformes; family Salmonidae; genus Oncorhynchus; species Oncorhynchus masou. The sequence continues at coordinate 81,413,820 of NC_088242.1, read as the reverse complement.
GTTTGTGCCAACGTCATTTTCCATCCCATGTCCCTCTGTACCCCCGGACTAATGTCTAAGGTCCTCTGTCTCTGTGTGTCAGGGTCCCCTAAGAGGAGGCAGTTCCAGCGGCAGCGCGCTGCCAGCGAGAGCATGGACCAGGAGGATAGCGACGCCCACCACATTGACCTCATCCAGTACATTGCCAGGACCCAGGACGCCACCTATCACCCCTGCCGCCCCTCCGCCTCGGCCTGCCTCCTGCCACACTCCTCCCCCTCCACTCCACCACCCTCCCTCGGCAGGTATCTTTAATTCCCTCGCCATCCTTCCACCCCACTGCTTTGCCTCCGTCATCACTACGGTAGATAGTGCCTCTCTCCTTAACGGTAGAATTCGTCACAGTTGCCTCTAGATACTGATAGAAGGTCAGGTTTGCATATTTTTTCCCTGTTAAGGTCAGGATTTGGGGAGAGTAAGCTGATCCTAGATCTGTGCCTACCGGCAACTTTTACCCACAGCTGCTTAACAAGCTAGCCCATTCCATCGCTGACGCATAGTGATGTCATGGACAGGAATAGTTGTCAGGGTCAATGACTACGTTTCAACTCATAAAAGACATAAAAACTCCTCATAATTCAATTTGCGAAGATTGTACATCTTCTATGAAAAGTCAGTCAAAACTTAAAACCTTAACGTCAATATGGAGTCAACATACAAGTGTAGGTAAAAACAAATGTAAATAAGTTAAATTGTGCTACTAATGCACATGACGGCACAAACACGTCTCGTAAAAGTAATGACGTGTTGTTTGGTTAGCTTTCGGAAATTGTACGAATAAAACATTTTCCTCCTAAATAACCGTGACCAGTAAGATCACAATGTAGGGAAATTCAACACATTTGCAAAGCACATGACATTGGTGCATTGCAATTCAGTGGTTCGTGGAAAACATGCTAATACCATTTCAAGTCATGGTGACCACTTGTAATCACAGCGGCTGCAAACATCAGACATCAGATGTGTGTATGGGCATCATGAGAGTGCTCTGTGACTGACTCTTGTGTGTGTGTGCGTGTGTGCGCCTGTCTTCGTACTTGTGTGTGTCACCACAGGTTAGAGGTGGAGGTGGTGGTGGAACCCAGCTGCAGCAGGGGCCAGGGGCTGGAGGTGATCGGCTTATCCCCGGAGCCCCAGGACGAGGCAGCGAGCCTGGGGGACTGTAGACCGGAAAACTCAGCATCAGACCACCAGGCCCTGTACAGAGACATCTGGACACTCCGGGCCTCCCTGGAGCAGTATGGCTCCTCAGACCAGATCAACAACAACGACAGGGACTCTGTCCGCAGCGATGCTGACAGTGTCTGCTCTCTGAGGGGGCCAACCAAGAGGGGGCTAACCAGTTACCTCTCCCAGGACATCGGGGATGGGCCCGAGGGGGATGTGGAGCTGCCCATGGATGAAGGGATGGGAGAGAAGGAGAAAGGGGGGAAGCAGGACAGTGTGGAGTCAGAGAGGGGCAGTGACGGGGAGTCAGGGAACCGTAAGTTAATGCAGATGGACAGTGGGTATACGTCTATAGAGGCTCCATCACGGGCGCCAGAGGAGCTGAGACTGTTTGGCAGTAGTGGCAGCAGTGGCAGTATAGACAGGTCTGCCCTGGAGAAGAGACACTACTTCACCAGTGCAGGGGGCACTGGCACGGTGGTCGAGAGCTTCGAGGTCCGCATCTTCGAGGAAGAGCCAGACGAGGAGACGCCGGCGGGTGCAATGGGCGGCATGACCATAGAAACGGCCAGGTCTCCCCTGGACTGGTCTCCGTACGGTCAGATGTTCACCCCGCGAGAGGCGCAGCCGCACCCCCACCCCCCCTTATCAATTCACCCCCGTGACTACAGCATCGACGAGAAGACGGACGCGCTCTTCCACGAGTTCCTCCGCCACGACCCCCAGTTTGACCAGCAGGAGACGCCGAAGAAACATCGCTCGCGCATCCACCTCCGCAAGCAGTGGCAGCGCCACAAGCAGTATAGTGACCCAGGCGTTCGCTACCAGTACCACTCCTTTGAGAGGCAGCGGAACCCCCTCCGACGAGGCGATAGCGTCAACTACCCGCTGGACACAGGCTACCACAGCACGCTTCCACGCATCATCAGTGCGCCTGACGAGGAGGCCAGCGAGGGGACCCCCAGCACCCCCCAGACGCCCAAGGCTGAGGCGGTGGTGGCGGGAAGGGCAGAAGTTGCCGAGGTACAGGAAGGAGACAGGAGAGAGAGTCCCAGCAGTAGCTGTGGCAGTAACACCGTGACCATCACAGACGACAAAGGGATGGCGTCCTGTTCCCCTCCCCCGGAGAGAGAGGGTCTGCTATGGGAGCAGCCCGACCCCCAGGAGGACACTAGGCAGGCAGAACACCCCCCTGAGCCACCTGACGAGCCCCCACAGCCCACTGACAAGGGCTACGGCCCACAGACCATCACAGCCGAGCTGACGGACAAGCTGAGCGCAACCCTGGACGAGCGGCTGTACACGGGCCTGCGACGGACAAAGGACCCGGCGGCGGTAACTGAGTGTGTGGTGACAGTCACTCACGCCTCCCCCGACCACAGCCCAGTGTAGCATGTCTCCAGTCCTCCTCCACTCCTCCCTGATCTTTGTGTTTGATTTGATTTGAGTCTGCGCCAGGTAACTGCGATGTCTCTGTATCTGTCTGAATTAGCATGTTCCAGACCCGTAACATGAAAACAGGCTACACTATACAGTGTCATGTAGGCTAGCTGAAGAATCCACCCCTAGATAGTGTCTACAGTACCGTGGTGTCTCTGACTGCTATGATTCCTTTCTCCTCTGAGAGAAGTGACGATGTTAAAGGAAAACACCACTAAAACTATCCTTTGGTATTTTTTTCATTAGTCCACTGTTGATACAGTACCAAAATGTTTTGCATGTCAGCAGTCCGGTTTCCAAGATATTGGACTTTCAAAAAGCAAAGTGTCACCGGCCACATCATCATGATGACGCTTTGCTTCTTGAAAGGCCAATAACATTTTGGGACTGTATCAACAGCCGATCAAAGAAAAGAAAGTAGAATAATTGTGGATTTTCCCTTTAAGAGCCAATATGCCCTCTGAACTAGTCTATCCACTGTGAAACCAGGTGCTATTAAACATCTAAAGATCTGGATACAAAGTTTATCTGGGCCCTATAGGCCAGTCCTGGCTGAATATCAAAATAGGTTTATCAATGTTTACATCACTTTTTCATCACTTCATTTCTTAGATATGGCTCTGGATATCTTGTCTTTGGCCATTGACATATATCAAATTCTTTCCATGTGGCATTTTCATCATAATTGTTTTACAAATAATTAGGTATCCCTGCTATTTTTTCGAAGTCAAATTTTAACTTTGTCCACATGTTTCTCGGGACATATGAATACAGTAATCTACTACTTCAGTATTGGTCATTAATTCAAGCAATCCTGTAAATTGTAATGTATGATTGAATGTTTTCGGACAGATTTCTGTTGAATCTTGATGTAATTGAATCAGAATCTATGGTACTAGGAACAGAAAACAGTCGACCATGGATTTGATGATGAAGATAAATTGTTTCTCATACGCTGTCATTAAATGGATATGACGAGGGCCGAGGCTCTCCTAATTTGGACACTGACTATATTACAGCATTTATATAATTACAGCCTCATCATGTCCACTCTGGACCAGAGCATTATCCTTCGTCAAATGTCCTTGTCGCTGAATGTCTGGACTCATGTTTCTATTCAAAGATGTTCTTAAAGGGGAAAATTGCTTTCCAGAAAAGTTATGGTTGTTAGGACATGTTGTTCAATGCCGTTGTATTTATTGTTGACAGATTTGATTTAAATGTGTCTATGCTCGTCTTATATTTCCTCTGCTTGTGACAATAAGTGGCTTACAGAAGGCCAGGGTGAGGAGAGTTAAAATCCAGGTTTTTGCCTAATTTCTGTGCCAGAAAAACCTTGTCTGCAAATAGAGGGATCGCAATAGTGTTACTGACAACTCTGTTAGGAGCACATATCAAAGGCAGGCTCCTTTGGCCTCCCCCAACAGTGTTGGTTAGTGCAGGTCTATAGCTGTAACAGTTTAAATTAAGGCTTTGAATGGGGCCAATGTTGCTCTCGCAGACATTTGCGTTCATTGAATTTCTTCATACTTTCTCGTGCATGGGTTCACCAAACCGGCTTTTTTTGTTTGCTTATATTCTTTTGTTTCCCCCTCCTTCTCCTGTGAAAGTAGACAACGCAGCAGCGATCCCCCTGGGCTATAAGGACTGCACTTCCAAACCAGAACAAATTCCACATTTTCTCCTCTGACTTCCTTTGTGTAGACTTTGCCACCCAATGCTGCCATTCAAGTATAACCACAGATTATGTTTTATGGGCCAAAAGAAGGCAAGGATTTTTTTAAAATTGTACCTTTATTTTACTAGGCAAGTCAGTTAAGAACAAATTCTTATTTTCAATGACTGCATAGGAACAGTGGGTTAACTGCCTGTTCAGGGGCAGAACGACAGATTTTTGTACCTTGTCAGCTTGGGGATTTGAACTTGCAACCTTTCAGTTACTAGTCCAAAGCTCTAACCACTAGGCTACCCTGCCACATGCCCATTCCAGAAGTACCTTGGAAATTATTTTGCACTTAGCTGTGTAATGGCTGGGAGTGTTGTGCATCTCCCACATGCTACAGTCAGCAGCTCCGGCTCCCAGCTCTCTGACCCAAACTGTAAAGATAATCCTGTTGTTTTTACGGTAACTTACTGGCAGCCAGTTACCTGTAAGTTACTGTAATAAAAGGTACTGTATGTTACCGTAAATTCCAAATAAATTTTGGTTTAACAGTACATTACTGTAAGCTTTATCCCCAGTTTCCTCAGAAGCTAGTTATTGCTTTACGTTTAGAGGAAAGTGCTGCAGGAAAAGGTGCTGAATATGGTCTCTGGCTGAGGGTGTAACACAATTAAGATTAAGATCACTTTATTGGTCAATTGGTCACAAGGTCCAACCAAAATTTGACTTCTGCTTTATCTTAACCCCCCCCCCCGAAAGACAAGCATACAGATAACTGCAAAAATGATGGATTCAATGTATATTGAAAGCAGGTGCTTCCACACAGGTGTGGTTTCTGAGTTAAACGATTAACATCCAAGCACGCGTAGGGTCATTTATCAGACTTGCCTAGTTAAATAAAGGTTAAATAACAATTTAAAATAAATAAATGTATAAAAGTGCTGGGGAGGCTATTATTTTGGCTACCATGGAAACTCTCCCATAGAATGACAATGCCCCCATCCACAGGGCACGAGTGGTGACTGAATGGTATGATGAGCAGGAAAACGATGTGAAGCATTTGCCATGGCCATCTCAGTCACTAGATCTCAACCCAATTTAACTCTTACAGTATGGGAGATTCTGGAGCGGGGCGGGAGACAGTGTTTTCCACCACCATCAACAAAACACCAAATTATGGACTTTCTCATGGAAGAATGATGTGGCATCCCTCCAAGAGTTCCAGACCCTTGTAGAATCTATGACAAGGTGCATTGAAGCTGTTCTGCCTCATGGTGGCCCAACACCTTATTAAGACACTTTATGTTGGTGTTTCCTATATTTTGGCAGTTACCTGTACACACATACATATATGTATATATATATATATATATATACACACACACATACACAGGTTGGAGCAGGGGGCTGCCACACTGGGCACCTGTGGAGCAGTTGTTGTGGGGGAGTTAAGTCCCTTGCTCAAGGGCACAACAACAGGCAATGGCATCTAGGATTTGATATTAGCAACCCTCCGGTTGCCAACTCCAGTCCTGACAGATTTTTCCCAGCAGACCTGGGACTCAAACTGGCAACCCTCTGGATGCTGGCTCGCCTCTCTAACTGCTAGGCTACCTGCCATTGCAATAAAGATAGACGTTTCTGTAATTGGGAAAGAGGGAGATATTTCTAGCTGTCATTTCCCTATGTTTGGGTGTGATTGTGCTACTTCACAGCCCTGGGGAATCAGATCTGTTTCCTCTAACATGGAGATCAGACAGCTCCTTGTTATAGCAGAGTGGACTCACAGGCAGAAGGCACCTTCCCTCATTAGACAAAGAATGGTCAAGATGAAAGGTGGTGAGAGGGCTTGAATTTGTCTTCTAGTGTGGAGAGGCTAGTGATATCCTTCCTTTCTGTCTCCTTCACTTAGCCCACACATCAGTGCACATTACGTCACCATGGGAAACCCAGGGGCTTCACATGTTTCAGCACCATTTTGTGTTATTACCAGGTGCCTTTATGGAGGTGTTGGAACATCATCAAGGAAGGAAAAAGACCAATCCTTCAGCCAGTCATCTTAGGAACAAACAAGATCAGATGCCTTTGAGGTTACTGGTTACTTAACATTTTCTGATTATTGTCAGAAATTAGAGGAATAGTGCATCATTTCTGCCATTTAGTTGAATTGATGGAAGAAAGGGGGTGATAACACCAACATAATGAAAAAGACTAGAGGGGCGAACAAATTAGTACATTTGTACAAAAAGTTACTTTGTTGTGAGATACAAGCACAATGTTGGAGGAGCTAATGTAGTCTATGTCTTTTATTAGGTGTAGATGTAACTGGGGACACTGGTCAAATACTTTTTGTATATGAACAAGTAGCCTGTCCAATGCATTGATGCATTAGGGTGCATAGGTTTGCATGCCAATTAACCATTTTAATACGTATCTCCATGTTTCTCAGAACTACTGTACCAAATGATTCCATGGTTGTTGGTCGACACTTTTGAGGCAGAACATAGACATTTAAATCAGCACTGGTACTTCTAGAGGTTTTGTATTCTATGACATTTACCTTTGTTTAGGAGTCATGCAATGCTAACTGATATGCTATGATTGTGAGATTTATTTCCATGAAAGAAAAATATATATATTTCTGTATTCCTGCTTGTTAATTATTATTGCTCAATTTCTCAAAGAACTAGTTCAAAAAAAATAGAGCTTTATAAACAACTTAGCCTTTGTTGACCCCTACCTATTTGAGCCTTGAGGGACCAAACAATTGAAAATGTTATTTTGGAGTTTTCCAATCAGTAAATAAATGAATGAAGCATTAATGATTGTGGTTTGTCTCATTTCAACCTTTAATGGTACTCAGAGGAAAAAGAGTAGGTGGACGAGAAGAGGAGAAAGGCACGGTGACTACAAGTCTTTCCTCCAACTTCCCTAACTTCTCTCTCCCATCTTTCCTTCCCACTCCAGTGTGTTGTTCCCTCCAGGTGTTGAGGGTCGACACATGTTGTTACGTTACAGACTTATTCTAAAATGGATTCAATTATCATGTTCTCATCAATCTACACACAATACCCCATAATAACAAAGAGAAAACAGGTTTAGAGAAATTTTAGCTAATTTAAAAAACAGAAATACCTTATTTACGTAAGTATTCAGACCCTTTGCTATGAGTCTTGAGCTCAGGTGGATCCTGTTTCCATTGATCATCCATTGAGATATTTCTACAACTTGGGAGTCCACCTGTGGTAAATTCAATTGATTTGACATGATTTGGAAAGGCACACACCTGTCTATATAAGGTCCCACAGTTGACAGTGTGTGTCAGAGCGAAAACCAAGCCATGAGGCCGAATTGTCCATAGAGCTCCGAGACAGGCCTGTGTCGAGGTACAGATCTGGGTCCCCAAGAACACAGGTACAGATCTGCAACGTTCAAGGTCCCCAAGAACACAGTGGCCTCCATCATTCTTAAATGGAAGGAGTTTGGAACCACCAAGACTCTTCCTAGAGCTGGCCGCCCAGCCTAACTGAGAAATCGGGGGAGAAGGACCTTGGTCAGAGAGGTGACCAAGAACCCTATGGTCACTCTGATAGAACTCCAGAGTTCCTCTGTGGAGATGGGAGAACCTTCCAGAAGGACAACCATCTCTGCAGCATTCCAACAATCAGGCCTTTACGGTCGATTTGCCAGACAGAAGCCACTCTACAGTAAAATGCACATGACAGCCTGCTTGGAGATTGCCAAAAGGCACCTAAAGGACTCTCAGACCATGAGAAACAAGACTCTCTGGTCTGATGAAACCATGATACAGAGTACAGAGTACATCCTTGATGAGAACCTATTCCAGAGTGCTCAGGACCTCAGACTGAGGACGAAGGTTCACCATCCAACAGGACAATGACCCTAAGCACACAGCCAAGACAGCGCAGAAGTGGCTTCGGGACAAGTCTCTGAATGTCCTTGAGTAGCCCAGCCAGAGCCTGGACTTCAACCCGACCGAACATCTCTGGAGAGACCTTAAAATAGCTGTGCAGCAACGCTCCCCATCCAACCTTCCAGAGCTTGAGAGGATCTGTAGAGAACAATGGGAGAAACTCCCCAAATACAGGTGTGCCAAGCTTGTAGCGTCATACCCAAGAAGACTTGAGGCTGTAATCGCTGCCAAAGATGCAAAGTACTGAGTAAAGGGTCTGAATAATTATGTAAATGTGTTATTTCAGTTTTTTATACATTTGCAAAAATGTCTAAACCTGTGTTTGGTTTGTCATTATGGGGTATTGTGTGTAGATTGATGAGGGAAAAAAACAATTTAATACATTTTAGAATAAGGCTGTAACGCAACAAAATGTGGAAAAAGTCAAGGGGTCTGAAAACTTTCCGAATACACTGTATACACCAGACACAAAGCACATCAATTAATGATGATACCACAGAGATAAGGATTCCCAGTCTATAGCAGAGGGGAGGGAAAGTATGGTAGCAGTCTCAGCCTTCATGGCTGAGATTACACAGGCAATCAGATTCAGATATTTCTTCACAAATTGGTCTATTAACCAATCAGATCAGCTCTGGAAAAAAGCTGTTGTGAAAACATCTGATGTGATTGGTCAAAAGACCAATTAGTGGAAAAAAATTGGGCTGCTTGTGTAAACCCAGCCCATAAGAACCTTAACACCTAGCCAACATCAGCAAATATGACAGAATGATAAATGCCAGCATTCCATCAGATTCCCTGATAGATAAACCATACTGTATGATTTAAGAAAAATAGCCAAATTAATTTAAAAAGCATCTAATCAATAATGGCATTATTTAAAATTAACTCGAACTCTTGCAACAATTGACTTTTTTCACCACCAATTTGGCGCCAAAACATTTCAAACAAAGACATATTTCTATAAATAAATAAAAGTGCACATAAAAAGGATATTTCATGCTGAGAGACCCTCATATTTAAAAACCAATGGTATTCACTAAGTTGTTGATTTATATTTAGGATAATATTTTACAGCTTTGTCATTCTATGTTTTATTTTAGAATCATTTTCTAAGATGATTCTATATAGTCTACATCTGCTAGAGCCACAGAAGGCCAGAGATAGTTACACCACACCTTTTATAATCTGAAAACCCCAAAAAGGCCACTAGATGTCATCTGATAAAATTTCCCAAAAACTTTAAAGTTACCAAAATCATGGTCATTTACTGGTAAACTTAGAAAGATTTTAGTAATAAACCCTCCCATTGCAACCCTAGATTAGCACTAATGTGTGGATTTACTTACCACCCTACAGCAAAGCTATAACTTCTGTTCTTTCTATTTTGCTCTTGGTTTTATGAAAAATCTACTGTTGCATAGTTTGAGAAGCATGTTGGGTCTGTGTGAAGATTCCTCTTTTGTGCTCCAGTTCAGGATAAAGTAACACCCTGGATCAATACCTTGGCCATGCCAGCTCTACTAAAACAAGCCCGTCACAGCAGGAGCCACATATTATCTTATCAAAGTAGGCTGCAGCAAACCCTCCCACCAGCCAATAGACCAGTAAGAATAATACATCAAAGTCAAGGTAAAGCGATCTGCAGTACAGTGCTGTGGCTCTAAAGCAGCCTGCAGGGTTGAATACAACAGAAACCCATGTAACCAATTACAGCTGTTCTTTAAAGAAGCTGGAGAAGTGAAAAACAGACCAAATGAATTTATGTCAGTAAAATGTCATAATGTTTGTAATCTCGCCCATCAGTCAGCTCTCTCGCTCTGAACCTAGAAATTGAGCCTGGGGACGAGGTTCTAAAGTTTCAAACTGCCTATTGTTTGATTGACCAGATACATTTATAATACAGCCACAAATAAAGAGAAATCACTGAAGAAACACAGCTGGTGAGGTTGGGGTGCGTTTTATATAAATAATAATGAAAAACATATTGTGGGGAATAAAACCCTGAAACAAAACCCAGACCCAAAATTAAAAACCAAGCCAAGACATTCCTGAATAGTTACGTATGCTTGGCGTGTCTATAGATCCCTTTCTTTTAGCCTGCATGGCATGCAGTTTATGCATTTTATATAAATGATCCTTGTTCTTACCAATATTGTAATTTATTGAAATGATCAATGTCATTCAATACACACGACGATGTGCACTTTAATACAGAATAACTGTAGGATAAACATTGTAGTAGTCTAAAACGAGCTACATTAATACAGAGGGATCCCAGAATATGATTTTCAGAGGGGGGGGGGAGTCCTAGTCCTCCTACCCTCTTCTTCATTTCTTTCTGGTGCTTCACTCTTGGATCATCATAATTGTTATTTGTCAGTCTTCAGACAGGCAGTTCAAGTGAAACAAACCACTGTAGTGCAGCATTTCCTGCTATCGCATCCTGTAGGCCAGGCTGTCAAAACATTAATCTCCCCAACATCAGGAGAAGGGAATTAGAGACCTACGAGGGAATCAAAACACACAATGAGCTTACAGCTGGAATCTGCTGGACATTCTGTCAGACAGCAGGCTGTTACAGCTGGAATCTGCTGGAAATTCTGTCAGACAGCAGGCTTTTACAGCTGGAATCTGCTGGACATTCTGTCAGACAGCAGGCTGTTACAGCTGGAATCTGCTGGACATTCTGTCAGGCAGCAGGCTGTTACAGCTGGACTTTCTGTCAGACAGCAGGCTGTTACAGCTGGAATCTGCTGGACATTCTGTCAGGCACCAGGCTGTTACAGCTGGAATCTGCTGGACATTCTGTCAGGCAGCAGGATGTTACAGCTGGACTTTCTGTCAGACAGCAGGCTGATACAGCTGGAATCTGCTGGACATTCTGTCAGACAGCAGGCTGTTACAGCTGGAATCTGCTGGACATTCTGTCAGACAGCAGGCTGTTACATTCTGCTGGAAACTGCTGACATTCTGTCAGGCAGCAGGCTGTTACAGCTGGACATTCTTCTGTTCAGACAGCAGGCTGTTACTGCTGGAATCTGCTGTGGACTTTCTGTCAGGCTGTTACAGCAGGACATTCTGTCAGGCAGCAGGTGTTACAGCTGGAATCTGCTGGACATTCTGTCAGGCAGCAGGCTGTTACAGCTGGAATCTGCTGGACATTTTCTGTCAGACAGCAGGCTGTTACAGCTGGAATCTGCTGGACATTCTGTCAGACAGCTGTTACAGCTGACAGCTGGACTTTCTGTCAGACAGCAGGCTGTTACAGCTGGAATCTGCTGGACATTCTGTCAGACAGCAGGCTGTTACAGCTGGACTTTCTGTCAGACAGCAGGCTGTTACTGCTGGAATCTGCTGGACTTTCTGTCAGACAGCAGGCTGTTACAGCTGGAATCTGCTGGACATTCTGTCAGGCACCAGGCTGTTACAGCAGCTGGAATCTGCTGGACATTCTGTCAGGCAGCAGGATGTTACAGCTGGACTTTCTGTCAGACAGCAGGCTGTTACAGCTGGAATCTGCTGGACATTCTGTCAGACAGCAGGCTGTTACAGCTGGACTTTCTGTCAGACAGCAGGCCGTTACAGCTGGAATCTGCTGGACATTCTGTCAGACAGCAGGCTGTTACAGCTGGATTTTCTGTTCAGACAGCAGGTAGTTACAGCTGGAATCTGCTGGACATTCTGTCAGACAGCAGGCTGTTACAGCTGGAATCTGCTGGACATTCTGTCAGACAGCAGGCTGTTACTGCTGGAATGTGCTGGACATTCTGTCAAGCAGCAGGATGTTACAGCTGAAATTTCTGTCAGACGGCAGGCTGTTACAGCTGGAATCTGCTGGACATTCTGTCAGACAGCAGGTTGTTACAGCTGGAATCTGCTTGACATTCTGTCAGGCAGCAGTCTGTTACAGCTGGATATTCTGTCAGACAGCAGGCTGTTACAGCTGGAATCTGCTGGACATTCTGTCAGAGACAGCAGGCTGATACAGCTGGAATCTGCTGGACATTCTGTCAGACAGCAGGCTGTTACAGCTGGAATCTGCTGGACATTCTGTCAGGCAGCAGGATGTTACAGCTGGACTTTCTGTCAGACAGCAGGCTGTTACAGCTGGAATCTGCTGGACATTCTGTCAGACAGCAGGCTGTTACTGCTGGACTTTCTGTCAGACAGCAGGCTGTTACAGCTGGAATCTGCTGGACATTCTGTCAGGCAGCAGGCTGTTACAGCTGGAATCTGCTGGACATTCTGTCAGACAGCAGGCTGTTACAAAACAGCAGGCTGTTACAGATGGAATCTGCTGGACATTCTGTCAGGCACCAGGCTGTTACAGCTGGACTTTCTGTCAGACAGCAGGCTGTTACATCTGGAATTTGCTGGACATTGGACCTGTCAGACAGCAGGCTGTTACTGTTGTAATCTGCTGGACATTCTGTCAGACAGCAGGCTGTTACTGTTACTGGAATGTGCTGGACATTCTGTCAGGCAGCAGGATGTTACAGCTGGACTTTCTGTCAGACAGCAGGCTGTTACAGCTGGAATCTGCTGGACATTCTGTCAGGCAGCAGGCTGTTACAGCTGGACTTTCTGTCAGACAGCAGGCTGTTACAGCTGGAATCTGCTGGACATTCTGTCAGACAGCAGGCTGTTACAGCTGGAAACTGCTGGACATTCTGTCAGACAGCAGGCTGTTACAGCTGGACTTTCTGTCAGACAGCAGGCTGTTACTGCTGGAATCTGCTGGACTTTCTGTCAGACAGCAGGCTGTTACAGCTGGAATCTGCTGGACATTCTGTCAGGCACAGCAGGCTGTTACAGCTGGAATCTGCTGGACATTCTGTCAGGACAGCAGGATGTTACAGCTGGACTTTCTGTCAGACAGCAGGCTGTTACAGCTGGAATCTGCTGGACATTCTGTCAGACAGCAGGCTGTTACAGCTGGACTTTCTGTCAGACAGCAGGCTGTTACAGCTGGAATCTGCTGGACAGCATTCTGTCAGACAGCAGGCTGTTACAGCTGGATTTTCTGTTCAGACAGCAGGTAGTTACAGCTGGAATCTGCTGGACATTCTGTCAGACAGCAGGCTGTTACAGCTGGAATCTGCTGGACATTCTGTCAGACAGCAGGCTGTTACTGCTGGAATGTGCTGGACATTCTGTCAAGCAGCAGGATGTTACAGCTGAAATTTCTGTCAGACGGCAGGCTGTTACAGCTGGAATCTGCTGGACATTCTGTCAGACAGCAGGTTGTTACAGCTGGAATCTGCTGTGACATTCTGTCAGGCAGCAGGCTGTTACAGCTGGATATTCTGTCAGACAGCAGGCTGTTACAGCTGGAATCTGCTGGACATTCTGTCAGACAGCAGGCTGATACAGCTGGAATCTGCTGGACATTCTGTCAGGCACCAGGCTGTTACAGCTGGAATCTGCTGGACATTCTGTCAGACAGCAGGCTGTTACTGCTGGACTTTCTGTCAGACAGCAGGCTGTTACAGCTGGAATCTGCTGGACATTCTGTCAGACAGCAGGCTGTTACTGCTGGACTTTCTGTCAGACAGCAGGCTGTTACAGCTGGAATCTGCTGGACATTCTGTCAGGCAGCAGGCTGTTACAGCTGGAATCTGCTGGACATTCTGTCAGACAGCAGGCTGTTACTGCTGGAATGTGCTGGACATTCTGTCAGACAGCAGGCTGTTACAAAACAGCAGGCTGTTACAGATGGAATCTGCTGGACATTCTGTCAGGCACCAGGCTGTTACAGCTGGACTTTCTGTCAGACAGCAGGCTGTTACATCTGGAATTTGCTGGACATTCCGTCAGACAGCAGGCTGTTACTGCTGTAATCTGCTGGACATTCTGTCAGGCAGCAGGATGTTACAGTTGGACTTTCTGTCAGACAGCAGGCTGTTACAGCTGGAATCTGCTGGACATTCTGTCAGACAGCAGGCTGTTATAAAACAGCAGGCTGTTACAGATGGAATCTGCTGGACATTCTGTCAGGCACCAGGCTGTTACAGCTGGACTTTCTGTCAGACAGCAGGCTGTTACAGCTGGAATTTGCTGGACATTCCGTCAGACAGCAGGCTGTTACTGCTGGAATCTGCTGGACATTCTGTCAGACAGCAGGCTGTTACTGCTGGAATCTTCTGGACATTCTGTCAGACAGCAGGCTGTTACTGCTGGAATCTGCTGGACATTCTGTCAGGCAGCAGGCTGTCACAGCTGGATTTTCTGTCAGACAGCAGGCTGTTACAGCTGGAATCTGCTGGACATTCTGTCAGACAGCAGGTTGTTACAGCCTGAATCTGCTGGACATTCTGTCAGACAGCAGGCTGTTACTGCTGCAATCTGCTGGACTTTCTGCCAAACAGCAGGCTGTTACAGCTGGACTTTCTGTCAGACAGCAGGCTCCAGACTGCAGCCAGGACCTCGATCAGTCCGACTTTTACCCAACACAATATCCTGTCCAGTCCATTACGCCCAGTCTCAGCCGGGCTGTGAGTCATTCATTGCACAAACTAATATAGATTGGATGGTGTCCCCCTCCTCCCCCACCATCACATCCTCCATTCCACCCTTCTCTCCCTTATTGTGAAAAGGCTTCTCAGTATTCACGGATGTCTCTGGGATGATGCTGTGGAGGAGTGATCACCCTCTCCCCCTCGGCAGACTGCGTGGGAGAAGCCTGCATGCCGATGACTCAGAAAGGATGCCGCTTGGCTCTTTGCTGCTATTGGACAGCTATTCCATTTCTCACTGATTAGCTGTGGTCCCAGATCCATCCATGTGACTGACGGAATATAAACAAGTTGGAGATGATGTCATCTTATCAGTCACCCTCAATTACATACAGTACTGTAGATGATGTGGCATTTCAAATATGACAATACAATTAGTTCTCCGGACTATTTTATTTTAACTCATTATTTTGAACAAATAGTCAGACAAATATTTTTTTTCATATAGCACCATCACAATATTGTAAACTATGATAAAATGGCCAAAAACATGTGGGTTAGGAAGGAATATTGTTAGTATCAGAAGTATTCTTCAATCAGCATCAGAATCCCCTATTGGCTCGGGAGGTGGTGTGAGGGTATTTGTGTTGGAACACAAAGCATTTGTACGATCCTGTTAACCAGGCAGGAGTACAGCAGCACATTTGATGGGATCCTTAATTTCTCCTTCAGAAAGAGGAATGTGAGGTGTGAGGCAGGGGGAGCTTGTTAAAGAGTCAGAGCGCGTACTCAGGAATGACTCACAGAAAGAGACTGAGGGAGAGAAAGAAAGGAGTGAGAGAGGAAGAAAGAGAGGAACCCACATGAATAAGCAGGTGCCACAGGGGGAGCGCGGAGAGAGGGAAAGAGAAAAACAAAAAGGGCCGACAGAGAGAAAAATATATAGAAAAAGAGGGAGAAGAGAAAACACTCAAAAAAGCTGATTATGCTGCATCTCCCTTCCACGCAGTCTGCCCACACACTCCTCCTCTCCTCCTCTCCTCCACTCCATCCATACAGAGCATCAGCGTCAGTCAGGGCTCCTGCCTCCCCCACCCCTCTCAGCACCCTAAACTGCGTCATCCGGCCCCCATCCAGGCTCTCCACCAAACCAGCCTGCCTCTCCTCTTCTCTCTCTCCCTGGAGAAACCCAGGCAGCACCACTCCACTGTTCTATTTGGCTCCATAATTACACTCAGACTCTTCTGGCCTGTTGTTACATAGAGAGTGTCTCAGAAGAAAGAAATCAAGGCACTGATGAATAATTACTCCAGGCAGACGAAATCAGAATCTTATTTCCCTGATATGTTGGGTGGGGGCATACATTTTCAATTAGCTGTATGTTTCAGTAGGGGATCAAGGGATCAGTTCATCCTTGTATTTGTATTTATTAAGGATCTCAGAGAAGAGAACATCTCAGATAAGACAACATCTTAGTTGGATTAAGTAGCATTATCATCTCAAGGTCACAGGATCAGCCCCAAAGGGTGTCTCCATACACTTAGGTAATAAGGCACGAGGGGGTGTGGTATATGGCCAATATACCACGGCTAAGGGCTGTTCTTATTCACAACACAGAGTGAGTGGATATATTGACCACAAACCCCCAAGGTGCCTTATTGCTATTATAAACTGGTTACCAATGTAATTAGAGCAGTAAGAAGAAATGTTTTGTCACACCTTTGGTATACGCTCTGATATACCACGGTTGTCAACCAATCAGCATTCAGGGCTCGAACCACCCAATTTATAATTAGATGTAGACCACAACATTGTACAGGTGTCCTGTATGACTACTCCTTCTCCTCACCTGTCCAGTGTGTGTTCAGGGTTGGGGGACTTGGGGGCTGCTCTCACTGCTGCTTACAGTTGGACAGCTTGCGGATGCGGCTGTAGGTGGACACTCCTTTGCGTGAGGGGTTGGAGGAGGAGCTGGAGAGGCGTTCTGATCGGGACCTGGTTCTGATGGTGGTTGGGTAGTGGTCCTGGTCTGTCTCTGTGTCTGTGTCTGTGCCGTTCACACACAGGGTCCTGAGCCCCAGCCCCACACACCCCCCCTGGTACCCGTTCTGCTCCAGCCCGTCCTCATGCACCCGTCCTGGGGAGAAGACACAGAGAGGCAGGGGTTAGAGGTCAGCGAGATGGCTCACTAGAGAAACATACAGTATGCTGTCAGCCATCTTGTTAGACTCCGGGTAGAAATTGGCTTTATGCACAAATCTAGGATCAGCTTACCATTAGGAGGAAATTACAAATTGACAATAGATCTGTGTCAGACACTGTAAGTGTCTAGTAGGATTAACTTTTTCCTTCTCACCTCCACAAACTGTTAGAAACAGGTCAGAGTAATCAAGATAATGAGAGAGGTGAGCACAGAGCAGCTTTGAACAACAGTTTGTAGACAGACAGAAAGTGCTGGGAGACTTGCTAAATGTAGGCTTATTTTTACTGTGTGCTTTTACAAAATGTAGGCTTATTTTTACTGTGTGCTTTTACAAAATGTAGGCTTATTTTTACTGTGTGCTTTTACAAAATGTAGGCTAATTTTTACTGTGTGCTTTTACAAAATGTAGGCTTATTTTTACTGTGTGCTTTTACAAAATGTAGGCTTATTTTTACTGTGTGCTTTTACAAAATGTAGGCTTATTTTTACTGTGTGCTTTTACAAAATGTAGGCTTATTTTTTAACTTGTGCCTCTGTGGTTTGCATTTTTACAGAGATGTTTGATGACTGGTCGCTTTTGACTGATTGGCTAATTTCTATGATTCTTTTATTAGGACATTTTGCATAGAAATCAAACTCTGCAATTCACAAACAAGAAAAAGCACATTCACACATTAACTGCTGATGAAAATTAAAATGTTTCGCCTACAAAGAATATATTTAATTTCAAAGTGTTTCATGCTATTTCTGTGCTCTTCACTACGTGAAAGCACAACCCAAAACAGCCTGCTTCATTTACAGCTGATATAGTTCTTCTGGAGTTAAAATCAAAACCCAATTGCCAAATAAAACTCTCCAGTAGCAAACCGTATTCCCACTAGCACAGAGCACAGCTATCTACATATAGCAAACCGTATTCCCACTAGCACAGAGCACAGCTATCTACATATAACAAACCGTATTCCCACTAGCACAGAGCACAGCTATCTACATATAGCAAACCGTATTCCCACTAGCACAGAGCACAGCTATCTACATATAGCAAACCGTATTCCCACTAGCACAGAGCACAGCTATCTACATATAGCAAACCGTATTCCCACTAGCACAGAGCACAGCTATCTACATATAGCAAACCGTATTCCCACTAGCACAGCTATCTACATATAGCAAACCATATTCCCACTAGCACAGCTATCTACATATAGCAAACCATATTCTCACTAGCACAGAGCACAGCTATCTACATATAGCAAACAGTATTCCCACTAGCACAGATATCTACATATAGCAAACAGTATTCCCACTAGCACAGAGCACAGCTATCTACATATAGCAAACAGCATTCCCACTAAACTAAAAATCATGTTCAATTGAGATTCTTAATTGAAAATGTGTTTTTTTGTCCAAGACTAGACTTCTGTGTCCAAGTAAACCGTCCCCTAGTGTAGAGTAGCTGATCCAAACTGAAGTTGTTCAACAACAGAACTTCAGACAGGAAACCCACATATTAGATGACAACACATGTGGTCTTGGCATTAGGCTCTGCTCCTTCAGGGGAGCTCAATCAATTATTACCATTATTAATCAACTACAGGCAGTGATTGAGATATATACCAATTCCCCATCTGAGAAGAAACGCAGCCAAACAGGAGCAGGCTGGGGTGCAGTTGAGCTAACAGAAAACAGACTAGTATAGAGAGTAGCAGCAGTAGTTACAGCAGCTGGTTTCACTTCATTATAGAGAGCAGAACATGTTTCATCTGTCAGTCATCTGTTGCTTGAGGAACCAAGATTACAAAGTGTCTAACAGGTAAGTAAAATATGCCAAGTTGAAATAGGAAAATAAAACTCAAACTACATGACATTAATAATAATAAAGAGTCATGATTTTTCATGAATTGGGCAATGAGTTGGCCCTGATGTGAACACAGGTTCATGTGAACACAGGTTCACAAAGCACCAGATGACTAAAGCCACACTCATAACGACAATCATCCCACAATTAACCAAAATGTACATCCGCACATTATTAGACTTGTTCAATCAGAAATCCAAGCGCTCTGGGCATTCTCAGCAAATGAAGACCAGCTAAATGAAGTCTGTCTGGGCTTGCTCTCTCTTCCTTTATCCCCCCCCCCCTGTGAAGCTGTCGACACTGGGCTTACTGATTAGCCTGGGCCATAAATAAGTAATCAAAGGCAGCACAGCGACCCTCGGGTTGCCCTCATCAAACTCCCCGTCACAGCGCCTCTCTACCATCCTCGACTCACGACTCTAACAGTGGCTGACCTGTAAAGACCTGCATCTGCCACCCCCTCTGACCACTGCAAAGGTGACAAAAGAAAAGGTAGAATCATGTGTCAGAGCAGAGCGAGAGGGAGGAAAGGAGGGAGAGAAGGAAGAGGGAGGGATATACAGTGCAAGTGTGACTAAACTGACCGCAGAGGGATGACTCACCCAGTTGCCATGGCAACTTAAACACTTGCTACTCTCTAATCGGCAATTTCAAACTGCTGCTTCTGGAGCCGGCGAGCGGAGGGAGGAGGGGGAATGTATGTTTGCGGAAATCATTGAAATAAGTGGTGGTGGTGTTGTGTGTGGGCACAAACTGAGCAAGAAAGGCTGATATGGGGGTCACAAACCAGGACGTTTGACGTCAAAAACACCACAGGCCATATGCACACCTCCCTCTCTTTCTCAAAAACACCTCACCGCTCTAATGTAGTCAAGCTATGGCTCCCTCTATAGTGGGATGCATTGTTGCACAGTAAGAGTTGGTGCTGGAGGGATGGTTTCTAGTCTCTAGATAAGCAGGGGTGGTATACTGAGCTTCCCTACACACATATAAACCCCATAGGAATTCTAAAACCCCTTAATGCTTCAGCCTTCAGCGGAATGACAACGAGAGAGCGAGAGAGAGAGGGAGAGATACAGAGATAGAAATATATGGATTAATGGAGGAATGATGAAGAATACAGGACTGTGTGTTTTGCAGTATAGGAGGCTCAGACTGGGGAGGAGTTGGGCTGGAAATAAATTTGTTCATATAGTAATCTAACTCAATTGAATTTGCAAATTTCTATCACACTTCTACATACTAATTGTAGTTCTTCTTTCTCACAAACCAGCCTCCCAACAGGCATTGCCCTACAAAGCCACGCTAGTACAAATGATTGTGATTCCAGTTACCTTTAAGCTCTATTCTGCATGTTTTCACAGCCACAGAATGGCACAGAGGGCAAACACACAACAGACGGCAGCAAGGGAAAAGGAAAGTATAGTGGGTATAATTTCACAACTACCTTCCACAAGCCGCCCAACAGCGGAAGCAGCGGTGAATCAAATCGAAAATACAAAATCATCTTTTTGTGATTCCCTTTGAAGGGGAGAGGTGGGAATGACATTTTCCCCCAACATAAACAAGATTCAGTTTAAATGGGCTTAACGTTGATTAATTGGCAACACATAATGCACAAGAAACCCCAGCAGACAAATGACAAAATAAAAGACTGCTGTTTAGGAGAGGAAAGGTAATTGAGGGAAAGGAGAAATACGTGATGGATAGTCTCTCTCCATGTTGTCCTCATGTAATTGGGTAAGGCCAGATTGGACACCTTCTCACAGTTCAAGCAAGCTCATAAAACTCTATTGTGGAAAGATGAATAAAGTAATTTACTTGAAAGCTAATATAATAAAACAATTTCCATCACTTCTTATCTCTAATATAAGACAAGAAAGAAAAACTAGGAATGATTGAATGAGTGTTGATTTTGAACTTCACTGTGTTATCAGAGAGGAGGCAGTTTGGGCAGTCGTTTATATGATGACTCAGGTAGGCTAATCACTGCAGTCAAAATGAAAAATTAGCAAATAAACCCAAAACTTACCCACTAAAATGAGTCATTAAAACAGGCAAGTAGCTGCATGGTCTTAAGGCACGTATCAAATGTACTGTTGTCAGTGAAACATCTGAAGATTGCAGGGACAAAGGAGGAATCAGACTTCAGATTGTATGGCATCTAGGAATCTAATCTAATCTTTTGATGTCAAATGCCCGATGTGCTTTTTGTATTCATTCAGTACTGGATCCCTCCCATTTTGAGGTTCTGAAATGTATAGTAGGCTATAGCCTTGAAATACATTGTTTTCTGTGTAGTGTGCCCTACATCACAGCCAGTGTCTAGGGCTTTAGCAGTGGGCCAAGAATGACTATACTGTGTCTCTAACCAGAGCCATGACACCAACAACATGCAGTAATTAGCCAAGGCAGGCGAGGACATATTGAGTGCTTCTAGCACCTTATGTTACAAAACAAGTACAAGACAGCAACATAAGTCCACCTTCAGGCCACAACTACTGCTATACCAGCCTGTCACATTCAACAATGTTAGTGCTAATGTCATCAAATATAATGAATCAGATATCATGTGAAAGTCCAGGCGAGCACATCACAGCATCTGCCTTGTGTTAATAAGAGAGAAGTTGACTGAGTGATTAGAGAAAGAAATGAGTTCTTCCATTGAAAGTGGAAATGAACCCCGTGACCAAGTCCATGGACATTCTCTGAGCCTGACGTAGTCAGCTTCACCTTGCTCTGCTCCCTCCTCCATGGACATTCTCTGAGCCTGACATAGTCAGCTTCACCTGCTCTGCTCCCTCCTCCATGGACATTCTCTGAGCCTGACATAGTCAGCTTCACTTTGCTCTGCTCCCTGCTCCATGGACATTCTCTGAGCCTGACGTAGTCAGCTTCACCTGCTCTGCTCCCTCCTCCATGGACATTCTCTGAACCAGACGTAGTCAGCTTCACCTGCTCTGTTCCCTCCTCCATGGACATTCTCTGAACCAGACGTAGTCAGCTTCACCTGCTCTGCTCCCTCCTCCATGGACATTCTCTGAGCCTGACATAGTCAGCTTCACTTTGCTCTGCTCCCTGCTCCATGGACATTCTCTGAGCCTGACGTAGTCAGCTTCACCTGCTCTGCTCCCTCCTCCATGGACATTCTCTGAACCAGACGTAGTCAGCTTCACCTGCTCTGTTCCCTCCTCCATGGACATTCTCTGAACCAGACGTAGTCAGCTTCACCTGCTCTGCTCCCTCCTCCATGGACATTCTCTGAGCCTGACATAGTCAGCTTCACCTGCTCTGCTCCCTCCTCCATGGACATTCCTGAGCCATGGACTGCTCTGTTTCTCCATGGACATTCTCTGAACCAGACATAGTCAGCTTCACCTGCTCTGCTCCCTCCTCCATGGACATTCTCTGAGCCTGACGTAGTCAGCTTCAACTGCTCTGCTCCCTCCTCCATGGACATTCTCTGAGCCTGCTCACCTGCTCTGCTCCCTCCTCCATGGACATTCTCTGAGCCTGACATAGTCAGCTTCACCTGCTCTGCTCCCTCCTCCATGGACATTCTCTGAGCCTGACATAGTCAGCTTCACCTGCTCTGCTCCCTCCTCCATGGACATTCTCTGATCCTGATATAGTCAACTTCACCTGCTTTGCTCCCTCCTCCATCGACATTCTCTGAGCCTGACATAGTCAGCTTCACCTGCTCTGCTCCCTCCTCCATGGACATTCTCTGAGCCTGACGTAGTCAGCTTCACCTGCTCTGCTCCCTCCTCCATGGACATTCTCTGAGCCTGACATAGTCAGCTTCACCTGCTCTGCTCCCTCCTCCATGGACATTCTCTGAGCCTGACGTAGTCAGCTTCACCTTGCTCTGCTCCCTCCTCCATGGACATTCTCTGAGCCTGACGTAGTCAGCTTCACCTGCTCTGCTCCCTCCTCCATCGACATTCTCTGAGCCTGACATAGTCAGCTTCACCTGCTCTGCTCCCTCCTCCATGGACATTCTCTGAACCTGATATAGTCAACTTCACCTGCTTTGCTCCCTCCTCCATCGACATTCTCTGAGCCTGACATAGTCAGCTTCACCTGCTCTGCTCCCTCCTCCATGGACATTCTCTGAGCCTGATATAGTCAGCTTCACCTGCTTTGCTCCCTCCTCCATGAACATTCTCTGAGCGTGATATAGTCAGCTTCACCTGCTCTGCTCCCTCCTCCATGGACATTCTCTGAGCCTGACGTAGTCAGCTTCACCTTGCTCTGCTCCCTCCTCCATGGACATTCTCTGAGCCTGACGTAGTCAGCTTCACCTGCTCTGCTCCCTCCTCCATCGACATTCTCTGAACCTGACGTAGTCAGCTTCACCTGCTCTGCTCCCTCCTCCATGGACATTCTCTGAACCTGACGTAGTCAACTTCACCTGCTCTGCTCCCTCCTCCATCGACATTCTCTGAACCTGACGTAGTCATCTTCACCTGCTCTGCTCCCTCCTCCATGGACATTCTCTGAGCCTGACGTAGTCAACTTCACCTGCTCTGCTCCCTCCTCCATGGACATTCTCTAAGCCTGACATAGTCAGCTTCACCTGCTCTGCTCCCTCCTCCATGGACATTCTCTGAGCCTGACATAGTCAGCTTCACCTTGCTCTGCTCCCTCCTCCATGGACATTCTCTGAGCCTGACGTAGTCAGCTTCACCTGCTCTGCTCCCTCCTCCATCGACATTCTCTGAACCTGACATAGTCATCTTCACCTGCTCTGCTCACTCCTCCATGGACATTCTCTGAACCTGACGTAGTCAACTTCACCTGCTCTGCTCCCTCCTCCATCGACATTCTCTGAACCTGACGTAGTCATCTTCACCTGCTCTGCTCCCTCCTCCATGGACATTCTCTGAGCCTGACGTAGTCAGCTTCACCTGCTCTGCTCCCTCCTCCATGGACATTCTCTGAGCCTGACGTAGTCAGCTTCACCTGCTCTGCTCCCTCCTCCATGGACATTCTCTGAGCCTGACGTAGTCAACTTCACCTGCTCTGCTCCCTCCTCCTCCAGACTCCTTTCCTACCAGCTCTAACCTTGTTCAATCACTAGTCTCAGTCTGGGAAAAGTGCCTCACTGGTCCATAGTGGCTACCACATACGCACTAGGCTGACACAATCACAGACAGACTGACAGACAGCAGCTTGATCAGGTCCTCTGCAGTGATGGACACACCAGAACACACACAGAGAGATAACAATCCATCCATACGAAGGAAAAACGTTCAGTGAGAAGCGAGTAAAACTTTGATTTGAGGATGTGGGCTCTGACGCATGACATAAATGCCGTGTTAATGACACCACTACAGAAGGCTAACAGACAAAGGATTGTGCATCCAAACAGTGCTTTTGTCATTCAAAAAATACAAAAATATCCAAAAGAAAACGCATAACATTGACATTTGTCTTAGTGTGGTTCCCCAAGTAGGTCCTAGTGCTGCACAATATCAGCAGCATCTGGTTGGCTCCATCAGGCCTGGCTGTCTCCTCTCCTGCACTAGATAAGGCTCTGGCTATTGGCAACATCACATTATTATGACAGAGACAAAGAGGAGAGGGGAGGAAAAGAGAGGGGGTGGAGGGACTTCATTAACTCCATTAAGGTGAAATATTTTGGGAAACTAATAGGTCTAGCAGGTCTACACAGAAGTAAGAACTGGCTGACGCAACACTGCTGTTTGATGTGTTGCTCATATTTTAAACATCCTTCAAATAAAAAATGTGCTTTGATGTGAATATGGCATTTCAACAATCATATCCTAAAAACGGGACAGGTCAAATGGACAACACGTAATGGAGTTTGTATCCGTACATTTTTGACAAGGTGATCATAGGGAAAAACACAATACTTCTGCATTACCCGCTGTGCAAACACATTGATTCTCATTGAAAACAAGCTCAGGATAACTCCTGACACAGTTGGACAGCTGACATTCAGAGCTTAAAGCTGCAATATGTAACTTTTTGGGTGATTCACATAGAAAATGTGAGTTACAGATCTGCCATTCTCATTGAAAGCAAGCATAAGAAGCGGTAGATCTGTTCTATGTGCTCGATTTTATTGCTGCCCGTTCTTACATTTTGTTTTGGAGTCTTTTACTTTCGGGTTTTGTACACCAGTTTCAAAACAGCTAAAATACAATATTTTCATTTATGGAAATATATTTCACAGCGGTTTAGATGTTACAATGATTCTCCACAATGACTGCTTGTTTTGTCACATACAGTAAACTGAAATTAGGAGCACTACTGGAATTTTAGAAACCAGGAAATAGTGGAGAGAATTCTGTATAATGTATCTTTAAATAGCCAAATTGATTAGTCACAGGAATCAGGACTAATAAAGCCAATGCAACTAACCATTTCACAAACGTTAGGCCTAACACATGGATGGCCATTCATAAAATGTTATTGTGGGTCGACACTGTAGGCTACACCACAGTAAGCACGGACCAACGCCAATGTACATTTTTTAAATAAATGGTGAGGTCTAGAATACAATTAAAATAAATTATTTAGGCTATATTATTTTCCTATTATTTCAATGCTATAGTCTACAAATAAATAAACTGAAGTATTTGCGAGTGCGACACACTAGGCTGGCAGGAACATTATAGTGCTCAGCATTTAAACATTGTGTTAAATCATTATAGTCCATAAATTGCGCATATAGGCTGTGACTTAGACTTAAATAAAAATGAAACAAAAAACTGCCTTATTAGGCATGAGTTTGGTCACAGTCTGTGGCTTCAGACTCATGTGGTGCCTGGAGAGTAGGCCAGCAGCAGAGAATACCCTCTTTTCTTCTATAGTTCGGCCTAAAAAAAGGTATTTAGGTCAAATAACCCTAATAAAAACAGAAAGCTTGAAAGAGGTAATATTTCAGGCCTACAGGGGCAAAATCAATGACAGCGTATTATATATACTGAAAAATATATATAACGCAACAATTTCAAAGATTTTACTGAGTTACTGTTCATATAAGGAAATCAGTCAATTGAAATAAATAAATTAGGCCCTAATCTATGGATTTCACATGACTGGGCAGGGGCACAGCCATGGAGGGGCCTGGGAAGGCATAGGCCCACCCACTTGGGAGCCGGGTCCACCCACTTAGGAGCCAGGCCCAGCCAATCAGAATGAGTTTTTCCCCACAAAAGGGCTTTATTACAGACAGAAATACTCCTCAACATCCCCCTCCACCTCAGATGATCCCCGGAGGTGAAGAAGCCGGATGTGGCGGTCCTGGGCTGGCGTGGTTACACGTGGTCTGCGGTTGTGAGGCCGGTTGGACGTACTGACAAATTATCTAAAATGACATTGGAGGGGGCTTATGGAAGATAAATTAACATTTAATTCTCTGGCAACAGCTCTGTTGGACATTCCTGCAGTCAGCATGCCAATTGCATGTAATTCCCTCAAAACCTGAGACATCTGTGTTGTGTAACAAAACTGCACATTATAAAGTGGCCTTTTATTGTCCCCAGCACAAGTTGCACCTGTTTAATAATCATGCTGTTAAATCAGCTTATTGATATGCCACACCTGTCAGGTGGATGGATTATCTTGGCAAAGGAGAAATGCTCACTAACAAGGAAGTAAACAAATTTGTGCACAAAATTTGAGAGAAACATTTTTGTGCATATCGAACATTTCTGGGATCTTATTTCAGCTCATGAAAAATGGGTTTACATGTTGTGTTTATGTTTTTATTCAGTATATATAACAGAATGAAAATGAACACTTTTAAGAGATCTGATTTTTAGTTTAGAAATACTTTGCTACAATGACACACTTCGCTAGCTAGCCACCTCCTTCCTTTCTGTTAGCATGTACACATAGTAAGTATGTAACAGCTTTCGTCGTCAGATGAGGAAGAGTAGTCGGACCAAAGCGTAGCGTGGTAAGTGTTCACGTTGTTTATTGAACTGAACACTAATACAAAATAACAAGAGAATAAATTAAACCGAAACAGTCCCGTAAGGTGCAAACACTAAACAGAAAATAACTACCCACAAAACCCATGTGGGAAAAAGCTACCTAAGTATGATTCCCAATCAGAGACAACGATAGACAGCTGTCCCTGATTGAGAACCATACCCAGCCAAAACAAAGAAATACAAAACATAGAAAAAGGACATAGAATGCCCACCCAAATCACACCCTGACCAAACCAAAATAGAGACATAAAAAGCTCTCTACAGGTCAGGGCATGACAAAATACCCATCATGCTTTAGTCGTAGACACTACATCATTGCACTCCCTCTCTTGCTCTTGGTCCTCCTCATCTTTGTAAGTCACCTTGATTTTTAACATGTTTGTTTTATCAGTTTCTTTATGAAAATATTTAGTGAACTCCATGACAGTAGCTAAAGCAAGGGGCTATAGCAGCACACAAGTAGCCTACAAATGCATGCTGGGCTGGGTATGCCCAGAGCTCGTGAAGTGAGCACTACTGGAGTGTGCAAGAAGGCCGACGGTCCAGCCTTTGTCAAACTCGCTCTGCGCTCCAGTCAAATCGGGCACACTCCACACCTTGATCTACTCCAGCTCCGCTCACATGCTCTGTCCAGGACCTCTACAACAAGCAGTGTCAGGGGAAAGCTCAAGAAATGATCCAGTCACCCAAGCTACAGACTGTTCTCTCTGCTACCACATGGCAAGCGGTAGCAGTGCACCAAGTCTGCAACCAGCAGGACCCTGAACAGCTTCTACCCCGAAGCCATAAGACTTTTAAACAAGACTGATAAATAGCTAATCAAATGGCTACCCGGACAACCTGCATTGGCACTTTTTGGACTAACTTTCTTGCACACACACTGGACACGCACACTGGACACACAGCTGCTACTGTCTATTATCTATCCTGTTGCCTAGTCACTTTACCCCTACTTACAGTACCAGTCGCAAGTTTGGACACACATACTTATTCTAGGGATTTTCTTTATTTTTACATTGTAGAATAATAGTGAAGACATTAAAACTATGAAATAACACATGAAATCATGTGGTAACCAAAAAAGTGTTAAACAAATCAAAATATATTTTATATTTGAAATTCTTCATATTAGCCACCCTTTGCCTTGATGACAGCTTTGCACACTCTTGGCATTCTCTCAACCAGATTCATGAGTTAGTCACCTGTAATGCATTTCAATTAACAGGTGTCCCTTGTCAAAAGTCAATTTGTGAAATGTCTTTCCTTCTTAATGCGTTTGAGCCAATTAGTTGTGTTGGTAGGGGTGGTATACAGAAGACAGCCCTATTTGGTAAAAGACCAAGTCCATATTATGGCAAGAACAGCTCTAATAAGCAAAGAGAAATGACAGTCCATCTTTACTTTAAGACATGAAGGTCAATCAATCTGGAAAATTTCTAGAACTTTAAGTTTCTTCAAGTGCAGTTGCAAAAACCATCAAGCGCTATGATGAAACAGGCTCGCATGAGGACCGCCACAGGAAGACCCAGAGATACCTCTGTTGCAAAGGATAAGTTCATTAGCCTCAGAAATTGCAGCCCAAATAAATGCCGGAGTTCTAGTAACAGACACATTTCAACATTAACTGTTCAGAGGAGACTGCGTGAATCAGGCCTTCATGGTCGAATTGCCGCAAAGAAACCACTACTAAAGGACACCAATAATAAGAAGAGACTTGCTTGGGCCAAGAAACACGAGCAATGGACATTAGACCAGTGGAAATGTTTTACTTTGGTCTGGAGTCCAACATTTAGATTTTAGATTTTAACCGTTGTTTCTATGTGAGGCGCAGAGTAGATGAACGGATGATCTCTGCATGTGTGGTTCCCACCGTGAAGCATGGAGGAGGAGTTGTGATGGTTTCCTTTGCTGGTGACACTGTCATGATTTATTTAGAATTCAAGGCACACTTAACCAGCATTGCTACCACAGCATTCTGCAGCGATACACCAACCCATCTGGTTTGCGCTTTGTGGGACTCTCTTTTGTTTTTCAACAGGACAATGACCCAAAACACACCTCCAGGCTGTGTAGGGGCTATTTTACCAAGGAGGAGAGTGATGGAGTGTTGCATCAGATGACATGACCTCCACAATACCCGACCTCAACCCAATTGAAATGGTTTGCGAGCGGCCAACAGTGCTCAGCATATGTGTGGAACATTAAATAATGCCACTTTAATAATGTTTACATATCTTACATTACTCATATCATATGTATATACTGTATTTTATACCATCTATCGCACCTTGCCTATGCCGCGCGGCCATCGCTCATCCATATATTTATATGTACATATTCTCATTCACCCCTTTCAGATTTGTGTGTATTAGGTAGTTGTTGGGGAGGTGTTAGATTACTTGTTAGCTATTACTGCACCGTCGGAACCAGAAGCACAAGCATTTTGCTACACAACAATAACATTTGATTTGCAACTCCGTTGGAAAAGCATTCCAGGTAAAGCTGGTTGAGAGAATGCCAAGAGTGTGTAAAGCTGTCATCAAGGCAAAGGGTGGCATCTTTGAAGCATCTAAAATAGACTATTTTGATTTGTTTAACACTTTTTTGGTTACTACATGATCTTTTACATTTGATTTAACTAGGCATTTCATGTGTTATTTCATAGTTTTGATGTTTTCACTGTTACTCAACAATGTTGAAAAGAGTAAAATAAAGAAAAACCCTTGAATGAGTAGGTGTGTCCAAACTTTGACTGATACTCTAAATGTACATAGCTACCTCAATTACCTCTTACCCCTGCACATTGACTCGGTACTGGTAATCCCTGTATAGAGCCATGTTATTTTTACTCGTTATTGTTATTTACTGTGTATTTATTCCTGATGGCACTATTCAAATAGTTTATCTTTAACTCTGCATTGTTGGTAAAGGACCCGTACAGTAAGTAAGCATTTCACTGTTAGTCTACACCTGTTGTTTGCAAAGAATGTGACAAAGAAATGTTATTTATCACTCAAATTCTCTCTCCCAATAACCCTCACTCTCCACCTCAACATCTCTCCACCTCCCTCTCCCTCCATCCCATGTCTCTCACCTTGCATAGCAAAACCCTGGTTGGAAATGTGGCTCTCCTAGTCCTTATAAAAATCACTCTATTAAGTCATATCTCCCTCATTCTCTCCCTCCATATCTCTGTATCTCACCTGGCATAGTGAAACCCTGAGAGTAGATCTCTTCAATGGAGCTGGAGACTTCATCATCATCCTGGTCGGTGTAGCCGTGCAGGTGCTCCAGGTAAGGCAGTACAGTCATGCTACGCCACGCATCATTCCGTCAGCACTGGGGGGCATTGGCACCAGAGGTTCCATGGCAGGGTGTTTCTTCCTCACCCAGCTGTAACCACACAAAGATTGGTTTCAAGGTTATACAGTTGAAGTCTGAAGTTTACATAAACCTTAGCCAAATATATAAAAACTCAGTTTTTCATTATTCCTGATATTTAATCCTAGTAAAAATTCCTTGTTTTAGGTCAGTTAAGATCACCACTTTATTTTAAGAAAGTGAAATGTTAGAATAATAGTAGAGAATGACTTTGTGACAACGTGCGTCCAGGTGGTAGGTGTAGGAGTCAGGCGCAGGAGAGCAGGGATGTCTGAAAAGCATGTTTAAAAAGAAAGTCCACCAACACAGGAATGGCACAATCAAAAGGACAACCCCCTCGACAACTGAAAACCCGTACAAAGGTACGAGGAACAAACAAAGATCCGACACTCATTTACTTCAGAACCCGTGAAAACAAATAACGGCAATACCTAACCGAGCACCTCACAATCAACGACTCATCCCGCACAAACTGAGGCAGGCAACAGGTTACAATTATAAATCAAATCAAAATCAAATCAAATTTTATTTGTCACATACACATGGTTAGCAGATGTTAATGCGAGTGTAGCTAAATGCTTGTGCTTCTAGTTCCGACAATGCAGTAATAACCAACAAGTAATCTAACTAACAATTCCAAAACTACTGTCTTATACAAACAAGTGTAAGGGGATAAAGAATATGTACCTAAAGATATATGAATGAGTGATGGTACAGAGCAGCATAGGCAAGATACAGTAGATGGTCTCGAGTACAGTATATACATATGAGATGAGTATGTAAACAGAGTGGCATAGTTAAAGTGGCTAGTGATACATGTATTACATAAAGATGCGGTAGATGATATAGAGTACAGTATATACGTATACATATGAGATGAATAATGTAGGGTAAGTAAACATTATATTAGGTAGCATTGTTTAAAGTGGCTAGTGATATATTTTACATCATTTCCCATCAATTCCTATTAATAAAGTGACTGGAGTTGAGTCAGTGTGTGTTGGCAGCAGCCACTCAATGTTAGTGGTGGCTGTTTAACAGTCTGATGGCCTTGAGATAGAAACTGTTTTTCAGTCTCTCGGTCCCAGCTTTGATGCACCTATACTGACCTCGCCTTCTGGATGATAGCAGGGTGAACAGGCAGTGGCTCGGGTGGTTGTTGTCCTTGATGATCTTTATGGTCTTCCTGTAACATTGGGTGGTGTAGGTGTCCTGGAGGGCAGGTAGTTTGCCCCCGGTGATGCGTTGTGCAGACCTCACTACCCTCTGGAGAGCCTTACGGTTGTGGGCGGAGCAGTTGACGTACCAGGCGGTGATACAGCCCGCCAGGATGCTCTCGATTGTGCATCTGTAGAAGTTTGTGAGTGTTTTTGGTGACAAGCCAAATTTCTTCAGCCTCCTGAGGTTGAAGAGGCGCTGCTGCACCTTCTTCACAATGCTGTCTGTGTGGGTGGACCAATTCAGTTTGTCTGTGATGTGTATGCCGAGGAACTTAAAACTTACTACCCTCTCCACTACTGTTCCATCGATGTGGATAGGGGGTGTTCCCTCTGCTGTTTCCTGAAGTCCACAATCATCTCCTTAGTTTTGTTGACGTTGAGTGTGAGGTTATTTTCCTGACACCACACTCCGAGGGCCCTCACCTCATCCCTGTAGGCCGTCTCGTCGTTGTTGGTAATCAAGCCTACCACTGTTGTGTCGTCCGCAAACTTGATGATTGAGTTGGAGGCGTGTGTGGCCACGCAGTCGTGGGTGCCCTGATTAAAAGCAGTGGTTCGCGCTTTCAGTTTCACGCGAAAGCTGCCATCAATCCACGGTTTCTGTTTTGGGAATGTTTTAATCGTTGCTATGGGAACGACATCTTCAACGCACGTTCTAATGAACTCGCACACCAAATCAACGTAATCGTCAATGTTGTTGTCTGACGCAATACGAAACATATCCCAGTCCACGTGATGGAAGCAGTCTTGGAGTGTGGAATCAGATTGGTTGGACAGACCTCAGCTTGGGAGCTTCTTGTATTAGTTTCTGTCTGTAGGCAGGGATAAACAAAATGGAGTTGTGGTCAGCTTTTCCGAAAGGAGGGCGGGGCAGGGTCTTATATGCGTCGCGGAAGTTAGAATAGCAATGATCCAAGGTTTTGCCAGCCCTGGTTGCGCAATCGATATGCTGATACAATTTAGGGAGTCTTGTTTTCAGATTAGCCTTGTTAAAATCCCCAGCTACAATGAATGCAGCCTCAGGATGTATGGATTCCAGTTTGCAAAGAGTCAAATAAAGTTAGTTCAGAGCCATCGATGTGTCTGCTTGGGGGGAATATATACGGCTGTGATTATAATCGAAGAGAATTCACTTGGTAGATAATGCGGTCGACACTTGATTGTGAGGAATTCTAAATCAGGTGAACAGAAGGATTTGAGTTCCTGTATGTTTTTGTGATCACAACACGTCTCATTAGCCATAAGGCATACGCCCCCGCCCCTCTTCTTACCAGAAAGATGTTTGTTTCTGAGCGCGATGCGTGGAGAAACCAGCTGGCTGCACCGACTCCGATAGCATCTCTCCAGTGAGCCATGTTTCCGTGAAGCAAAGAACATTACAGTTTCTGATGTCGCTCTGGAATGCTACCCTTGCTCGGATTTCATCAACCTTGTTGTCAAGAGACTGGACATTGCCGAGAAGTATACTAGGTAGTGGTGCACGATGTGCCCGTCTCCGGAGTCTGACCAGAAGACCGCCTCGTTTCCTTCTTTTACGAACTCATTTTTTGGGTCGCCGACTGGGATCCATTCCGTTGTCCTGGGTGAAAGGCAGAACACAGGATCCGCTTCGTGAGAGTCATATTCTTGGTCGTACTGATGGTGAGTTGACGCTGCTCTTATATTCAGTAGTTCTTCTCGACTGTATGTAATGAAACCTAAGATGACCTGGGGTACTAATGTAAGAAATAACACGTAAAAAAACAACAAAAACTGCATAGTTTCCTAGGAACGAAGAGGCGGCCATCTCTGTCGGCGCCGGAAGTCACACACACAGAAATTAACGCTAATGAAACCAGGTGTGAAAAAGAACCAAAGACAAAACAATCATAAAAGGAAAATGGGCTCGTGATGGCTAGTAGACCAGCGACGCCGACCGCTCTGAGCGCAGCCGAACAGGGAGAGGAGGTACCTTCGGTAGAAGTCGTGACAGACTTCTGAAAATGATTATTTATTTCAGCTTTTATTTCTTTCATCACATTCCCAGTGGGACAGAAGTTACCATACAATCAATTAGTATTTGGTAGCATTGCCTTTAAATTGTTAAACTTCGGTCAAACGTTTCAGGTAGCCTTCCACAAGCTTCCCACAATAAGTTGGGTGAATATTGGCACATTCCTCCTGACAGAGTTGGTGTAACTGAGTCAGGTTTGTAGGCATCCTTGCTCGCACACGCTTTTTCAGTTCTGCCCACAAATGTTCTATGGGATTGAGGTCAGGGCTTTGTTATGGCTAATCCAATACCTTGACGTTGCTGTCCTTAAGCCATTTTGCCACAACTTTGTAAGTATGCTTGGGGTCATTGTCCATTTGGAAGACACATTTGCGCTTTAACTTCCTGACAGATGTCTTGAGATATTGCTTTAATATATCCACATCATTTTCCTCCCTCATGATGCAATCTATAGACCAGTCCCTCCTGCAGCAAAGCACCCCCACAACATGATGCTGCCACCCCCATGCTTCACAGTTGGAATGGTGTTCCTTGGCTTGCAAGCCTCCCTTTTTCCTCCAAACATTACGATGGTCATTATGGCCAAACAGTTCTCTTTTTGTTTCATCAGACCAGAGGACACTTCTCCAAAAAGTACAATCTTTGTCCCCATGTGCAGTTGCAAACCGCAGTCTGGCTTTTTTATGGTGGCTTTGGAGCAGTGGTTTCTTCCTTGCTGAGCGGCCTTTCAGCTTATGTCGACATAGGACTCGTTTTACTGTGGACATAGATACTTTTGTACCCGTTTCCTCAAGCATCTTCACAAGGTTCTTTGCTGTTATTCTGGGCTTGATTTGCACTTTTTCGCACCTCAGTACGTTCATCTCTCGGAGACAGAACGTGTCTCCTTCTTGAGCAGTATGATGGCTGCGTGGTCCCATGGCGTTTATACTTGCGTACTATTCATGGTACAGATGAACGTGGTACCTTCAGGCATTTGTAAATTGCTCCCAAGGATGAACCAGACTTGTGGAGGTGTACAATTGTTTGGCTGAGGTCTTGATGTCAAGCAAAGAGGTACTGAGTTTGAAGGTAGGCCTTGAAATACATCCACAGGTACCCCTCCAATTGACTCAAATTATGTCAATTCAGTCAATTATAAGTGAAATAATCTGTCTGTAAACAATTGTTGGAAAAATTACTTGTTTCATGCACAAAGATGATGTCCTAACCAACTTGCCAAAACTATACTTTGTTAATTAACAAGAAATTTGTTGAGTGGTTGAAAAACAAGTTTTAATGACTCCAATCTAAGTGTATGTAAACTTCCGACTTCAACTATATATATGTTGTATATACACTACCGTTCAGAAGTTTGGGGTCACTTAGAAATGTCCTTGTTCTTGAAAGAAATGCACATGTTTTGTCCATTAAAATAACATAAAATTGATCAGAAATATAGTGTCGTCATTGTTAATGTTGTAAATGATGATTGTAGCTGGAAACGGCTGATTTTTTAATGGATTATCTACATAGGCGTACAAAGGCCCATTTTCAGCAACCATCACTCCTGTGTTCCAATGGCACGTTGTGTTAGCTAATTAATCACTAGAAAGCAGTGAAGAGGCGACTCCGGGATGCTGGCCTTCTAGGCAGGGTTCCTCTGTCCAGTGTGTGTTCTTTTGCCCATCTTAATCTTTTATTTTTATTGGCCAGTCTGAGATATTGCTTTTTCTTTACATCTCTGCCTAGAAGGCCAGCATTCCGGAGTCACCTCATCACTGTTGACGTTGAGACTGGTGTTTTGCGGGTACTATTTAATGAAGCTGCCAGTTGAGGATTTGTGAGGGGTTTGTTTCTCAAACTAGACACTAATGTACTTGTCCTCTTGCTCAGTTGTGCACCGGGGCCTCCCACTCCTCTTTCTATTCTGGTTAGAGCCAGTTGCGCTGTACTTCTCAGTACACAGCGTTGTACGAGATCTTCAGTTTCTTAGCAATTTCTCACCTTCATTTCTCAGAACAAGAATAGACTGACGAGTTTCAAAAGAAAGTTTTATTTCTTTCCATTTTGAGCCTGTAATCAAACCCACAAATGCTGATGCTCCAGATACTCAATTAGTCTAAAGAAGGCCAGTTGTATTGCTTCTAATCAGCACAACAGTTTTCAGCTGTGCTAACATCATTTAAAAAGGGTTTTCTAATGATCAATTAGCCTTTTAAAATGATAAACTTGGATTAGCTAACAAATACGTGCCATTGGAACACATGAGTGATGCTTGCTGATAATGGGCCTCTGTATGCCTATGTAGATATTCCATTAAAAATCATCAGTTTCCAGCTACAATATTCATTTACAACATTAACAATCTCTACACTGTATTTCTGATCAATTTTATGTTATTTTAATGGATTTTTTGTTGTTGTTGATTTTCTTTCAATAACAAGGACATTTCTAAGTGACCCCAAATTTTTGAACGGTAGTGTGTTTGATGTATTTATGCAGGGTTCATCTGAAAAAGAGTGTGTAAAATACAATATGATTTCCCTGTCAAAATAATGGTTAAAACATATATACACATTTTTTTAAAATAATAAAACAGCTGGTCTTCCCCAATAGCGCAGGCCTTTTAAATATTGCATAATAAGGAGACACCGGTCCTCCATTACAGTCATAATCATTTTACATGGAAATACTCAAATACTATTCTGATGTACAATACCGAGATTGTTCAGTCTAATAAGCCTACTCTTCAAGCCAGCTTTGAAGCCAAAACCTTTCTTCTCACATTGGTCTAAATACAGGACAACCAACTGACAGAGTTGACAAAGTCTTTGCAGCCAGGCAGGGTTTGCTCTGAAGTGGGCAGACTATAAGAGTGTGGGTTGAGGACAACAAAGAAGAGCTGCAACGCACAGCAATTGAGAGATGTGTCATGACAATTTTTATTTTATTTAACTAGGCAAGTCAGTTAAGAACAAATTCTTATTTACAATGACAGTTTACAATTTTACCTTGTCAGCTCGGGATCCAATCTACTGTAGCAACCTTTTGGTTACTGGCCCAACGCTCTAACTACTAGGCTACCTGCCACCCCAAATTGATCAAATATTTATTCATTGTCATCCTCAGTGCAGTATGTGTCATCATTACATCTCCTGCAGCTCAGTGTTCAACACCATAGTGGTCTCCAAGTTCATCGCTAAGTTAAGGACCCTGGCACTGAACACCTCCCTCTGCAACTGGATTTCCTGATGGCCGCCCCCAGGTGTTGAGTAGGCAACCACTCATTCTCCACGCTGACCCTCAACACAAGGGCCCCCTCAGTGGTGCGTGCTTAGTGCCCTCCTGTACTCCCTGTTCACCCATGACTGCGTGGCTGCGCAGACTACAACACCATCATTAAGATTGCCAACGAAGCAACATTATCTTCCCCAGAGATCACTTTTTTCCTTTATTATGACAGGACACACTCCTACTCACTCCTATTCTCTGATCAAGTGCTAACAGCCATTCACATCCACTTCTAACTCGCTTGCTATTTAGTTATAAACAAAAATATAAAAGCAACAAAGACTTTACTAAGTTACAGTTCATAAAGGAAATCAGTCAATTGAATAAAAAAAAATTGGGGCCCTAATCTATGGATTTCACAGGGATACCTTAAAAAAAGGCAGGGGTGTCAAATGGTGTGACCACCATTTGCCTCACGCAGCGTGACACATCTCCTTCGCATAGAGTTGATCTGATTCATTGTAGCCTGTGAAATGTTGTCCCACTCCTCTTCAATGTCTGTGCGAAATCGCTGGATATTGGCAGGAACTGGAACATGCTGTTGTACACATCGATCCAGAGAATCCCAAACATGCTCAATGGGTGGCGTGTTTGGGTGAGAATGCCCAGGCCATGGAAGAACTGGGACATTTTCAACTTCCAGGAATTGTTTACAGATCCTTGCGACATTGGTCCTTACATTATCATGCTGAAACATGAGGTGATGCTGATGAGTGGCACGACAATGGGCCTCAGGATCTGGTCACAATATCTTGATAAAATGCAATTGTGCTCGTTGTCCAGCTTTGACTGCCCAGACCATAACCCCCGCCACCATAGGGCACTCTGTTCACAACGTTTACATCAGCAAACCGGCTCGCCCACATGACGCCATACGCGTGGTCTGCAGTTATGAGGCCGGTTGGACCCACTGCCAAATTCTCTAAAGCAATGTTGAAGGTGGTTTATATCAGAGAAATTAACATTGAAATTATCTGGCAACAGCTCTGGTGGACATTCCTGCAGTCAGCATGGCAATTGCACGCTCTCTCAAAACTTGAGACATCTGTGGCATTGTGTTGTGTGACAAAACTGCACATTTTAGAGTGGCCTTATATTGCCCACAGCACAAGGTGCACCTGTGTAATGATCATGCTGTTTAATCAGCTTCTTGATATGCCATTGGTGGATGGATTATCTTGGAAAAGGAGAAATTCTCACTAACAGGGATGTAAACAAATTTGTGCACAAAATTTGAGAGGAACATTTTTGTAAGTATGAAAAATTTCTGGAATCTTTTACTTTAGCTCATGAAACATGGGACCACTTTACATGTTCCGTTGTATTTGTGTTCAGTGTATAAAGAAGGCTAACCAATGGAATAAGCAGTTACTTAAAACAACTGATATGTATAATTGTGGTGTGCAGTTAAGAGATCGGTCGGTAAAATGTGTGTGTAGGATTAGAAGCTGTGTGTAGGGTATGATAGTAAGTGGGTCTGTGTGTGTTTGATTGAACTGTCCTTTCTCTTTGCTTATTTGAGCTCTTCTTGCCCTAATATGGACTTGTTTTTTTTATCAAATAGGGCTACCTTGTCACAACACAACCGATTGGCTCAAACACATTAAGAACTAAATACATTTCACAAATGAACTTTTAACAAGGCACACCTGTTAATTGAAATGCATTCCAAATGACTACCTCATGAAGCTTGTTAAGAGAATGCCAAGAGTGTGCAAAGCTGTCATCAAGGCAAATGGTGGCCACTTTGAAGAATCTCAAATATAAAATATTTTTTGATTTGTTTAACACATTTTTTGTTACTACATGATTCCATGTGTCATTTCATAGGTTTAATGTCTTCACTATTATTCTAATTTATAAAATAGTAGAAATAAAGAAAAACCATTGAATGAGTAGGTGTGTCCAAACTTTTGACTGGTACTGTAGATCGTTTTTTGTCATTGGGGTTTTTGAACCCACAAGTCGTCGTGACATCGTCTGCCCTGTACGGAGATTGCGGACGCCCAGTATCCAAACATGCAAACATGCATGGCTTGAGATGCCACCGGTCGAGTGTGTGTAGCTAGCTACCCAGTTTCAATATCAACAGTACTGCCAAAGAAGCATAACGTTTGAGTAGTATTTAAAAACACCTGATTTAAATCATCATCATCATCAATATTCGATCTGGTTGGCTGATATGCGCCGCAGAGAAAGGAGCAGCTGCATCAACGTCCCTCCGACCCAACTCCATCCCTCCTTCAGTCGGGAGTTGCACGTGTGTGTCAGGGCAGTAGCAACACAGCTAGTCTAGACACTAAAATATCCACACAAGCCACTAGCCGACCAGCCAGCGATATATCATGAGTTAGAAGATTATTAATAATATGAATTTATGTAAGAATTTTAAGAGCATTGAAGATAAATCACGCAAAAAAATCTGCGATCAGCTGATAGCCCACTCTCTTTCCCCAATGTCAGTCATGTCTTTAGGAGGCAATGTAACTAGCTTGCTTACAATTTGTGATGTGTTGCTGCAGAAATAAACAGGCCTATGCGCCAAATTTTTACTTGCTACAGAGGCAGTTGGTAAGTTAGGAATTTAGATATACACTATGAATTATGAAAGTAATTGTTTTTCAAGCGCCGAGTGCGCCCTGTTTTTGTTTTGAGCACTTGATCCTGGTCTGTGCAAGGCCTTGTGTGTGTGTGTGTGTGTGTGTGTGTGTGTGTGTGTGTGTGTGTGTGTGGGGGGGGGTGATCAAGCCTCCATAATGCAGCCTAGTGAAGCTGCTACACCTTAAGAATAGGGTGCCCCTCAGGAGCCGGGACATTACAGTTGCAATGACTCAGCATGGCTACTCTACCCATTGTAATTCCTCTTAATGTTAATATTTGCAGAGCTTAGAAATTAATTATTTTAAAAGACCCATCTGCCCTCTTGCCAGGTGAAATATTTATACAACTCTTTTTCCACAGCTTCTATTTACTCCTCCTTATCCTTCCTTTCGCCTTTTGGCATGACCACACGTGGAAGGACCACATGTTAAGGAGAGATTGATTAGATTCTGATTCATTAATTGTTATTACCTTTGGCATTAACATGCACTAAAATAGGTTAGGTGACACAGGACACACCACATTCTAGCATGGTGTCTACTCTATACCTGGAAGTGAAATAAACTTCAAGTTAAAGGTAAACTCATTACAGACGCTCTTATCCAGAGCAACTTACAGTTAGTGCATTTATCTTAAGATGGCTAGGTGGGACCATTACATATCACAGGCATAGTAAGTACACGTTTCCTCAAGGGGGGCGTTATTTAAGATACTCTTTGAAGAGGTAGGGTTTTCAGGTGCTTTTGGAAGATGGGCAGAAATCTACTGTCCAAGCTTTAGAGGGAAGGTGGTTCCACCGTTGGGATGCCAGGACAGAGAGCTTGGACTGGGCAGCGGGAACTACCCTCCTGTAGGAGTGAGATGGCCAAGAGACCAGAGGTGGCAGAACAGAGTGCTCGGGTTGGGGTGTAGGGTTTGAGCATAGCCTGAAGGTAGAGAGTGGCTGCAGTGTTCTGGATAAGTTGCAGTGGTTTGATGGCACAAGCGTGGAGCCCAGCCAACATCGAGTTGCAGTAGTCTAGATGGGAGATGACAAGTGCCTGGATTAGAACCTTTGCCGCTTCCTGTGTGAGGTTGAGTCGTACTCTACGGATGCTGTAGAGCATGCTTTGATGTTTTCAGAGAATGACAGGGTGTTGTCCAGGGTCATGCCAAGGTTCTTCGCACTCTGAGAGGGCGACACTGTTGAGTTACCAACTGTGATGGAGAGGTCTTTGAGCAGACAGGCCTTCCCCGGGAAGAAAAGCAACTCTGTCTTGTAAGGTTGAGCTTCAGGAGATGGGCTGACATCCAAGCTGAGGTATCTGCCAGGCATGCAGAGATGCGTGTCGCCACCTGGGTGTCAGGTGGAAAGTAGTTGAGTGTCATCCACATAGCAATGATAGGAGAGACCATGTGAGGATATGACACAGCCATGTGACTTGGTATATAGAGAGAAGAGGGGAGGGCCTAGAACAGGGCCCTGGGGGACACCAGTAGTGACATTACGTGGTGCAGACACAGATCCTCGCCACGTCACCTGGTAGGAGTGACTTGCCAGGTAAGCTGCAATCCAAGAGTGTGCAGAGCCTGAGACACCCAGTCCTGAGAAAGTGGAGAGGAGGATCTGATGGTTCACGGGGTCGAAGGCAGAGGATAGATCTAGGAGGATGAGAACAGAGGGAGCGAGAGTCAGCTTTGGCAGTGCAGAGCCTCCGTGACACAGAAGACCCGTCCTGGTTAGGGTCAAGAAGATCGTTCTGAGAGAGATAACAAGAGTTTATCAGAGACAGAACGCTTAAGTGTTTTGGAAATAAAATAAAGGCATACAGGGCTACAGTTTGAGGTCAGATGAGTCACATTTGCTACCATATTCAAAAAGCATATATTAGACATATTTAAACCATGAGAAACTTCCAATATAAAAAGTAACTACAAATGTTTCTATAACTAGCCTATAACTCTTCAACATTCACTACCATTCAAGTTTGGGGTCACTTAGAATTGTCCTTGTTTTTGAAAGAAAAGCAATTTTTTTGTCCATTAAAATGGCATCAAATTGATCATAAATACAGTGTTTATATTGTAAATGACTATTGTAGCTCGAAACAGCTGATTTATTATGGAATATCTATATCTACATAAAATCTACACTCAACTACAAGGTGGCGTAGTAGTAGGACGTGTGTGTTTGACTTTGTCTAATACCATGTCTTATCCAGTGTAATTA
The DNA here is from genome assembly GCF_036934945.1 of Oncorhynchus masou masou. Classification (NCBI taxonomy): domain Eukaryota; kingdom Metazoa; phylum Chordata; class Actinopteri; order Salmoniformes; family Salmonidae; genus Oncorhynchus; species Oncorhynchus masou. The sequence goes on along the minus strand of NC_088242.1, from coordinate 81,372,411 downwards.
GCCAGTATTTTTCGTATTCATCTTAATCTCACATTCTATCTACAAACTAAATATACTTTCCTGCAACCCGCCTCACCCAATGTGGTACAGATCTGCTTCCATCAGGAGCTAGCCAGCTAACTAGCTACTAGTCGTTGTTGCAACGGCTAGTGGTCTTTTTTCTCAGTCACCAGCCAGCCTTAGCTCGGATAACACCTGCCAGACTGCACAGTGCGATATAAACCCAGAGCACATTGGACTGCTTCTCTGTACAACATTCCTGCCGCTCTGGATCATTACACCGGATCATCGCAGCCAGAAAACTGCTCCTTTTATTCTCTGTCCCCAACGCACTAGACCACATATGTCAGAGTCAAGGCCCGCGGGCCACATCCGGCCCGCGAGAAGGTTTTTACGGCCCCTGGGATGATCTTGATTTATTATTAGAACCGGCCCGCAGACCGCAGCAAGCCGGCAGCCCGCAGATCTTTTACACGCACCAATACTACATTTCCCACAATGCAACGGTGACGCACCGAGCAGTAGGCTGCTTCATTTCAATATTTATTGGCACAGCAGTCGTCAGCATCACAGTAAAATTAACTTTCAGATACCCATCAAAAATGGCAAAACGGAAGGTGGACACTGAGAACCGGGGGTTTCAAACAAGGTGGAGTCGGAGTATATGTTCACGGAGGTAGCTGGAAAACCTGTGTGTCTTCTGTGTGGAGAAAGTGTGGCGGTACTGAAAGAGTATAATCTGAGACGACATTATTGAAACACGCGGACAAAAACAAGAATATGGACATGGAACAAAGGCTACAAAAGGCAGAGGAATTAAAACGAGGCCTCAAATCTCGACAGGCTCTGTTCAAAAAGCCAAATCACAAGGCCAGGCTGCTGTCAAGGCCAGTTTTATTTTGGCAGAAGAGATCGCTAAATCAGCCCGGCCATTTACGGAGGGGATTTCATCAAAAACTGCATGATTAAAGTTTGTGACGAAGTTTGCCCAGAAAAAAGGCAACTCTTTTTAAATGTGAGTCTGAGCAGAAACACCATTGCCGAGAGAGTAGACCAGTTGTCCATCAATCTAAAAGAGCAGCTTGTGAAAAAGGGAAAAGATTTCATTGCATATTCCTTGGCTGTGGATGAGAGCACCGACATTTCTGACATTGCCCAGTTGTCAATTTTCATCCGCGGAGTGGACTCCAGCCTAAGCGTGACAGAGGAGTTTTTGGCTTTACGTCCTATGCATGGCACAACTACGGGGCATGATTTGTATGAAGAGGTGTCAAGATGTGTAAATGAGATGGAGCTGCCTTGGGAAAAACTCGTGGGTTTGACAACCGACGGAGCACCTGCGATGTGTGGACACAGGAGCGGACTGGTGGCGAAGATACGGGAAAAGATGCAAGAGGAAAACGCGACAGGTGAGCTGACAGCTTATCATTGTATCATACACCAGGAAGCGTTGTGCGGTAAAGCCTTGAAAATGGAGCATGTAATGAGCATCATCACGCGCACAGTTAACTTTATCAGAGGTTTGAATCACCGCCAGTTCAAGGCATTTCTGACGGAGTTAGAAACGGAGCATGGTGATTTGCCTTATCACACAGAGGTGCGATGGCTAAGCCAGGGAAAGGTGCTTCAAAGATGTTTCGAGCTTCGTGAGGAGATTTGTCTGTTCTTGGACAGCAAGGGAAAGACACAACACAACTCCGAGACGAAATGTTTCTGTGTGAAATGGCTTTTCTGTGTGACATTACGAGTCATCTGAATGCAATGAACTTGCAGCTGCAGGTCGGGATCATGTCATCTCTGATATGTACAGTACAGTGAAGGCATTTAAAACCAAACTGACTCTGTGGGAGACGCAGATCGGAAAGAAAATTTGAGCCACTTTCCCAGCTGCCAGACCATGAAAGAGAAGCTCTCTACCAGTGCGTTCCGAGCGCACAGTTGGCTGATAAAATAGGTATGCTTGCCGCTGACTTTCGACGCCGATTTGCTGACTTTGAAGCACAAAAAAGCAGGTTGGAACTGCTCGGTAACCCATTTGCTGTTGACGTGGAAAGCTCACCACCAAACCTCCAAATGGAGTTGATTGACCTCCAATGCAATGATGCACTGAGGGCAAAATATGCGGCAGTGGGTGCTGCGGAGTTCGCCCGTTTCCTCCCGACACAATGCCCCAGCTGCGCATCCAGGCTGCTCAAACGTTGTCTATGTTTGGCAGCACATACCTGTGTGAACAACTTTTTTCTTTGATGAACCTGAACAAAACATCACACAGAAGTCGACTTACTGCTGAACACCTCCACTCAATTCTGAGGATTTCCTCAGCTCAGAGCCTACCCGAACATTGATGAACTTGTGGAAAAGATGGGACACCACCAAGTATCACCCTCAACCTCAAACAAGTGAACATTACTGTGCAATCACATATTTAGAGTTTTTACTCAGTTCAAGTTTAAAAGTTAAAGTTTAATATTTGTTTTCACTGCATGTTACTTCTCCTTAAACAAAGTGTTGTTTTTGATTAATAGATTTTTGCACTTTATTTTATTGTATTTCAATCCAATTATGGATTTAAAAATTATTTCAGTTAGAGTGGATGATAGAAAATTTTGCTATTATTGTCTTTTTTCTTTGAAAATTAAAATTTAGCCCACATATTGGAATATATTTTTGCTAAAATAGAAAATATGGAACTACTGATGGTGTCCTTGAAACCCCTGCACCGAACAGTTTCTTTCATTTAATGTTCATGTTATGGGGATTCCCCCAAGCGCTTTTTATATAAAGGAAATTTGTCTTTTGTGTCTGTCTGAAAATTAAATCCCCAATTACTGACAGAGCCATAAGAAAATATTGCTTTATTTCCATCTGACTGTTCATATTGGACTTTGAGGTTTTCAGTAGGCAATTAGGTTCACTCACACAAGTTATCAACTATAAATCTTGAAAAAAAAAAATCAAAATCAAATTTTCAATATTTGTCACATACCGGACTAGCTATCCCTCTGTGATTCCTTGACAGTGCAGTAATTCAGTCTTAGTCACTCCTCTTAAAGCCCCAGTGCATTTTGCTTTCATATATTTGACTTCTGAGTTTTCTGCATGTTAACATCAGAAGCCTCCTCCCTAAAAGCATCCTTAGCTGTTAACTAAATCAGATTTTAGCTGCCAGTTCCTGTTTGTTCCTACAGCTTCCACCTCGCCAGTCTTGGGAATTGGGCTGTTTATCTTTGGTGAAATGAAGTGCTGTCAGAGGTGCCACTGTGGGAAGTTCGAATCGTCCATGTTTTATTGAGCTATTTAATACAGATCGCCCGTGATCAATTTGATCGATTAACGTTTACAAGTACCTAAGGTTGGATTACAAAGTAGTTTGCAGTATTTTTATGACGGATTTAAACGAAAAAAAGAACCAATTGTGATGTTTATGGGACATATAGGAGTGCCAACAAAAGAATCGTCAAAGGTAATGCATTTTTTATATTTTATTTCAGCGTTTTTTTTGTACGTCGCGTTCATGTGCATGCTATCAGATAAAGCATCTTTAAAATCTGACATGTTGGCTTGATTACGAGTGTAGCTTTAATTGAGTATCCTGCATGTGATTTAATGAAAGTTTGTGTTTATCTCGTACTATTTGAATTCGGCGCTCTGCATTTCCCCAAGGCTGTTGTTTGAGGCATCTCAATATGCAGCGCCAGCTGTGCCACCAGAGATTCTCTGGTTTCGCGCCCAGGCTCCGTCGTAACCAGCGTCCGGGAGGTCCGTTGGGTTATTGGGCCCGGGTTAAGGGATATCTTTGATCGCGCACCAGTGGCAGCAGTGCACCTAACCAAGGTTGCCAGGTCCAACACATTGGTATGGCTTCCGGGTTGGATGCGCGCTGTGTTAAACAGTGCGACTTGGTTGGGTTATGTATCGGAGTGATGACTTTCAACCTTCGTCTCTCCCGAGCCGTAAGGATTTGTAGCGATGAGACAAGATAGTAGCTACTAACAATTGGATACCGAAATGAAAAATGTAGGGTAAACATGGGCTCCTTCATAGCCCTCTATTTACACCTCTGCTGTCTTCAACCAGGATCTCAGTGATCACTGCCTCATTGCCTGCGTCCGTAATGGGTCCGCCGTCAAATTCAAACGCTCCCTAAAACACTTCAGCGAGTAGGTCTTTCGAATCGACCTGTCTTTCTCATTCCGTCAGTAGAGGATGCCTGGTTATTCTTTAAAAGTGCTTTCCTCACCATAAGTAAGCATGCCCCATTCAAAAAACAAAGAACTAAGAACATATATAGCCCTTGGTTAACTCCAGACTTGACTGCCCTCGACCAGCACAAAAACATCCTGTGGTGTACTGCATTAGCCATATGCAACTTTTCAGGGAAGTTAGGAAACAATATACACAGGCAGATAGGAAAGCAAAGGCCAGCTATTTCAAACAGAAACTTGCATCCTGAAGCACAAACTCCAAAAAGTTCTGGGACACTGTAAAGTCCATGGAGAATAAGAGCATCTCCTCCCAGCTGCACAATGCAATGAAGCTAGGAAATACTGTCACCATCGATAAATCTCTACGATAATCTAGAATTTCAATAAGCATTTTTCTACAGCTGGCCATGCTTTCCACCTGGCTATACCTCATTCAACAGCTCTGCACTCCCCACAGCAACTTGCCCAAGCCCCCCCATTTCTCCTTCACCCAAATCCAGATAGCTGATTTTCTGAAAGAGCTGCAAAATCTTACAAATCAGCCTAGAACAATCTGTTTTCTTCATTATCTCTACAGCCCTTATTACTAGGTCCCAGCTTTGATGCACCTGTGACCCAAACTGCTACCTTGCCTTTCTTCAAAAGCCAATAACAAACAGATCACTGTCCATTTCGAATCCCACCGGTGCAACAGGCATGGATGCACATCAGCCAGGTGGTTATGCCATCGCTTGACAATATGCCATCTTTACCTGGCCTTCCTGTGAAACATCGGGTGGTTGTGTGAGGCCTTCCTGTCCTGGTGTAAGGTAGTTTGTTGACGTTGAGTGTGAGGTTATTATCCTGACACCACACTCTGAGGGCCCTCACCTCCTCCCTGTAGGCCGTCTCGTCGTTGTTGGTAATCAAGCCTACCACTGTTGTGTCGTCCGCAAACTTGATGATTGAGTTGGAGGCATGGGTGACCACGCAGTCGTGGGTGAACAGGGAGTACAGGAGAGGGCTCAGAACGCACCCTTGTGGGGCCCCAGTGTTGAGGATCAGCGGGGAGGAGATGTTGTTACCTACCCTCACCACCTGGGGGCGGCCCGTCAGGAAGTCCAGTACCCAGTTGCACAGGGCGGGGTCGAGACCCAGGGTCTCGAGCTTGATGACAAGCTTGGAGGGTACTATGGTATTGAATGCCGAGCTGTAGTCGATGAACAGCATTCTCACATAGGTATTCCTCTTGTCCAGATGGGTTAGGGCAGTGTGCAGTGTGGTTGAGATTGCATCATCTGTGGACCTATTTGGGCAGTAAGCAAATTGGAGTGGGTCTAGGGTGTCAGGTAGGGTGGAGGTGATATGGTCCTTGACTAGTCTCTCAAAGTCTCACTTCATGATGACGGAAGTGAGTGCTACGGGGCGGTAGTCGTTTAGCTCAGTTACCTTAGCTTTCTTGGGAACAGGAACAATGGTGGCCCTCTTGAAGCATGTGGGAACAGCAGACTGGTATAGGGATTGATTGAATATGTCCGTAAACACACCGGCCAGCTGGTCTGCGCATGTTCTGAGGGCGCGGCTGGGGATGCCGTCTGGGCCTGCAGCCTTACGAGGGTTAACACGTTTAAATGTCTTACTCACCTCGGCTGCAGTGAAGGAGAGACCGCATGTTTTCGTTGCAGGCCGTGTCAGTGGCACTGTATTGTCCTCAAAGCGGGCAAAAAAAGTTATTTAGTCTGCCTGGGAGCAAGACATCCTGGTCCGTGACTGGGCTGGATTTCTTCCTGTAGTCCGTGATTGACTAGACCCTGTCACATGCCTCTTGTGTCTGAGCCGTTGAATTGAGATTCTACTTTGTCTCTGTACTGACACTTAGCTTGTATGATAGCCTTGCGGAGGGAATAGCTGCACTGTTTGTATTCGGTCATGCTACCAGACACGTTGCCCTGATTAAAAGCAGTGGTTCGCGCTTTCAGTTTCACGCGAATGCTGCCATCAATCCACGGTTTCTGGTTAGGGAATGTTTTAATCGTTGCTATGGGAACGACATGTTCAACGCACGTTCTAATGAACTCGCACATCGAATCAGCGTATTCGTCAATGTTGTTATCTGACGCAATACGAAACATGTCCCAGTCCACGTGATGGAAGCAGTCTTGGAGTGTGGAGTCAGCTTGGTCGGACCAGCGTTGGACAGACCTCAGCGTGGGAGCCTCTAGTTTTAGTTTCTGTCTGTAGGCAGGGATCAGCAAAATGGAGTCGTGGTCAGCTTTTCCGAAAGGGGGGCGGGGCAGGTCCTTATATGCGTCGCGGAAGTTAGAGTAACAATGATCCAAGGTTTTTCCACCCCTGGTTGCGCAATCGATATGCTGATAAAATTTAGGGAGTCTTGTTTTCAGATTAGCCTGAAAACAATCCCCAGCTACAATGAATGCAGCCTCCGGATAAATTGTTTCCAGTTTGCAAAGAGTTAAATAAAGTTCGTTCAGAGCCATCGATGTGTCTGCTTGAGGGGGGGGGGGTATATATACGGCTGTGATTATAATCGAAGAGAATTCTCTTGGTAGATAATGCGGTCTACATTTGATTGTGAGGAATTCTAAATCAGGTGAACAGAAGGATTTGAGTTCCTGTATGTTTCTTTCATCACACCATGTCTCCTTAGCCATAAGGCATATGCCCCCGCCCCTCTTCTTACCAGAAAGGTGTTTGTTTCTGTCGGCGCGATGCGTGGAGAAACCCGTTGGCTGCACCGCTTCGGATAGCGTCTCTCCAGTGAGCCATGTTTCCGTGAAGCACAGAACGTTACAGCCTCTGATGTCCCTCTGGAATGCTACCCTTGCTCGGATTTCATCAACCTTGTTGTCAAGAGACTGGACATTGGCAAGAAGAATGCTAGGGAGTGGTGCACGGTGTGCCCGTCTCCGGAGTCTGACCAGAAGACCGCCTCGTTTCCCTCTTTTTCGGAGTCGTTTTTTTGGGTCGCTGCATGCGATCCATTCCGTTGTCCTGTTTGAAAGGCAGAACACAGGATCCGCGTCGCGAAAAACATATTCTTGGTCGTACTGATGGTGAGTTAACGCTGATCTTATATTCAGTAGTTCTTCTCGACTGTATGTAATGAAACCTAAGATGACCTGGGGTACTAATGTAAGAAATAACACGTAAAAAAACAAAAAACTGCATAGTTTCCTAGGAACGCGAAGCGAGGCGGCCATCTCTGTCGGCGCCGGAAGTGCTCTACAGTGTTTAATTGCTAAATTGTAAATATTGTGCCACTTTGGCCTATTTATTGCCTTACCTCCCTAATCTTACTACATTTGCACACACTGTATATCGATTTTTCTATTATGTTACTGACTGTACGTTTGTTTATCCCATGTGTAACTCTGTGTTGTTTGTGTCGCACCGCTTTGCTTTATCTTGGCCTGGTCGCAGTTGTCAATGAGAACTTGTTCTCAACTGTCCTACCTGGTTACATAAAGGTGAAATAAAGTAAAAATAGGCGTACAGAGGCCCATTATCAGCAACATCACTCCTGTGTTCCAATGGCATGTTGTGCTAGCTAATCCAAGTTTATCATTTTAAAAGGCTAATTGATAATTAGAAAACAGTGAAGAGGCGACTCCGGATGCTGGCCTTCTTGGCAGAGTTGCAAAGAAAAAGCCATATCTCAGACTGGCCAATAAAAATAAAAGATTAAGATTGGCAAAAGAACACAGACACTGGATAGAGGAACTCTGCCTAGAAGGCCATCATCCCGGAGTTGCCTCTTTATTGTTGACATTGAGACGGGTGTTTTGTAGGTACTATTTATTGAAGCTGAGGACTTGTGAGGCATCTGTTTCTCAAACTAGACACTCTAATGTACTTGTCCTCTTGCTCAGTTGTGCACCGGGGCCTCCCACTCTTTCTATTCTGGTTAGGGCCAGTTTGCGCTGTTCTGTGAAGGGAGTAGTATGCAGCACTGTACCAGATCTTCACTTTCTTGGTAATTTCTCACATGGAATAGCCTTCATTTCTCAGAACAAGAATAGACAGAGGTTTCAGAAGAAAGTTCCTTGTTTCTGGCCATTTTGAGCCTTTAATAAAATACACAAATGCTGATGCGCCAGATACTCAACTATTCTAAAGAAGGCCAGTTGTATTGCTTCTTTAAAATCAGCACAATATCACGGATCCCTCTGGAACTTTCATTGCACGCACCTGGCCCCTATTACCACTGATTGGATTTGTATATATACAGTGGGGAGAACAAGTATTTGATACACTGCCGATTTTGCAGGTTTTCCTATTTACAAAGCATGTAGAGGTCTGTAATTTTTATCATGTGTACACTTCAACTGTGAGAGACAGAATCTAAAACAAAAATCCCGAAAATCACATTTTGTGATTTTTAAGTAATTCATTTGCATTTTATTGCATGACATAAGTATTTGATACATCAGAAAAGCAGAACTTAACATTTAGTTACATTACAGAGATGAAACGTTTCCTGTAGTTCTTGACTATGTTTGCACACACTGCAGCAGGGATTTTGGCCGACTCCATATAGACCTTCTCCAGATCCTTCAGGTTCCGGGGCTGTCGCTGGGCAATACGGACTTTCAGCTCCCTCCAAAGATTTTCTATTGGGTTCAGGTCTGGAGACTGGCTAGGCCACTCCAGGACCTTGAGATGCTTACGGAGCCACTCCTTAGTTGCCCTGGCTGTGTGTTTCGGACGTTGTCATGCTGAAAGACTCAGCCACGACCCATCTTCAATGCTCTTACTGAGGGAAGGAGGTTGTTGGCCAAGATCTCGCGATACATGGCCCCATCCATCCTCCCCTCAATACGGTGCAGTCGTCCTGTCCCCTTTGCAGAAAAGCATCCCCAAAGAATGATGTTTCCACCTCCATGCTTCACGGTTGGGATGGTGTTCTTGGGGTTGTACTCATCCTTCTTCTTCCTCCAAACACGGCGAGTGGAGTTTAGACCAAAAAGCTCTATTTTTGTCTCATCAGACCACATGACCTTCTCCCATTCCTCCTCTGGATCATCCAGATGGTCATTGGCAAACTTTAGACGGGCCTGGACATGCGCTGGCTTGAGCAGGTGGACCTTGCGTGCGCTGCTGGATTTTAATCCATGACGGCGTAGTGTGTTACTAATGGGTTTCTTTGAGACTGTTGTCCCAGCTCTCTTCAGGTCATTGACCAGGTCCTGCCGTGGAGTTCTGGGCTGATCCCTCACCTTCCTCATGATCATTGATGCCCCACGAGGTGAGATCTTGCATGGAGCCCCGGACCGAGGGTGATTGACCGTCATCTTGAACTTCTTCCATTTTCTAATAATTGCGCCAACAGTTGTTGCCTTCTCACCAAGCTGCTTGCCTATTGTTCTGTAGCCCATCCCAGCCTTGTGCAGGTCTACAATTTTATCCCTGATGTCCTTACACGGCTCCTTGGTCTTGGCCATTGAGGAGAGGTTGGAGTCTGATTGATTGAGTGTGTGGACAGGTGTCTTTTATACAGGTAACGAGTTCAAACAGGTGCAGTTAATACAGGTAATAAGTGGAGAACAGGAGGGATTCTTAAAGAAAAACTAAACTAACTCTGTGAGAGCCGGAATTCTTACTGGTTGGTAGGTGATCAAATACTTATGTCATGCAGTAAAATAAAAATGAATTACGTAAAAATCTTACAATGTGATTTTCTGGATTTTTGTTTTAGATTCTGTCTCTCACAGTTGAAGTGTACACATGATAAAAATTACAGACCTCTACATGCTTTGTAAGTAGGAAAACCTGCAAAACGGCTGTGTATCAAATACTTGTTCTCCCCACTGTATGTGCCCTTTGTTCACCATGGTGCTGTCAATTATTGTTACAATGTCTGTTTGTGCGTGTGAGTACCTGTCCTGTGCGTTTTGGGCTTACGTGCCCTTGTGGATTGCGCAGATGATTACAGGTCTCATCCCGTGCGTTAATCATCGTGTGCATGTGTTATTTATTCGAGGTACTCATCGCTCTTTTGTTTGGGTTTCAACCCTGTATAATGTGAACATTTTGTTTGGTCTTCGTCCCCGTGCCTTTACACGACACACCGTCATTTTGGGTCTAATACATTTTTTTTTTTACACATTCCTGCTTCTGTCTCCCGATCCTTCATGCCAACGTGACACACAACAGTTTTCGGCTGTGCTAACATAATTGCGAAATGGTTTTCTAATGATCAATTAGCCTTTTAAAATTATAAACTTGGATAATCTAACACAATGTGCCACAGGAGTGATGGTTGCTGATAATGCGCCTCTGTACTCCTATATAGATATCCTATTAAAAAGAAAATGAAAATGCTCTTTTCAGAAACAATAGTAATTTACAACATTAATGTCTACACTGGATTTCTGATCAATTTGATGTTATTTTAATGGACAAAAAATTGTAAAAAACAAGGACATTTCTAAGTGACCCCAAACTTTTGAACGCTAGTGTAATTCATTACAAGTGTGTGTGCTTGTCTACACTCTACAAGAATCTGCCGGTTTTCATCATTTTTTTCTCATTCCTTTTAGCACCCAATACAGTGAGCCAAAATGAAATATGATTTTAAAGCAGTTTCGAGACGCCCACGGCCCCTCCCTCTCTATTCTCTCTCAGTGGTCTAACATCACACCAGCACACAGATATGCTTCAGTCATTTGTTGCCATGGTAACTGCAGCCGACATTCGCCAAAGCAACAGCTCATGTAGTCAAGAGTCTTTAAGGGCTGTAAAAAAAGACTGGAAAGTTAGGAGAGAGAGAGGCAGTGATAAATAGGCAAAAATTATATTTCTCTCTATACCATTTGTATTTCATATACCTTTGACTATTGGATGTTCTTATAGGCACTTTAGTATTGCCAGTGTAACAGTATAGTTTCCGTCCTTCTCCTCGCTCCTAACTGGGCTCGAACCAGGAACACATCGACAACAGCCACCCTCGAAGCAGCGTTACTGTCACAACTCCCACCAAAGGTGGCTCCCCTGCCTGTTCGGGCAGCGCTCGGCATTGCCGGTCTACTAGCTGCCACCGATCCCCTTTTGCTTTTCTGTTTGTTTTATCTTATTGGTTTATCTTACCTGTCTCTTATTTTGTTTTTGATTCAGGACTATTTAAGCCTGTTAGGCCCGCCTGTTTTTGTGCGGGCTTGTTTTCTGTTAGTCAGGTTGTGCGTGTAGTGTTCCTGTCCGTTTGTGCCCTGTGTTGGGTTGGACATTTTTGTGATTATTTCACCTGTTGTTTTGGGGGTTAGCACTGGAAACTGAAATAAAGTCTGGCTTCCCCAGTATCCTCTGCTCTCTGCGTTTGACTCCGCACCCACCACTCCAGGCGTAGTGACAGTTACCCATGCAGAGCAAGGGGAACAACTACTCCAAGTCTCAGAGCGAGTGACGTTTGAAACACTATTAGCGTGCACACCGCTAACTAGCTAGCCATTTCACATCACATTGTTACACCAACCTAATCTCGGGAGTTGATAGGCTTGAATTCATAAACAGCAGAGCTGCTGACAAAACGCACGAAAGTGCTGTTTGAATGAATCCTTATGAGCCTGCTGGTGCCCACCATCGCTCAGTCAGACTGCTCTATCAAATCATAGACTTAATTATAATATAATATAATAACACACAGAAATACGGGCCTTAGGTCAGTAATATGGTCAAATACGAAAACTATCATCTCGAAAACAAAACATTTATTCTTTCAGTGAAATATGGAACCGTTCCGTATTTTATCTAACGGGTGGCATCCATCAGTCTAAATATTCCTGTTACATTGCACAACCTTCAATGTTATGTCATAATTACATAAAATTCTGGCAAATTAGTTCGCAATGAGCCAGGCGGCCCAAATTGTTGCTTTACCCTGACTCTGCGTGCAATGAACGCAAGAGAAGTGACACAATTTCACCTGGTTAATATTGCCTGCTAACCTGGATTTCTTTTAGCTAAATATGCACGTTTAAAAATAAATACTTCTGTGTATTGATTTTAAGAAAGGCATTGATGTTTATGGTTAGGTACATGTTGGAGCAACGACAATCCTTTTTTGCGAATGCGCACTGCATCGATTATATGCAACGCAGGACACGCTAGTAACTAGTAATATCATCAACCATGTGTAGTTATAACTAGTGATTATGATTGATTAAGTTTAATGCTAGCTAGCAACTTACCTTGGCTTCTTACTGCATTCGCGTAACAGGCGGGCTCCTAATGAGGCAGGTGGTTAGAGTGTTGGACTAGTTAACCGTAAGGTTGCAAGATTGAATCCCTGAGCTGACAAGGTAAAAATCTGTCGTTCTGCCTCTGAACAAGGCAGTTAACCCACCGTTCCTAGGCCGTCATTGAAAGTAAGAATATGTTCCTAACTGACTTGCCTGTAAAAAAAATACAAATAAAAAATAAATCGGTGTCCAAAATTACCTAATTTATCGTCCATTCCGATTAATCGGTCGACCTCTGTTACACACACACACACACACACACACACACACACACACACACACACACACACACACACACACACACACACACACACACACACAAAAGTTTGGACACACCTACTCATTCAAGGGTTTTTATTTTTACTTTTTCAGCATTGTAGAATGATAGTGAAGACATCAAAACTATGAAATAACACATGGAATCATGTAGTAACCAAAAAAAAATCAAAATTCATTTTATATTTGAGATTCTTCAAATTAGCCACTTTTGCACACTCTTGGCATTCTCTCAACCAGCTTCACCTGGAATGCGTTCCCACATATGCTGAGCACTTGCTGGCTGCTTTTCCTTCACTCTGCGGTCCAACTCATCCTAAACCATCTCAATTGGGTTGAGGTCGGGTGATTGTGCAAAGCACCCCATGCCATTACACCTCCTCCTCCATGCTTCACAGTGGGAACCACACATGCGGAGCTCCGTTCACCTACTCTGCATCTCACAAAGACATGGCGGTTGCAACCAAAAATCTCAAATTTAGACTCAACAGACCAAAGGACAGATTTACACCGGTCTAATGTCTATTGCTCGTGTTTCTTGGCCCAAGCAAGTCTCTTCTTCTTATTGTGGTGTCCTTTAGTAGTAGTGGTGTCTTTGCAGCAATCCAACCATGAAGGCCTGATTCACACAATTTCCTCTGAACAGTTGATGTTGAGATGTGTCTGTTACTTGAACTCTGTGAAGCATTTATTTTGGTTGCAATTAACTTTAATCAACTTATCCTCTGCAGCAGAGGTAACTCTTGGTCTTCCTTTCCTGTGGCAGTCCTCATGAGAGCCAGTTTCATCATAGCTCTTGATGGTTTTTGCGACTGCACTTGAAATTTTCCAGATTGATTGACCTTCATGTTTTTAAGTAATGATGGAGTGTCATTTTTCTTTGCTTATTTGAGCTGTTCTTGCCATAATATAGACTTGGTCTTTTACCAAATAGGGCTATCTTCTGTATACCACCCCTACCAACACAACTAATTAGCTCAAACGCAATACGAAGGAAAATACATTTCACAAATTAACTTAACAAGGCACGCCTGTTAATTGAAATGCATTCCAGGTGACTACCTCATGAATCTGGATGAGAGAATGCCAAGAGTGTGCAAAGCTGTCATCAAGGCGAAGGGTGGCTACTTTGAAGTGTGTGTGTGTGTGTGGATATAGATATAGATGTTTTTTTTAACACAGGTAATCCTGTTTTTACTGCACTGGGCCTTTAACTACAGCTCATCAGAGGCCATCACATCCCAACAAATACTACCACATGAGTTCTCTGATGTTAGATAGAGGCGAACAAAAGATTGGAAGATGAATTGGCTATAACAAACTACAGTGTTTGTGCTAACTAGCAAATGTGAATATTTCCTTTTGGTGTGTAAATGAACACCACGTCATTCCCCATTTGTCCCCACAACATCACAGTACAGCCTCATGAAATTTGCCAAACTATTGTCTACTTGGTGTTCCAGACTAGAAAGTGCATTCCTTGGGCAAGGCCAAAGAAAAGTAAGGTCAACATCATGAAAAGAGATGAATATGTGAATTTGTAAGCAGCAGCATGTCGTGACTGAGATTCAGAGAGGGGAAGGTTGTTGACCTTCTGTAGCTCCTATTTACCACGGGACAGGAGTCCGCCTCCACACTGAGCTGAGGGCTTGGTCAAGCGCACACACACATGCAGATAAAAGAGACAGAAAACAAACAGATATGCGCTAAATGATCATAAAAGCCTGTTCCAACACAATGGGCCTCCCATAAGAGCTGCAAATGATAGAGTGAGGAGGTGCATTTTCTTTTTTCTCCTCCAGTCCCTTGTTACCCACCATTATCAAAATGAGACAAATTGGCATTCAGCGGAGCTCAGATGCAAATGACAACAAATCTATCACATAAGAGATGCATATTACATTCATCCTCGTGTGTTGAAAATAAATAGATTGGACACCGCTCATCACCGGACTGCTGTTTTCCCCAGTTCATCTCCTTTAATTTGTACTTCTAGCACTCTCTTCAGCACATATTCTGCTTCAAAGACAAAGGGAGTACGATGACTTACTTGTGTAGTCTAATGTGTTGTATTGAGAACCTCTTCTCAGGGTCATACTCAAGCATTCCTGGAAGAAAAATACTAAATAAATTATTGACGGCTTTGTAACCATTTGATGAGATGCATTTATTCCTTTCATTATTTCCTTATTTTTGTGCTGTGTTCAAATCAGGGCTTCTTGAAAACAATGAAACAGACAATTGTGCATAATGACCATTTCCATCAAGGAAAAAAGGGTGTCAATTAAACTCATCTTTACCTTAGAAATGCATTTTCTATCAACTGCATATTCATGATACATCAAAATGATAATTGTGGTGCTAATGTAAAATCACCACAGTGCCATCTACAGCTCCTAAAGAAAAACCTCCAAGATTGAATCACCGCTACGTACTATAAAGTACATCTGAGTGGACGAATTAAGTCCAATAAAGAGGAAAATCTATAATTGTGTGGTCATACCCTTCTTGTAATACTCTTACTACTGCAACTAATGCTTTCATCTCTAATAAGGTTTAATACCATGAAATAGAATATCGGGAGTGCCAGCAGTAGTGTTAGTCAGTCTAGACTCTTACCTCTTAGCAGGCCAGAGAGCAGAGGGCCACACTCCTCTGGAACACTGTAGTGTCCCTTTCCAATGTTCTCAAACAGCTTATATATGTTATACCCTTCAAAAGGGTACAGGCTGGTTGTTATGTTATATCTGAAAGGAAAAATTCAATATATTCCAAAAATAAAATCAGGCATGAAATAAATATGCCATCTGAAACCATTAATCTGCGAGTGGCCACTCACAGTGTGACACCAGCAGACCAGATGTCCACTTTGAACCCTGAGAAGGTGTCCAGGCCATTGGCAATCTCTGGGGGCTGGAAGGCAGGAGAGCCCTGGCTCGTACAACATGTGTTGTCCTCCGCAAACGGGTGCAGCGCCTGAGAGGGAGAACACCAGGGGGACACAGACATCATCAGAAGGGCCCAGAGCTTTTCTTGGGCAAGTCTCTTGTTTTGGGGTTTGCAAATGTAGCCCACTGATGTTGAACTATGCCCAAATTGAAATGCAATAAAGTTGACATCAAAAACTATTAGAGAATATAATTACCTCCGCTACACCCAGGTCAGAGATCTTTAGTGCACCGTCCGTCGTCAGCAGTAGATTCCCTGGTTTAATATCTTTGTGAACTATTCTATGGCTGTGCAAATATTCCAAGCCATCTAGCAGCTGACAAAAGTACCTGGGTAAAAGAGAAATGTATACAGTTGAAGTCGGAAGTTCACATAGATCTCAGTCAAATACATTTACCTCAGTTTTCACAATTCCTGTAAACATCCTGTTTTAGGTTAGTTAGGATCACCACTTTATTTTAAGAATGTGAAATGTTAGAATAATAGTAGAGAGAATGATTCATTTCAGCTTTTATTTCTTTCATCATATTCCCAGTGGGTCAGAAGTTTACATACACTCAATTAGTATTTGGTAGAAATGCTTTTAAATTGTTTAACTTGGGTCAAACTTTTTGGGTAGCCTTCCACAAGCTTCCCACCATAAATTGGGTGAATTTTGGCCTATTCCTCCTGACAGAGCTGGTGTAACTGAGTCAGGTTTGTAGACCTCCTTGCTCGCACACACTTTTTCAGTTCTGCCCACAAATTTTCTATAGGATTGAGGTCAGGGCTTTGTGATGGCCACTCCAATACCTTGACTTATTTGTCCTTAAGCCATTTTGCCACAACTTTGGAAGTATGCTTGCGGCCCCTGAACAGGCAGTTAACCCACTGTTCCCAGGCCATCA
Organism: Oncorhynchus masou masou; assembly: GCF_036934945.1. NCBI lineage: Eukaryota > Metazoa > Chordata > Actinopteri > Salmoniformes > Salmonidae > Oncorhynchus > Oncorhynchus masou. The sequence goes on along the minus strand of NC_088242.1, from coordinate 81,355,860 downwards.
TTGAAAATAAGAATTTGTTCTTAATTGACTTGCCTGGTTAAATAAAGATAAAATAATAAAATTGTCCATTTGGAAGACCCATTTGCGACCAAGCTTTAACTTCCTGACTGATGTCTTGAGATGTTGCTTCAATATATACACATAATTTATCCTCCTCATGATGCCATCTATTTTGTGAAGTGCACCAGTCCCTCCTGCAGAAAAGCACCCCCACAACATGATGCTGCCACCCCCGTGCTTCACTGTTGGGACGGTGTTCTTCGGCTTGCAAGCCTTCCCCTTTTTCCTCCAAACATAACAATGGTAATTATGGCCAAAAAGTTATATTTTTGTTTCACCAGGCAAGAGGACATTTCTCCAAAAAGTACAATCTTTGTCCCCATGTGCAGTTGCAAACTGTAGTCTGGCTTTTTTTATGGTGGTTTTGGAGAAGCGGCTTCTTCCTAGCTGAGTGACCTGTCAGGTTATGTCGATATAGGACTCGTTTTATTGTGGATATAGATACTTCTGTACCCGTTTCCTCCAGCATCTTCTCAAGGTCCTCTGCTGTTGTTCTGGGATTGATTTGCACTTTTTGCACTAAAGTACGTTCATCACTAGGAGACAGAACGAGTCTCCTTCTTGAGCGGTACGATGGCTGCGTGGTCCCATGGTGTTTATACTTGCGTGCTATTCCTTGTACAGATGAACGTGGTACCTTCAGGCATTTGGAAATTGCTCCCAAGGACTTGTGGTCTACAATTTTTTTTTTTTTGAGGTCTTGGATGATTTCCCCATGATGTCAGCAAAGAAGCACTGAGTTTGAAGGTAGGCTTGAAATACATCCAAAAGGTACACCTCCAATTGACTCAAATTATGTCAATTAGCCTATCAGAAGCTTCTAAAGCCATGACATTATTTTCTGGAATTTTCAAAGCTGTTTAAATGCACAGTCAACTTAGCATATGTAAACTTCTGACCCACTGGAATTGTGATACAGTGAATTATAAGTGAAATAATCTGTCTGTAAACAATTGTTGGAAATTACTTGTGTCATACACAACGTAGATGTCCTAACCGACTTGTCATCAACAAATTTGTGGAGTTTTAATGACTCCAACCTAAGTGTATGTAAACTTCTGTCTTCAACTGTGTCTGTATTAACTTCGGTGTTTGGTCAGATATCTTCAAGCCACATATCGACAATTATTGAATTGAGATGAAAGATAAACATACCCATGAGCTTGAAAAACTGGAAACCTTTTCTCATCAACACTGTCCAACATCTCCTGCATTCCACATACACAATATTCCATCACCATATACGTAAGCAGAGTCAAGGAAAAGAGACAAGGTGGCAATTGTTTCATACTGGTAACCTAGCAAGGTATCAAAACGATAGTGCTATATCTTCATCACCAAAGGATTTGTATTAATTCAACACAAATGACCTTAAATCCTGTTTACATTACGGATCAATATGTGGTTGACTGACAAGTTACTAATCCATCAAACTAGCTAGACACACAAAATATTGTCAATCCAAGATAACTCTGGAAAAATACAATTTGTCCCTGAGATTAAATTGATCTTCCTGAATGGACCAAAGATGAGACAATGAAAGTGTACAAATGGATTGTGAAATTGAATGTCAAAACAATACTAAAACAATACTAAATTCTGTATTCACAGTTCTCAGGGTCACTTATAGAAGGCACTTATCTAACCAGCAGCCCCAGCCAGAGAGGAAGAAGAGCAGAGAGGAGAGAGACATGAAAGGTGGGGATATTTCCATCCTGATGGATTGGGGAGGGCTGGTTGGTTGGGTAAACAGACAGGTCTATGACAGTAAGAGCCAGTTAGTCACGACTGCGTCAGTGTTCCTCTCTCCCAAGGAGGGGGGGGGGCAGTCAGCCCACAGTATGCGCTTCACACCCATATTAGAACCCCCATTAACTAACCGCTGGAGGGACTTCACATGACCGGTGAGAAAGGCACAGGAAGGAGCGGGAGAGAGGAAAAGGGAATGGAGAGGGGGGCTGCCCTCATTGCCGGTTCAATCAGTAACACACATTAGGAGTAAATTGAGTGAATAGATGATGCAGCTGGGCTGCAGTCAGACGGGGCTGAAGGAGCACTCACCACTGCTGGGCCCATCTGACGTAGGAGCCGTGGGCTTGCAGACAGGGGTGGCCGGGCGGGCGGAAAGAACATTTTTGAGAGGCAAATGATTTATGTTTTTAAAGGTAGAATTCTACGTATTCACACTTCTGGCTCTGTGCAAAAAGACAGGTTACAAAAACATATGGTTCCGTGTTTAGAAACTTTTTTTCAACTATTCTCAGAGGTTTTTTAGAAGCAGAAGCCAGAGCTCTCACGCCCTTAACATATTTGTTTTCCACACAAATAACTCAGTCACGTTTTTCATCACTACTCTTTTACAGCCGCAATGCAAAGTGACCTGTGAGCCACAATGTTCCGAAAGAGCATGCTGCAGATGAAAAGAACAGACCCCTTGACACTAAATTATAAACACAAACACGTGTCGCTAGACAAAGTGGAGACATTCCATTAAGTCAATCTAGCTAGTATGACTCAGCAACTAAAATGAAAACCATGTCATAACTTCCTATAATATGTTCTCACCTCAACAATTACGTGGTCTAAAATGTAAATTGGGATTTTTTTTTTACCTGACTGAACATTGGCTGAATCATTCATGGTCTAAACTGTACTAAATCAATTGGGGAGACCCTTTTAATGTCCGACACAAAGGGTAATGAGTGTTTTATGTGGTGTAGAGCGGCAGACTTCTAAGGACAAGCCAGAGATTATTAGAATCAAAGAGTGAGTGAGTTGGGGGGAGGAAGAGAGCAGAAGGTAAAGGCCTTGTGAAGTTAGTTAGTCCATCTAATACTGAGCGTCATGTTGCCGTATTCCACCAACAGGACAACAGAGACCTCGTGTGGTCATACCGCTGAATTACAGCAACATGACATTTCCGATGAAAGTGACTATTGGTGCATTGAAACTCATTTGAAGGACAGTGCACACTTGTCTTTACAGTTGATCTGCATAGCTTACTCTACTGTTCCATGGGAAAACAATCATTCCCTAACTGTGAGAAAAGTAGCCACAAAATAGACTAACTTATCCCATTATCCACACATTATAATGCTTGGTCAAATCTTATGCAGTGCTTTGAAGTCTTCGTTAGTACGATTTGTACAACTAATGAGACATCTCTATGGTTTAGATAGACGCATGCTAAAGAATAAAAACAATTTCATCATTTTTAAAGTATATATCTTTTGCTTCTCCTCATTATACAAAACCTCGACCAACTGGATAATATTATTGTGCCTCAATCTTCTTAACAGCTTAATCTCTCTGTAAGGAAAATGTTTTTTAAAACTGTTTAGATATATGGCATTGGGAAAACTGAATTAATTTCACTATGAAATAATTATGCAGTTTCATCAGCACTGATAACAACAAAAAACACAGAGGGCCAAAGTAATTTGAACAACGTCAACGTTGTTTTATCTTCTGACCTTCTAAAGGCAGGATTTAGTGAGAAAACCATAATTACTCTTAAAAAGCTACATTTAATCACTTCAACTAATAGTGGTTACTATTACTCTCAGTGATTCTTAAAAGGCACAGTAACACCTGAGGTACATGCACTGATTAGAAGCACATTCACACACCAAACAAACACGACTAGTCTATTATGCATCTATCAACACTAAAATTACTGTGAAGACCATTGCAAAGCTACTCACATACTTTTTGACATTTTGTTCCCCATTTGGGATGCGTCTCAGTTTCTTCTTCTTAAGGATCTTGACAGCCCTCCTACAGTGTCTCAGAGTCCAGCATCTCCTTCACCTTCCCATAGCAGCCCTCCCCAAGCAGGTCTCCCATCAGGTACTTCCCAATCAGCTTGGCCCTCTTCCTCCGCGGCTCGTAGATGACTTCTGTGGAATCGATGCGATGGACGAAGGTGTCCATGGTCAGGTGATTCTCCAAATAGTCCATGTGTTCATGGAAGTCCCCGTCACTCATGGTTTCCCCTTTCAGCGACGTGACTGTTTTTAATACTTATGTGTTGTATGTTTCTGGATATCCTGGGTCGGACAATACTCCAACAATGAATACGAATGCAGACTAATGTATTGAAATGTGAGATGCTGCAACTGCAGAAATGCAACAGAAGGTTCTCCTTAACCTGCTTACAATGTAGCACTGCTTGAGTATGGTGACCAGAGAGGTGAGTGGACCTGGTGTCCAATATTACCGGTCTACAGAGTTTGGTTCTGATAAGAGGGAATGTTTGGTTCTCTGTCTATGTTCTCAGATGATACAGGCTTATTCCATCCTTCTTAGCCATGTCCTTGTGACACCTGGAAACTACTGTGATGAGTGCTTTGGTTGTTGGTTAATGTCATCATGTTTTGGGCAAACCATGTAATTACGTTCTGTTTGCATAATTGCTATTATTCAAGTGTAATAATGACTTGTGAATGTGGTATATGATGATAGATTTTCAACGAGGTCTTTTACAAAGCTTGGGTAATCAAATGTTCTACTTCCATCCATGTTCTGAATAAATCCTGGGTACTTGCCAAGCCTGCACAACTGTCCATCCAGTTTCAATGAATCATTGTAGGGATCCTCAGATCTGCAATACAAATGCACAATCACATGCATATGCATTTTGATGAAATTCACGAGACTGAAATGCATGGAAAGTGCAAATGCATTTGTACACTACCATGTCTATACACACTACAATACTACCATGTCAATACACATGACCAATGATGCGGATGTGCTATCATAACGGAATGCATTTAAATACTAGTTAACTAGCTCCTATCATTACAACAAACAATGCTGAATATTTTTATGAACATCACATCCACTCAACATCATAGCAGGCCCATAGGCGGAAATCCCAGGGGGGACGCAACCCCCCTATCCTGGGAAAAATATGATTTGTCCCCCCCAATATATCACTGTAAACATAACTATGTAATTTCAATAATATTAATAATATGCAATGAAAGCACTAGTGCTGATTATAGACACGTTTTTAAGTTTCAAAAGATTGCGACCCCCCGCCCTTTGCCTCCCAATGGTTTGATCCACTGCCAGTTCCTTATCTGGCAGGAAACAGAGGGTTCGTATCTACTGTCTGAAAGGCACTCCAATGCACGTAACTGACGTGAGGTTAATCCAGTCAATCGCGCCATAGCAATTACTTTTTTTGTGTTGGCAGGGTTTACACACACACTAGCTGAATTTGCAGTGCTAGTGGGCAAATGTTAACTATTAAGCTAGCTAATACCTATTCCATTATTGTGGCGTCGTCAAAGATGGAATCTGTACTATCGTCAGTTTATTCCAAGATCAGCATACAGCTGTAGTGCTTCAAAGTCCCTGTGATAAGGTTAGCGATAAACTGAACTCCCAACTGAACAGAACTACACTCTCTTCTACCATTGTCTTAAATATCTTTAATGGTCTCGTTGCAAATGCTAAAATGTCGCTATGGGACTGTGAAGCACATATGTGCCGATCTTGGAGTAAACTGACGATAGCAAAGATTATAGCAAACAACACTGAAATGGAATTGTTGCTTGCTAGCTTTGCAAATTCAGCTATTGTTGGAAGCCAGCCAATATGAAACAAACTATATTCAAATTACAAAAGGATGCAGCATATGTTGTGTAAATGGTGAACTCATACAGCTGTCAACTCTTGTCACTGCAATCCGTTTCACATTTGCTAGCTACCTTTTAGATCGAAGACCATATAGAATGATAGAAGCCCATCTCTTAATGTACCTCTTGATACTACCCATCCCGGATCCGGGATCGTGAATACAGCCTCAGGCTCATTAGAATAACGCAACGTTAACGATTTCTGAAAATCGCAAATGAAATGAAAATAATATGCCTGCTCTCAAGCTTAGCCTTTTCTTAACAACACTGTCATCTCAGATTTTCAAAATATGCTTTTGAACCATAGCAAATCAAGCATTTGTGTAAGAGTATTGCAAGCTAGCTTAGCATTTTGCGTAGCATTTAGCATGCAACATTTTCACAAAAACCAGATAACCAAATAAATAAAATCATTTACCTTTGAAGAGCTTCGGATGTTTTCAATGAGGAGACTCTCAGTTACATAGCAAATGTTCAGTTTTTCCTGAAAGAATCTTTGTGTAGGAGAAATCGCTCCGTTTTGTACATCACATTTGGCTACCGAAACGAACCGAAAATTCAGTCACCAAAACGTCAAACTTTTTCCGAATTAACTCCACAATATCGACCGAAACATGGCAAACGTTGTTTAGAGTCAATCCTCAAGGTGTTTTTTCACATATCTCTTCATTGATATGCCGTTCGTGGAAGCCTGCTTTCCCCTCAGAATCCCATGGAAAAATACCAGCAGCTGAAAATGACGCACCAATTTCGACGGAAAATGTAGTGTCCTCCGTCGAAATTGGTGCGTCATTTTCAGCTGCTGGTATTTTTCCATGGGATTCTGAGGGGAAAGCAGGCTTCCACGAACAGCATATCAATGAAGAGATATGTGAAAAAACACCTTGAGGATTGATTCTAAACAACGTTTGCCATGTTTTGGTCGATATTGTGGAGTTAATTCGGAAAAAGTTTGACGTTTTGGTGAAAATGGAAAATGTAGTCTCTTATGGTCAATCTTCCAATGATATGCCTACAAATACGTCACAATGCTGCAGACACCTTGGGGAAACGATAGATAGGGCAGGCTCATTCCTCTCGCATTCACAGCCATATAAGGAGACAATGGAAAACAGAGCCTCAAAAATCCTGCTCATTTCCTGGTTGCCGTTTCATCTTGGTTTTGCCTGTAGCTCCTGTTCTAGGGCAGCCACAGACAATATCTTTGCAGTTCTGGAAAATTCAGAGTGTTTTCTTTCCAAAGCTATCAATTATATGCATAGTCGAGCATCTTTTTGTGACAAAATATCTTGTTTAAAACGGGAACGTTTCTCATCCAAAAATGAAATTGCGCCCCCAGAGTTTCAAGAGGTTAAAAATGTCCACAATCTTCTCTGCCATGTCATTAGTACATGTAAATAACCTACACACAGTGTGTGTGTGTTTGTGCAGCTTGCCAGCCTGCCAGGTAGAAAAAAATAAAAAATTCAGTACACCAAAACGCAAAGCAAGAACCCTAGTAGCCTAAGACTAGTTGATAAAATGTTCATTAGAAAGAAGTAAGATGCGAATGGAAATGTTGCACAATGATGTCATTAGGCAGATCAGGCAACAGAGGGCACACAGACAGCAGAGCTGGGGACAGATGGGCAGGGACAGACTGGCAGAGACAGGGAGTCTCAGGTAAGTTTGTTGAGTCTTTGTTTGGCAACATTATGAAAGGTTCTCAATTTTTTAAACTTGTAAAATAGGGACATAATTGGAAAATGCCATGGATAACCCCACTCTCAACTTAAACAAATCTTAGTTCAGTCACCAGTTTAAGGCAATGGTATTGCTGTTGTGATTAATTGTGTAGTTTTGGGTACCGTTAGTTAGGAGTACGGCAAACACCTTTATTTATTTTCTAGGAGACAGACTGTGAGGCAGTGATGGTGGTGAAAGGGAAAGAGCCACGGAGAGACTTCAGAGGACAGTGTCACAGCCACGGCAGGACCAGGTGTCAACCTTGTTGCCAGCAGCACCAGTATAGGGGACAGTGGCACAGGGGACAGTGGCAGTATAGGGGACACTGTCAGCCACGGCAGGACCAGGTGTCAACCTTGTTGCCAGCAGCACCAGTATAGGGGACAGTGGCACAGCCACGGCAGGACCAGGTGTCAACCTTGTTGCCAGCAGCACCAGTATAGGGGACAGTGGCACAGCCACGGCAGGACCAGGTGTCAACCTTGTTGCCAGCTGCACCAGTATAGGGGACAGTGGCACAGCCACGGCAGGACCAGGTGTCAACCTTGTTGCCAGCTGCACCAGTATAGGGGACAGTGGCACAGCATTGTCCAGTTCCCTCAGTGATGGCACAAAACTATATCAGCCACACCCACAATTTATAGAACCCCAAACTCTTGCCAACAGTGTTGACGTTTCAAGAGAGATGGTTTGGCGATTTCCCCTGGCTACATTATAATCCATCAATAAAAGGAGTTTTGTGTTTTCACTGTAGCCAAGGGTTTTCAAGCCAGCCATCTTTTGGCCAAAGAGCGGATGCTGCCTTCATTAGTGCAGGATTTAGGAACTGGAGAAAAGCCATTGTAAAATTCACAGCACATCAAAACTGCCAAACCCACTGCCACTGTGTAACTGTAACAGCACACCAGCTAAATCCAATCAGTGTCCAGTTATCCAGCGCGTGGGGTAAACAGCAGAAATGACGAAAGCTACCTTGCACTGTATGAGGAAGCAACAACATTGAATCCATTGATGCAAACTCAAGACGATTTGCTGGCAAAACAGTGGATCACAATAGGGCAGAATTTTAAAAAATGTTGGATGGTGTGGAGGTTCAGTTTGGCGACCATTTTGACCAGGACAGTAAACATTCTGCAAAAGTTGTAACGAGTACTTCTCACGGGGGAGTTGGATGAGTCTCTAGATCAGTACGCTGAGCTGAACATAGATTCTCTTTCAGTGCAGTTGCCTCTTTCACAACAAATACCCCTGTAGCAGCAGTTGAGAGGCTGCAGAGGTCATCAGGAGGCTTCCAGTGGAGGTGCGGGGGTTGGTTGACCAAGTTGAGGTGCTGATCAGAATTTTGTCTGTAATGTACATAAAGACAGGCTGGACAGTCTTGAGGGAAAATATCTGCCAGGAATTTGTTGGATCCATTGAAACCCTCAAACATAGGTTCGGTTCTTTTGTTCAGTGGTGTGTATAGCAGTGGTTCTCAACCTTTTTTGAGTACTGGAACCCCTGCATATTTTGAGAAAAGGCAGGCAAGGTTTTGAGTGGTCCTCAGGGACCTCCAGCCCCCTCTATATTATATGTAAAGTTAGTGGAATCCTTGTGCTGCTGAATACGTTCATTACACTTTTTTATTTCATGGACCCCTTGCCATTACACCAGGGACCCCTAGGGGTCAACCTACCCTGTTTGAGAACCCCTGGTGTATAGTGTTATTTGTTATTTTGTTTTGTTGTTTTTAGTACATGACAGTACACTTACTAATTATTTATTTTATTTAAAATTGCATACTTTGTGTGACATACTTGTCCATAGCTGTTGTTTGAAGAGTTGTGACACTGACTGAACAAAAACTAAGTATTTCTGAAGGATATTTTGGTTGATTTGTTTGGGTTTTTCATTGAAGTAGTTATCTTGCTTTTAGAACTGTACTCATTCTGAGTGTTTTGTTATTGTAAAGATGTTGTAATAGACTCAGGCCAGTGGCACATATTTAATGACTATATAAATTAATCAGAAAAAGTTCCATAAAAAGGTCAGTTCAGTGCGGAGACCAACTTTGTGATGGTTCTCACTGGAGATTCTTTGAGATGAGATCGCACCATGTTCATTGCATTTATGAAACCTGCACCCATACAGTGTACAGTACCATTACCGCCTACTGGCCTTGCTTGGTATTGCTGGTTGTAAATACAAACACTTGCATGCATACTGGACTGATAAGGAACACTGCTATAACTATTATTATTAGTAGTATTATTATAATGATTTAAACATTTTAACAAGTTGGGACAACCCTTCAGTTAACTACTGTACCTATCAATTATCCAGTAGTAGTAATTATGGTTCCTCAATATACATTTGACATATTACAACGTAGGCTATGTGTTACAGCACTACTTTTGGTGTCCGGGAATTGCTCTTGAGAAAATTTAATGTAATTGCCCCTCCAAAGTTGATATCAGATTTTCGCGCCTGAGCAGGCCATGAATAGCATAATCATTGTCAGTGAGTGAGGTCAGAAAGTGCAAACCAGCGGTCTCTGTCTGTCGTGACTAGCTACAACATAGCTGAATAAACTCAATTTCACGATTTGAGCGGCGACAACAGTTAAGACTGGAGTTCCGCGTCCTAAACAATCTAGTTTTTATCTCAAACTAGTGATTTCAGCACCCAAAGATTAGCCCGCAATTACACACGACATTGTTCTGTATAATTGCTGGCTATTAGTTGGGTGTTTAAATCAATAGTTTGGAATAAAACCTTCATTGTAGGTGTGACGTCGGAGCACCTACACTAGTTGCCGCTCAACTCCATCGTAAATCGGTGAGTTTAGTCGGCTAGAGTTACAACACAAAGCATATTGAAACAGCAAGGCTAGCAAACGTTAGCTAGATATCGTTCAATGTTTTGCTATAAGGGCACACATATAAAGGAACAATAACAATTCCGAGAAGACTCATTGTAGCAGCCGACTGCAATAAACATCTCCCCAACGAGCCTGCTTGCCAGCTAACTATCTTATCTACTGCAGTTCCATCCACAAACCAAGCAATGTTATATATTTAGTATTTAGCTGTCTCTTAGTAAGCTATTAAGTTAGCTAACGCTACATTAATTTCCTGTCCTGTCATTTTGCATTACATTTTCAGGTATGGGGTATATTGTCTGTATGTTGAAAGTGGTCAACTTTACCTTGTATGCTCATTTACCGGTGTCATCGATTGCCTATGAAGAAGTGTTGGCTGTCAGAAACGCCTCCATCTTGTTTTACATTATCTATGTTCCAAACATAGAAATTCACAATGCGGAAATCTATAGCAACAGCTAAGAATTGTGGTACAGGAATACATGCCATCCTCCGAGAGGTTACAATTTTCGATATCATACGAAGTTATACGATGCAGGCTGCCTGCTACTAAGGTTGGTTATGGTACAAAAAAAAACCAAGATTTAAAAACTGTATTTTTACAAAATGTGTAGTTTCTTGTAGAAACAGCACGGTTTCAGTGAGTTGACCTCAATGCAAACTTCTGTCTATAACCACAGGACCATTGGGTTTAAAATTTCACTATGTGATTAAAGTCAGTGTCTCAAAGCCACAAAAGGGTACAACATATTTCAAACGTTGTTTATTAGGGGGAGATGGGCCCTGTCATGTCACTATCACAGGTGATTATTGTTTCTGAGGCTGTGTGAACAAATTATTGGATTATGCTAATAGTTATAAAAACATATTTTATTCAGCTTTCCCTTATGTGGATGTGATGTTAACACTCACCAGTTGATGGCAGCACTGGTAAATTATATTTTTCTGGACCAAATGCATAGTCACTGCAATGATACAGTGGCACATTAAACAGAGAAAGACAGACAAATACAAACAGAATTATGATTGATAGAATATGTCCTTAAACTATAGTCATATAACTTTTAGAAAACCCTAGATTCTACACATGCTTCATAGTCATGTCGTTTTACAACATTTCTTCAACTTGAAATGTCACACCAGTATTGCATTGCCATAGATACATAAATAATAGCGATAAGAAGTGGTTAGTCTGGGTTGCCAAACCGTAGCCTATTCATCTGTGTGGCCCAATGATCCAAACCATGTGAGCTGCTGCAGTGACCCAGTTCTCCAGCCCACCCACTGCACCACTCTGCAGGGTCAGCATTCCAGCTGTGCCCTGGGGATCTCTGTACAGCAACAGAAGGCAACATCATTCACCACGACTTACAGAAACAGCATATGCTACTTTCGTTTTCTCCACCACCAAAGGGACTACAAGCCGGAGACAGACAGATGGGAAGATTGGCACAATTTTGGCTCCCAAGCAATATCAAACGCCACAGAAGAGAGGCGGTGATAGGGGACAAGAGAAAGAAAGGGGATGGAAGATAGATGGAGGTCTACATGTGGATGAAATAACACTCAGGCTCACTCTGACATTCTCACGTAGGGGTTCTATCAGTGAAATGAGTGCCTCCTAACCATCACAATCACCTGCCATCGCTCTCACTGATGCTTTGCATCTGCTTCTGCTTCTTCTGTGTTGGTGTCCCTGCTGCTGTTGAAGACTGACTTGGGGCCACAAATGTATTTTATCACTTATTAGCTTTAATGTGTCCTCTCATAAAAATTGAAAAAGGCTAAAGGCTTATACCCCATCTCTAACATGTTGGTATTTATCTAACCACATCTAACTTAGTGGTATTGGGACTGTCTATAGGCTGGATGTATCTTACTTCATATCTTAGTTGATGATATGGATTAACTTTGCATATTGTTAAGGTTCATCTACATTGCAATAATAGTGTGTATAGTTGAGGGAATTAGGCATGTCTGCACTGGGGGAAATTAAGAATGATTGATGTTTTGAATTCTTGAACTTTTCTTTATTTTTTTGTGAATTAATCCATAAGAAAAGTCCAACACACATCCACAATGCACAATGTACTTATACAGCAACAGTCTCCCATAATCACATCTCACACTCTGTGGATTTCAATTAGGAGGAGAGGGCATGCAACCTAAACCAGACAGCACCTTGACAACAGAGCCACACAAGTTTAAAGAAAATATGCTTCATATGTCACGATGGCCACTACAGATTTAAAACAATCTAGACTATATCAAAGCTGCAAGTCATACTGTATATCCTGTTATCAGTAATAAAATATATATAACAAATAAAACAGAATTGTGATATTGTTGTAATTGATTATAGCCAACATTGTCTACAGAGATAATTATTTCCTTGTAATACAATTGAAAGCTATATGATATGGACTGAAAAGTTCTGAAGTTTTTCTACATTATTTGAAATATTTGAATGAAAAAATTGTTATTATCTATTCGCATATAATAATTTGAAAATATGTAAAAACCTATTCGAAATATGCTAGGCCTACTCTACGTTCACAACACCACCGTAATCAGAAGACTCATGGTCCAGTTGCGTCTGAGGCACTCTGGTGAGGGGACGTCTCTTGTCTAGAAATTGAGTCAGAACGCAGAACACGTAGAACACTGTCAGTTCCAGCCCTGTTCCAGCATTATAACTGGCTGAGAGCATCGCCCATCCCAGCAACATAATTTCGTCTGGGCTAAATATTTATATAGAGGGGAACGACCTTCATTTACAACACATTCATTCACGTGAGAGAACTCTGCGAACTTCTCCATTGCCAAGTTAACATTATTTGAAAACGTTTGGAAAAGAACAAACAGACATTTTGAAAGTTTTGACCAAAGTTTTATTTTACAATTATTATTATTATTTTTTTTTATCACCATGGACTTTTTGATTGCTCTTTTCGGTGTGACAGTTGCTTTGAGTCAAATGTTTGGAAGATATACTGTAAATGGTGAGTAAAGTATTATTTTATTTATCAAAAATTACGTTTGATATGTAGACTAATTATGAAATAATTCTGGAACATTTTTTGCTTTAAGAAGTCTAGCTTTGATATCTTAATTTAAAACGCTTAGAACATTCGAAAGTACTTGATTGACATGATTTGTGAATAATGACCATTAAACCAAGTTAACCCATAGTTTTGCTTGCTTGATACTGAGAATTACAGATTGCAGGTGCGCATTGTGTTACTACGGTGTAACGTGCAAACAGTTACTTACCGTAATCACTGGTTTGCATTAATATGCAGAACTGCATGTTTATTCCAAAGTAACTTTATTCTCTCATTAAGGGACGTTGGAATACCTTATATATTACAAAGTAATACGTGAGAGTTTATGGATTGTGGCAGTGATGAGTCCTAAAACCTTTAAACATAACTCCACGACTGTGCAAAAGGTCTCTATTCTCCTGTGTGAATTGGTTGGATTTGAGTGTATTGCGTGTGGACAGTGAGGTCAGCCAGGTCTGGCTACGAACTGGTCTGGTCCATTCAGCCCAGTTTGATGTAAAGTAAACAGAGTCCTGGCTATTGTACAAGTGGGCCAGAGCCATAAATTTATATTATGGCTCTGAAGTGTGCTATTTGTATGTCCAGTAGGCCATTGTATACATCAAAGTATATCTACTTTAAATATGTCAATCATGTATATAAATGATGTAGAAAAACTCCAACTAGATCCGTTGTTGTGTTTGTTGTGGTGTGTTCAGCGGGGATGTGTTGGCTGCAGCAGAGCCAAGAGCAGCGCTGTGACATGGTGCTGATGCGTGGGGTCAGCAGGGAGGAATGCTGCTCCGGGGGCCGTCTGGACACGGCCTGGTCCAACACTAGTCTGCCTATCAATGAGGTCAGCCTACTGGGCTTCCTGGGAATCGTGTCCTGCAAACCCTGCAAAGGTAACAACGCAGTAGAACTTGCAGAATTACTTGCTGTGAACCAACTAACAAAATTACAGTATCATATCCCTATCATTAATACGGGTGTTTTGCTATTTCTCAAACCATTTGACTAACAGAAGTAGATAGTGATTTCTTGACTCTTGTTATGGCAAACCACCATCGCTGGTAGTGTACCAAAGGTG